>NC_055996.1:80941245-81589802 GCF_018446385.1 Zingiber officinale
GGTAGCCATGCTTAAGTCTATCCGGATACTCTTATCCATTGCTGCTCATATGGATTATGAGATTTGGCAAATGGATGTCAAGACAGCTTTCCTTAATGGAAGTCTTGAAGAGAACATCCATATGAAGCAACCAGAAGGTTCATTGAAAAAGGCAAAGAGCATCTAGTGTGCAAGCTCAATCGGTCCATTTATGGACTAAAGCAAGCTTCAAGATCTTGGAACATCCGATTTAATGAAGTAATCCAGTCATATGGATTTATTCAAAGTCCGGATGAATCTTGTGTATACAAGAAGTGTAACGGAAACGTGGTGGTATTTCTTGTACTATACGTAGATGATATTTTGTTAATTGGCAACAATGTCAAGGTATTATCAGACGTAAGGGTATGGTTGTCCAAACAATTTGATATGAAGGACTTAGGAGATTGTGCACACATTCTTGGGATCAAAGTTATAAGGGATCGTAAGAAAAGAATGTTGTGTCTGTCCCAAGCTTCATATATAGATACAATCCTTGCTCGTTTTAGCATGCAGGATTCCAAGAAAGGTTTCTTACCTTTTAGACATGGAGTAGCTCTATCTAAAGAGATGTCTCCAAAGACATCGAAAGAGATAGAGGACATGAAAGCGTTCTTATGCTGGTGTAGGAAGCCTAATGTATGCAATGCTATGTACGAGACCGATATATGTTTTGCCGTGGGCATGGTCAGTAGATATCGGAGTAACCTGGACAAGGACATTGGATGCGGTAAAGCATATATTAAAGTACCGAGAAGGACTAGAGATTATATGCTAGTTTACCAAGCGACGATCCGCTTCCTGTGGGTTACATTGATTCAATCGATAGGGGATAGTAAGTCTACATCGGCTATGTGTTTACTTTAGGAGGTGGAGCCATTTCATGGAGGAGTGTTAGCGAATGCGTTTCGGACTCAACCATGGAAGTCGAGTATGTAGCAGCCTCTGAGGCGGCTAAAGAAGCAGTATGGCTCAGAACTTTCTAATGGACTTAGATGTGATTCTGGTTTGCCCAAAATCATCACAATTTATTGTGATAATAGCATTGCAAACTCGAAGGAACCACGAGCTCATAAGGCAAGTAAACATATAGAGCGCAAGTACCAGATACAAGATATTGTGAAGCGAGGAGAAGTTGTCATCGCCAAGATTGCATCAGCGGATAACCTGGCAGATCCTTTCACTAAGGCCCTTCCGGCGAAAGCTTTCGATCGGCATGTGGAGGGAATGGGAATCAGATGTATGGTAGAAGATATGGCAGCTTAGTCATTAGTATAAGTGGGAGATTGTTGGAGTGTATACTGAAAGCCTAAGCTTTGTAAACATTCATTATGAATAAAGAATCACATTTGGTCTAATTATCTACATTTGTTTGTAGTTGTTCATTTAATTTATATTGTAGATAACATAGTATGTGGTGTCACATACAGAAGATGATGTTATCAGTACCTTATAAATTATAAACAGTAGCTCACGACCAGAATGGAAAGGAACAAACCATTAAAAGGTCGTAGTGTAATTAGGTATTAGTTTATCTTGACTATATAATTACATTAGTACACTCAGAGTGTATTGAGTAGGACCATTTGAGGTCGTTTCTTTTATACTGACTTTATAAAGGAACAAAGACCTCGGTTATTATGGAAGTGTGTGCTCTTAATCCTAATATAATAACAAGCACATATATTTGATATTTATTTCTTTAATTTATCAATGGGTGAGATTTAGTTCGATGAATCAATAAGCCCGATAAATTGGGAAATGATATCACTTATAGTGTGTGTTGTTGATTATAGAAGGAAACTGTGTTCTAGATATACTAGGTTGATAATGTCCCCAAGAGGAGCTCATAAGGATTGTCATGTTAAACCCTGCAGGTGGACTTAGTCCGACATGACGATAAGGTTGAGTGGTACTACTCTTGGACTTAGACATTAATTAAATGAGTTGTCAGTAACTCACTTAATTAGTGGACATTCGATATCTTAAACACAGGGAGACTAACACACTCATAATAAGAAGGAGCCCAAAAATGTAATTTGGGATTGGTGTGGTAGTTCAATGATAGTTCTCTAGTGGAATGAATTATCATTGATAAAATTAAGTTGTGTGTTCGGGGCGAACACGGGATGCTTAATTTTATCGGGAGACCAAAACCAATTCCTCCTCTCGGTCCCTATCGTAGCCTCTTATTTATAGAGTTCTATACCCACCTATACCCACCCAATAGGGGCTGGCCAAGCTAGCTTGGGAACAAGCTAGGGCCGGCCTAGGTATAAAATTGGGTGGCCGGCCCTAGCTTGAACCCAAGCTAGTAGGGCCGGCCAAATTAAATTTAAAAGAAATTTAATTTTAATTTTTATTATTATGTGGAAGATATAATTTAAAGAGAATTAAAAATAAAATATCTCTCTTGTAAAAGATCTACAAAAGATTAAAGAAAGAGATTAGATCTCTTTCCTTATTTGTAGATTGGAGAGATGTTTTATTTTCTCTTTAAAAATTATTCACATGTTGATAAAATTAAAATTATAGAAATTTCCTTTTATCAACCATGAAGAGATTTTAAAGAGAAATTTTATTTTTTAAAATTTCCGGAAACAAATTAGGAAGTTTTAATTGTTGATTAAAACTTGTCCAATTTGTTCTCCAATGATGTGACCATTGAAGTTTGATTTGGAAAATTTATTTTATTTTTCTAAATTAAATCATGTCAAGGAAATTGAGGAAATTTTATTGTAATTAAATTTCCTAATTTGCCTAGGCCAAGGAATATAAAAGAAGGGGTGAGGGTGCCTTCATGGGATAACCCTTATTATTTCTCTTCCTCTCTTATTCTTTGGTGTGGCCGGCCAACACCCTTTCCCTCTCTTCTTCTTGTGGTGGCCGAACCTCTCCCTCTCCCTTGGAGCTCTTGTGGTGGCCGGATACTACTCGGAGAAGAAGAAGAAGAAGGAGAAAAAGCTAGCATCTCTTGGAGCTTGGTTAGTGTTTTGATTTTCTTCCTTGGTGAAGCTTCCTCTTTGTTGGCCGAACCTAGCTAGGAGGAGAAGAAGGTGATTGGTGGTTTCTCGTCTCGGAAGATCGTTGTCCACACAACGTTCGAGGTTAGAAGAGGAATACGGTAGAAGATCAAGAGGTCTTTCTAGAAGGTATAACTAGTAGTTTTTCCTTTTCCGCATCATGCTAGTTATTTATGGAAATAATACCAAATACAAGAGGCTTACGTTCTAGAATTTCGAATATGTTTTTCGAAGTTGTGTTCTTTTGTTTCTTTCTTTTCCTTGTGATTTGATTGTTCTTTTTGGTTAACCTAAAGTTATTTTAGGAAATTAAATATTAGCTTTCTATTAAAGGTTTTGTCTAGTCGGTGGTGGTTGCTCCCATATCCAAGAAGGTCATGTGCCTCGCCACGTCAGTACTGGGAATCTTTTATGGAAATTAATATTTAATGGAATTAATAACTTAAGGAGACTTGGGTCGAACGTGTTAAGTTCCGCAGGAGATCCAAGTCAAAACCTAAAAGAACAAATAGATTAAGTTTTGGATCAAACATGTTAAGTTCCGCAGGCGATCCAAAATTTAATTTAAAAGAACACATGGTAGCTAGGAAAAGGTTCAGACCTTTGTACAAAATTTTTGTACAGTGGAACCTATAGGTTTTCCGAGTAGCAACCAACATTATGAGTGATTATAAGTAAGAAAAGACCAAGGTCTTAAATTGATCCTAAATTCCAAAAGTTTAGGATTAAAAGAACACTAAGTGTTTGAATAAATGCCAAGGCATTTTGTTTTAAGAGAATTAAAGAATAACAAGTATAAGGAAGTTATAGTTAAAAAGAAAATAAGTATTTTACTTTTTAATGACATGTACCGAACACAAGATCCATTGGGTGGGCTCCTAGATCGCCCCTAGGCACAAGATCGCCTAGAAGTACCTTAGTAATTTCGGGATTAGCTACCTCGACTCATATTAAGGATGCGCGCAAATTGGTACAATGCCGGGCCCAAGAGAAGTTGATTATTATTTTAAAGTAATAAAGTATAAATTTTGAAACAAATGAAACAAGCTTCATTTATACTTAGAGTCAGAAAGTTTAACTTCTTTTGAATTCTAGCATGCAGTATTAGTTTTATTTGTTTCCCGATTAGTTTATTGAGCATGATTAGCTTTATATTTCAGCATGCAGTTTTATCCTTGTGTAGTATGATTAGCTATTAGAATTACATGAGTAGATTCCTTAGCTTTTCTTTGCTATTAGTTTGACATGAGCAGTTATGTTTATGCTTTACTTTCTTTTAGAGCATATAGTTTCTAGTTCTTTCTATATACATGCATATTCGTATTTTTGTGAGTTAGATAGCGCTTAATAAGCAAATTTTGCTTATAGATTGCATTTCCTCTTACTGCAGATAAAGGAAAGGAAAAGATTTAGCAAGGAAGGCGACAAGGTGGTGCGGATGGTGTGTGATGCGTGGACTGTGGGAGAGAACTGGGAAGTTTTGAGTTTTCATGTTTAGTGGATAAGAAGTAAATGAGTTGTACTTTATAGTTGATGTCATTGAGACTGTATTTTATATTCTATGTTCCTATTGAGTTATTTGTGTTTAAGTTTGCATGCAGTGATGAGTTTCTATGTAATAGGTAGATATTATAGTTTTTGTCACTTATTAAACTGCGTGGGTGTTTGATATATGTTCCAGCCGCCTGTGGCTGTGTATTATTTGCATGTATTGATGAATTTGGTCACCGGTACAGGGGAGATTCTGTCGAAATTTTTCGGTAAGGACTCCTCGTGATTTCGATCATACCGGTTAAGTAGAGTTAGTAGTTAAGTAACAGTCACCTTTAGAGAGTAGTAGTAGTAAGAAGGGTGGTCGTTACACGAATTTCATCAAGATCTACTTTTCTCCCACTAGTTCCTCTATAAATAAATTATCTTTCTAGAAGAATACCATTTCTATCAACAAACACATTTCCTTGTGTAGGATTGTAAAAGTAATACCTTTTTATTTCTTTAGGATATCCTACAAAGTAGCACTTATGGATTTGAGTCATAGTTTCTCTGAGACTTGACTTATACATAAGCCTCACAACCTAAATCTTCATTAAAGAGTTTTTGGGACTCTTTCCAATCTATATCTCATATGGTATCTTTGTAACTACCTTAGATAGAACATGGTTAATAATGAAACAACAATTTCTAGAGCATGCCCCCAGAAGAAGAAGAAAGATTTATATAACTCATCATGAATCGTATCATATCTAATAGTGTGATTCCTCCTTTATGATGCACCATTCTATTGTGGTATTCCAGGTGGAGTGAGTTGGTATATGATCCAAATTCAACTAAATGGTCATGAAATTATTTGGTTAGGTATTCACCATCTCGATTTGATCAAAGTATCCTAATACCTTTTCCAAGTTAGTTTTGTACTTCATTCTTGAATTTTTTAAATTTTTCAAGGAATTTTGACTTGTATTTCATTAAATACACATAGTCATATCTACTGAAATGGTTAGTAAAAGTAAAGAAATACTAGTCGCCTCCTCTAGCTGTTGTATTGAAGGGGTCACATACATCACTATATATAAGCCCTAATAATTCATTTGCTTGTTCACTTTGTCTACTAGAAGGAATTTTAGTTATCTTACCTAATAGACAAGATTCATATACCTCATATAATTCAAATTAAATGAGTCGAAAAGTCTATCCTTATAGAGTTTAGATATGTACTTCTCATCTATATAGCCCAAGCCATAGTGCCAAAGATATGTTTAGTTTAAAATCATTGGATTTCAATTGTTTTACATTTATCTTATAAATGGAGTCTTGAAGGTCTAGAACATAGAGCTCATTCATTAATTGTGCACTATAAGAGAATATATCATTTAAATAAATAGAATAACATTTATTCTTGTAAAATACCGAAAACTGGCGAATAATAATAAGGGAATTTTCCGGATTTTTTAAAAATTTTCTGGGAATTTTTCGGAGCTCGTATGGACGAGTTAACAGGGATAAAAACAGGGCCTCGGGGAAGCCTATTTAGACTACCCATTTAAGTAAGGAAAAGTTTATTTTCTTTTTCTTTTCCTAATTCTTTTTCTTTTTCTTATTTTCCGTTTTTCCCCGTGTCCTCACCCGAACCTCGCCCGAGTCTTCTTCTTCTTCCCCCGCGCCTTCTCCCCCTCGCGGCGAATCTGCCCCAACCGCCGCTTGCGGCAGTTCCTTCTCCTCTTGCGTGAGCCGGGACCAAAGAGAGGCCGGCGCTTCTCTTCTCCCAACTTCTTTCCCCGATTCCTTCTGCCCGATACCCCCTTCCCTCTCTGGCGACTCCTTCGTTCCGATCACCGACGCCGAGCATCCTTCCTCTCCCTCTCAAGGTGTGGAGCTTCGCCCCATTCTCGCGCGACCTCCTGTTCCCGCGATGCCGAAGCCACCGCCAGCCGAGCAGCCCTTCCTATCTTTCTTTCCTCTGTTCTTGGCGTCTCCACGCAACCAGCCGATGGTCGCTCCTTTGCTGCGGAGATCCCATCACGCCAGCGTCGATCTGCCCACCTCCTCTTCTCAGTCGATCGTCGGCATCCAAGCCCTAGCGCTGTTGTTGTCGCCACAGCCGACGCGGCCGAGACTCCCCTCTGCCCTAGCGTCGACAGCCGGCCGAAGCTTCCATTCCTCCTCGTGCCTCTGATCTAGTGCGATTGCTACCCTGTTTCTGCCCTAGCGCCAGCAGCCAAGATCCCTCCAGTCGATCGCGTCTGGTCCGTGCCCTAGTTTTCTCTTCACTGTGGTTCTATATTTTTTTTGTTACCGTGCCCTAATTTTGCCATGCCTTCATTTTCTTCCACCAGAGGATAGGGTTTCCTTCATCCCGGTGGTAGGACATCGTGATGTTGTCGATCACCATGATGCTAGATCTTAGTTGTTGATGGCAGATTAGGCGGCTAGCAACACCTCTCAATTGATCACAGCGGTGCTCTACTACTTGCTGCCACCGTAGAGCTGCTTACCTTGAATTACAATAGCCGACAGCCTTCATTCTAGTAGCAAACAGCCCTTCACCAGCAGCAAGAACGGCTGTGAATTGAGGTAAGGTATAGGGTTTTGATCTTGTTGTTGATGATTGATAGATATGTTAATAACTAATGTTAACCTAAGTATATGTATTAAATTAGGGATAAATTGGATGACTATTTGACACATGATTAGTGTGAGGGATTAGGTTAATTTTTTTTTATTAAGGTTTTTCCCTAATTAGATTGGAGAGTTATTTAGCTATTTGCTACCTATGTAATTAGCTAAAAATATTATGTGATCGCAGGACTCTGATTCGAGACGAGCATCTCGACGTCAGATTTGGATCGGATTGGACCTTCCTATTGAAGGCGGGTACCTCTTGATTTATCTTTTATGATATTGTCAATTGGATATGCATAGTATTTTATAGCTACAAGCAATGATCATGTTTGCCTTTGGTATGTCACCGTTTGTTAACCGTAGCATGTTCTATTGGGCGTTTGTTATGTATCCATGTTTACGTTTCATGATTATTGCCATGAATACCTTAGTTCCTAGAGTAAGTGACATACTATGCTTTACTGAGTTTAGGACTAGATTCTGGATTTTTATTATCTGACATGTGTATCTATATTTTGATATCATACCTGATCTGTGTACCTAGACCTTTTGTTTTGATCCATGTATATTGTTGGTACATATGTTATGGAGGTGGATATGTTCAGGACCTAGGTTGTTATACCATAGAGGACTTGTATACCCTAGATATGTGGATTTGACTTACTTGTACTAGGGTACACATTTATATATATATATATGTGGATTTGGTTCAGGATATTGTCATGCTTAGTTTCATGCACCATTCGTATGATTGCATACTACGTGATAGACTGCTCTATTATTGTAGAGCATATCGCCAGTTTCATCACTGTTCGGTGCCCCGTTGGTCCGCTCAAGCGTGACGCGGCGTGGTAGAACGGCAGTTTTGCTCTGTTCGGTGCTCCGTTGGTCCGCTCATGGGTAGTGTGACGCAGCGTGGTAGCACGTCAGGGATCCCTCCCCGTCATGGTGTACCGGGAGTTGAGAGCATTGCGCTCCCCCATTTATGATTTGGGGTAGGAGTATGTGTGTACTCTGACAGCATCCCGTCCACTCGGTCACTCATCAGGGGTAGTGATGTCAGAGTGCACGGTTGTCACAGCCCTACCCACTCAGTCTCACCATTTATGTGTGAGATGACTGACTGACGTCAGGGGTAACTATGTCATTGGCACCATATGCATTTATTACATTTATTTGCTTGTGTTTGCTGCACTTATATGCTGCATTTTGGTGGATGCATTTGTTTGACATGCATACAGGAGGCATAGTGTGTATCTGGTTTGACGACTCTTTTGTCTGGATAGGAGTTCCTGGTGAGTATAGCTTCTTCAATTACCTTTCATTTTTGGATATTTCCTAAATATGATTAGGGAGTTGTATTCCATGTTTATTGCTGTTAGATATATCTTACTAGACATGTCTATTGATATTCGCTGAGTTGTTGAACTCACCCTCGTGGACACTATATTTTTCAGGTACCAGGTTGTTTTATGGTGTCGCTTGGAGTATCCTGTCTGCTGGTCCCCACGTCACATCAGAAAACTTATCGGTTTCACTTATGTTTTGTTTGTTTATGTATCAGTTTGTTTAGCTCTGTACTCCGGTTTTGTTTTTGGAGTGTTGATGTTGTTATGTGGTATTTTGTATTGGTTGTTGGTTGTGTAAGCCTAGCCGGCTAGCAGTTTTTGTGTTTTGGTTTGTATTTGGTTTCTGTCATTTTTCGTTGTGTTGGTTTTGTTCCAGCCGAGTGGGCTGATGATATATATAACTGTGTAGTTGTGTATATATTTCAGCCGCATGTGGCTGATGTATATTGTGGATGTAGAAAGTTTCAGATTGTCCGCCGTACAGGGGAGGTGCTGTCGAAATTTCTTCGGACAGGGACTTTCCCGGGACGTGACAATTTAGTGGTATCAGAGCGAGTATACGATACTTGCTATGTGTTCTGGATTTTTGAGATTTATCTGATACCAATTTATTGGGTATCAGAGCTCGGCTTATGAGTCTTATTTTTCCTGTGTTTCGGATTTCGTATTTTGGTCTTCTCAATGTGACTTTTCGGGTTTTAGGACCTGGTAGCAGCAGGACATCTCCAAGCTATAGGAGGTATGCTGGTATACTGTTATCTTACCTTTTTGTTAGTATATGCACCGTTGACCATTACAGTTTATGACATGTATTAGCATTCTTTATTAGTACCTGACGAGTTGATATAGCATATATTTTATGTGTTAGGTAAATCACTGATTATGGTGAACCTTAATATAGATTAAGGATTATAGGCTTTGGTGATTTTACATGACATACCCCCAGTAGTTTTAGCTTATGTTACGATTAGTTGGTTAGAAGATTAAGGCACATACCAGCCTCTGTTATTATTAGCTGTGTAGTGGATAGTATCTACCTATTTATGTTGACCTAGCCAGTAGTATACCATGTTATCTTAGTTAATTTCATCAGTAAATATTGGTTTACTCTTGTTAGATCGGTCAGTAGGAGTCTGATTTACACTTGTTGATTTGGGTAGTCATATATTGATATACCTTAGTTGCTTGTGGAGGATTAAGGTATTCTTGATTAGTTAGTAGATGACTGATTTAGTTTTGTTGGTTTGATCAGTAGAGGACAGTCATACTCTATTTTAGAGGTTCAAATCTTTGGGTTATTTGTGCTTAGTTTGGTATTTAGAGCACATTTGAGTACATGTTTTGTACTGACGTGGAAAAGACTGAATTGACAGTATACCATTGTCGATTTGGGTCAGTCTATAGTGGATCCATGTATCCTATTCCATGTGAACTTTAATTTTTGACTGTATGTACCTAGTTGAATAACTTAGAAGGTGACCCTACAGTTTCAGAATGTCAGGTTGATTGAGTCAAATATGTTGATTATGTCTAACTTTGTTGCGTGTACATATGATTGTTATGTGTGGTAGGAGTGTTTTGATGGACAGTCAAATTGCATGTAGTGGGTGTATATTTGTCCAGATGATGACTATTGTGGGTATACTTTTCCAGTTCTGATTTTTGTGGGTTTCTAGTAGATTTTACCCGTGTCTGATTGTTTTATTGGAGGTATCTTATCGATTTAAATCCGTGTCATGGTATGTGCACATGGGTGTGAGTGTCTTATTGGAAGTATCTTGTTGATTAGGTTTGGTTTGTGAGTGCACCTGAGTTTAGTATGCTTTACTAGAAGTATATGTTGATTATACTCTTGGCATAGGTGTATATATGTCAAGTGAATGTTGTTTGAGGTGTATTGTCGATTATACCTATATTGATATGTGCACACGGGTTCAGTATGCATTATTGGAGGTATCACGATGGTTTATACCTTTGTTGTGAGTATGCTTGGTGTGTACTAATTGGAGGATTATGTCGATCATACATATGTAGTGTGTGCACGTGTGCCAGATGTATGGTTGGTAGCATCATGATGATTCTACCTATGTTGAATGTAGAATATTGAGTGTCTACATTATGTTATTGGTTGTATTACCCTGTCAACTAATTCTCCTATTAGTGGGTGATCGACCTACTAGGATGATGATAGAGTTGACTATGGATTTGATTTGCTTACTGGGTGTTATACCCTAGGCTACTTACAGTGATCTGTGGTAGATAGATCTCGTGCAGTCTCTAGCTGGATAGTTAGGTGCCTTGGGCACTTATGTATTGGTTGTGGTGGAGCATTGCTCCCACATATTGCGGATTGTTTGTAGCGGAGCATTGCTCCCATATTTATTACAGATATCTATTTCAGATTATTTGTGGTTGAGCGTTGCTCCCACATATGGAGGATTTCTTGTGGTAGAGCGTTGCTCCTATATATGTGGTATTTTGTGTGATGGAGCGTTGCTCTCACACAAGAGGATCTATTCTTAGATGATTTATATTGTTGGTGATCAGATTCCTGACTTGTTGTCGGGGATCTTATGGTTAGGAATGTCTGTGATACAGACATTATGTGTCTTGGTGTTACCATTAGGGCTTGTGGAGCCTTAGATGTTTTCATGGACTCGATGATTTGGGTATCCCTAGGATATTGGATCAGAATTCGTTATCGTTATTGATGACGTGGTGTTTTATTCCTGATCTGAGGTGTATCACGTACACCATTTTCGCATAGTTCTAGAGATGTTTCGACGGAAATGTCTATATGTGAAGATCATTAGTGCGTATTTTGATTGTCTTCTGTGAGATGATTGAGACACATGGTCACCAGTAGGGGTATTACCGGGGATCCACAGGAGATAGAGGTTGTTACCAGTTGGGAGTTACCATAGTCTATACATGAGACTCGCAACTCCCTTTGTCGAGCTAGGAATTATCGGAGGCTCGTTGGGGTTTTTCCACGCGTTGCTATGCCACTGGCATGCCTGACCAGGAAAGATGTGAAGTTTACGTGGTCCGAGGATTTCGAGACCAGCTTTCAGGAGCCGAAGCGGAGACTGGTATCCGTTCCGATTTTGGTTTTACCTTTTGAAAAGGACGGATTCGTGCTCTATACCGACGCATCTCTACAGGGTTTGGGTGCTGTTTTGATGCAGCACGAGAGGGTAGTCTCCTATGCTTCTCGGCAGTTGGAGGAGCTTGAGAAGAACTACCCAGTACATGATTTGTAGCTGGCCACTATTATTTTTGCCGTGAAGATTTGGCGACATCACCTTTATGGTATTACAGTTGAGATTCTCACTGATCATAAGAGTCTCAAATATATTTCACCCAGGAGAAAACTTAATCTCCGACTGAGGAGAAGGATGGAATTTCTGAAGGATTTTGATTGTACCATTAGCTATCACCCGGGGAAAAGTTAATGTGGTTGCTGATGCACTCAGCAGGAAGTCCAGAGGGACTTTGGCTTGCCACTGGATTTCAGTTACAGACTTGGTTCAGGGTTTCTCCGGGTTAGACCTTGAGGAGCAGGGACCGATAGAGCAGGGTATTCTGGTTACCATGGTTGCTCAGTTGTCGATCAGGACGAGGATCCGAGAGGCCCAGGCCAGTGATCAGCTTTTACAGTTTATTGGCAGCCAGATAGCTTCTGGGCAGCAGACCAAATTCATACGAGACGAGGAGGGTGTTATATACTTCCGAGGCAGATTATGCGTACCTCAGTCTCATCCGGTCTTACAGGAGCTACTTCAGAAGGCTCATCGCTCTTGATTTGCGATCCACTTCGGTGGTACCCGTATGCATCGAGACTTAAGGAGTTCCTATTTGTGGAATGGTATGAAGAAAGACATCGCGGATTTTGTAGCTAGATGTCTTGTTTGTCAGCAGGTGAAGGCTGAGCACCAGAGACCTGCCGGGTTATTTCAGCGGATTCCTATTTCTGAGTGGAAGTGGGAACATATCACTATGGACTTTGTGGTAGGTTTGCCGAGGACACGACGAGGCCATGACGCGATTTGGGTAATCATTGATCGATTAACCAAATCCATGCACTCGTTAGCGATCTGGAAGACTGATTTCCTGGATCGATTGCTAGATCTGTTTTGCCGGGAGATCATCAGATCACGTGGTGTCCAATTGACTATTATTTCGGATAGAGACCCCCGGTTCACGTCTCATTTTTTTTTTGACAGAGTCTGCAGCAGGTTTGGGCACGCAGCTCTGTTTCGGTACAACTTTCCATCCGCAGACAGATGGACAGTTAGAGCGGACCATTTAGACTCTAGAGGACTTCCTGAGGTCTTGTGTATTGGATTTTGGAGGCAGTTGGGAGGACCATTTGCCATTAGTATAGAGTTCGCCTACAACAACGGTTTGCATTTGGCTATCCAGATGGCACCGTTTTAAGCATTGTATGGTAGGCCTTGTCGGACACCCACCCTCTGGGATGAGGTTGGGGAGGCCCAGTTGTTGGGACCTCATAGAGCTCAGCAGAATGAAGAGTTGGTCCGTATTATCAGATCGAGGATGTTAGAGGCGCAGGATCGCCAGAAGTGTTATGCTGATCGGAGACGTAGACCCCTAGTATTCTTTATTGGCGACCATGTATTTCTGCGAATTTCACCCACAAAAAGAGTGAAGAGATTTGGCTTCAGAGGTAAGCTAGCTCCGCGATACATTGGACCTTTCCAGATCTCGGAAAGGATTGGAGCGGTAGCTTACCGGTTGGCACCACCACCGTTCCTGGCAGGAGTTCATGATGTATTCCACATATCTATGTTGAGGAGATACGTACCCGACCTGACACATGTGCTGACAGATATCTCAGTTCCCATACAGCCTGACGTGACCTACGATGAGGTTCCGGTACGGAATCTGGACCGGAAAGAGCGTCAGTTGCGGAACCAGACTAACCGACTGGTTAAAGTCGGATGGCAGCATCATTCGGACGAGGAGGCTTCTTGGGAGCTCGAGGATACGATCCGAGCTCGATATCCCCATCTTTTCACTTGAGGTATATGATTTAATTTACCGTTCAACATCTATACTCTTTGCCTATTGATAGTATTTGCTGATGGTAGAAAACGAAATTTGGGGACCAAATTTTTATTAGTGGGGGAGAATGTAAAATACCGAAAAATGACGAATAATAATAAGGGAATTTTTCGGAATTTTTAGAAATTTTCTGGTAATTTTTCGGAGCTCGTATGGACGAGTTAACGGGGATAAAAATAGGGCCTCGGGGAAGCCTGTTTAGGCTACCCATTTAAATAAAGAAAAGTTTATTTTCTTTTTCTTTTCCTAATTCTTTTTCTTTTTCTTATTTTTCGTTTTATCCCGTGTCCTCACCCAAACCTCGCCCGAGTCTTCTTCTTCTTCCCCCGCGCCTTCTTCCCCTCGCGGCGAATCTGCCATAACCGCCGCTTGCAGCAGTTCCTTCTCCTCTTGCGTGAGCCGGGACCAAAGAGAGGTCGGTGCTTCTCTTCTCCCAACTTCTTTCCCCGATTCCTTCTGCCCGATACCCCCTTCCCTCTCTGGCGACTCCTTCGTTCCGATCACCGACGCCGAGCATCCTTCCTCTCCCTCTCAAGGTGTGGAGCTTCTCCTCATTCTCGCGTGACCTCCTGTTCCCGCGACACCGAAGCCACCGCCAGCAGAGCAGCCCTTCCGATCTTTCTTTCCTCTGTTCTTGGCGTCTCCACGCAACCAGCCGATGGTCGCTCCTTTGCCGCGGAGATCCCATCACGCCAGCGTCGATCTGCCCACCTCCTCTTCTCAGTCGATCGTCGGCATCCAAGCCCTAGCACTGTTGTTGTCGCCACAGCCGACGCGGCCGAGACTCCCCTCTGCCCTAGCGTCGACAGCCGGCCGAAGCTTCCATTCCTCCTCGTGCCTCTGATCTAGTGCGATTGCTGCCCTGTTTCTGCCCTAGCGCCAGCAGCCAAGATCCCTCCAGTCGATCGCGTCTGGTCCGTGCCCTAGTTTTCTCTTCACTGTGGTTCTATATTTTTTTTTGTTACCGTGCCCTAATTTTACCATGCCTTCATTTTCTTCCACCAGAGGATAGGGTTTCCTTCATCCCGGTGGTAGGACATCATGATGTTGTCGATCACCATGATGCTAGATCTTAGTTGTTGATGGCAGATTAGGCGACTAGCAACACCTCTCCATTGATCACAGCGGTGCTCTACTACTTACTGCCACCGTAAAGCTGCTTACCTTGAATTTCAGTAGCCGACAACCTTTATTCCAGTAGCAAACAACCCTTCACCAGCAGCAAGAACGGCTGTGAATTGAGGTAAGGTATAGGGTTTTGATCTTGTTGTTGATGATTGATAGATAGGTTAATAACTAATGTTAACCTAAGTATATGTATTAAATTAGGGATAAATTGGATGACTATTTGACACATGATTAGTGTGAGGGATTAGGTTAATTTTTTTTTATTAAGGTTTTTCCCTAATTAGATTGGAGAGTTATTTAGCTATTTGCTACCTATGTAATTAGCTAAAAATATTATGTGATCGCAGGACTCTGATTCGAGACGAGCATCTCGACGTCAGATTTGGATCGGATTGGACCTTCCTATTGAAGGCGGGTACCTCTTGACTTATCTTTTATGATATTGTCAATTGGATATGCATAGTATTTTATAGCTACAAGCAATGATCATGTTTGCCTTTGGTATGTCACTGTTTGTTAACCGTAGCATGTTCTATTGGGCGTTTGTTATGTATCCATGTTTACGTTTCATGATTATTGCCATGAATACCTTAGTTCCTAGAGTAAGTGACATACCATGCTTTACTGAGTTTAGGACTAGATTCTGGATTTTTATTATCTGACATGTGTATCTATATTTTGATATCATACTTGATCTGTGTACCTAGACCTTTTTTTTTTATCCATGTATATTGTTGGTACATATGTTATGGAGGTGGATATGTTCAGGACCTAGGTTGTTATACCATAGATGACCTGTATACCCTAGATATGTGGATTTGACTTACTTGTACTAGGGTACACATTTATATATATATATATATATATATATATATGTGGATTTGGTTCAGGATATTGTCATGCTTAGTTTCATGCACCATTCGCATGATTGCATGCTGCGTGATAGGATGCTCCATTATTGTAGAGCATATCGCCAGTTTCATCACTGTTCGGTGCTCCGCGCAGCGTGGTAGCACGTCAGTTTTGCTCTGTTCGGTTCTCCGTTGGTCCGCTCATGGGTAGTGTGACGCAGCGTGGTAGCACGTCAGAGATCCCTCCCCGTCATGGTGTACCGGGAGTTAAGAGCATTGCGCTCCCCCATTTATGATTTGGGGTAGGAGTATGTGTGTACTCCGACAGCATCCCGTCCACTCGGTCACTCATCAGGGGTAGTGATGTCAGAGTGCACGGTTGTCACAGCCCTACCCACTCAGTCTCACCATTTGTGTGTGAGATGACTGACTGGCGTTAGGGGTGACCATGTCATTGGCACCATATGCATTTATTGCATATATTTGCTTGTGTTTGCTGCACTTATATGCTGCATTTTGGTAGATGCATTTGTTTGACATGCATACAGGAGACATAGTGTGTATCTGGTTTGACGACCCTTTTGTCTAGATAGGAGTTCCTGGTGAGTACAGCTTCCTCAATTACCTTTCAGTTTTGGATATTTCCTAAATATGATTAGGGAGCTGTATTCCATGTTTATTGTTGTTAGATATATCTTACTAGACATGTCTATTGGTATTCGCTGAGTTGTTGAACTCACCCCCGTGGACACTATATTTTTCAGGTACCAGGTTGTTTATGGTGTCGCTTGGAGTATCCTGTATGTTGGTCCCCACGTCACATCAGAAGACTTATCGGTTTCACTTATGTTTTGTTTGTTTATGTATCAGTTTGTTTAGCTATGTACTCCGGTTTTGTTTTTGGAGTGTTGATGTTGTTATGTGGTATTTTGTATTGGTTGTTGGTTGTGTAAGCCTAGCCGGCTAGCCGTTTTTGTGTTTTGGTTTGTATTTGGTTTCTGTCATTTTTCGTTGTGCTGGTTTTGTTCCAGCCGAGTGGGCTGATGATATATATAACTGTGTGGTTGTGTATATATTCCAACCGCATGTGACTGATGTATATTGTAGATGTAGAAAGTTTCAGATTGTCCGCCGTACAGGGGAGGTGCTGCCGAAATTTCTTCGGACAGGGACTTTCCCGAGGCGTGACAATTCTTTATTGTAAATGAAAAACCTTTCTTGTCCAAACAAGAAATAAAAATAATGTTTCGAGTTAAAATAGATACATAATAACAATTCCAAAATGTAGGTCCCTTGCGGCCGGCAAGAGGAGGGTGAATTGCCCTGCACAATATAAAATAAACAGACCTTTCTTAAACAATCGAGCTTAACAATTACAACCTAATTTGAACAGACTAAGTAGAAAAATAAGTATGAGACAAATAAAGATTTACTTAGTTGGCAATTAGAGGATTGTTACTCAAAAGGAAAGTAAGTTCAGTAGAAAATTTTCCTTCTCGAACAAAACGTCGGAGGCGAAGAAGCCTCGTACACGAAAGTGATGCTCAAAAATGAAGAACTGAATAGAACTTGAAGTACAAAGTGTGTTGTACTGAAAGGAGAAGACCAAGGTTATATTTATAGTCCATTGGTCGAAATTGACCATTGCTGACGTGGCATGGTCCGAGTGCCTGGAAGGGCTCTGGGCGCCCGAGTGTGGATAAAACTTTATCCATGTTGTAATGGCTACACAACGAGCAAAAGATAATATTTTATCTGATCTGGGAACTTGGAACAGCTCCAGGCACCTGAACCATCTTAGCATAGGGGTGCCTTGCTAAGGCACCCTCGGTTGGACCAAACCGGTCCAGGCACCTGGAATAGCTCCGGGCGCTCGAACTACAGTCAACTCCTCATTGACTTTTTGTCTTGGTCTTCTGCTCCAGCTCCACTCGCTTGGGTGATTTCAGCCATCCAAAATAGGGCTCACCCAAACTCATTTTTCGGCATTCTCGAGCAACCTTCCACTCCGACTTCTTGTCCCTCGAAAATGTCACATGTTTTCTTCTAATCTGCTAATGTACTCTTCCACGGCACCTCGTCTCTCGGACGCACGGAACCTATCGACTCTCTCCCGTGTCGTTCTTCTCATTAGCTCCATCTTTTGCTCGACTTCCTGTGCTTCTAAGTTCCTGCATACTTAGACACAAGGCATCAAAAGATAATAGGACCTAACTTGACTTGGTTGATCACATCAAAACTAGCACGGGATACTTACAATCTTCCTCTTTTTGATTTGAGCAAATCAAGTTAAGTTAGGGTAAACTAAAAATAAATAATAGTAAAAATATCAAATACATAATTTGAAATTCATAACATTTAATGTAAAAAGAATGTACCCTCTCCCTAAACTTAATTTATAATTTTTCTCCTTTGCTCACATTAAACATAGGGGAAATGTTGGAAAAGAATTTGGAAAAAATTGACCAACATTTAAAAAATTTAAATTTTGAAAAATCTAGATTTTTGTGAATTATGAGAAATTTTTTTTTAAAGTTATTTCTAATCATGCAAAAATTTTGAAAATTTATATAACTGTTAAACAGATTTAATCAAAGTTGTGATAAAATTTTTATGAAATTATAAAATTGATTTAAGTAGAAATAAAATATTTTCTATATAAAGTTATAATTTTTATAAAAATATTTAAAAGTAGTTTCTAAGCTCAAAAAATTATGAAATATTTTCTGAGAATGTTAGCATTTGGATAAATAATTCATAGAAACGTTAATAATGGTTAAAAAATTCAAAAATATTTCCTTGGATAGAGAATATAATATATTTTGACAAAAAAAATAATTTAGTAAAAAATAGCACTGCAAAATATTTTTAAATTGAAGAATATGATTTTTGTTAAAAAATTCATAAGAATTAATACAACGGTAAAAAAATATTGAAATTTTTTTATAGTTAAGAAGTGAAATCCTCATTTTCAAAAAAATTAATATCTAATTAATTTTGATAATAAATTATATATAAAAAAATATTTAGATAATTTTAAGCAAATAACAAAAATTAAATCAATTAAAAGTACGACATGTATAAAAATTTAATTTAAGTATGATTTTGGATCTCAGTATAGATTCTTTCCAATTAGATTATTCAAAACCTTTCTAGAGATATATTTTAGTAATAATTTTTTAATTTGGCCCTTATGATATTTAAAATATCAATTAAGTCCTGAATAATTTCTAATTTGTTGAACATGTGAGCATGTATAATTCTTTAAATTTTCTATTTCTACTTCAATTTTCATTTTTCATTTTTATCTTGCTGAAATCTTCTAATCGACAAGGTATTGTTAAAGTTAATTTTAACTCCTTATTTTCTTTTTTTTAAAAAAAAATCATTTTCATTTTTAAATTTACAAGAATTTTTTGACAACATTTTTATAAATTTAAATAACTTATTAGGAGGTAAAGATTGTACCTGACTTACCTTGTCGATCTCATTATTTGATGCTCCCTCTCTATGGCTACTTTCTTCTGACGTTGCTCCTCCTTCATCGATGCTCTCAATGCTCATCTCCGATGAACTTGCTTCGTCATCTTCTGGGTGACTTGCCATCAGTACAAGTTCGGCGTGGGCTTTGATCTCCGACTCTGACGACGTTTCGTTCCATGTCACCTTTAGGTTTCTATGCTTTGTTTGGGTCGCCTTCTTGTCCTTCTCCTTATTCTTTAATTTTGGATAGTTATCTTTGACGCGCCCTTCTTCATTGTATTGATCACATCTTACTTTTCTTCTCCTTTTCTTGGCCTGCACTTGATTGAAATTATTAGCTTTAAATTTTTTTTGAACTTCCTTACCAGAAACATTATTTCGTCATCGTCAAGGGATGTCTCAGAATTTGATTCATCTATTTTTTCCTTTAAGGCAATGTTGTGCATTGACTTCTTCTTTAGATTTGCATATATATCTTAACTCATGAATTTCAAAAGTAGAGAACAATTCTTCTAAATTACTTACCTCTAAGTCCTTAGAGATGAAATAGAGATAACATATGCATCTACTAGGGTTGCCCATTTAGGAGTCCTAGGAAAAGCGTTAAGTGCGTACCTTAGTGAATCTCTGTTGGTTATCTTTTCTTCGAGATCCGTGAGTTCGATGATAAGTTCTTTGATTCTCGAGTGGAGGTGTGTGACAGTTTCACCTTCTTCTAACCGAAGGTTGTTGATCTAGTCCGGAGCAGGTCTCGTCTCGTGAGTTTTGCCTCCAAGGTACCTTCATGTAGTTTCAGGAATTTATCCCAGAGCTATTTGGTTGACGCATAGGCTTTGATCCGATTGACTTCTTTTGGCAATAAAACACTCAGCAGATGGAATTCTATCTTATCGCTTACCACGAAGTCAGCTTGCTCCTTTTTCGTCCATTGATGTTCTTCTTTGTTGTTCCCTTGTTGATCCTTCAGTACTACAAAATCATATTTTATTATTATTAATAATTCAAAGTCAGTTTTGAAGAATACATCCATCTTCTTTTTCTAAATCGTGAACTCCCCCTTGAACTTAGGCGGATAGATGCTTGGTCCAGCTATCGTCTTTTGTGCTTCCATCGGTGGTTAGTGCTTCTGAAGCGGTTGGTCTTAGATACCACTTATAGGTCCCTTGTGGCCGACAAGAGGGGGGTAAATCACCTTGCACAATATAAAACAAATAAACATCTTTCTCAAATAATCGGGCTTAACAATTACACACTAATTTGAATAGACTAAATAGAAAAATAAGTACGAGACAAGTAAGGGTTTACTTGGTCGGTAATCAGAGGATTACTACTCCAAGAAAAGTAAGCTCAGTAGAAAAATCTTCTTCGTGAACAAAACGTTGGAGGCGGAGAAGTCTTATACACGAAAGTGATGCTCAGAAATGAAGAAATGAATCGAACTTGAAGTACAGTGTGTTGTATTGAAAGGAGAACACCAAGGCTCTATTTATAGGCCACTGGTCGAAACTGATCATTGCAGACGTGGCACGATCCGAGCCCCTGGAAGGGCTCCGGGCACTTGGGTGTGGATAAAACTTTATCCACGTCTCAATGGCTATGAAATGGTCGAAAAATAATATTTTATCTAGTTAGGGCATCTGGAACAGCTTCAGATGCCTGGACTGCCTTCTCACAGGGGTAACTCGCCAAGGCTAGAACCGACCTCGGGCCGGGTCTGGCCCGGACCCGACCCGGGCCCGTAACCGAGTCAATGGGTCAGTTGCCTATTGACCCAGTTCATCGGGATGAACCGGAACCGACCCAGCAACTTGCCGGGTCGATTCCAATTCCTTAAATGCAAACCTGGCGAACCCCTGGTTAACTATCGATCGGCCCACCGGTTTAACAAGATATATATTTTTTTTGCCCGTTGGAACACCGGCGGTTCCTAGCCATTGGGGCAGGGTGGGAGGGGGGTTGGGGTATTTTTCAACGGTTAGGATCATTTGACCATTTTTTTATCAATGGCTATGATTTAGTGTCCATTACTATCCAAACTCTATAAATAGAGAGCTTATTTTATCATTTTTACACACATCTTCGCTACTCTTAATCTCAATTTCATATTCTCTATACGCTTTCGTTTCCAATTTTCAATTACAATGGAAAGAGGACGTGGAGGTGCATCATCTCGAGCTTAGAAGGGAAAGAAAATAATGAATCTGTGAGAGGAGAACCCCAACATTCAATCCACCATTGATGAGATTGAGCACATTCCAAATCTGACACCTGAAATATAAGGAAGTACCGATGCAATTACTTCTAAGGTTCGAGAACTTCCTCCTCTAAAGTCTTCTATATTCACTAAATATTTTGAGAATGTCACTCTTCTGTTGGGAGAAATGTGTGCAAAATATAAGCACTGCAATGCTTCCTACAAATTCCAAGTTGGCGGTGACTATGGGTCGTTGAAACGACATGTAGAAACGAAGCGCCCGACGAAATATGGACTCGACCATTCTCAAACACAATTATCAAGATTTTCTTCAACTAGCGATAGTACTGATTCCCATTTATTTTTATATTTAGATAATAAATTAAGAGAATCTTTAGCTAAATTTGTTTCCGTAGAACATCTTTCTTTTAGTTTTGGATCTAAATGCATATTTGAAGATTTTTGTAAAGAATCTCTTAATCCATATGCTAATCGTGTTCCTAGGACTACACTTACATGTACAATTAAAAAACTAGTAAAACAAAGAAAAAAGAATTTAATTGATGAATTTAGTAAATTAGATAATAAATTTTCTTTATGTTCCGATATTTGGAGTGATCATTAGCAAACACATTCATATATGGGTGTGACTTGCCATTGGATTGATAACTCTTGGAATCTCCAAAAAAGATTGTTAGCCTATAGAGTTTTTGATGAATCACATAATGCTTATAACATTGCACAATTATTATATTTAATTTTAGAAGAATATGATTTAACTCATAAAATATTTTCAATATCATTAAATAATACTAGTTCCAATACCGCTTCTATAGATGATCTAACATTTATTTGTCAACCTATTATTGGTGGTTTATTTTTTTCATATTCGTTATATATGCCATGTTTTAATTTTATGTGTTCAAGATGGATTAAAAATTTTAGAAAGTTATATTAAACAAATTAGAATTGCAATTTTTGATTTATGGTCCCATCCATCTATAATGAAACAATGGGGTAGGTTTTATAAAACTAATGGAATGAGACCTAAAAATTTGCATGTGATGTACCAACATGTTGGAATTCAACATACCAATTATTACAAGATTCATTTCAATATAAAGAATTATTATATTCATTTTTTGCACAAAATACTAATACTAATATATATTTATTTTCACAACAATGGAATATTTATAGTAGTATTTGTGAAATTTTAAAAGTATTTAATGATGCAATTGAACAACTTTTCGATGTTTATTATTTCACTGCTCAATTAGTTTTTGGAAAATTTTATAATATAGTATTAGTTTTAAATGAACATATTAATAATGAATCTTTATCTTCTTGCATCTTAGCTATGAAAACTAAATGGGAAAAATATTTTTATTTTATTCTTAAAATTTATTTAATTATATTTGCCTTAGATCCTAGATTTAAATTAGAAGTTTTACAAGAAATGTTAACTTTATATTATGACGCTTTAATTCTAATTAAAGATTCTTCTTCTCCTAATCCAGTTAATATTATATATTATATTAGAATTTATTTATATGATATTTATAATCAATATTATGCAAAATATGGAATACAAATTAATATTTCTGAAATTCAATAAACTACTAGTAGTAATTTAAAACTTATAAAAGTACAACTTTTATTAAAAGAGCAGACAAAACATCCACGAGGATCCTCAAGTTCCACACAGGAACTTGAGAATTATTTTACGACTTCTTTTGATTTTAGTGAAGCAGATAGCAAAAATTTTGATATCTTAAAATGGTGGTCATACAACGCTCAAAGCTTTCTTGTCCTCTCCGTGATCGCCAAAGAAATTTTAGCTTGTCTAGTGTCAATTGTTGCTATGGAGCAGATGTTTAGTGCCGGCGGCAACATATTAGATGAATGACGATTAACTTTGTCTCTCGACTGATTGGAAGCCCAAGCATTACTAGATGATTAGACTAAAGCGGAGAAAAGAATCTAAGGAATGCAACTTTCAGATGATGAAGTTGAAGATTTTGACTATAAAATACAAGGAGGTTTAAAGTTATTTGTATTTTATTTTAAATTTTAAAAAAAAATCAGATAGCAATCACCGTGACTTTGTTGTGCATCTCATCTCCTCCTTTGCCTCCTTCCACCCAATCCCATGTCTATACCTATAAGGACATTGAAAACACATGAGAAATGGCTAGTTCTCGGTAGAGATGACAATGGAGCAAGCATCAGTGACTAACTCGGCATCCTCTTGTTCTTTCTTCTTAGCCATCTCGAGAGAGCCCCTTGAGTAACCAAGAACCTGTAGATGCATTTTAGAACAACTCGAGTAGTTAATTTCCAAAGCCACAGAACATCTCTGCCCATTTCTTGGTAAAACCAAATTAAGCTTATGGAATGCAATTTACTTCAACTACATCAAAGTTTCCTAGACTGTCATGTCTACAAATGAAAAGGAAAAAAAAAATGAATCAGAATAACATTCATCTTAGTGAAACAATCAACAATTCGTCTGAAAGATTATTTCACGATCAGCGCTGAGAAGTCCTCCGCTTGTTCATAAGTTAAATGGATGGCATGAATGAGTTGAATGCAGAAACAACAATTAGCTCTGCTCTCAGAAGGGTTGCTTATTTTGAGCTTCAGATTATTGAATCATCAAATTAATAATTCATTGTCAGCACCTCCAAAGGGATGGTTAGTCCTGGTGTTAGTGAGGTGCTGCTGTTGCAGCAGTTACTGAGTTTCAAGCGGATACATTCTGATTGGCCTTGGTTGCCGTCTTCTTTGACGGTTTGGTTCTATCTTGTTTGTCATTTTTCAGTGCCTTGCTTGCTGCAATGTGCAATCTTGCATAGAGAGGCCTTGGTGCCCTTGTTTTTCTGTCGAATCCTCTCACACAAACAAATCCTGCAAAATATTTGCATCCGTTAGACAGTCGTGGTAGCATCTTTGGACATTCTCAGAATTTAACAAGCAGTATAAACACAATCGACGGGAACAATCACTTTCATCCATTAATCATTTCTTGGATAAGGACTGCAATATAAGAAAAAGAACCCTCCTTGCAATGAGCTCTGCCGTAGTGGCATTGCTATTATACTGCTACTTATGCTGCCTTTCTTCCGACAATAAGTTTTAGCCTTCTCGTGTCATGCCTGATCTGCAGCATTAAGCTATGCCTGCTCAATTCATGCCTACATCACCAAATCAAGCTTCACCTCAATTCCCGCATAGTCCGCCAGGAGTAGCTTGATCAGCACTTGCTCTGCCTCAAGCAGACTTGTGAGAGGGCACTAAAGCTCTGCCTCAAGGACACACTATCGAACAGACGGGAAGCTCAATTCGCACCTGATCCACCTTGAGGGAGACCTGCACCTGCTCAAGCTGGAGGAAGTGCACAAAAGGTGCCTGGAGCTCCGCTAGAAGGGATGTCCGCCTTACTAAGCTTGGCCTTGAGCCCTTGAGAGGGCATCAATAGCTATCAAAGTGTCAAAGGAGGGGGCAGAGACGGATGCCAAAGGCATTGGAGGATAATATGGATGGCTAGCAAGAAAAGATTTATTGAGCATGATTTTGCATTGCACCAAATGCTGAAGTTTCAAAAAATATTTTCTGAAAAAACAAACTGATCCTACCTCCTACTTGTTTCTTTAATTCATAGAAGTCTATTCACTAATATCTATAAGTCGTGCATAGTAATTATTATCATGGTAAAAATATTATTATGTTTGTCCTAGTTACATTTTCAGTTATCTGTACATGCTTGTCCTATTGTGTTTCAGTATGCTGCGCAGAAATTGGGATTCACTAAATAACTTATTTATTATCAAAGCAATGGATACTACAATTAACAATTATCACTGCCTACCTCTCCAAAAGCAGAGTTGTATCTCTTCAGTAGTTAGACCTGAAAAGCATAGCCAAATAGGATTTTATTGTCAGAATGTGTCTTAGTAAAGTTTCAAAACCATGAAACAGATGCTGCATTCATACCCTTAAATATAGATGGCGTTGATGTTCCAAAATAAACTGTCCTCCTAGGCAGATTCCATATCCAGTCCCTGGGTACATCAATTGGGTTCCGGCTTGTCTCATGATCTGCAAAGACCTGCATTGATGCAAACATTGTAGTAAAAAAAACAAAGACAGGCCACCTGTTTCTAGAGACGAGTAATTTAAAATTATAGTTTTATTCCTAAAGGGTAATGCAAATCATCAATTCCGTGATCAGATAAGTTATCACCTCGTTAACTTGGAAATAGGTTCCATTGAGTGGAAAAGATCCTCTCATAGCTGTTCGGCATGGAATCTGTTTGTGACAATTTAAGAGGGAAACAATCTGATGTCAGTATTGAAAATTTACACATTCTATTTTATTTTCTTCTTTCCTTGTTCTTTGGTTTCATGTTTACTTGAATGAAAACGAAAGGAAAAGGAACGAGTTGAGAAAATTGTAAACAGAAGAAAAGGGAAGAAAATGAGGAGAGAAGTTCAAGCCCAGCATCATTTATCCACCTAAACCAGGTGGAAATGAAAGAAAATGTCTTCCCGGTAAACTTTCCTCCAAATAATTTTTCTTTTTTCCATTCCTTCAATGAAAACTATTTTCTCTCTCCAAGTAGACACAAGATTAGCATTTGTCAATAATTCTTTTGAAAATAATCCAAAACTGATAAACAGGTAAAAATGTTTACCAAAATTGTTCCTCTAACAATCTGCGCCTGTGCTTCTCGTCTACTGCTGCAGGTAAAGCATGTTGCCATGTTGCATAATGCACCTGTTTCGTGCCAGTTGCAAGATGCTTGTGGTGGTTCTGTGGATTGTGCAGTTTCACCTAAAAGTATTTTCAACAATGTCAAAAATATGAAGATAATTTCAGATTAAAATTTACAATCAGTAGAATGAGTTCTTGCCTGGAGTCCATATAGCCAATAGATAGGAAGAAGGATCATCTGTCTCTCTTGCATCCAACTGTGACACATCGTGTACGTAAGATAATAGATGAAAATCACCATGAAGAGTAGTGATAAATATTGTCTATTAGGGAACTTACCCCTTCCAAAAGAGGGTGTGAATCTGGAAGTTCATATCTGTATTGAAGACAACTAGATAAGTTTGTTTCACTTGAGATAGACATATTTCATAAAAAAAAACAAGTTTGAATATGGAAATCATTACTATTTTTTGATAACTTAAGATAAACCAAGCCATGAAATACTTACACATGATGCTCTGTTCGTAGGCGGCTAACATTCTTGAGCTTTGGCATGGGAATTGAAGCAACCTCTGGGTTGATAGAGACTAGTGCCTTTGACATGTCAACATCTTGAATCTCCATGTTGTTTGCTTGCATATAACTTTGTAAGTTCTGTGTGAATTCTTCAATATTTAGTTTAATTGTAGGAATTTCATCTGGATCGTCATAAAAAGCATCCTCGATTTCCCGTTCTTCTATTTGACCACATTCAGCTTCTGGTGTTGCAGGTTCCTCAATGATAGGTCCATAGTTTTCTTGAACAGTTATGGCCTGTAAGTCACTGATTCCCTCAATCTGAAATGCAGGTCTTGGACTGAAACCCGGTACATAGTTGGTTTCAGAGGCAATGGGCACAGATAAACTCACTAAGCTTTTGTCCTCTGGTCCTGGGAGTGCCAATCTAGCACTGCAACAAGGATCAATACATTAATAGTGAAGTTATGAAAATTGTATTGAGCCAATGTATATAGAGTTTACCAATTACATTTTTTTTTTGGATAAGTAAAATAGTATAGCACAGTCAGGAGTATACCAATTACATGTCTATATAGAACTTATGTATCTTATGTTACATTATTTTGACAAGTAATCTTGATTAACAGATTATGTTTTGTTTAGTCTATTGAACTAATATTTTAGTTAACATTGATTCTTCTGATTACATGCGTGATTTTTTAATCAAATGTTTAGATTTTAAAGTTTTTAATTAAAATAATCGAAGTTCTGGCTAGGCATAAATTGTAAGAGAGAAGGAAATAAGAAAGAAGGAAATGATATTATTGAAAATTGATACCATGACATATAAATTAAATGATTAACAGATCAACCATCGTACTGTGACAACACAATACTAGTAACGTAGCCTAATAAGAAGTTACTTTTCATTGTCCTTTCTATATCATCTTGTTCTTGATAATCTGCATTGATTATTGTACACTTATAATGACAGATTCAGACATTCATTTTGCCTTACAACGTGAGAGTCCAATATTGACAGCTTGGTTATGTGATGATCCTTTATTGGGATCCGAGTTGTCAAATGTGGGAACAACAAGATACACTATCCTAGCAAGAACACCATAGCAAGGATAATAGTAAATTCTTGGCACAGTGTGGCATGTTGTAAAATCCTAATGCACATGTTATTAGGTGCAGTGGTCATGCCACTAATCCCACCATACATGCATTAATGACTTTAATACCTAATACTTACCCCTTTCATGCTAGAGAATATAGACACCATCTATGTTTGACTTGTTATGTAAACTAAAGAACTTCTCACAAGCAAACTATGTAAGACGATAATGAAACCCATAAGATAATACTCACATGATGATGCAAAAAACTTAAGAAAGAGTTGGAGCATACAAAAGATGATTCCTACACCTTAGATCAGCACATTGATAAAGAAAGAATGAAGTGAGACCCATGGTTTTCGGAACGATTTGGATTCGGTACCGTATCGTACCGTGACAATATAATTTTTGTATTTTTTAAATATAAAATATATTAATTAATTTTTTTTTTTAAAATAATATATATATATATATATATATATATATATATATATATAATGGGATAGTTTTATTAGAGTTTGATTAAGCATGTTTAGATTATCAGTTGATTGAAATTATTAACCTAAAGTTTTAAGTTAAAAGGCAGCTCGGTGCATGAAGCTCCAATGTCGGGTCTCGGGAAAGGGTATATTGTATGCAACCTTACCTTACTTTTTAAGAGGCTGTTTCCAAGACTTAAATCTGTGATCTCCATATCACACGAGAGCAAACTAAGACTCCCCTTCAAAGTTTTAAGTTTAACCTAAGTAATTTAATTCCGTGATAGCCTCTACAGGGGCACGGAGATCCTGTGGCGAACTCTGTGGGGTCACAGAGGTTGCCGCGATCCCGCGATGGCCCATCATGCTGTTGTTGGCCATAGCTCGGTGTCGGACGGTGAACGGAATGGAAAATTTTGCCCGTTTTGCCCCACACGGAATCAAATTTTAAACCATGATAAGACCACAAGATACAAATCTTTCGAGTGGGCTTCTTTATGCAACAACACATACAACAATTGGTGAACATATGAAAGGGAGTAGGAAGACACTCGATGAGAGTCTTAAGGTCAACATGGCACATACAATAATATGCAAACATAGAAACAAAATTGGAGGTAAAGGAAAAGAATGTAAGAATTGGAGGAAAAACAATTAGAATGACCAGATAGCAAGAAAAAGCAGAAGAAACCAAGAGGCACATACCAATAGCATAAGGAGTTGCTTGTTTGGAAGAAAACAAAGCGGAAGGGAAGTGAACAGGAATAGATCAACGCAAACAGAAGAAACAAATTTGTAAGAGAAACAACTAATGATGAAAGCTGGAAACAAGAAGACACTGCTGAGAATAAGCAAGAAGATGATGTTGTTGAAAAGAAGTTTGTGCAAAGAAAGGAGAAGAGACAGTTCTAAAGGAAGAATTTTGAAGAAATGCAATAATTAGTTACTAAAATCACAGAACAATTAGAAGTTGATTAAGTGAAAAATGTTGTCTAGAATGGTAGAGAAGTCTGCTAGCAAATTATATGTAAACGAGGTGACTGCAAACGATGGTCATTGAATCAATGCATGAGGAAGTCGTCTCGAAATCAGCTCGCATATATGGTCACTCAGGTAGACACAAGGAGCCACCATGCGCCTAGAGAAAGCACTCACTAAAAGAGAATGAGCGAGAGCAGGGATGATGGGAGATGAGATGAGGAGATGAGGGAAGGTAGTTGTCACATTAGAATCAACAACCTCCCCATCAAGGAATATTTTTCCTAATTCCCATCTAGGAAAGGAGCTCTAATATCATATAGAAATTAGAAAATTATATTTGTTAAGTTTGTGTAAAGAAAATGCTGCATTGCTTGTTATTAAGAAATACCCCTTACATAGCTACATAGATTCACCCTAGAAATCCTAAGCTAAAACACCAATGTGATTCTAAACCACTATATATGACCCATATACTCAAATAACTTTAATTCTTCCCTTAAGTTGGAGCAAAGTTACAATGTATGTTTAGCTTGTTCAATAAACTTAAAAAATTCTAAGAAATTAAAATGATTAAGACATGACTATAACAAAAAAAGAAAAGCACTCATGCAGGTAACAACATCTTGGCCTAAGAGCAACATGCTGAAAGAGGAAGGATGAAGATAGAGAGGATCAAGTGAAATTTTAGGAACAATTCTCTTGCAATAGGGCAAGGAGTAGAATATGGTAAACATATGAAAGGTGAGAAGGAAAACATATGATGACATCCTGATAATGATAAGCTTAAAGGATGAGATAAAGCCTTCAAAGAACAGTTTCTCAATTGGGCTTCCCTAAAGCAGCATGTACTGCAACACATGAAAAGATTAAGGCTGTGTTATGGAGAAAACAATGAGGTGGAAAAAAAGCATCAATAATTTGGGAAAACAAACTGTGGAAACCCAATGGAAATATTCACTTCCATATGTTTCCTATAAAGGGTGGAAAATCTCTTTGGGAAAAGTGATGTCAACCAATCACAGACAACCACATTGGAAAAGTGGTGTTAAAAAATCCCCCCATTTTTGCCAAGTGATTTTCGGCTAATTTGGAGGGATTTGATTCCTTCCAGAAAATTTTCCCTTGACTTTTCATTCCCAAGGAAACAGAGGGAAAAGTTATACTTTACACCTTTTCCCACACCTACTTTTCAGTCTTACGAAGCATAACCTAAGAAAGAGGACATGAACGCCCCAAGGTCAATGCTTAGCATACAATGGCACACCAACATAGCAGTTAAGAATAAAGAAGGCAAGCAGATTTGGAGGGATATGAAGAAGTCAAGGAAGAAGCAGTAAAATAAGCAGGAAATGGGAGAAGAGATAGGCAGGAGATAATAGAAACTGTAAAGAAGATTTGCAAAAGCAAAGGGATATGAATGAAGAAGCTGGCAGATTTGGTCAGAAGACAAAGAGACAAGTTGGAAGGGAATATAGGAAGAATGTGTACATAGTAACAACGATCAGCAAACACCAAAACCAAAGGCACAACAAACAGGATAATAGATGAAATACACACGGGAATGAGGTCACCAGAGGTTGTTGTACACTCAAAGGGAAAACTATATTTGAGTACGAGATCAGTTGATGAACAGCTAATAGAGACTAGGGAGACGATTAGATTTTCTGTAGATGTTGCAGACCTATAGAAACATTAAACGAGTTTGGTAGAGACCAGGGCTTCAAGATTGAAGAGATGATCCATCCAGCATCTGCAACCTTCACGTGAGCTACTACGTCAGCGCCTTTGAGGGTGACAAAGTTATCTTTGTGCCATTTATACTCTTCTCTAAGTATCTATTAATATACTTATCTAAAGTCACAAGTTCCTGAATGATAGAAAGGCAGAGGAGCACATCATTCATGAGCAAATTTGTTCTAGAAGGGAGGTAATTCAAGAAGATGTTGCAGTAGCAGTCTCCCATCAAGAACAAATGTAAGCTATCAACTAGAGGAGAAGATCAGGAGGGAGGCTCGCTTCGGAAAAATTCTTGAGACAGAGAATATGCTTGATTGGATGACCACTCATGGACCAATGCACCTTGGTGACCTACAAGACACGTATCAGTAAATCAACCCTCTCATTATCAAAGTAGAAGTGGAGGCCGGAGGCTACTCTTGTAGAGCTTCTCCCAAGGTGAAAGCATCTACCATCGTTGGAGAAAAAGGTGATAACGCTCATGCTTGACGGCCTAGTATCGCCGGCTCTCGACTAGATACAGGAAGATAAATCACAAGGGCATTTTGACCTAGCACAATGGCCCTTTGCATGCAGGCACCCAATGGAGCATTTTGCACCCATTGAGAATTGACTCCAAGACCTATTAGAGTAATCGCCCATATTGTGCTAACCCGTGGGGGCAAGCATCCACCATCATTGTGAGCAAATGATAAAGAGGGAGAAAGAGGAAGAAGTAGAGAATATCAACATTAATTAGAGGAAAGGAAAGACAAATAAAATGAGGGGAGGCTGCCGAAATTGTCCTTGGACAGCAACCTCCTCCTAAAAAATAATTTAGAAGAAACTGATACTTTGATACTATAGCAAATTGTGTGAAGAAAATATTATATTGAACAAACATCTAATGATATTGAAACTCTTTTCTAAGAGTGTACCCTTTACATAGTATATATAAGATCCATGACAAAACCATAAAACTAAAACCCACTAATTGTACCCTAATAACTCTACTACCTCCACAAACAACTTTCTTCTTGCATGTTGACCAGAAGAAATGTTGTCACTTGGGGAAAAAAACATCCAAGACTATTGTATATAGGATTACAATTATGTGCACACACCCTCTTCTTGAATTTTTTCAGTAACTACTTTTGGCTTGAAGCTCAAAGCTTATATGTGATTGCGTCCATCCCTACAGAATTTGCTCAATAGAAAGAACAACGGTCATCTTCATTAAGTCATGTTTGTCACAGCTATTTAGAATCGGCTTTGCAATTATATTTCATTTCATTCCCACATGGATAGGAGCCTAGGATAGTATACTAAAAATACATCTTATGGGTGAAATACTGTAATATGCTAGTTTCTTTATTGTGTGTACCCTTTTTAGTTAAATATATACATCTTATAGGTCTTCTTGTACTACAATGTCAAGAAGTAGATGTTATTCCATAAGCAAACCTGGCAAATGCACTTGCAAAGTGTTTGCATTCTCCTCTCATCGGGCATGCATTGCAGTTCGGCTTACTTTTCGTGCAAAAAACCTGCATAAAACTTGTTCTATTAGTACATGCATCTGAAATAATAAATCTAAATAACAAATAATATGTTGTCTCTCCAAACTAGTTCATAAGTATTACCTTTCCAAAAGTAATCATTTGGTAATGTAACTCATATCTGCACAGTCAAGTACACAGGTTTTACTGAGTAAACAATCAATCATAAGTGATAAGAAGCTTTAACAATGAATTTGGGACATCTACTGATGCAAAAATGGCAAATGGAGCTTGTAAAATTCCAGAATATAATTTGTTTGATAGTTTCTAGTGAAATTACTTTGTTTGGAATGAGGATATGAACTTACAGAGTCCGCTGGTCCAGCTTACAGAGTCGCGGCCAAAGGTACTTTTGAACGGTGTCTAACATAGGGTAGCTTTTAAAAGAAAAAGGGAAAAAAGTTTAAAATTATCTTGGTAAGTTGGATAACTCTAAAATAAACTAACATACAGCTCTAGCAGATGCAACTGGAGGGACTCAGGCAAAGGTTGTAGTGGTACCCATCCCAATCTGACAGCTATACGACCAACATTTGTATCAACCTATGAAAATTGAGAGCTTAAGCAAGCATGTGTCTACTAAACACTGTTGAGCAGAACAAAGTGGAAAACTTACAGGAAAAGCTAGATGATGAAGTGTCAAAAGCCGCACACACTCAACGCTCTTGAGTCCTAATCCTCGTATGCTTAGGAGGTAGTCCCTGACAATAGCAAAAGGTTACAAAACAATATTTGAAGTGTAAAATAATGCATTATCCTAACAAGATTAACAAGGTTGTGGAGTAACAGGCATAATTCCATTTACCAATTATTCTTGATTCATATATATAAAGAAATTTTCCTGATAATACTACAAATTTTAACTTCCAGGCCATTGATTATAGCAGACTGGTGTCTTAGCTTAATACATGACTTCATCCAGACATAGTCTTGTCACTCAACCATTTTCAAAATTTAGGCTAAAATAGCAATCAAGGTTCAAAATCTTGAGTTGTGCCAAAGTTTTAATCTTTGACTAGAATGATTCAGTATCATGCCGATGTTTTGATGCATGCTATCGTTAATAAATTGGAATTGAAAAAGGAAGGGAATGAAGCATAGGAAGGAGACATTGTATGTGCCGAGCATGCTTTAAATCTTGTACCATGCTAGACGAAATAGTTGAAACATATCATTCCAGTAAATCATCGAAACTCAATACCACTCAGCAAAGACAATGTCTCATTCCTTCGCTTCGTCTCCTTCCTCCTTTAACATCTAACCTATCACCGACACTATGCATCAGAGCATTGACATGATATTGGTTCCAGTCAAACATCAAAACTATGGCACGGTTAGACATTTTGAACCTTGGTGCTAACTAGTATGAGTTTCGGTGATTTACTAGAACGATACATTTCGATTGTTTCACCCACATGGTACGAGTCTTCAAACCATGATAGCAATACTCATGGATAAAAGTTAAGATGAAGATAAATCATTGTAGGTCTGTAATTTGTCTTATCCTTCACTAATATTCATCTGGATACTGAAAAATATCAAAATCACAGCTAAAGCATTATGAAATAAATGAATCTACTGTCTATGAAACTGACAAATTATTAACATGTTTCAGATAGTATGTTAGAAGTTAGAACAAGAATTATCATAAGCATTTCTATATTCTTACTTGGTTTTGTCTGGTTCAACTTGCCTTAACCACTCTAGGTCAATGCTTCCGTGATCCCTGACCAGTCTATTTAGGAAATCCTGTATACCAACCAAAGCATAATAAATAATCATGTTATACCTAGTGGTAAATAAGAAACATTTTACAAGTTATTTTGTCTAGCATACCTTTATCCTATCTGCCAGCATGTTGTTCATTCCCCTCTCTCTAATGGCTGCTGAAATTTCACTTACATCAGCAGACCTTATTGCTTCCCAGTCAACGGAATCCATGCTATCCAGGTCTCTCTCCTTCTCAATGCCATCATAACATACCTCTTTCCGCAAACTTTCCCAGTCATAGACCTTCTTTCTTTCATTATCAATCTTCAACTTGTTCGCTTTAGCTTTATTTTTTGGTGTTTCAGCCGATACCCTATTTGAAATGAGAGCATCATCATTTTTCAAGTCTAATTGGAGACTCTTAGATATTTCCAATGGATCCTTGTCATTATGCAAGACTTGGGATTTTTGCTGAGTATCATAATGTTGCTTTTGTAGGTCAAATTCAGTGGCCTTTTTGGTGCTCCGAGTTTCACAAATTCTATCCTCTTGTTGGAGTTTGATCAAACAATTTTCTGATATAAGAGAGCATCCCTGGTAAATGGATTGACCTAGCAAGGCTTCATTTAGTTCAGTTCCAAGGCAGCTAGGATAGTAATATGGCTTTCTAAGGCAAGATTCTGCTTCTGCGCTAGAGAGAGGTTTTAGAGAATTTTCACATGCATCTGAAAATAAACCAATGGCAGTTTGAGTCCCAGGAACAGCTTCAGAATTCTGTGGATGTATCACTCCAGAAATATTGTCTACTAAATGCTGTGGATGTATCACTCCATGGGATGAACTTAATTTCTCAGTTGTGTTTGCCTTTTTTATTTCTGACAGATTTGAATCAGGATGAGACATGCTTCTCTTAGTATGTGCATTGAGATGCTCCATGGCTGTTAATCCTGAACTTGAAGAACCATCAAATAGTTGTGGCAATGGAAGTGTGGCAGATAAATTTGTCTCAACATGCTTATGATCTTGAGAATTGATGATAGGTGTTAAAATGGGTGGATTCTTTTTTCTGAGATTGTCTGATACATCCAAGACATAGTTTAAAAGCCCAGTAAATGAAGTTGACTTGTCAATACCATGACACAAATTTTGCACCGTTAAATCTTCTGCTCTAATGTTTGGCAAGGAACTTATCCTAATGTGATCAATTATCTGAACTGCATTTTCTGAAGAGTCTTGAGATGAAACAACAGAGTCTTGGGAGGAACCAACATCTTCCATTGACCATCTGTCTTCAGGCTCTGCTACACATGCACACCCTCCTATCTGTGTTTCTGAGGGGCCTGACTCTCTATCTGGTGATTCATGACTGGTACCCATTACATTTTCTTTTGTGCCTGTATAATTAAGTTTTGAACAGTCATATATTGTGCAAGTAGTATTATTAATAGAAAATAACCCATTATTATATTTAGTTTTATTCCCACCAGCAACCAAAGGTCTTGTGACATGCAACTGTCTATCCACTGTCTGTCCGTGCAATTTGCTAATGCCATCAAGACACGGTATGCTGCCATCTTCCTGCTTGGCACATGTATCTTGTTCAATGAATTCTGAATTTTTGCACCTTGACTTTAGAGGGAATCTTGCAGCAAGTGCCATGAAAGCAGAGCTGTGATGATTAATATGATCATCAAACTGCATGAAGTTGAGATAGGAGAAAAAAGATTTCATTTTCCAAATTTCATGTGTGTTTAGATTTCTCATCCACTCTACAAATTTTCTTGGAAATTCACTCTGCCCTACTTCAGTTGGTTTTGGCAAAACACGTAATGTTGGTTAGCCATAAAGATTCCTCTTGGTTTGGTTAGCAAGACAAATTTATTGTTAGGTTCACCAATGATCAAAGGTGCTATAGTATTGGGTCCATGTTGTAGCCACATCATGAAAAAGTTGAACTTGGGGGCAAATTAGAACAAAAAATAGAAAATTATTTTGTAATTAAGATTTATAGCCATATGTAGCTACCACATGATGACAATGTTAGTAGTCCTAACAGAATATGGGTTGGGTCACAAACCAAAACAGATCTAGAAAGTGAAGGGATTAAACTAATATCTTCAAAAAAAAAATTGGGGGTATTTTGTAAAAATAGGTAAAGTATTGGGTACAAAATCCCAGAATGAAATTATTCTATTATGTTTTACCTTGAAAGATGATCTGAAACATTTTGGGTAAGAAAAACACCAACTACTGAGTCCACCACTGAACCTTTCCACTTAGTGAAACGCCTATCTCCTACAAAAAGAAAGAATAGAGAAGTAATATTCATAGAACATGAAGCACTGAAGGAGTCATGTCTATTTTTTTTATTCAAATATGATTAGATAAAGATAACACTTGAAATTATTGACTGTTTGATATGGTACAAATGTGATAGATATAAAGTTCATTTTGTTGACTGTTTGATATGGTACGTAGATGACAAATAAGGAGTACAACTTATTGACCACATGATCTGTTCTGCACAATCTCTCCCTTTCATTTTCATATATTAATAGGCATATTTATAATGTGGATCTGAGCTGTAAGACCCAAAAAATGAGAACAGAAGGCAAAGTCTTCGCCAAAAAATTCCATTAATTCAGAAAATTGCTTGCATGTCTTAAAAAAAATAGACAATACTTATAGCATATCCTAGTTACTTTAAGAAAATTTCTGAATTAGTACTTAGTAGTACATATAAGAAAAACATATTACTGTTTTTTTTATTCAAATTGCCAAGTTTATTGTTTAGGAGTTGGACAACTTCAAAACATATATAGAAATTTCACTATTATGCTCAGTCGTGAGGAACACTAAAAATCCAGATAATTTCATTGTTTAATAAAATCCAACAAATTGTCTGTCACGGTGCTGCACAATTTATTTATATTATCTTTGTAATTTTGCATGATGCCTGTGCCATGTATCATCAGTACGCCAAAAACAACCACTATACCGAGTGGACAGGCATTAGTGGAAACTGGGAGAAAAAATGGCCACTGAACTGAAACCATTCAAACTGGTGTCTATTTGCACAAATACACCATTGAAGTAAAAGGGAAAAAAATATTAACAGCCCAGCAGCATTGAATAGTCAAACTGAAAGAAAGTTACCTTGGACAAGATGCATTCGCGCAATGAATGAATCTACACGCCCGCGAAAAACTTGCCTTTCTTCTTCCCACCATTTTTCTTTTTCAACATCTGTTCCCTGATCATTGTTACCCGCTTCCTTCCCCATTAAAAGATTCCAGACCCTATTTGTCTCAAGATCTAGATCAACCTTGGGTCGAGGGCGTCGTTTCTTGGTGAGATCAAATGGGCCCTCATATGGAACAATAACACCATCTCCAACATAAGGAACAATAGCATTTTGCATTTTAGTTGGATCAGATTCATAAATCCTAAGAGCTCTCAAACTACAAGTGACATCATCCAACAAATTTGTATACGGTACCATCACATCTGAACTTAAAATATCTATACTCACAGGATTGCAACCCTGCTTTCTGAAATCCCTTGTAGAAAACATAGGTAACTCCATAGTCTTTTGACCTGAGCAACACTCAAAAGGTATCATCTTTCTACAAGTCACCTTTTGGCCTTGCAAATCCACATAATTTGTATCTGTCATGTGAGTTCCATTTTGAGCATTTTTATTCTTCCTGGGTCGTTTTCTTTTAATCTCAACTTGGTTCTCATGATTGTCACTACATCTCTCCTTAGCTCCAAATATGTCTGGTGGGGTTGACAATTTGTTTTGTGCGAAAGTATTCAATCTTCCATGCCCTTTACCAGGTCGCATCATATTGTTATGCTCTGCCACAGAAAATGCAGAAGTTACACAATCGGGTCTAAAATTCAGATCTGATCTTGTTTCTGTGTTGCCTTCAGTTTGATAAAGAGACAAAATAGCTTCAGCATCTAGCTGGTTTTTGAGGTTCACTAAATTTCTCACATCAGCCACAGAAATATTCATAGATGCATCCAAAACCATACGTGTCAAGGAAGAAGCGATACATGATTTGAGTTTGTTCTCAGTCTCTCCTCTCTGCTTATCAAATCCCTGAGATAAGTTTGCTTCATTGTGACTTGCATCCTTATATTCAACAAGTTTCTCACCAACATTGGCACATGCATATTCCTCAAACACATGGTCAGTTCTTTTCTTCTTCTGAAGCAAATTGGATGTCTTCTGTGAATCAAAGTTTGGAGTGTTGCTAATGAACTTTTTCCTAGCTAATATTTTCAAATTTTCCCTTCTAGCAAGCTGAGGTGTAGGTGGATTCTCTGATAGCGTTGTACACCTATTGTGAACTTGATCAATTGTAATTGTTCCATCTCTACCTGCTTGAGGATGTGTCGTTACAGTTTTCTCTGTGAAACTCATTTGATTATTTGGCAGCTCATCTATAAAGCTGTTGAGGCTAAAAGGAATCACTGGTGCTAAGTTGTCCATCACCTCCAGAGACCCAGTATGAAGCATATTTACTGCTGCATTCCTGTTAGTAATGTTACCTGAAGGGCATGTCTCTTGATCTTGAGATTCCAGATTGTATGCAGACATCACTTTTGATAATTCAACTGCATTTCTATCTGATTCAAAGAACAACCTTCTTCTAACTGACCTAGTCCCGCAGATATACTGTGGATCAGTTGCTCCACATGGATTACTGATTGAATTAAATAAAGTGTTATCATCACTCCCCACATGGTTCCTCTTATGAGATGAGTTGCTTCCTATATCATTTGAAGAACCTAAATCAGCATTACAGTGTGGTAGAGTAGTTTCAATTTGTTTGTCGCATAGGATCTCTGAAGAAGCTTGGACGTTTTTCCTTCTTACGTATTTACGCTTTTGAGAGGGAGTTTTGGCAATGGGAGTGGCTGGTTTTGACGTTCTAGCTGGTTTGCCTTGTTGAATGACCTTAGGTCTGTGCTTTTTAATTTTAGGCTTCTGTTGTGGCATCTTGTTCAGGTCAAAATCACTGTTTTGCAGCTTTCCTTGTGTCATTTGGTTCTGTCTTTGGTCATGAACTTCTTCAGGTATAACAACAGCCTCAACTGCTGTTGATTGTTGAAGAGAGAGTAGTAGCTCAGGCGGCATTTCCATTCCTGAATTTGGTATAACTGGTAATGAAGGAGGTGGTGATACAAACTCTGAAATGCCAAACTCCACTTGCTTTGGAACTGGAGCTTGTGACATGCATGTACTGTCCCATTTATCTTGTGCATTTGAACTATCATTTAACAGGTCGATGAATTGGCAAAGTGAATAATCTTGCACAAATTTATCTTTCTCCAAACATACTGGTGTACATGGATATGGTGTCACGTCTGCTCCACCCATGCTTATTGTTTTTCCCATCAATGAATTAGTATTGGGTGTCGAACTGTTAGCCAATCCATCTACAAAATAAATCGAATTTAAACAATGAAAAAATGGATCATCATCAGGGGTAAGAATTACTTACAGTTATGATGGTCCAGTTTCAGGAAAAAATCTTTATCAGGCGACAATGTGTTAGGAGTAGCAGAAACTCCAGGGTTGTTGCCTGAATGAATGAATGACGAGAAAAATGGTGAATTGTTAGAGATGGCTGCTGCGTCTGCAAAGGCCATCAGGTTTGTGTGAGGTGTCTGGTGCCATCCAACAGAAGGATCACCGGTGGTCGCCATTGCAGGCCTAATTCTGTAACTACTGGCTTGGGGAATATAAACCTGACTGGAATAACCCAATGCAGTGGCCGGAGCACTTGAATCCTGGAATTGGTCAACATAACCCGTTGCAATAGAGGAACTCGATCCCAGAAAAGAGCTATGGCTGATGTTGCTGCCACCACTGTTGTTCCCATCCCAAATGTCAAACCAGCTCATCTCCAACTTGCTGGGCACAGGCGTTTCCAGCGTGATTGGAGCCCAAGGTTGTGGCTCCCAGAATGGACATCCTTGATTCAAGTCCATCACTTCTCAACAAGACAAGCTCGGACCTTTAGCCTCACTCTTCCACGAGAGCTTCAGATCCCATGGCCTGAAGCCTCGCAGCAGGAAATATCAGACCCTCCCACCTTCTCCACTGCAAGAGAAATGAAACCGAAGATGAGATTTGGGGTGGGTGGTTTCTTCGCTGCTTCAGTCAGGAATAAAAGGAAACAAATGGAAATAGTAAATACAAGATCACACCTGAATCTAGGCACTTAAATTCTCAAGGATGTAACACCACGGTTACAGCTCCATTTCCATCTCCCCGAAGATTTCACGTGATAATGAGGAAATCTGCATCAATTTGACATCCAACAATAAAAATTAGCCCACGGCAGCAACAATCGACAAAAGGAAAAGGAAAAATAATAGAAAGGGGGAAAACGGGCAGCCACTAAATCGATCCCCATACTCTTCTTCATGCACTGTCGATGGATGGAGGCGTTTAAACTCAAATACGAAGACAAAATCTCATCTTTCTGCCTTCTACCCTCGCAGCGGCAAGCACTGCTTGCAGATCTTGCTGCCCCCGTTCGTCACTGCTAGAGAAACTAATTGGCGGCTCTCGACAGAAAAGGGGCAGGCGGCGGTCTTACAGTTCGCGCGAGGAGAACCAGGTCGGCTCTGCTCGCTCGCGTCAAACTGCTTGACCATTCGACACTGAGTGGCGACGCGGAGGGGCACTCGCAGGTGCTGCTCAGTTTCGATCAGGCTCCATAGACGAAGGATACCCGGAGGGAGAGAGGGATCTAGCGGGCGGCTGAAAAAAAAGAAACTCGTGGAAGCCTCCCAGGCGGAGATGAAACAGGGGGAGGAAGGCGGATGAGGACGTGCTGCCCGATTCCTGCGCGATCTCGCGGCCGGGTGGATAGAGAAGACGGCCGCCGTTGTCCGGATCTGGCGGATTGGAGAACGGTTGGATGCCGGTCGGATCTGGCGGTGGTGGTTGCGCGACGCGGACACTGAGGGTACAGCACGCGGTCGCATGGGCGGGGAGGGGCAGTTCACGCGTGCGAAGGGGAAACCAGAGTTTGGCATCAGTTGTTAACCGACGTTATTACTCGTGTCAATATCAGACTGTAAAATATATGTATATACACACGTGTGCGCCTCTCATTCAGTACGATGCGTGCCGCTCATATTATAATATGATAATAAAAAATGAATATATTCGTCCTCAGTGTATCTATTAATTTTAGTATTAATATAAAAGAGATACAATTTCATGATAACAACATCTTATATACTAATTATTAGATCATCTTGATATACTTACACATTAGATAAAAGCTTAAATAATATACTCACAAGCTAAAATAAAGCAATGCCTCTATGTGAGGATAAATTTTGTAGCATAAGAACATCTACATCAGATATCTTATTCAAAAATTTTATCTTAAATTTTAGATAGGATAGTTAAAAAATCTTTGCATCAGCTACCCTATTCATTCCCTAAATTATGCATTTATGAACCGTACTTTTCTAAATTTAGAGAATGGATTTCATTCCCTAAACATCATAGAGGAGAGAGAAGAAATAGAGAAGTTGATATATGATGTATTAAAAAATAGATATCCAAATTTAATAAAGTAACTTTTTTATCCTAAATTATGTATTTTGGATAGAGAAATTGATGTGTATATTCTTGTAGTAAATATTGTCCGTATAAGTTTGGCAGCATAGTATTTAAATTTTAAATTATCTTAATTAAATTTTATTTTTAAAATTTAGGAGTTAGTAATAGATGGCAAATTGTAATATATATATATATATATATATATATATATATATATATATATATATATATATATATATATATATATATATATATATATATATATAGTAAGATGTACATCTATATCCATATGTGAGCACTCCGTGAGTTAATTTTTTTGTTCAGATGTAAGAAAGGCTTAGGTTTTAGGGTTATATATATATATATATATAGTATAGTAAGATGTACATCTATATCCATATGTGAGCACTCCGTGAGTTAATTTTTTTTTTCAGATGTAAGAAAGGCTTAGGTTTTAGGGTTATATATATATATATATAGTATAGTAAGATGTACATCTATATCCATATGTGAGCACTCCGTGAGTTAATTTTTTTTTTTTCAGATGTAAGAAAGGCTTAGGTTTTAGGGTTTAAGGATGTTTAACTCTTTAAATTTTAGAATTTAATATTTAAATTAAAAGAAATAAAAATTAAAAAAATAATACTAAATACTCGCATGGTGCTCACATATGGATGGACAGCGAACACGTGCGGGTATTTAGTATTATTATTAATTTTTTTTAGTTTAAATATTAAATTCTAAAACTTAAACAATTAAATCCTCCTTAGACCCTTTATTTATTTATTTATATATATATATATATATATATAGATTTTGTTACCCTATTCATTTAGCACACCTAGTGTTATTTATTTATTTATTTATTTTTAAGAGTTTAAGTTTTAGAAAGAAGGCTAACAAAAATTATTTTTTAAAAAAAAACTAACACAGGATATGGATGCTTATGAGTAAAGTATATTATTATTATTATTATTAAAAAAATACATTCGTGTCAGTTGCTTGATCAACTGATAAATGAATTAGATCAAGAGACCTTGTTTATTGAACCATTTTGTATTGAAGTTGAAGAATTTAAATATATGTCTCCTTAGTAGGTATAGTGGTTAAAGTATGAGATATTATTATATAAGATTTTGAGGTTAAAATTTGATTTGTTTGAGTATGTTTTTTTTTATATCTTAGTTATTCATGATTTATCTTTTTGTATTTCTCGGGACGAGTTGATGGAGGCATTGGAGGCGAGCGAATCATCTTTTGCCACATGAAGAATTTAAATTTATAAATAATTTTAATATCTTACCCAATCTTATACAAGCGGCGACGATGGATAGCATCCAATATGGTCATCTGCCACGGTTTAGATTTTTATAAACTAACACCGCTTAATACTGGTTTACGAACTAAGATACTGATTTCTATAAACCGACACCATAGCCTTGGTGTTGATTTTTACAAATCAACACTACCTTGATACTAGTTTCTACAAACCAATACTAAAAGTAAGTGATATTTATTTGTAGCCTTGGTGTTGGTTTGTAGAAATTGGCATCACTTTAGTATTGATTTCTACAAATTAGTACCAAGACTAAATGGTACTGATTTATATTCTTGATATTGATTTATAAAAATCAATATCATTTTATACACATTAACATTACCTTAGTTTGTAAATCAACACCAAGAAAAACATCTTTAGTGCTAGTCTTTAAAGACAAGTATCAAGATGATACTTATTTTAAAGACTAATATCGGTTATACATACTGTATGTAATTAAAGGAAAAAGAATTTATTGCATACAGATGAGATTTGAGAGGTATTAAAAAAAAATTCAATTAAAGTCGTGTCAGGTGGCCAAAGATCACCATTATTTTAATTGTTTGTAGATAGAATTTGTTTTCGAAGATAACATTGGTTACTTCAATTTTATCAAATTACTTATGTAGACACCCTAAGTGTCAACTTTGTCAATAATATCATCGTGATGAAGCACACTTTGCCATTTTTACTCAACCTCGATGGGTTGGAACATCGGAGGGTCACGTCCTAGGTTATCTCATTGGTCACTCAATCTCATGTGTTGTGATTGCTTACGTCATAATTGATTAGGGCGAGGAATTTGCGGTCTATCTTGCTTTGTTTAGACATCGCCATCAGAGGGGAAAAAAGTTTAATTCAACTTTATCGAAGATGTTGATTGCAACTAGTGATGGGAGGATAATTGACGTTTATATGTCCCCTTGGGTGGTCCAGTAATTAAGTTATAAGGTATTGTCATATTATATTATAGGGTCAAAACTCAATACGTTTAAGCATGTCTTGTTCTTTATATCTTGACCATTGTACTAATGACTAGTAGTCGTTCGTGATTTATTTCCTCCGTGTTAACCTAGGGAAGGGTTGACAGGGGCGTTGAGACGAATGAATCGTTCATATAATTGAGGTCCATACATTCTCTAGTCATTTAATGATCGACTATAAATTGATCCTGTAATTTATCTTCCTTCACATAACTTGAGGACATACTATGAGGAGTGCGAATATAATCACCTTTCTAGCATAATTGAGGTTCATAACTTGAATGTCAACCTAGTAGATGATCAACTATGGATGACTTGGTCTCAACTCAACTTGCTTGAGAGGGGGAAGATGAGAATGATAATTGTAGATCTAACAATGTCGCTCTTAATTATGTTAATTAACATGTACTAATTGTGTAGTAATTGGATGGTTGAGAGATGATTAATCATAAATTTAAACATATTAATTAATTAATTAATTCTATTACTATTAATTAGAGAATTCTATAGCACCTAGCAAATTAGACATATTTTTTTTAAAAAAAAATAAATGCTTAAATGCTTAATTAAAGGAGATAAAATATTGAAACAATCAAAGAAAAAAAAAGGATTTTATTTGGAGCTCTCTCCCTAAAATTAGGAGAGAGCTTCAAGCTCCTTCATTCCGATATACAAAGATATATTGCTACTAGATAGAAATTTCAATTTTTATTAAACATTAAATACTTAATATAAAAGGAGATTAATCATGAAATAACAAAGGAAGGAAAAGGATTATACGTGGAGATCTCTTGTTTTAGATATAAAAGAGACACAAGATTTATATAGTGAAAGGCTATTTTTGTTGATAAATTTATTTAGTCCCAAAAGATTGTACAAGAATTTTGTTTATGGATACTTAAGAGGTGTCTTTACGACTGATTCTAACAAAACAAGCAATTTAGAGAGAATAAAAATGACGATTAATATTAGATTCTATAAATATGTTTAGTGAAATATTTGACACTATTAGTCAAATATTTGTAATCAATTTGGTCCCTATTAGTCAATTTAGCTTAGAGATGACTGTATTTGACAGTTTAATCGATCAGAAGACTTTTCTAGTTGACTAGAGGTGGTCATATAGTAGCCCTAGGACTCTTCATATAGTTGACTAGAGGTGACTAGCCACTAATTGTGGATGCATAATCTATTTATAGAAAAGATGTTGAGTATTTATTAGAGTAGACACATAATGAAAAGGAGATCATCTATATGTATAAATAAAAGATCATACACTTACATACATAGAATAACTATTGAACTAAAGTCATAGTGATTCATTTAAAATTAAGATCTTGTATATATGGTCGCATTAAATAGATCCAAATTATCATCTTTGGTATTTCATATTAATGACTATTCATCTAAGAAAAAACTCATTAAAGTGAACATGATTGAAAGCTAAAGAGTTTGTCCTTAAAAAATCATTAATGATTCTCTAAAATCTAATGTTAAAGATGTTGATAGTGGTTCACATGGAAATGAATGTGCTTATAGCAATATTTGTAATGATAGATAGTTTAAAAGCTAGCTTGTCAACCGATCTAAATAAGTAAATGTTAGATCTCAATGTTATTGACATTAAAGAAAAAGCATGGCAAAAATAAAAGATTTTACCGACATTTACATTAGATCTAGCAAAATCTATGGGCATATTCATAAAGTACCTTGACTTCGAGGAAGAATCATTCAGATGTATGATCTCTATATCGCTCACATGGTTCACTCTTGTGGCAACGGAGGAGATGCTAGGGTTTGATCTCAAATGTAGCAAAGAAGACGATCGAAGTCAATAGGGTGTCAACAACTACTTAAAGAAAGAGGGTGGGTGGCGGCGGTTGCTTCAGCGACGAGGCTAGGGTTATGTCGCATTATGTTACTATATATAGGTCACACCGCTACACATGCATTGATAGAATTGCAATCTTATAAAAGATCTTTAAAATTTAAGAAACTAGTTATTTATAAAATTTCCTTATAAAAAATAAAGAAAATCTTTTTAAAAATTTTATAACAATTATAAAAATTAAATAAATTTATAGATACACTTAAAGCGAGTACCATACCTAAAGGATTGGACACTTAATGAGTGACCCATTAGGGTTCCTAGTGTATCAACAATATACGCAAATATCCACTTATAAGAAAATAGATTGAGAACTCCTTCCCACAATGCCATTATATTAACTATCCACCCATCTCCATAAGGCTAGCAACTTAGCCCGTGATCGGTATATATGTTGTTGAAATAATGATTTCTATTTTGTTGTTAGATCATGACCATGATGTTTTGATGATTTAATAATACAATTTAGTTAAATGTGCATTTGATGTGGTGCATCAAGTGTGCAAGACTTGTCGTGCCCACTAGAACTTGAAGATTAGATATCAAGCTTCGGTGTCAAAGATTATGGATCAAAATGAGGGGCTCGATTGGGTTAAGGACTATATTGCCATTGAACTTAGAGAAGGACCCCAAAGGCATGTGAATCCTATATTGGATCATATGTTGTAATCTTGAGTTATTTTTGGATGTAAAGTGTAATGTTGTGAATATGTATTTAGAAGTTTGACTACTTAATACTTGTTAGATTTTTGCAACATTGTCATGTTTCCAAGTCATGGTTATCCGCCTACTTAGTTTTGTAATCTTACGATGAGCTAACAATGTGCTCAATGTGGCGTAAGAGGATTGCCAAGATAGTGTTAGTTGGCTAGCTAGCTTATATTTTCCAATTGACTAGAGTAGGTAAGTCAACTAGATGCAAGTTTTGAGCAAATAGAATGTTTATATTTGAGCAACAATTGATTGAAAGAGGTTAACTAAGAGTTTTATAAGATGATTGAAAATTTAAAAAAAATCAATATTGACTAAGAGCTTGATAGATTGCTTGAAATATATCAAGAGGTTGACTAAGAGCTTGACATGGCTCACATGATCATGTGAGTTGCTGGTTCGATGGCTTAAAGAGTCAAAGTGAGATGGACTCAAGGGAAAGAAGTATCCACAACATCAAAAGTTTTAAAATGTGTGAGTTTACACCATCCTATGTCTTTTAATTGTGGTTTACGTTTAGAAATAACCATTAACCATTCTAAAATAATTTAGGAGCACGATCAAATATATAAGGGCAAAAATCACCATCATTTGCAAAATCGTCAAATTGACGTCCATTTCCAATTAAAGTCAAGATATGAGTGCCCTTTTAATAATTTTATCCTAAAAATATCTTTTAATCCAACACTATTATAACAACTATAATAGCTACTACAATGTATAAAAGTTACTAAGTAACTACTACAATATGTAAAAGTTGCTACAACGTATTTATGATTTAGGATTTACACCATATGAAAAATATATAATAGCTAATATAACGTATAGAAATTACCTAGTAACTGCTATAATGTATGTGTTTAGGGTGAATTTAGGATTTAAAATTTAGGATTTAGGTTATTTTGAACATTATTATATTAACATACTATTTACCAACTTGATTAAAATCACTTTAAAACAGTTGTAGAAGCTATTATATAGCTATAACAATCTTAAACCTTAAACGCATCTTAAACATGCTGTGTATAAAGCTACTATATAACTTCTATAGGTCCAAGTAGGCTGGCCGGCTTGGGGGTTGAAAAGAAAGTTAGAAAAATATCTTGCTTTGAACTTGATAATGACACAATATTAATTAAGCATAAGTAGTTAATATTAAAAATAATAACATAAAATAAGTAAGAGGATAAAAATATTTAGTTGGTTACAATTGGGATGATTATTAATCCAAGGTAATGAAAAAACTCCACTAGAAAATGTTGAACCCCGTGGTAGTTTTGATGTGATCAACCAAGTTTAGGTTAAGTCCTGATTTGTGTTTAATCCCTGTGTCTAAGTGTGCAGGAGCTTAGGAGCGCAGGAAGTCGAGCGGAAAACGCAGTTAGCGAGAAGGATGGCACGGGAAGGGAGCCGACGGGCTCGGTGCGTCTGAAGGACGAGAGAGCTGCGGAAGAGTACACCCGGTGGGCGTGAAGAACATGCACGGTGTTCGAGGGACGTAAAGTCGGGACGGAAGACTGTTCGAGGAAAAGGTCGGGAACTAGGTTCGGGTGAGCCCTATTCCGGATGACCGAAATCACCCAAAGAAGCCGAACCAGAGCAAGTCAACTGGAAGTTGACTTGTCAATGGTTCGGTTGACCGAACCTCCTGATCGGTCGACCGAACCCCTCTCAATCAACAGCCAACCGCCAATGCCACGTCAGAAGTTAACCGTCGGTAAAGCTGATCGGTCGACCGAATATCCTGATCGGTCGACCGAACCGAAGTTAATCCAGAGACCTAGTCGAGCAAGTTAATAGGGCCAACTCAGCTGAAGACCGTTGGCCAATCGGTCGACCGAACCAAAGCTCGATCCTCAGAGACTGCACCTGGACAGAAGATTGGGCAGGTACAGCAGGTTCGGTCGACCGAACCTGGGGATCGGTCGACCGATCCCTCTCGGGTCAAACCTGATCCCGAAGGTTCAGGTTATCTGATAAACTCTAGAACCCCTATATAAAGGAGGTCTCGGGTAGCTATTCAAGACAATGAAAATGAACGAAATAACAACTCTTGTACTCTCATTCTCTTAGCAACTATTGTGCTGTCAAAGTGTAAAAGGCTTCTCCGCCTTCAGAGAAGGAGACTCTTTTAGTGTACCTTTCCACCGTCTTGGATTAACAACCGTCTCTGTTGTAACCAAGTCAAATAGCTGAGTTTCATTTCTTTTCTATTATTTTATTTTGTTATTAAGTGTTGCTTTATTTTAAGAGTTGAAAAGTTTTGAGGAGGGTAACTTTTAGTTTCAGGCAATTCACCCCCCTCTTGCCGGTCCCCGCTACACCTACAAGTGGTATCAGAGTCCAACAGCCTCAGAGGGACTAACCGCCATCTGAAGCACAAAGATCAGAACAATGGCCGGCGCAAACATTCATCCCCCAAAGTTCGACGGAGATTTCGCTACATGGAAGCGAAAAATGGAGGTATTCTTTAAAACGGATTTTGATATTCTTATTACAATGAAATATGGTTTTGCAGCACCGAAAGATAAAGAAGAAAACACGTGGAGCAAGAAGGAGCAAGCAGATTTTGTCGCCAACGGAAAGGCAGAATTCCACCTGCTTAGCGTGCTACTACCACAAGAGGTAAGTCGAATCGGAAGCTACGACTCAGCGAAAGACCTCTGGAAAAAATTCCTGGAGCTTCACGAAGGTACCTCGGAAGCCAAGCTAGCGAGGCGCGACATCCTCCGGACTCAACTTATGAACCTCCGGATGAACCAAGGCGAGAAGGTAGCGCAACTCCAAGCAAGGATCAAAGAGCTGATCACGCAACTAACCAATCTTGGAGAAGAAGTAACGAACCAGGCCTCGATCCGGTACGCACTCAACGCCTTCCCAAGAACTCTCGAGTGGGTCTCCTTAGTAAATGTGTACTACATCTCTAAGGACTTCGAGGTAAGTACTCTAGAATATTTGTTTTCTACTTTTGAACTTCACGAATCTCGAGTTGCAGAGCCAAATGGAGTAGAGAAGTCTAGTCAGAACATTGTCTTAAAGGCAAGAATAAACGGTTCTGACTCCGAAGCCTCGATCAACGAATCCGAAGCGGCATTACTGATAAGACGCTTTAATAAATTTTTTAAATCTAATAAATTTAGATCGCAGTCGAAAAAGTTCCAGCAAAAGAAAAGGGTGGTTCGTTGCTACAATTGCAGCGAAGAAGGACATATAAAAGATGACTGCCCAAAACTGAAGAGCAAAAGTAAAGAAAAGAGTAAGAAGCCAGCTCGACCCAAATACAACCTAAAGGCCACGTGGGATGATTCATTGTCCTCCGAATCCGAAGTCGAAGAATTCTCAGGACTAGCACTGATGGCCAACCATCAGCTAGAAGAAACGTCTAGCTCAGAAATGAGCATAGATGAAGGGAGAGGAATAACAGAAGAAGAAGAAAGCTATGATGAAGGGGGAGCATCGCAAGACGAGGTAAGTAAGGTACGTGCTCTAAACCCTAAACAGTCCTTTCGTTTTATTAAAGCTCTTTCTAGAGAATTAGATAAAGTAAAAAAGGAAAATGAATATTTGAAATCAAAAAATGAAGTTTTAAAATTATAAATTAAAAAATTGAAAACCGATGCATGTTTTAAAAATATTTTTCCATATTCAAAAATAAAGTTATATGGAAAATTAAATTGGTACATAAGGAAGCATCAGGGTCAACTTAAGAAAATACCAAGAAATTATATACCCCCTAAATTTTTGAGTAACCTAGTAGGAAGGAATCTATACTGGATTCCAAAATCTTTTCTAAATTAAAACTAGATAAGTTTAGAGCTTAACAACGAGTAAATTAAACAATGAATTTCTTTATGAAGCTTTGTCTAAGGAAGTGGTTGTTGCTCCAATAACCAAGAAGGCCTAGTGCCTCGCCACGACCTGGAAGCCGAAATATCGAAATAAAATGTTTAATTAACTGTCTTAAACTTTGAATTAAATAATTTTTTGAAAAGTTTTTAAACATTTCCTTAGAAATTCTTTAAAGTTTTGACATTTAAAACCTAACTCAACTTTTGACATTTGTTTGGATCCCGTTTTTGCTGTGATCAAAGGGCGAGAATAAAGATAAGTTCAGTTAGGGGGAGTTAGTTAAATTTTTTTTTTAAGTATAAATTTTCATGTTGCAATTTATTTTAAAGTTGCAAATTTATGCCTGAATTGTTAGTTTAGTAATTTCTTTAAATTACTATCTGTTTATTTACCCTAACCTGAACTTGAGTTGATGCACATCAAAAAGGGAGAGATTGTTGAACCCCGTGGTAGTTTTGATGTGATCAACCAAGTTTAGGTTAGGTCCTGCTTTGTGTTTAATCCCTGTGTGTAAGTGTGCAGGAATTTATGAGTGCAAGAAGTCGAGCGGAAGACGCAGCTAGCGAGAAGGACGACACGGGAAGGGAGCCGACGGGCTCGGTGCGTCCGAAGGACAAGAGAGCTGCGGAAGAGTACACCCGGTGGGCGTGAAGAACATGCGCGGTGTTCGAGGGACGTAAAGCCGGGACGGAAGACTGCTCGAGGAGAAGGCCGGGAACTGGGTTCGGGTGATCCCTATTCCGGATGGCCGAAATCACCCAAAGAAGTCGAACCAGAGCAAGTCAACTGGAAGTTGACTTGTCAATGGTTCGATCGACCGAACCTCCTGATCGGTCGACCGAACCCCTCTCAATCAGCAGCCAACCGCCAATGCCACGTCAGAAGTTGACCGTTGGTAAAGCTGATCGGTTGACCGAATATCCTAATCGGTCGATCGAACCGAAGTTAATCCAGAGACCTAGTCGAGCAAGTTAATCGGGCCAACTCAGCTGAAGACCGTTGGCCGATCGGTCGACCGAACATAAGAATCGGTCGACCGAACCAAAGCTCGATCCTCAGAGACTGCACCTGGACGGAAGACTGGGCAGGTACAACAGGTTCGGTCGACCGAACTTGGGGATCGATCGACCGATCCCTCTCGAGTCAAACCTGATCCCGAAGGTTCAGGTTATCTGATAAGCTCTAGAACCCCTATATAAAGGAGGTCTCGGGTAGCTATTCAAGACAACGAAAACGAACGAAATAGCAACTCTTGTACTCTCATTCTCTTAGCAACTACTGTGCTGTCAAAGTGTAAAAGGCTTCTCCGCTTTCAGAGAAGGAGACTCTTTTAGTGTGTCTTTCCACCGCCTTGGATTAACAACCATCTCGGTTGTAACCAAGTCAAATAGCTGAGTTTCATTTCTTTTTTGTTATTTTATTTTGTTATTAAGTGTTGCTTTATTTTAAGAGTTGAAAAGCTTTGAGGAGGGTAACTTTTAGTTTTAGGCAATTCACCCCCCTCTTGCCGGTCCCCGCTACACCTACAGAAAAGACTCCTTTGTTGAAGGCGGAGTAGTCTCTTACAGACTTTGAAAGCACATAAATAGTTAGGAAAAGTAATACAGTAATTAATGTTTAATTCCTATTTCTAGGGGGTTATTTATAGCGATAGCCTCTTGAAAAAAAGTTATCATTGAGTTAACATGGGTTGGAGACACCTCCAAAGGGATCCAAGGTGCCTCTAAGTAGATAAAATTTTATCCATGTAGTAATGGTCAGCCAATGACTACTTTGTTAGATGCACCTTCAAATGTGATTGGAGGCGCCTCGACACTGTTCGTCCGAGGCGCCTTCGCTCCATCGGAGGTGCCTCTAATTCGGCGGCTAGCAGAAGCAATTCTACTCATCCGAGGCGCCTCAGGTCTTGATGACTCCAAAAGTCAACTTTAGAGTTGAGTATTTTGACTTTCTTCGCATGGGTGATGCTCCATTCGTCTGGAATTGAATTCACTCGAACCCAACTCTAATCTTCTCCTCAAACATGCTTCCTCCCGACTTCTCATCTCTCGAGCACTCTACGCACATCCTTCTCATCCACCTTTATACTCTTTCATATCTTTTCATCTCTGGGATGCACTGAGTCTGTCGACTCATTTCCTGTGTCATCTTTTTTGCTCGTCACGTCTTTCACTCGACTTCTTGTATTTCTAAGTTCTTGTACACTTAGACACAAGACATCAAAATACACAGAACCTAACTTAACTTAGTTGATCATATCAAAATCAACTTAGGGTACTTACAACTTCTACATCTTGTAGCAACTACTCTATAGTTTCTCTATGGTATAAATTCTAAATCCTAAAATGATCCTAAACATGTTGTTGTAGCTACTATTATACATTATAGCAACTACCCATAGCTGTTACAATAGCATTGGGTCAAGGGGTATTTTTGGGATAAAATTATTCATGAGATGCCCATTTAATTTTTTTTAAAAGAGGTGCTCATTTGATATTTCTCTTAATTTGGGGAGTTCTTTTGATTTTTACCCGATATATAATCCTAGTTTAAAATTATGTTTTATCAAAATATGATTGTAAGTTTGTAACATATCCAATATATATTTAATATCTAGGAGAGAAAAACATCAAAACGATTAAAATTTTATCTAATACAAATTATAGATAAAATAATTAAAAAAATAAAGAAATAAATATAAAAGAGTATAGGTGAATTTTAAGAAATTACTGAGATTTTTATGATTTTTTTAGAATTTAAATTAAATTTTTATGAGGATAAATTGGCTAGGATTTGAGAAAGGCTATTTAGAATACATATTAAGTGGGAGTTTATTTTTTTATATAAACTTAAGTTTCATTCCACCGCAAAAGCGACTGCTGCCGTCTACGACCAGCCGGGCTTTGCGGCCCCCTTCTCCGTCCGTCATAGAACTCACTAGCCGTCCGACCACTGACAATCTTCTACCACGCAATTAGCAAGGGCTGACCTCTATGTTTCTGCTATCGTGCCGGTCTCCCTGCACACGAGACGTATCGTCCTTCTATTCAGTCACTACACCGGCCACTTTCTCCACTAATGAAGCCAAAAATCCTCGCTAGCTAGTCACCATGAGCAGACTCCCTGTTGCCCTCGCATGCTCGCGTCAAAGTTGCCCACAATGCTGGCCATGAATAGCCACCGCCTGCTAGGTTTCCTCTGTTTTTCCCATCGCCGCATGCCATCGTTGCTGCCTATGACCATTGCCTTGCCTCCCTGCCAACCTTCGGACTCCATCGTGAGTTGCAGAAGGGGAGTCGCCAGTCGATTTGGGGGTAATATATTTCATTAACAATGTTAATTAGAATTTGATCATGTTAACTAGGTTGATTAATTAACAAATTAACTTGTTAACATATTAAGAAATTTGGATTAATTGTAGATTGGTTAAGTTAATTAGATTACATAACATTATATTATTAAGGTTGATTAAATGTTAATGATTAATCAGTTGATTGATTAAATCTATTTAATCGATTAGCAAGATATTAATTTCATTAAGTTATTAACCAGATTAATAGATTAACAAATGAAAAATTTATTGATGGGATAATATATTAATTAATTCATAGATATGTTGATTATATTAATTAATTAGTAGGATGATTTATTTAGATTGGTTCATATATGTTACTTGTAGATGTGAGCTAAAGGTGGACCCTCTGATTTGAAGATCATTAAGACAATTTACCATCTATGTAGGTAGTTTTTATTTTGACCTCTATAGTTTTATTGATTTTAGTGCATGATTATTTATTGTTATATGTTGATTAGGTAGTAGTTACTTGCTTATCTTATATCCACTCTATATTATTCTTGAGATTGATTTTTATTGCTTGTCCTTATTTATTTGTCGATAATGATATCTATGTAGTTTCATTGATTTTATGCTTGGGTTGGTTATATAGGATATGCCAGACCATAGTGTAGTGGTCGACTTTTGCTCGTGCATTTTTACCATAGTTATATGCTTAGGCTCGTGCTTATTATTAGAGTGTATACTAAGAGCCTAGATTTTTGTAAACATTTATTTTTGAAATAAAGAATCACATTGGTCAAATATCTACATTTATATGCTAAGTGTAGTTGTTCAATTAATTTATATTGTAGATAACATGGTGTGTGGTGTCACACACAGAAGATCATGTTATTAATTCCTTATAAATTATAAACAGTTGCTCACAACCAAGATGGAATGGAACAAACCATTGGAATGGTTGTAGTATAATTAGGTATTAGTTTATATTGACTAATGAATTACACTAGTACACTCTGAGTGTATTGAGCATGATCATTTAAGGTAAGTTCTTTTTATACTGACTGCATAAAAGAATAAGACCTTTGTTATTATGGAAGTGTGTGCTCTTAATCATGATATAATAACAAGCACATATACTCAATATTCATTTCTTTAATTTATCAAAGGGTGTGATTTAGTTCGATATATTAATAGGTCCGATAAGTTGGGAAATGATATTATTTATATGGTGTGTTGTTGATTATAGAATGAAATTGTGTCCTAGTAATCTAGGTTGATGATGTCCCCTTTAGGAGCTTATAAGGATTGTCATGTAAACCCTGCAGGTGGACTTAGTCCGACATGACGATAAGGTTGAGTGGTACTACTCTTGGAGCTAGATATTAATTAAGTGAGTTGTCAGTAACTCATTTAATTAGTGGACATTCTATATCTTAAACACAGGAAGACTAACACATTCATGATAAGAAGGAGCCCATATAGTAATATGGGATTGATGCGGTAATTCAATAATAACTCTTTAGTGGAATGAGATATTATTGATGAACTCGAGTTGGGTGTTCGGGGCGAACACGGGAAGCTCAAGTTCATCGAGAGACCAAAACCAATTCCTCCTCTCAGTCCCTGTCGTAGCCTCTTAATTATAAAGTGTTATACCCACTCATACCCACCTTCTTACCCACCTTAAGGTGGCCGACGAAGCCTAACTTGAAGCCCAAGCTAGGGCCGGCCAAACCAAGGTGAGTTGGTGGCCGACCCTAGCTTGAACCTAAGCTTAATTGGCCGACCATATTAAATTGAAAGGATTTTATTTTTTTTTAAAAAATCTTTTCTTATATGGAAGTCATGGTTTTAAAAGAGAGTTTTAAAATTAAATCTTTCCTTTTATAGTTTCTACAAAAGATTAAGAGAAAAGATTTGATATCTTTCCTTATTTGTAGATTGAAAGGAGGATTTTAATTTTAAGAAAACTTTCCTTATTATAATCATCCACATGTTTTAATAGAGAGATTTTAATTTATAAAAGTTTCCTTTTATAACCAACCATGAAGGAATTTTTAAAGAGAAATTTTTATTTTAAAAATTTCCAGAAACAAATTAGGAAGTTTTAATTTTATATTTAAAACTTTCCTTGTTTGGAGGAATTGAGGTGGCCGACCACATTGATAGAGAAAAGGAAATTTTTTTTAATCAATTAAATTTTCCTTTCTATGACAAAGAAAATAAGGAAGTTTTTATTAAAACTTTCCTTATTTGCCGAGACCAAGGTGTTGGAGCAATCCCAATGGTCCGTGCGACCATGTGTTTTAGTGTCTGGGCAAAGGGTTTAAGTTAGGTTCACCCTTGTTATTTGATATGTGTACTTGAGTTGTGTAGGACTGCAGGATACACATGTGACTCAGGTTGACGGCTTCGGGTCCAGTGAAGGATGGAGCATCCGAGGGATCGTGGACAAGGCAGCGAGGACAAGGGCCGAGGGAAGCGACTTCGAGGTATACGCGAAGGATGGCATTGGGGACGAGCCGCGGGCTTGAATGCATCCGAGGGACGAGAGCCAAAGGAAGTAGACTTGAAGGCAAGAGGTCAAGGCTGCAAAGAAGCGTCAAGTTAGTCATAAGGGTGAGGGTACGAGTGCATGAGAAATTGTACTCGGAGCAAAATCCTAATTTTAGGGTTTTACTGTAGCAGTACTGTAGCAATCGACTGGTGCAGTCAACCGCGCAGTCGACTGGGTGCGAACAGAATGGTTCTGTTCGTTCGGTCAGTGTGGATCAGTCGACTGCATGTTTTAGCAGTCGACTGGTATCGAGCCGTTGAGATGTAACGGTCGAATTTCCACAGAGGGCAGTCGACTGCATGTTTTGGCAGTCGACTGGTAGGCGGGGTTTTCAACCCGCGGCCTATATAACCAAAGCTTGGGAGCTTGGTTATAGTTGACGAAATTGGACTTGGTTAAAGTCTAATTAGTAGTCTACCAGTGCTCAAAGGTTTCCCTTGTGTCCAAGAGGTCTTGGTGAGTTTGTGGCGAGGTTTATCCACCCACAAGGAGGTTTGAGCTAGCCGGAGTTTGCCGAGGGCTAATCCACTGACGGCTAGGGATCGTCCACTTTACGGGCAGTCGTGGAGTAGGAGCCCTAATCTCCGAACCACGTTAAACGAGCTTGTTAGCGATTTGGTATTCCTTCTTTATTGTTTTCATTAGTTAGTTGTATTTCCGCGTGTGCACTAATCTTTTGTAGAGAAGAAAAGAAGTTGGGGGTAACCTAGCCATCCAACCCCCTTTCTAGCCGACCACCGATCCCTTACAAGTGGTATCAGAGTAGGGGTGGGCATAATTCGGTTCAAACCGGAAAAATTGACCGAACCAAAAAATTTCGGTTTTTTTTGTTTGGTTTTTTTGGTGTTTCGGCCGGTTTCGGTTTAAGTTTTTTAAAATTCGGTTATTCGGTTCGGTTTCCGGTTTTGACTCCCAAAAAACCGAAAAAATCGAACCGACCGTATTATACTTAAAACATTATTTTTATAGATATTTGATCATACAAGTGGATTAATTTCTAATTATTTATAATATAATAGCATAATCAAATTATATATTTATATTTACTTATTGTTACCGGATAACAAAATTTTAATATTACTTTAAATTCATAATTATTTTAATAAATTAATACTTTTTCTTTGTCTCTAAACTAATATTTGTAGTAGCACAAAATCAATTTAATTCATTGTATAAACCGTATATAACAGACCGTATAAACCGGACCGTATTACATAAAAACCGAACCGAACCGTAATAAAATGGTTTGATTTTGGATAAAAAATCTTTAAAACCGAAACCGAAAAAATAAAACCGTAGTAGGGTAAAACCGGACCAAACCGGCCGATACCCACCCCTATATCAGAGCTAGGACGCTCTCCTTCGGACTAATCGTCGAGAAAAGCAAATACAAGAAGATGACCGGCTTGATTGAACCTCCAAAGTTTGAAGGAGGAAGCCTTGGGGAGTTCACATATTGGATGATGAAGATGGAGGTCTTCTTCAACATGAATTGGGACACCATGATGGTGGTCAAAGAGTCGTTTGAAGTCCCGAAGGACAAGAAAGGGAAGAAACTCCGACCGCGTCATTGGACGGAGGAGCAAATCTCACGATCAAAGGCAAATGATAAGGTAATATCTATTTTGATTGATATTTTGCCTAATGACATGATGAGCTGTGTAGGAAAATATGAGAACACCCATGATTTGTGGAGCAAGGTTAAGATGGTTCTACGGGAAGAACCTAAACCTACACAAGAAGAAGAACCCAAAGAGATGGGTTTAATTGCTCAAGTTGAGGAGGAGCAAACAGAAGTTGAGCCATGCTCAACATCCGAGGAGGAGAAGGAAGATGAGGCATCATCTACATCCTCAAGAATTGAAGAAAATTCCAAGGCAAGTGAAGAAGAAGAGGTCTTGGAAGTGGTCAATCTAGCAAGCACCTCCACCGAAGCAAAGTCAAAGGACCACATTGCGTGCTTTGGATGCAATGAGAAGGGACACTACAAGAGTAGGTGTCCAATGGGTAAGAAAGAGGTAACTCCTAAACTCATTCAAATTAATTTGAACACTAATGTGGGTTGTAGGAATAATGGTGCCAATAAGAAGAAATGGCACATAGTGTGCTTCACGTGTGGTAAGCGGGGTCATTACCACACCAAATGCCCAAAGAAGAAAGAAATCAAGAAGTTGGCGCATTTGAAGAATGAGGAGAAGAAGTGGAGGAAGAATAGAGCCTCATGTCAAGGGGGACCTCCAAAGGTAAAGGGTAAGGTAAACCCTAATTTAAATTTGAAGTCAAATTTAAATTCCTCGATGCATGTTAGGAAAAATAATGTTAATCATTATATGCCCATGCAAAATTTTGGTTTCAAATATCATGATAGGAGTAGGGTAATTGTAGATCAAAATCCTAGGAGACTCATTCATGAAAAATCTAGAAATGGTAGACCTAAGGAGACACAAGGCATTAATCCCAAGAAGGGGAGACATATGCCTAGAAAGGGTAGGTCTAGGAATGTCCAATTTGGACAAATTAACTCTAGGATTAGGAACCTAGAGAAGGAGAATCAAGCCTTAAGGAGAAAGCTTGATAAGTTAGAACAATTTCTTAAGAGATTCAATGTTGGATCTAAGGAATTAAATATGGTGTTGGGTAGCCAAAGACCCAACCATGATAGATCGGTCTTGGGATACCGATCTAGTCCCTTCAAGGCTAATGAGAGATCATATGCTAGGGTGGCAAATGATCATGGCAAGGGAGAGTCCTCCAAAGCTAAGGGAAAGTCTTATGCTAGGGTTGCATATGACTATAGCAAGGAGAAGCCAATAAATGGCAAGGGAAAACCATTTAAAGGTAAGGAAAAATTAACCAAGGACAAAGTGTCCAAGGTTAAGAAAGTTATGTTTGTAGGCCAAGTGCCACCGGAGATGCACCGATGTGGCCTAGCCATTGTGGATGAGTCACCTAGGGAGGTGACTAAGGTTAAGAGCTCTAGGGAGAGCTCTAAGAGTCAAGTTGGGACCCATGGTCAATGGATCTCAAGTGGGTTGTACTTGGGAGTCTAGGGGAGTCATGGAGTGTGTCAAATGGTTTGGAGACGGACTTGAGTCTCAAACCTAGGAATTGGCACACATGGGTTATGTTTCATGCTTAGAAATATGACATTGGGGTGATATAGCATGATAATTGGTTTTAGATATATAGATGCCATATAAACCAATACTAACGATACATTGTGGGTTAGTATGAGCAAATACATCAAGATAGAGCCAAAACTAGGACTTTAAGTTAAGGTTCAATTGAACTTTTTAGCTAGTTTTATGTTTTGTGTCAATCTTAGGATTTGTGATAAATATATTTTTATATATATTTTTTCCAAGTAGACATTGATAAAATAGATCTCTCCACAAAATTTGAGAATTTTTAGAGATTTTTGAAATTTCTGGCGCATTTCTGAAGTTGGCTAGAAAAGGTTGATTTTTGCATGAATAGTGTACCAGTCGACTAGTACAGTTACCAGTCGACTGGTAACAATGTTTTTGAGCACAAAATGTCTCTGTAAGCTCATTTTCATGGGGGCAGTCGACTGGTACTTCTTGCAGTTGACTGATACCAATCTGAAAGTGTTTTCAGCACTGGATTTTGACCGGGTCAGCTCGTATAGATGTATGGGATCCATGGGGGATACACACATGAGTTTAGGGTCAGTTGGATGATAAGTTTTCAATAATTAGGATATTGTTGGAAAGCTTTTTGGATGTTTGGCAAAGGGGGAGAAGTAAGATTTAGTTGGGAAAACCTTAGTGCCTTTGCCTAGGGAGAGCCTTGGGATAAGTTCTTAAATAGCCCTGTGATAAAATTCCTAGCTCACTGGGGAGCCTAGGTGTAGGGGGAGCCTTGGCATAGGTTCCAATGCATGGTGCATTTTTATTTCGGCGGTGTAAGTCCAAGTGTGTAGCCTTGACATCGTAAGTCCATTGTTTTTAGCATGTTTATTTGCTATTTATTTTCCCTAACTTAAACGTATTGCTAAACATCAAAAAGGGGGAGATTGTTGGAGCAATCCCAATGGTTCGTGCGACCATGTGTTTTGGTGTCTGGGCAAAGGGTTTAAGTTAGGTTCACCCTTGTTATTTGATATGTGTACTTGAGTTGTGCAGGACTGCAGGATACACATGTGACTCAGGTTGACAGCTTCGGGTTCAGTGAAGGATGGAGCATCCGAGGGACCGTGGGCAAGGCAGCGAGGACAAGGGCTGAGGGAAGAGACTTCGAGGCATACGCGAAGGATGGCATTGGGGACAAGCTGCGGGCTTAAATGCATCCGAGGGACGAGAGCCAAAGGAAGTAGGCTTGAAGGCAAGAGGTCAAGGCTGCAAAGAAGCGTCAAGTGAGTTATAAGGGTGAGAGTACGAGTGCACGAGAGATTGTACTCAAAGCAAAATCCTAATTTTAGGGGTTTACTGTAGCAATACTGCAGCAGTCGACTGGTGCAATCGACCGCGCAGTCGACTGGGTGCGAACAGAATGGTTCTGTTCGTTTGGTCAGTGTGGATCAGTCGACTGCATGTTTTAGTAGTTGACTACACTAGTCGACTGCACCAGTCGACTACACCAGTCGACTGCAAGTTTTAGCAGTCGACTGGTATCGAGCCATTGGGATGTAACGGTCGAATTTCCACAGAGGGCAGTCGCCTACATGTTTTGGCAGTCGACTGGTAGGCGGGGTTTTCAACCCGCGGCCTATATAACCAAAGCTTGGGAGCTTGGTTATAGTTGACGAAATTGGACTTGGTTAAAGTCTACCAGTGCTCAAAGGTTTCCCTTGTGTCCAAGAGATCTTGGTGAGTTTGTGGCGAGGTTTCTCCACCCACAAGGAGGTTTGAGCTAGCCGGGGTTTGTCGGGGGCTAATCCACTGACGGATAGGGATCGTCCACCTTACGGATAGCCGTGGAGTAGGTGCCCTAATTTCCGAACCATGTTAAACGAGCTTGTTAGAGATTTGGTATTCCTTCTTTATTGTTTTCATTAGTTAGTTGTATTTCCGCGTGTGCACTAATCTTTTGTAGAGAAGAAAATAAGTTGGGGGTGACCTAGCTATCCAACTCCCCTTCTAGCCGGCCACCGATCCCTTACACAAGGAATATAAAAAAGATGGTAGAGGTACCTCACCATATAACAATATACATTTAGTATTTCTCTCTTCTCTTCCTTGTGGAGGCCGACCTTCCCTCTCTTCTTCCTCTTCCCCTTTTCTTCTTCCTTGGCCGACGACATCAACTCTCTAGGAGACCCTTGGGGGTCGGATTTTGCTTGGAGAAGAAGTAGAGAAAGGAGGCTTTGTTTCTTTGCATCCCTTGGAGCTTGGTTGGTGGCCGAAGACCTTCATCTCTAGGAGATTCTTGGTGGCCGAAGTTTGCAAGGAGAAGAAGGAGGCTTGGGTGGATTCTCATCTCGGTAGATCGTCGCCCACACGACGTCCGAGATAAGAAGAGGAATACGACAGAAGATCGTGAGGTCTATAAGCTATAAAAGGTATAACTAGTTATTAGTTTCCACATCATAACTAGTTCATTCTTTTATTTAGATCTTGAAATACCAAACACAAGAGACTAATGAATCTAGGTTATCGAATTTATGTTTTCGATTTTGTGTTTCTTTTGTTTTTCAAACTTGTAATTCGATTGTTCTTTTTGGTTAAACCTAGGGTTACTATAAGAAAATTAAATATTAAATTTTGTTGAAAGGATTTGTCTAAGAAGTGGTGGATACTCCCATACCCAAGAAGGTCTAGTACCTCGCCATATTTAACCTGGAAGTCAATCTCTGAAATTAATATTTAATTGAATTTGTAACATGGGTGGATTTGAATCAATAATGTTAAGCATTGTTTGCTATCCAAGTCTAAACTGTTGGTTAGTCCTAGGAAGATCGTACCGGTTCCACTGTACAAAAATTTTGTACAAGTGTCGAACCTTTCCTAAATAACCTATTGTGTTCTTTAGAAGTTAAATTAGGAATCGCAGACGGAACTTAACATCATTGATTCCAAATTTAACTTATTTATTTTTAATGGTTTAGAATTGGATCGCAAGCGAAACTTAACACTATTGATCCAAATCCACTTATGTTATAAATTCCATTAAATATTAATTTCTAAAATTGGCTTCCAGGACTGCATGGCGAGACACATGACCTTCTTGGGTATGGGAGCATCCACCACCGCCTAGACAAAGCCTTTTAGGGAAAGCTAATATTTAATTTCTTTATATAACTCTAGGTTTAACCAAAAGGAACATTCGAATCACAAATTTGAAAAACAAAGAAAACACAAACACGAATTACTAATTCGAAAAACTAGATCTAATGTCTCTTATGTTTGGAATTCATACAAAGAAAAATAACTAGCATGATGCGGAAAATAATTGCTAATTATACCTTCTCTTTGTATGCTAATAACCTCGAGATCTTCTGCTGTATTCCTCGCCTCGCCTCACCTTGGACGTCGTGTGGACGACGATCCTCCAAAATGAACACCACCCAAAAGCCTCTTCCTCCTCCTCTAGATTTCAGCCACCACCACCACAAGGAAGCAAAAGAGAGCAAAGAGAAAAAGAGGGAGAGAGGAGCCGACCACAAGAGGATCACCAAGAAAGAGAATAAGAATTGTTATGTCATGAGGTCTCTCCTCCCCTTCTTTTATATTACTTGCCCAAGGCAAATAAGGAAAGGCTTTTTACAAAAATTAAAATCTTCCTCTTGTTTTTCCTTTTCCCTTTTATTATTCCTTTTCTTTCCTCTTGATTGAATCAATCACCAATCATGAATCAATTTAATTGGCCGACCCCTTGCTTGGACACCAAGCAAGGGTGGCCGGCCACTATAAGGAATGAAATAAATCTCTTGTAAAAATTTTAAAAGCAAAGAAGGAATGCTCTTATAAAATTTTACAAGCTCTCTTTTGATTTCCTAAAGTGGATGTTAAAAAAGGAAAGTTTTAAAAATTAAAATCAAGTTTTAAAATTTAAAACATCTCTTCTAAAATTTTCTTTTTTAACATGGTTACAAAAAAGGAAAGTTTTAAATTTAAAACTCTCTTTTTAAAAAACCATGAGGATGGTTAAATAAGAAAAGTTTTAAAACTTTTAAAAACTTCTTTTAAACCATGTGACATAATTCAAATAAGGAAAGTTTTATAAATTTAAAATCTCTTTTTTACAACTTGTAGATTTCTACAAAGAGAAAATTTTAAAAATTCAAAGCACCCCTCCTATTTGAATTAATCATGGCCGGCCCCTACTTGCTTGGTCACCAAGAAAAAGGGCACGCCCCCATAGAGGAGGATGTGGCCGGCCCTTGATTGGTCCATATATTTGGATGGACATGAGGCTACGATAGGGACCTAGAGGAGAACTTGGTTTTGGCCTTCCGACGAGCTTGAGTAATCCCGTGTTTGCCCCGAACACACAACTCAAGTTCATCAATAATAACTCATTCCACTAGAGAGTTATTATTGCACTACCACACCAATCCCAAATTACATTATGAGCTCCTTCTTATCATGAGTGTGTTATTCTCCCTGTGTTTAAGATAATAAATGCCCACTAATTAAGTAAGTTACTGACAACTCACTTAATTAATATCTAGCTCAAAGAGTAGTACCACTCAACCTCATTGTCATGTCGGACTAAGTCCACCTGCAGGGTTTAACACGACAATCCTTATGAGCTCCTCTTGGGGACATTCTCAACCTAAATAACTAGGACACAGTTTCCTTCTATAATCAACAACACACACTATAAGTAATATCATTTCCCAACTTATCGGGCCTATTGATTTATTGAACTAAATCTCACCCTTTGATAAGTTAAATAAATAAATACTAAATATATATGTTTGTTATTATATTAGGATTGAGAGCACACACTTCCATAATAACTAAGGTATAGTTCTTTTATTAAGTCAGTATAAAAAGAACTTACCTAAATGGTCCTACTCAATACACTCTTAGTGTACTAGTGTAATTTATTAGTCAAAATAAACTAATACCTAATTACACTACGACTATTCCAATGGTTTGTTTCTTTCCATCTTAGTCGTGAGCTACTGTTTATAATTTATAAGGAATTGATAACATGATTTTCTGTGTATGACACCACACACTATGTTATCTATAATATAATTTAATTGAACAACTACACTTAATAAATAAATGTAGACATTTGACCAATGTGATTCTTTTATTTCTAAAATAAATGTTTACAAAATCTATGCTTTTAGTATACACTCTAACAATCTCCCACTTATACTAAAAGACTATGCTGCCATATATCCTGCCATACATCTGATTCCCAAACCTTCAACATGCCCATCAAAAGCTCTTGCCTTAAGGGCCTTAGTGAAAGAATCTCTCAGGCTATCATCTAATGCAATCTAGGCGGCAACAACTTCTCCTCGTTATACGATGTTTAGTATTGGGTGGTACTTGCACTCTATTGTGTTTACTTGCCTTATGGACTTATGGTTCCTTAGAGTTTGCTACTATACCATTATTATTACAAAAATTGTAATAAGTTTTGGACAAACCAGAAATCATGAAGTTCCTTAGCTATATAACTTCTATGGTTGCCTTAGAGGTTGCCACATACTGAGCTTCTACGGTGGAGTCCGGAAAAGCACCTATGCTTAACACTCCTCCATAGTTATGGCTTCACTTCCTAAAGTAAACACAAAACCCCAAGGTCGACTTACTATTATCCCTACCTGATTGGAAGTCAAAATCCTAGTAACCCACAGGGATCAAATCATCTGCCTAGTAAACTAGCATATAATCTCTAGTCCCTCTAAGGTACTTTAATATATGCTTTACGGCAGTCTAGTGTCCCGGTCCTGGGTTACTTGATATCTGCTAACTATGCGCTGAGCAAAACAAATATTTGGTCTCGTACATAGCATACATTAGGCTTCCGACAGCCGAAGCATAAGATACTGCCTTTATGTCATCTATCTTCTTTGATGTCTTTGGAGGCATTTCTTTAGATAAAGATACTCCATGCATAAAAGGTAGAAAACCTTTCTTGGAGTTTTGTATGCTAAAACGAGCTAGGATAGTATGAAGCTCGGGATAAGCACAACATTCTTTTCTTGTGATCACTTTGATCCCGAGAATATGTGCGCATTCTCCCAAGTCTTTCATATCGAATTGCTTGGACAACCATACCCTTACTTCCGATAACACTTTGATATTGTTTCCAACTATCAAAAATGTCATCTACGTATAGTACAAGAAATACCACCACGTTTCCATCACACTTCTTATATACACAAGACTCATCGGGTCACTGAATAAATCCATAGGTCTGGATTACTTCATTAGACCAGATGTCCAAGACCTTGAAGCTTTAATTCAGTTCGTAAGAAGACCGATTGAGCTTACATACTAGATGCTCTTTGCCCTTTGCAATGAACCCTTCTGGTTGCTTTATATGGATATTTTCTTCAAGACTTCCATTAAGGAAAGCTGTCTTGACATCCACTTGCCAAATCTCATAGTCCATATGAGTAGCAATAGATAAAAGAATTCGGATAGACTTAAGCATGCTTACCGGTGGAAAAAGTTTTCTTTTTCAACAAGCCTTGCTTTGAAAGTTTCTACCTTCCCGTCTATCCCTCTTTTCCTATTGTAGGCTTATTTTTATCCAATGACTTTTACACCATTTGGTGATTTTATAAGCTCCTAGACTCTATTAGAATACATATATTCTAATTCTGTATTCATTGCTCTTTGCAAAGATGCTGCATTTTTATCTTGGAGTGCTTTGTCTTATGTCCGGGGATCAGATTCATGTCCACCAGGGATCAAGTCCAGAGACTCTCCCAAAACATGAATCTTTTAGGTTGTCTAACAACCCTCCCACTACGATGAGGCACTTTCTGCAATTGTGTATCATTTGTGATACGTGTTGCAGTTTCTTGTGATATTTCATCTTGTACAGTTGGTACTAGATTAGACGTGCCCTTTATTTTCCTTAAGAACAATTTTTTTTTACTTATGGGCTTGTGGTTCATAGTATAGTCCTCTTCTAAAATCGGGTATTGGTGCTAACAATGACCTTCTGATTTTAAGGACTATAAACTTCCTTTCGTTTCTCTAGGATAACCCACAAACAAGTGAACTCCTGTCCAACTTATCAGTGTCTCTCATGTGCTAGACCACCCCAAATCCGAATATACTTCAGACTAGGCTTACGCCTATTCTGCAATTCTATGGGAGGAGAGAGTTCTGACTTAGAAGGTACTATGTTCACTTCAGTTTCCAATGTATATTCTCGAAACGAGTTTCGGTAATTCTGAATAACTCATCATTGATCTAACTATTGTTGGTACGATTAGAACTAACGGTCTAACTCAGGTTTTGATGAATGACAAATCAGGTTAAGTTAGGTTTGTTGTGATCTAACACTCTGACCGAGTGTGTAGACGAAGTCCAGACAGGTCGACAGGCTGACCAAATGTTTGACACGAAGTCCAAGCGGGTCGACGGACTGACCAGACGCTTGGCGAGAAGTCTAGCTAGGTCGACGGGCTGACCGGATAGCTGGCGAGAAGTCCAAGCGGGTCGACGGGCTGACCGGACGCTTGGCGAGAAGTCCAGCTAGGTCGACGGGCTGACTAGATAGCTGGCAAGAAGTCCAGACGGGTCGAAGGGCTGACCGGACGTCTAGCAGGTGAGTAAAGGTAAGTCACTGGAAGGGAGTGACTGTGAGGACGCATTCCCGGGAAGGGAACATTAGGCGTCGATCCGGCTTAGATCCATTTCGGATCTCTAAGTCGAGATCGTGACTAGATTCCGGTCTCGGAAAGATGGAATCTAAGTCATACTTTTTATGTCAAACTTATAAACTGTGCTAACACTCTGTTTTGCAGGATATATATTATTTATTTACCTCGGACTAACCTTGTCTTACAGGAAAGCTGATTTCTGGAGAAAGGTGGTTCGGGCGCCCGGAGGTCCGGGCGCCTGGAAGGGATCCGGGCGCCCGGGAGGCGATTTTTATCCAGATCGCGCGTCGCCACGTGGAGCTCGCTGGTTGGACCTGTCACGTCTCACTAGGGCGCCCGGAAGGGATCCGGGGCGCCCCGAGCCTCATATAAAAGGAGGGTCAGGGGGGAGCTTCAAATACAACTGAAAAAGAGAGATCTTCTACTGCTTGCTCTGCTGCTCTACGCTCCTGCGACGCTAACAAAGCTCCGACAACGCTCTCCTTCTTCTTTCGTTAATTTTCTTGTCGGTATCGCTTTAATTTTCATTAGCATTTCAGCACTTAGTTTGTAATAATTTTTCGAACTGCTAGTGATTGCCCACCGAAAGCACCCTTGTGTGCGGGCCTTGGAGTAGGAGTCGACACAGGCTTCGAACCAAGTAAAACTGGTTTGTGTTAGCGTTGTGTTTTTATTTCCGCTGTGCATAACTCTTTTCGAACGAATTCTTTAATCGATATTCACCCCCCCTCTATCGAAACTTCATGATCCAACAAGTGGTATCAGAGCAGGTACCGCTCTGATTTGGTGCAACCACCAATCAGACAAGGGGGGAATTCTTTTTTTTTCTTTTCTTTCGCTTTCAGTTTTACATTTAATTCCAAACTGATACTATTATCTTTTTGGAAAGTTTTCTCATTGCAATTTAATCTAAGTTGGTCCAACACTAATTTAGTTCCTTTATTATCTATTAATTCTTCCCGCACTACTAATCCAAGACCAAGTCTTGGGAATTTGCCTGTCTATTTGTTTAATTGTGTGCAGGAATTAAAATGTCTCAGCTTGAAGGCTTCAGCACAGTACGACCTCCCCTTTTCAATGGGGATGACTTTCCGTACTGGAAAAAGAGAATGGAAGTGTTGGGATCCTTTGTACGGCTAGAGAGGGGGGTGTGAATAGCCGACCCCAATTCGTTCGATTCTTTCTACAATGTCGAGTTAGCGCAGCGGAAATAAAACAATAGAAGCGACAAAGAAAGAAATCAAACCTCAAACTCGATGGATGTAACGAGGTTCGGAGATTAGGGCTCCTACTCCTCGGCGTGTCCGTAAGGTGGACGAGTCCGGTCAATCCGTCGGTGGATGAGTCCCCGGAAACCCGGCTAATAGATACTCCTTGTGGGTGGAGAAACCTCACCACAATCTTTGCAACAGCAATAGAAGTACAAATAGGAACAAGAAAACAAGAACAGAAATGTAAACAACACTTGCTTGCCTTCTTGAAGTCAGCAGGAACCCTGGTGAAGCAGCAGCTTCTCGGATCCAAGCCTAGCTAGAAAACCAGCAACGGGAAGAAGCTCACGCAAAGCTTTAGCACCCAACGAGCTCAACAAAGCTCAAGAAGAAGAAGCAAAAGCTTCAGCGTAAGAGTACTTCAAAGAAGAAGAAGAAACCTCAGAAGCCCTCACCTTTATACCGCAAGAAGAAAAATGAAGAGACTAGCCGTTGCATCGCAACGGCTAGACATCGATCGGCCCGCACCGCCTAAGCGCGAAGCTTTTGTCACCGATCGGTCCCGCATCGATCAGGTGTCGCGATCAAGCCCGATCGGTGCGGACCGATCGAACCTCCGACGGTCCATAGACCGACCGCCTTCGCTCCTCTCGCCATCGATCTCTTCCCGATCGGTCCGCCGACCGATCAGAAGGTGTCGGACAGACCGATCCACGGTTTTCTTCTCGCAAGGTTGCGTTGCCTCGATCGGCCTGCATCGATCAGATTGCAACCGCGAGCCATCGATCTCGATCGGTCACCGCACCGATCGTGGCAAACAGATCACCGGATCGGTCACCGACCGATCCAATCCCTTAGAGCTTCCTAACCTAGTTCGGAGAACGAGCCACCGAGCCCTCTCCGACTCCATATGCCAAGCTTCACTCACTTGACTTCTCAACACCGGATGTCCGATCACCCTTGATCCATCTGGATTTTCCTCGCCCGCTTCACTCACCAGAGTTTCCACCGGCTTCACTCACCAGATTTCACACTGCCATCCCGCTTAGGACTTTCTCATTCACCTAGCTTCACTCACTAGGATTTTCACCGCTTCACTCACCAGGATTTCCAACCGCCTGGCTTCACTCACCAGACTTTTCCTTGGCTTCACTCACCAGGACTTTCCTTGCTCGGCTTCACTCACCGGGACTTCCCAACCGCCTAACATCCCAGTTAGGACTTTCCACGCTTCACTCACTCAGACTTCTCCGTGCCAAGTCTTCATACTTGGACTTTTCCTGCCAAGTCTCCATACTTGGACTTTTCCGTGCCAAGCTCCCTGCTTGGACTTTTCCAGCCAAGTCTCCATACTTGGACTTTTCCTGTGCCAAGCTCCTTTTCCGTTTCCAAGTCTCCATACTTGGACTTTTCGCGCGCCAAGCTCCCTGTGGACTTTTCCGTGCAAGTCTCCATACTTGGACTTTTCCATGCCAAGCTTGGACTTTTCCGGCCAAGTCTCCATACTTGGACTTTTTCCCGAATCAGTCAACCAGTCAACCTTGACCTACTGTTGCACCAATAATCTCCCAAACATCTATTCTTGTCCCATATCAAGAATAGAACTCTCTCACGAGTGTCAAACATCAACATGCAACACAACTAGGTCAACCTTGACCTAAGGTTGCACCGACAATCTTCCCAAGTCAAACATCAAAATACAACTCGAGTCAAGTCAACTCGAGTCGGGTCAACCAGGTCAACCTTGACCTAAGGTTGCACCAACAATCTCCCCTTTTGATGTTTGACAAAACCATAATCAAGTTAGGTTAACCCGATAACCTAACTTAGGTTTTCCAACCATCTTCCAATGTCCAATGTTCTTTCCTTGAACATTCTCTAGACATTCTCCCTTAGGTTAACCCGATAACCTAACTTGGGTTCTCTAATAATTCTCCCCTTTTGACACACATCAAAAGTATTCCAATGTTCTTCCTCGAACATTCCTTGACAATCTTCCCCAGCTTAGGTTAAACCGATAACCTAACTTGGGTTCTCCAATAATCTCCAATGAACACTCTCCCTTTTGACACACATCAAAAGAATAAGGAGGGTATCAAGGTCAAGAGTTTCTTCCTAATGAAAGTCCCATACCTTTCATTGAAACTCTTATTTTCCCTTGATACTAAGCTCAACAATCCACTTAGTGATAATCCCATATCACTAATCCTCAAGGAGTAAAACTCCCCTAAAAGTCAACTCCCTTGACTAATAGTTAAAACTCCCCTAAAGGCCAACTCCCCGACCATTGCACCAACAATGTCTTGGAGAGTTTCAAACCTTTAGAAATCTAAAACCAACTTTCACCAAATTTCGACATGCAATGAATTTCAGACATTGGCACGCTTATCGACCTCACCGGATCGGTCACCGCATCGATCCACAAGACTGGATCGGTCCAGGACCGATCAGACCTCTGGATCGGTCCAATGACCGATCCAGACTTCCTTTTCTGATTTTCCTCCCGAAATTCAGAAACCCCTAATAAATTCCAGAAAATTCGAAAAATTGTGAAATTTTGAGGATACATTCCTCATATCATACACTACCATGGAAAAATAATTTTCTATGAAAATAGTTTCCATTTTCAAATCTTGATACAAAGTTCAAAAACTTTGAAATAGTTCAAGTTTTAACTCAACTTTGTATCACAAAGTTCAATGATGAATGCTATCACTAGGAAAGCTTCATCAAGGTTTTTCAAATCAATTTTAAAATGCTTTTAAAACCATTTGAATTTAGGACCATAATCTTAGGGCTAGATGTACATGACTTGTACACAAGCTTTCCCTATGATCCTCCATTTCTTGAATTAGGCTCATCTAGGTACAAGAACTATGCACCTTGATCCTAATTCATGATCCTAATATCTCACACACATCTAAGGTGTATCAAACCACATTCAAGTCAATTTGATGTGAGATATGGGTTAAGGTCAACTTAGGCTAAGTTCTCATGCATTTTCTAAACACAAATTTGATCTCAATATCAAAATGTATTTTTCATCCTTAAATCAATTCAATTGATTATTAATGCAAGAGATGATGACATGGCATAAAATGGTATCATAAATGAAAACATGTGCCAATGTCATGATGTCATGGCATAAAGTTTGAAACTTAAATAAACATGACATAACAACTAGCCTAAGCATTATCATGACATTTCAAATGATAATAAAATAAATATGATGTCATGGCATGGCATATGGTAACCAATCATGGCAAGTTAGCACAAATAAAATACCTAAATTCCCTATCTAAGTATCCTTAGCCTTAGCTAACTTAAAATCTAACCCTAGATTGCCCATATATCCCTAAGAGAAAACCAAAATCCCAATTATGGTATTTCTCTAGGTTTTCCTCAAATTGTGCCACTTAAGATTAAAAATGATATTTCCACCATTAGGCACATTTAGCTCTTCAAGTGAGTAAATGATAATTCCATTTCATTTTCAAAAGTTCTCAAAACCTTGAAAATGCTCCTTGAGTGTCAATTTCCTCAAAGTTGGGTTAACTACCCTTCTTATTGGAGTTGACACTCTCTAACCCATTTATGGGGTAGAGAAGATGCTCCTAGGAACCCAATACCTATTTGAGCTCATTGGGTTCACTAAATATTCACTAGGGATAACTTCCCTAGCAACCCTCCTAATGACCCTCTTAGGCTTTAAAGCCTTGGTCATTTGGGTCTCATCAAGATCAACTCTAGGGGTGACTCCCCTTGTGACCTTGGTGGTGGTCTTCCTAGCCCTAGGTTTTGTTCCATAATCGAATGGAACATTATGATAGGTGGCCTTGACCATTTGGGACTTAGGTTTGTGACCCAAACCTTTCTTGTCCTTGGGCTTTGGTTTTTGACCCTTAAACCCTAGAGATGACTTCTCCAAGTTCTTAAGAGCCTTTTCCAAAGTATCAAGTCTTGACCTCAAGACTTGATTCTCCTTCTCTAATACCTCAATTTTTGATTTGTCATTTTTCTTTGAGGCATTCCTAGGCATGTGTCTAGTTGATTTGGGATTCCTACCTAGGTTCTCCTTAACCTTAGATGAGGTAATTCTAGGGTTGGCTTTCCTAGTGTTATCCTTATCTAGGCTCACATGTTTTGCACCTAAGCACATGTATTGATTCCTAAGGTTATCATGCTTGTTATTATCGACAAGTGCAATAAAATTCCTAGCATGCATTTTATTAGAGTTGCAAAAATGAACCTTAGAGGTTACCTTAGGGTTTGCCTTAGCTCCCCCTATCGATGTGCCCGGTCTCTTGCCCTTGTGAGGTTGCCTCCCCTGACAATGGCTCCTATAGTGTCCCCTTTGCTTGCATTGGAAGCACACGATGTGCTCCTTGCCCTTGCGTTTCGGGACTCCGGCTTCCTTGACCTTTGGCGCCGGTGGAGTCTTTCTTACCCTCTTTGGACACTTACTCTTGTAATGTCCATGTTTCCTACACTCAAAACACATTATGTGTAATTTGCTTGAAATCACAGTGTTTGAGTTACCTAGGGTTGTGGATGGAGATGAGCTTTCTTCTTCAACCCTTCCGGAGGTGGAAACTTCTTCTTCTTGCTCCGAACTTGAGCAAGAGGAACTCTCCTCCTCTTCTACCTTGGATGTTGAGTAGCCCTCAACTCCCAATTCGCTCCCTCCATGATGTGAGCTACTTGGCTCACTAGGCTCCTCTTCATGGCTTGAAGTGGAACTCTCCTCATGGTACTTGGCCAAGTTATCCCACAACTCCTTGGCATTGTTGTATTCACCTATCTTACGCAAAATATTAGTAGGTAATGAAAATTCAATTGTTTTAGTTACCTCATTGTTGATCGTTGATTGATGGACTTGTTCCTTTGTCCACTTGTTCTTCTCTAGAGGCTCTCCTTCTTTATCCATTGGAGGAGTAAACCCTTCTTGTACACAAAACCAGTTCAACATATTAGTCCTAAGAAAATACATCATCCTTACCTTCCAATATGCGAAGTTGTCGTTGTAGAAGGGTGGAATGGTGATGTCTTCTCCGAATTGATCCATCTCTAGCGCTTGTGCTCCCACGGGTGTGAATCCGATGAAGAGCGACCTTGCTCTGATACCACTTGTTGGGATCCTTTGTACGGCTAGAGAGGGGGGTGTGAATAGCCGACCCCAATTCGTTCGATTCTTTCTACAATGTCGAGTTAGCGCAGCGGAAATAAAACAATAGAAGCGACAAAGAAAGAAATCAAACCTCAAACTCGATGGATGTAACGAGGTTCGGAGATTAGGGCTCCTACTCCTCGGCGTGTCCGTAAGGTGGACGAGTCCGGTCAATCCGTCGGTGGATGAGTCCCCGGAAACCCGGCTAATAGATACTCCTTGTGGGTGGAGAAACCTCACCACAATCTTTGCAACAGCAATAGAAGTACAAATAGGAACAAGAAAACAAGAACAGAAATGTAAACAACACTTGCTTGCCTTCTTGAAGTCAGCAGGAACCCTGGTGAAGCAGCAGCTTCTCGGATCCAAGCCTAGCTAGAAAACCAGCAACGGGAAGAAGCTCACGCAAAGCTTTAGCACCCAACGAGCTCAACAAAGCTCACAGAAGAAGAAGCAAAAGCTTCAGGCGTAAGAGTACTTCCGAAAGAAGAAGAAGAAACCCCGAGAAGCCCTCACCCTTTATACCGCGAAGAAGAAATGAAGAGACTAGCCGTTGCATCGCAACGGTTAGACACCGATCGGTCCGCGACCGATCGGCCCAGGCGCGAAGCTCATTTGTCACCGATCGGTCCCATCGATCGGTGTCGCGATCGAAGCCCCGATCGGTCGTGGACCGATCAGGAACCTCTGATCGGTCCATAGACCGATCGCTCCCTTCTCCCTTCCGCGTCTTCCTGATCGGTCCGCCGACCGATCAGAAGGTGCGCACCTGACCGATCCACGGTTTTCTTCTCGCAAGGTTGCGTTGCCTCGATCGGTCTCCGGCATCGATCAGATTGCAACCGCGAGCCATCGATTCGATCGGTCACCGCACCGATCGTGGCAAACGCAGATCACCGGATCGGCCACCGACCGATCCAACTCCTTAGAGTGCCCTCTCTAACCTAGTTCGGAGAACGAGCTACCGAGCCCTCTCCGACTCCATATGCCAAGCTTCACTCACTTGGACTTCTCAACACCAGATGTCCGATCACCCTTGATCCATCTGGATTTTCCCTTGCCCGGCTTCACTCACCAGGACTTTCCACCTGGCTTCACTCACCAGGATTTCACACTGCCTAACATCCCAGTTAGGACTTTCTCATTCACCTAGCTTCACTCACTAGGATTTTCACCTGGCTTCACTCACCAGGATTTCCCATCTCCCTGGCTTCCCTCCCCAGGACTTTTCCGTCTGCCTGGCTTCACTCACCAGGACTTTCCCTTGCCTGGCTTCACTCACCAGGACTTCCCAACTGCCTAACATCCCAGTTAGGACTTTCCACTGCCTGGCTTCACTCACCAGGACTTCTCCGTGCCAAGTCTTCATACTTGGACTTTTCCCGTGCCAAGTCTCCATACTTGGACTTTTCCCGTGCCAAGCTCCCTGCTTGGACTTTTCCAGTGCCAAGTCTCCATACTTGGACTTTTCCCGTGCCAAGCTCCCTGCTTGGACTTTTCCAGTGCCAAGTCTCCATACTTGGACTTTTCGCGTGCCAAGCTCCCTGCTTGGACTTTTCCAGTGCCAAGTCTCCATACTTGGACTTTTCCAGTGCCAAGCTCCCTGCTTGGACTTTTCCGTTGCCAAGTCTCCATACTTGGACTTTTTCCCGAATCAGGTCAACCAGGTCAACCTTGACCTACGGTTGCACCAATAATCTCCCAAACATCTATTCTTGTCCCATATCAAGAATAGAACTCTCTCACGAGTGTCAAACATCAACATGCAACACAACTAGGTCAACCTTGACCTAAGGTTGCACCGACAATCTTCCCAAGTCAAACATCAAAATACAACTCGAGTCAAGTCAACTCGAGTCGGGTCAACCAGGTCAACCTTGACCTAAGGTTGCACCAACAGGAAGTGTATCTTAAGACGGACTTCGACCAATGGATGAGCGTCACCAGACCCTACAAAATACCAGTAGATAGTTCCGGGAATTTACTGGATCCAGAAGATTGGACATCAGACCTAAAAAAGAAGGCATCAACAGAGAACAAGACAATCAACACCTTACAGTGCGGATTGACTAGAGAAGAACTAAACCGGGTCGGACCACATAAGAACGACAAAGAGCCGTGGGATAAACTGATCGAGCTGCACGAAGGAACCAACGATGCTAAGGTAACAAAAAGGGATCTACTCTTAAATAAAATATTTAATATAAAAATACAGGAAGGGGAAACTGCAAGTTAGCTACACGCGAGGATCAAGGACATCCTCAACGGGCTCCACGCGATAGGCCATCAAATGGAGAACCGGGACCTAATAAGGTATGCACTGAATGCGTTTCCACGTAATAGTTTGTGGGCATCTATTGTGGATGCCTACAAAATTTCTAAAAATTTATCTAAACTTAAATTAGATGAATTGTTTTGTGAATTAGAACTACACGAACAAACTAATGTCGGGGCCGAGAAGGGTGTAGCTTTGTTTGTAGGTTCCTCCAAGGAGAAGATAAAGAACAAGTCTGAACCTGAAGAAGACTCCGATCAGAACTCTGAAGATGAAGAGCGCCTGGTGAACTTGGTAAGGAAAATGTTCACCAGGAGGAAAAGGAGCTTCAACAAAAAGGACCTTCAGAGGATCAATTCTCCAACCGACCTGAGGAGCGTGACATGCTTTGGATGCAACAAAAAGGGCCACTACAAGAACGAGTGTCCGAAATTGAAAAACGAGAAACCAAGGACGACCAAAAAGAAGGCGCTTAAAGCAATGTGGGACGACACTTCCTCGGATGAATCGGAAGCCGAAGAACAAAAGAACAAGAGTTACCTCGCGCTGATGGCCCGCGAAGCAGAATCGGAGGAAGAATCGGAAGACGGGTCCAAACCCGAATCGAGCCACGAGTCCGTACTCGTTTCCGAAGGTTCCGAAGAGGTATACCAAAATTTAAATAAGAATTTTTTTAAGATTATTTCTTGCTTAAACAATAAATTAGTTAAAATAGAAAAAGAAAATGAGCTGCTTTTTGAAGAAAATCAAAATCTGAAGGAACAAATAAAAAATTCAAATCCAACTCAAGATCTAACACTTGAGGAGGAGAATTTATCACTAAAAAATGGAATTAATAATTTAAAAGAAATGTTAGAAAAATTCACAACAAGATCTAAAAACTTAGATTTAATATTAAATAATCAAAAAATAATTTATAATAAAACCGGACTTGGCTATAAGTCAAGCTCAAATAAAATATTCAAGTCTTTAATAACCCAACACAAACCAACAAAATAAGCTTGGGTTCCGAAAGCCTGCTTAATCATGCTAATAGGACTTAATCAATACTACATACCTAAAGAAAAAATATCTTATGTAAACTCGAACAAATCAAGTCAAAGACCAAAATACAAACCTAAACAAAAAAATTTAAAATCTAAAAATAGTAAAACTCAACAAAATATAAACTATCACCAAGTAAAATATAATTACAAAAGAAATAGACATAAACCAAGAACAAAATTAAATTAAATGACCATTAATTCATGGGGAGGCTCCAGAATAACTGGCACCTCCAAAACTAACATACCCGGCAGGGTAACCCTAACCAACCTACCCGACAGGGTAATTAGGATTAGTTAAAAATGGTTCAAGTTTAACTTGAAAAATGGTACTGGTGAAATATTGGATGATAGTACGTTAGGGAAGCTTAGTCTATGCATGTCTAGGAAGATATGACTTCGACCTGATACATTTAGCTAAGTGGAACTGACCGAAGCTACCCTTTATGAATCCTAACCAGTTAGACCAAGGTTTTATACTAAGTTCAGTGGATAGGACTATTTGGAAAATTTCGAAGGCATGGTTACTTTAATGATGTCCGAGTGACTCACGATAGCCCAGAAGTTTATCCAGAGAACGCCTATTTGTTGAACCCAAAGCCAAACCTGAATCTAACACAAGTTAAAAACAAACTCTAAAATTGAGTCTAATTCATCTCACAAAATCATAGGATTCTCTGATTGAAAATATAGATCGGGTGAGATGACTAAGGAAATTAAAATTAAATTAAATTAAATTAAATTAAAACTAAATTAAATTAAATTAAATTAAATTAAATTTCTTCTCTAAATATTATTTTAAAAATTAAAACTAATTTTTTTTAACTTAAAAATTATTTTCAACTTAACGTAATTCTTTTAAGTCCACCAGTTTGACTAACCCCAATTCCTACCAATTATAGGAAACTAAGTGGATTTTGGATAGTGGTTGCTCCAAACATATAACTGGAGATCACACAAAATTCACTCATCTCACCTACAAAAGCCTAGGAACAGTTGCCTTTGGGAACAACGGCAAACTTAAGGTAATTGATATAGGTAACATCGAACTAAAAATTGACTTCATAATTACAAATGTTTTACTTGTTGAAAATTTCAAGTATAATCTCTTGAGTATTAGTCAACTGTGTGATACTAGGTATAAGGTTAGGTTTTTATCTACAGAATGCTTAATCAAACACATAGACAACCCTAACATAAGCCTAAAAGGGTTTAGGAAAGACAACATCTATGCGATTAACTTAACCACTTCTTCAATTAAGTGTTATTTAACACAAAAAGAAGAAACCTAGTTATGGCATAGAAGAATGTCACATACAAACTTCAGAAATATAAATAGACTAAATGGACTAGTTAGAGGACTACCAAAATTACCTAACCTTGACTCAACCATATGTAATGCTTGCCAACAAGGTAAGCAAACAAAATCTATCCACAAACCAACTAATGAATCACAAACCAACTCAATCTTAGAATTGTTACATTTAGACTTATTTGACTCCCATGGAGTCAAATCAATAAATGGAAGTCTATATTGTCTAGTTATAATAGATGACTATTCTAGGTTCACTTGGGTAAAATTTTTAAAAAATAAGGATGAAACTTTTGAAATTTTTTCAAACTTTTGTAAACATGTTGAAAATGAAAAGGACCTTAAAATTAAAAGAATTAGAAGTGATAATGGGGGAGAATTTAAAAATCATAACTTTAACAAATTCTGTCTTGAAAATGGCTACCATCACGAATTTTCGTGCCCTAAAACCCCCCAACAAAATGGGATTGTAGAAATAAAAAATAGAACATTACTTGAGGCCTCTAGAACAATGTTAAATGAATACAACTTACCTAAATATTTTTGGGCAGAAGCTGTTAGTACAGCTTGCTATGTACAAAATAGAACAACACTAAACAAAACTCATAACAAAACATTTTTTGAAGTTTATTACAATAAATAACCTAATATAAAATACTTTAGAGTGTTTGGATGCCCAACGTTTATCTTAAATACAAGAGAACATTTAGGAAAATTCACCTCCAAGGTTGAAAATGGAATTTTCTTAGGATACTCCCTAAATAGTAGAGGCTACAGGGTTTACAATAAGGTTACCTTAAGAATTGAAGAAACCACTAATGTGAAATTTGAAAAATCCAAACAAAACCTAGAACAAACACAACATCAATCAAGTGAATTTGTTCAAGAAAATAATAACTCTGAAGGAACCAACCAAATCCTAAGTCATGAAGAAGAAGAACAACCTCAGGAGAGTTAACCCCCTAGAACAATAAGAGTCAATCCAAATCATCCAACTGATCAAATAATTGGTGACCCAAATCTTAGGGTTCAAACTAGATCCTCCTTTAGAACCGTGTACTTGCGGATTATACACATCAAGTTTTTGGCGCTATTGCCGGGGACTGCATATATAACATTAGTTGATAACAACTTGAGTTAGATTAAATATTTTTTTTTCTATTTTGTAAATATTTCTACAATTTCTTTTCTACATTTTGATTCTGCACTTAGATTTTTGTTTTTCCACTTGAATATTCTATTTTTGAGTAACTTAATTTATGCATTTCAACATTTCTACAAGTTTGATTTATAGTAATCTTGTTCTTGTATGCGAAGATCTAATTCTGTAGGGGATTTATTGTCACTTGATCCTGAGATAGATAAAACTTTTCGAAGAAGAAGAAACCTATAGAGATAACAAGAAGAACAAGCAACATTTCAAATGGCAAACAAGCCTCTTAAGAATTATGCAGCACCTTATGCACGTGGACTTCGATCTAGTATCACCAGACCAACTATTGAAACCAATAATTTTGAGATAAAGTCCACGACAATTACGATGATACAACAACATCAATTTAGGGGTAGACTACATGAAGATCCAAACAAACATTTGGAAGTCTTTTATGAGATATACGGGATCATAAAGATGAACGGAGTCTCAGAAGATGCAGTGAGATTAATGCTATTCAGGATCTCTTTGAGAGATAAAGCCAAGCTATGGTTCGCTTCTCTGCCACCTGACACTATTACATCATGGGGACAGTGTGAGCAATTATTTTTTGGGCAAATTCTATCCACTTAGCTCATGACTGGTATATATGTCGTTGAAATAATGATTTCTCTTTTGTTGTTAGATTTGACCATGATGTTTTGATGATTTCATAAGACAATTTAGTTAAATGTGCATTTGATGTGGTGCATCAAGTGTGCAAGACTTGTCATTCCCTGTAGAGCTTGAAGATAGACTCAAGCTTCGATGTCAAAGATCATGAATCGAAATGAGGAGCTTGATTGTTTGGGTTAAGGACACGTGTATTGTCATTGAACTTAGAGGACCAAAGACATGAGAATGCTATATTGGATCATATGTTGTAATCTTGAGTTATATTTGGATGTGAAGTGTAATGTTGTGAATATGTATTTTGAAATTTGACTACCTAAGACTTCATTGTTGAATTTTTGCAACATTGTGATGTTTCCAACTTCCAAGTCATGTTTGTCAACCTACTTAATTTTGTTATCTTATGATGAGCTAACAATGTGCTAAAAGTGAAGGGGATTGCCTAGATAGTATTACTTTCAATTGACTAGAGCAAACAAATGACTAGAGCAAACAAAGTAAATAGAATGTTTAACATAAATTATTTTTAAGTCCAATTTAATAAAATTAAAATGTATAAAATATTTTTATATTAAAAATTTATTTATTAACTTGATTAATACTATTTAATTTGATCAATATTATTTTTAAAAGATTAAAATCATCCAAAAATTATTATACCGAATATGAAATTTGTTGCTATAATAATTTTAAATTGATTTTAAACCCAACTGATAAATATTTTTTAAAATTATATTTTATATATAATATTTTTGATCAAATTAATATATTGGAGTTGTTAAATGCAATAACTACTAGTTATAGCAAAGACTCTTTATATAACAATATTAAAAATTATTATACCGACTATGAAATTTGTTGCTATAATAATTTTAAATTGATTTTAAACCCAACTGATAAATATTTTTTTAAATTATATTTTATATATAATATTTTTGATCAAATTAATATATTGGAGTTGTTAAATGCAATAACTACTAGTTATAGCAAAGACTCTTTATATAACAATATTAAAAATTATTATACCGACTATGAAATTTATTGCTATAATAATTTTAAATTGATTTTAAACCCAACTGATAAATATTTTTTTAGATTATATTTTATATATAATATTTGTGATCAAATTAATATATTGGAGTTCTTAAATGCAATAACTAGTAGTTATAGCAAAGACTCTTAATATAACAACATTAAAATAAATATTCTTTAAAAATAAAAAGTATATTTTGAAATAAGCAATAAATTATCTAAAGCACTTACCTGTTTTGTCTAAACCCTCTGGTGTTTCAAAGCTTCCAGAAGACTACAAAACATAGTTTTCCTGGTTCACCCCTGGACCATACAATTGGTATAAAATCTCCCTCACGTGTAAAACACGTGCACGCACCAACGCGAAAGCCCTAGCCTCTCTCGACCTCCAACGTCGCCTCCCTCCTCCCTCCCCCCTCCCGCTCCCCCTCTTCCCGTGGCCTCCAACGACATCTTGCGGCCTCCTCCTCCAACGTTGTCTCCCTCCAGCGACATCTTGCGACCTCCCTCCAGCGACTTCCCTGTTGTGTCGCCGACCTCCAGTGACTTCCCTACTGCGTCGCCGACCTCCAGTGACCTCCCTGCTACGTCGCCGACATCCTCAGCGACCTCCCTTCCGCGACTTCCCGACTGCGACCTCCCTCCCATGAGCTCTGCGACCTTTAGCGGCCTCCCTCCCTGGCACCGTGTGGAAGATGATTTAATCCTGCTTCTCATTTTTTGCTACAATTTTGATTCCTCTTGGTCGTGTTAGATGATTTAATCTGTTTCGATTTCCTAGTTTCTTTTTTTTTTGCGCTACAATTGCTACTTGATTTCCACAAGTATAATTGTTGTAGTTACTAGTGATTTCGAACTTTGTCGGTCGGTTCCCAAGCTTAGTGATGTGCTATTTTTTTGAATCGTTGTTGAAAAACTTGTCATTTATTCTTTTTTGTGTTGCTGATCCTTCTCAGAAGCAAATCCTTTAAACTATAGTTGATTTGGTTTAAGGTATTACAATTCATGTTAGATGCCCCTTGAGTTACTATTTTTTAAATATCTTAATTTGATTATCTGATTCATAGGAAGTTTATGTAATGTTTTGTACATACCCTTTCACATTTAGCTTGTGTGAGTGTAAAATAAAATTCATGCAAATGGCAACAAGTATTAGTTACTTAAAGGTTTTACATGATGGACATGTAATGTTGAGCGTGACATCCTTGGACTGAATTGAGGCATTTTATGCAAGTTTGGGGGTTGTTGTTAGTTTTTTTTGGTCCAAAATTATATGCTTTAATCTAATTCATGTCTTTTTTTTTGCATATTGGTGTTGTTCAGATACAAGGAAAGAAAATCATGACAGCTGGCTCTTCATCAATATCATCTTTCACTTAAAAACGTATGAATGATGAGCACAGTGACACTCCCCACATATTATGTTATTGTGGGTTATGAGCTACTCTCCAAACATCATGGACAGAATCTAATTCAGGACGGCGATTTTTTTCATATCCAAAATATAGAGTTTTTTATTATATCAACATGGTATTGTGAGTTTTTTAATTATTAAGTTTTGATTAAGTTGATTTGAAATTCAGCAAAGAGGTTGTGACTTCTTCTTATGGCATGACCCAGAACTATCAGAGAGAAGTAAGACAATTATTAATGAGGTGAAGATGAATAACAAAAAATTAAAGTTAAAGATCAATGAATTGAAGAAAAGTACTAGTTAAGGGGGTGTAGGTAAATACAATGATGTTCTAGATGATGAGAACAACAATCATGTAATTATGCAGTTGAGTGATGAAATATGTTCATTGAATAGAAAATTTAGAGTTGTTATCGTTGTTGTTGGGATGTATACTATAAGCCTAGCATTTGTATGAACATCTGTTTTGAAATATTTTGAAATGAGAATCACTTTTGTCAAATGTCTACATTTTATATTTATATATATGTCAATGCAGTTGTCTATTTAGTTTATATGGTAGATAACATGGTGTGTGGTGTCACACAGAAGATTATATTATTAGTTCCTTATAAATTATAAATAGTAGCTCACAACCAAGATGGATTGGGATAAACCATTGGAATGGTTGTAGTGTAATTTGGTATTAGTCTGTCTTGGCTATAAAATTATACTAGTACACTTTGTGTGTATTGGGTAGGACCGTTTGAGGTTGTTCGATTTGTACTGACTACATAAAAGAACAGAACCTCTATTATTATGGATGTACGTCCTCTTAATCCCTATATAATAACATACACGTATACTTAGTATTTATTTCTTTAACTTATCAATGGGTGAGATTTATTCGTTAAATCAATAGTCTCGATGAGTTGGGAAATAGTACTATTTATATGGTATGTTGTTGATTATAGAAAGAATCTGTGTCCTAATTATTTAGGTTGATGATGCCCCCTTGAGGAGCTCATAAGGATTATCATGTAAACCCTGCAGATGGACTTAGTCCGGTATGATAATAAAGTTAAGTGGTATTACTCTTGGAATTAGATGTTAATTAATTAAGTTGTCAGTAACTCATTTAATTAACGGACATACGATATCTTAAACACAAGGAGATTAACGCACTCATGATAAGAATGAGCTCATATTGTAATATGAGATTGGTGCGGTAGTTCAATAATAACCCTGTAGTGGTATGGGTTATTATTGATGGACTTGAGTTGGGTGTTCAGGCCGAACACAGGAAGCTTAAGCCCATTAGGAGGCCTAAACCAATTCCTCCTCTAGGTCCCTGTTATAGCCTCTATAGAGCCTTGCATCCACTCATCCATAACTTGGTCTAACTTAACTTGGTTTGGTTTAACTTAACTTGGTTTTGGTTTAGATTTTTTATAAACAAAATTCTGTTATTTTTTCTTTCTTTGTAATCGACGGAAAGTCTATAAAAGGAGTAGGTGGTGACCCCTAAAACCTAATCTTACCAAAACCTCTTCCCTCCTTATGGCCGACACCCTTCTTCCCTCCTTAGGGTCGCCGCCACTTTTTCCCAAGCTAGGGCCGCCCCTTCCTCACCTTGCAAGGGCCACCCCCTCCTCTCCTACCTAGGGTCGGCGCCCCTTCCTAGCAATCCATTGGTGGCCAGTGGCTTGAAGAAGAGGAAGAAGAGGAAGAAGAGAAGGAAGAAGATTAGAAGGTGCCCCATCCTAGAGCCTCCTTTTGTAGCCGGCGGTTTGGAAACCGAGAAGAGGAGGGTGGTGTTGTCTTGGTAGATCATCACTCACACGACGTCCAAGAAGAGGAGAGGAATATGGCAGAAGATCAAGAGGTCTTTAGCTACAAAGAAAAGGTACAACTAGTTCTTTAATTCCGCTGCGTAACTAGTTAGTTTTATTTGTATCATTTTTTTTTGGAATACCGACACAAGAGGCCAGCGATCTTGTACTTCGATCAAGGTGTGCTTTGATCATTCAAGAACTTGCTTGATTGATCAGACACATGTCTGATCGAACATGCGGGTTGCTAGAAATAGTTCTGTACTTGTATAATTTTTGTACAGGGAAATTTAAACAGAACGGAATTCCAGCGCTTTCAATTGTAGTTGTATGTACTTGGATTGTGATGATGGGTATGTGGTTGATGTAACTTATTTTGTGATTTAACTTGACATTGTGATATAACTCTAAATAGCGTAACTTGTTTCCTGATGTAACTTGTTTTCTTTTTGTGCTTACGACTTTAAGATTATCCTATAACTGATCCTAAGCCTGAAATCTTTGACTTTGACATTTACATTCAAGTTCTTCAATTAGACAATGTTAAAGAACTATTCTCTTTTATTTTGATTTGATAAATTCTAGGCTGTTGGTACTGAATTTTACACTTATTACAATCCATCTACTCCTTTAATCTAACATTATTTTTGTTGTTACTAGCTCATTTGATCATATGAAGTTTGTTATCCTTTGTGGATGCATGGTGTTCCATTGCATGCTTTTTCTTTTGCGAGTTTTGTACAAGAAAGAAGTTATTTTTTTTATGGTTTTCGTGATGTAAAGAATATTGGAGAATTGAAGGAACATTTGGGGACACGTATGATATGGTTGCATTTGGTATATGTGGGTTTCTAATGGGTGTTGAACGTTATCAGAGCCTAAAATGTGGGTTTTCTAGATCTTTTGGCATTGTTTGTTTCAGTGGCATCTGGGGAAGCTTTGTCTGAGTGGTTTGCAGGTTTATTCAATTGGCTGAAATTTGCTATAGGCTTAGCAGTGCAGGATTTGGAGCCTTTGATATGGGTTTCCGAAATTATGGGGCCTCCAGTTAAAAATATTTATGTATTTTTTTTATGATATAATTTCTGGTCGGCAACATTGTAGTGATATTTTAACAGTCGATTGACTAATACAAGATGATATCTACTAACAAATTAGATAGCGAGCCTGTGATCATTCAAAATCTATCTTTTGTTTCTTTGCTTGATTTTCTCCAAAACGTTTTGCTTTCTTAGCCTCTCATCGTTCCCTTTTCAAACACTTGATGTCATTAGATAGCGGAATGCTACCAACCTTAACACAAAATATACATTAGTCAATCTGTTATAGATGACAATTACTATCTTAACTCCGGAATGAACAAAGACGAGAGAAGAAATTAACCTTGTGGTCTGGAATGTAGACTGCCAATCTTACCCTACACTATATCATTGCTTACATTTTTTAAGAACCAATGATGAATGGTCGAGCAAATTCTAAGGTACAAATTAATATGAACATGAAAAGGTAGTTCTCAAAACCTTAGCAACAACCATCAAACGTCATACAGACAGGAGGAACATATGCAATGCTCTAGACAACAAAAGATCTATGGTAAAGGTAGCACAAACCTTCTTTTTCATCTGATCAGAAATGGTCTTCGTTGCCTCTTTCTTTATGTATCCATAGTAAAACACCAACCATCATTATGTTGGAATGTATACTAAAAGCCTAGTTTTTTGTATAAATATTTACTTATAAATAAGAATCATATTGGTCAAATATCTACATTTATAAGTTAAATGTAGTTGTTCGATTAATTTATATTGTAGATAACATAGTGTGTGCTGTCACACACAGAAGATCATGTTATCAATTCTTTATAAATTATAAACAGTAGCTCACGACTAAGATGGAAAGGAACAAATCATTGGAATAGTCGTAGTATAATTAGGTATTAGTTTATCTTGACTGATAAATTACACTAGTACACTCTGAGTGTATTGAGCAGGACCATTTAAGGTAAGTTCTTTTTATACTGACTTAATAAAAGAACAAGACCTTAGTTATTATGGAAGTGTGTGCTCTTAATCCTAATATAATAACAAGCACATATATTTAGTATTTATTTCTTTGACTTATCAAAGGGTGAGATTTAGCTCGATAAATCAATAGGCCCGATAAGTTGAGAAATGATATTACTTATAGTGTGTGTTGTTGATTATAGAAGGAAACTGTGTCCTAGTAATCTAGGTTGATAATGTCCCCAAGAGGAGCTCATAAGGATTGTCATGTCAAACCCTGCAAGTGGACTTAGTCCGACACGACAATAAGGTTGAGTGGTACTACTCTTGGACTAAGATATTAATTAAAGTGAGTTGTCAGTAACTCAATTAATTAGTGGACATCCGACATCTTAAACATAGGGAGATTAATAGACTCATGATAAGAAGGAGCCCAAAATGTAATTTGGGATTAGTGTGATAGTTCAATAATAATTCTTTAGTGGAATGAATTATTATTGATGAAATTAAGTTGGGTGTTCGGGGCGAACACGGGAAGCTTAATTTTATCGGGAGACCAAAACTAATTCTTCCTCTCGGTCCCTATCATAGCCTCTTATTTATAAAGTATTATACCCATCTTAAGGTGGTCGGCCAAGCAAGCTTGGAACCCAAGCTTGGGTCGGCCAAGCAAATAGGATGAGCCAAGTTGTGTGGCCGACCCTAGTTTGAATCCAAGCTTGGTGTGGCCGACCACATAAATTAAAAAGAGATTTTATTTTTTAAATCTTTCTTATGTGGAAGCCATGATTTTAAAAGAGAGTTTAAAATTTAAATCTTTCCTTTTATAGCTTTTTACAAAAGATTAAGAGAAAGGTTTGATATCTTTCCTTATTTGTAGTTAAAAGGAAGATTTTAATTTTTGATAAAACTTTCCTTTTATGAAACCATCCTCATGGTTTTAAAAGAGAATTTAAAATTTAAATCTTTCCTTTTATAGCTTTCTACAAAAGATTAAGAAAAGATTTGATATCTTTCCTTATTTGAAGATTGAAAGGAAGATTTTAATTTTTGATAAAACTTTCCTTTTATGAAACCATGTTCATGATTTTAAAAGAGAGTTTTAAAATTAAACCTTTTCTATTATAGTTTCTATAAAAGATTAAGAAAAGATTTGATATCTTTCCTTATTTGTAGATTGAGAGGAAGATTTAAATTTTAAAGATAACTTTCCTTTTTGTAAATCATCCACATGTTTTAATAAAGAGATTTTAATTTATAAAAGTTTCCTTTTATAACCAAGCATGAAGGAAATTTTAATAGAGAAATTTTTATTAAAATTTTCGGAAGCAAATTAGGAAGTTTTAATTATTATGTTATTAAAACTTTCCTTACTTGGAGCTTTGAGGTGGCCGACCACTTTAATTTAAGAAAAGGAAATTGTTTTTAATCAATTAAATTTTCCTTTCCATGGCAAAGAAAATAAGGAAGTTTTTATTAAAATTTTCCTTATTTGCCAAGACCAAGGATTATAAAAGAGAGGGAGGGGTGCCTTCATGAGACACAACTCTCTTCTATTTTTCCTCTCTTTTCTTCCTTGGTGGTGGCCGGCCCTAGCATCTTCTCCTCCTTTGTGGCCGAACCTCATCAATCTCTAGGAGCTTGTTTTGGTGGCCGGATCTAGCTTGGAGAAGAAGAAGAGAAAGGAGGATTTTGTTTCCTAGTTTTCTTTGGAGCTTGGTTGGTAGCTGAGACTTGTTTTTCTTGGAGAAAGTTGCTTGGCCAAAACTTGGAAGAAGGAAGAAGAAGGGCTTGGGTGGTTCTCGTCTTGGTAGATCGTTGCCCACACAACATCCGAGATAAGAAGAGGAATACGTTAGAAGATCAAGAGGTTGTTTCTTACAAAGAAAGGTATAACTAGTAATTCTTTCCCACATCATACTAGTTTTTCTTTGTATGGATTTTGAAATACCAAACACAAGGGGCTAGAGATTCTAGATTTTCACATTTGTAATTCGAAGTGGTGTTTCTTTTGTTTTATTTGTCAATCTTGTGATTCGATTGTTCTTTTTGGTTAAACCTAAAGTTATATAAGGAAATTAAATATTGAATTTCGTTAAGAGGCTTTGTCGAGGCAGTGGTGGATGTTCCCGTATCCAAGAAGGCCAAGTGCCTCGCCATGTTTGACCTAGGAGCCGATTTTTGAAATAAATATTTAATTAAATTTGTAACCTAGGTGGATTTGGATCTATAATGTTAAGTATCGTTTGCGATCCAAGTCTAAACCACTAAGAATAGATAAGTTAAATTTGGAATCAATAATGTTAAGTTCCATTTGCGATTCCGAATCTAATTTCTAAAGAACACAATAGGTAGTTAGGAAAGGTTCGACACTTGTACAAAAATTTTTGTACATTGGAACCGGTGCGATCTTCCTAGGACCAACCAACAATTGGTATAAGAGATAGGGTTTGCCTCTGTGTGTTTGGTTTTCAGTTTAATTATGTACATGTCATACATATTTTAGGCAGGATAATAGTAGGATATGCTAACTCTGTGGTTGCAGACTCCAACTATTATGGCTTAATGTGATTGTGTGTGATTGGACCCTTGGACATGTCAAGGGCATTTTATTGTGTGTGCATGATTATATTTAACTAATACAGCAGGAGATGTATTAGCCCTAGGATTTTACATTTATGTTCAATCTAGACTTGATGTACGTTCCCTTGTGGAATATAAGATCGATGTATGTAAAAAAAAAATTTCTGTCACGGATCATATCCTTGTGAGGCATGGTACTATTGAAGGACCAGAGGCGCAGCAGAAAAGGAAGCTCGATGGACCCGACGACATGAACCCTAGGGTTGGCTGCACACGGAGGACAGTGATGAAAGAAGTCATAATAGTTGGAAAATTAATTTCCATATTTATTGCTTTTATTTACTATGATGTGTGTGATGTGTGCTTGCTAAGTTAAAATTCCTCACCTTAAATAACTAAGTGGGAGAGAGATTTTTAAATAAATTCCATGGTCTCCATTACTGGTTTGTAAGTGATGCAACAAGCTTGCGTGTTGGCTCTGAGTGCCTCCCTCCACAACGGATGGGTTTGTTGCGGATCACTAGATCAAACTTCCTTTATGGATGATTTTAGGAAATTATTTAGGAGCATGTGATCTTCTCCAACTGAAGAGGCACAATCCTATTTAATGGACTAAGTATCAAGTAATGGTATACACTTAGACGCATTCAATAGTATCCTCCCCAACGGAGTCACTGCTATTGTTTTGCGTGACCAAAGGAATACCAATTATTAATTTGTCATGAAGCTAGGTGAAACCCCCTCTTATAAATGTCTAAATTTGTATACGTCCACACTAACGTGGCATACAAAATTCACGGTGTTTGAGGTAATTTTGTCATAAAGTTAGGTTGACAAAATAAAATGGGTAAAACCTTCTCTTACAAACAAATGAATTTGTATACGTCCACACTAACGTGGCATACAAAATTCATGGTGTCTGAGGTAATTTAAGGTTGACAAGATAATTAATGGGTAAGACCCTCCTTTTACAAATGTTTGATTTTGTATACGTCCACACTAACGTGACATACAAAATTCATGGTGTTAGAGGTGTTGGTGAATTTAAATGATATTGTTTTGAGGAATCAATATTATTTTAAATTCAAAGTTTTGACCAAATATTTGATCAAAGACAGACCAATTATTAATTTTATTTATCATAAAGTTAGGTTGACAAGATAATAAAATTAATGGATAAATCACAAGGATTTTGAGGTGTTGGTCTTGACCAAATATTTTTGTGATTCTTAGGATTTCAAATGTTTTCCAATCCCTTAGTTGTTATACTATAGAATAGACTTAGTAGTCCCAATTATGATTGGAAACAAACTTGGACTCTAAGGTGGTCTGTCATCTCAGAACTGAGAACAATAAAGGTGTATTTTATTCATTAGTTGTTGAAACATGTTTAGTGGTGTTATTTACCGGTACCTGGTGTGTAGATACGGGAGCCACTGATCATGTCTACAATTCATTGCAGGGGTTCCAGGAAACTTGACAATTATATGAAGGGGAAATCACCGTCTACATGGGCACTACTGCAAAAGTAGCAGCTATTGCAGTGGGAGATGTTTATCCTCCGATAGGAATAAAACATGAATTTTGAGAAATTGTCTTAACGTACCAAGTTTAGAAAGAACTAAATTTCAGTTTCTAAACTATTCAAAGAACTTGATATTCTGTCTCTTTTGATAACAAAGTTGTTATCAAGAAAAAGAAGGAAGTTATCTGTTTTGGTACATTGGATGACAATTTATATAAATCCAATAAATTCCATGATGCAACAAATGAAAATTAATAACACATCTTCTAACTCTTATAAGAGAAAGCAACCTTCGGAAATGAACAAATCATATCTTTGGCATCTAAGGCTAGGTCATATTAACTTGAGTAAGATTCAAAGGATAATAACCGATGAACTTTTGGGCTCATTGGTGGTGGAAAACTTTCCAACCTGCGAGTCTTGCTTGGAAGGAAAAATGACCGAGAGGCCTTTTAAGTCTAAGGGGTATAGATCCAAAGACGTGTTAGAATTGGTTCATTCTGATTTGTGAGGACCTATGACTATCCAGGAAAGAGGTGGTTTTGAATATTTTGTCTCTTTTATAGACGACTATTCGAGATACGGGTACATTTACTTGATGCGCCGCAAGTCTAAGTACTTTGATAAGTTCAAAGAGTACATGGCTGATACGGAGAAACGACAATGTAAAAGTATAAAGACACTGCGGTGAGATCGTAGTGGCAAGTACCTCTTAGGAGAGTTTAGGAGACACTTATCAGAAGTCGGGATAAAATCCCAACTAACTACACCTGGTATACCCCAATAGAATGGTGTGGCAGAAAGAATGTATAGGACTCTTATGGAAATAATTAGTCGATAATGAATTATTAAGAATTACCAAATTCGTTTTGAGGATATACTCTGGAAACGGAAGTGAACATAGTACCTTCTAAATCAGAGCCCTCTACTCCCATAGAATTGTAGAATGGGCGTAAGCCTAGTCTAAAACATATTCGGATTTGGGGTAGTCCAGCACATGTGCTGAAGGGAGACACTGATAAGTTGGAATTAAGAACAAGAGTTCACTTGTTTATGGGTTATCCTAGAGAAACGAAAGGAGGTTTATAGTCCTAAAAATTAGAAGGTCATTGTTAGCACCAATGCTCGATTTTTAGAAGAGGACTATGTAATGAACCACATGCCGATAAGTAAATTTGTTCTTAAGGAAATAATAAATGACACGTCTAATCTAGTACCAACAGTACAAGATGAGATACCACAAGAAACTGCAACACGTGTCACAAATAATGCACAATTACAGACAGTGTCTTGTCATAGTGGGAGGGTTGTTAGGTAACCTAAAAGATTCATATTTTAGGAGAGTCTTTGGACTTGATCCCTGATGAACATGAACCTGATCCCCGGACATATGACGAAGAGCTCCAAGATAAAGATGCAACATCTTGGCAAAGAGCAATGAATACTGAAATGGAATCTACGTATTCTAATAAAGTCTGGGAGCTTGTAGAACTACCAAATGGTGTAAAAATCATTGGGTGTAAATAGGTCTACAATAGGAAAAGAGGGATAGACGGGAAGGTGGAAACTTTCAAAGCAAGGCTTGTTGAAAAAGAAAACTTTTTCACCGGTAGCCATGCTTAAGTCTATCCGGATTCTTTTATCTATTGCTACTCATATGAATTATGAGATTTGACAAATGGATGTCAAGACAGCTTTCCTTAATGGAAGTCTTGAAGAAAACATCCATATGAAGCAACCAGAGGGGTTCATTGCGAAAGGCAAAGAGCATCTAGTATGTAAGTTTAATCGGTCTATTTATGGACTGAAGCAAAGTTTCAAGGTCTTGGAACATCCGGTTTAATGAAGTAATCTAGACCTATAGATTTATTCAGTGTCCGGATGAGTCTTGTATATACAAGAAGTGTGATGAAAATGTGGTGATATTTCTTGTACTATACGTAGATGACATATTTGGTAGTTGGAAACAATATCAAAGTGTTGTCGGAAATAAGGGTATGGTTGTCCAAACAATTCGATATGAAGGACTTGGGAGAATGCACAAATTCTTGGGATCAAAGTAATAAGGGATTGCAAGAAAAGAATATTATGATTATCCCAAGCTTTATATATCGATATGATCCTAGCTCATTTTAGCATGCAAGACTCAAAGAAAGGTTTTCTACCTTTTAGACATAGAATAACTTTATCTAAAGAGATGTCTCCGAAGACATCAAAGGAAATAGAGGACATGAAGGCAGTTCCTTATGCTTCGGCTATCAGAAGCTTAATGTATGCTATGCACGAGACCGGATATCTGCTTTGCTGTGGGCATGGTTAGCAGATATCAAAAGTAACCCTGGACAGGGACATTGGACTGCTGTTAAGTATATATTAAAGTACCTGAGAAGGACTAGAGATTATATGTTGGTTTATCAAGCAGATAATTTGCTCCCTGAATGTTACATGGAGTTTGACTTCCAATCAGATAGGGATAATAGTAAGTTGACCTCGGGGTTTTGTATTTACTTTAGAAAGTGAAGCCATAACAATGGAAGAGTGTTAAGCATAGGGGCTTTTCAGATTCCACCATAGAAGCTGAATGACTCAGAAACTTCATGATGGACTTACACATGATTTCTGGTTTGCCCAAAAATTATTACAATTTATTGTAATAATAGTGGTGCAGTAGCAAACTCGAAGAAACCATAAGTCCATAAGACAAGTAAACACAATAGAGCGCAAGTACCACCCAATACGAGACATCGTATAACGAGGAGAAGTTGTTGCCGCCTAGATTGCATCAGGTGATAACCTGGGAGATCCATTCACTAAGGCCCTTAAGGCAAGAGCTTTTGATGGTCATGTTGAAGGGATAGGAATCAGATGTATGACAGGATATATGACAACATAGTCTTTTAGTATAAGTGGGAGATTGTTGGAATGTATACTAAAAGCCTAGCTTTTGTATAAACATTTACTTAGAAATAAGAATTATATTGGTCAAATATCTACATTTATAAGTTAAGTGTAGTTGTTCGATTAATTTATATTGTAGATAACATGGTGTGTGGTGTCACACACAGGAGATCATGTTATCAATTCCTTAAAAATTATAAATAGTAGCTCACGACTGAGATGGAAAGAAACAAACCATTGAAATAGTCATAGTGTAATTAGGTATTAGTTTATCTTGACTGATAAATTACACTAGTATACTCTGAGTGTATTGAGCAGGACCATTTAAGGTAAGTTCTTTTTATACTGACTTAATAAAAGAACAAGACCTTAGTTATTATGGAAGTGTGTGCTCTTAATCCTAATATAATAACAAACACATATATTTAGTATTTATTTCTTTGACTTATCAAAGGGTAAGATTTAACTCGATAAATCAATAGGCCCGATAAGTTGGGAAATGATATTACTTATAGTGTGTGTGTTGTTGATTATAGAACTGTGTCCTAGTAATCCAGATTGATAATGTCCCTAAGAGGAGCTCATAAGGATTGTCATGTCAAGCCCTGCAGGTGGACTTAGTCCAACACGACAATAAGGTTGAGTGGTACTACTCTTGGACTAAGATATTAATTAAAGTGAGTTGTCAGTAACTCAATTAATTAGTGGATATCCGACATCTTAAATACAGGGAGATTAACACACTCATGATAAGGAGCCCAAAATGTAATTTGGGATTGGTGCGGTAGTTCAATAATAATTCTTTAGTGGAATGAATTATTATTGATGAAATTAAGTTGGGTATTCGGGACGAACACGGGAAGCTTAATTTCATCGGGAGACCAAAATCAATTCTTCCTCTCGGTCCCTATCGTAACCTCTTATTTATAAAGTATTATACCCACCTTTATACCCATCCTAAGGTGGCCGACCAAGTAAGCTTGAAACCCAAGCTTGGGCCGGCCAAGCAAATAGGATGAGCCAAGTTGTGTGGTCGGCCCTAGCTTGAATCCAAGCTTGGTGTGGCCGGCCACATTAAATTAAAAAGGGATTTTATTTTTTAAATCTTTCTTATGTGAAAGCCATGGTTTTAAAAGGGAGTTTAAAATTTAAATCCTTCCTTTTATAGCTTTTTACAAAAGATTAAGAGAAAGGTTTGATATCTTTCCTTATTTGTAGTTAAAAGGAAGATTTTAATTTTTGATAAAATTTTCCTTCTATGAAACCATCCTCATAGTTTTAAAAGAGAGTTTAAAATTTAAATCTTTCTTTTTATAGCTTTCTACAAAAGATTAAAAAAAATTTGATATCTTTCCTTATTTTAAGATTGAAAGGAAGATTTTAATTTTTGATAAAACTTTCCTTTTATGAAACCATGTTCATGATTTTAAAAGAGAATTTTAAAATTAAATCTTTCCTATTATAGTTTCTATAAAAGGTTAAGAAAAGATTTGATATCTTTCCTTATTTCTAGATTGAGAGGAAGATTCAAATTTTAAAAATAACTTTCCTTTTTGTAAATCATCCACATGTTTTAATAAAGAGATTTTAATTTATAAAAGTTTCCTTTTATTACCAACCATGAAGAAAATTTTAATAGAGAAATTTTTATTAAAGTTTTCGAAAGCAAATTAGGAAGTTTTAATTCTTGTATTATTAAAATTTTCCTTGCTTGGAGCTATGAGGTGACCGACCACTTTAATTTAAGAAAAGGAAATTGTTTTTAATCAATTAAATTTTCTTTTCCATGGCAAAGAAAATAAGAAAGTTTTTATTAAAACTTTCCTTATTTGCCAAGACCAAGATTATAAAAGAGAGGGAGGAGGTGCCTTCATGAGACACAACTCTCTTTCATTTTTTCTCTCTCTTTTCCTCCTTGGCGGTGGTCGACCCTAGCATCTTCTCCTCCTTTTCTTCCTCCTTTGTGGCCGAACCTCATCTATCTCTAGGGGCTTGTTTTGGTGGCCGGATATAGCTTGGAGAAGAAGAAGAGAAAGGACGATTTTGTTTCCTAGTTTTCCTTGGAGCTTGGTTGGTGGCCGAGACTTGTTTTTCTTGGAGAAAGTTGCTTGGCCGAAACTTGGAAGAAGGAAGAACAAGGGCTTGGGTGGTTCTCGTCTTAGATCGTTGCCCACATAATGTCCGAGATAAGAAGAGGAATACGATTGAAGATCAAGAGGTTGTTTCTGTTGGTGCGGGTAGCACACGGTCTAACCTAGGTTTTGATGAATGACAAATAGGTTAAGTTAGTTTTGTTGTTGTCTGACACTTTGATCGAGTGTACAGGAGAAGTCCAGACAGGTTGACGGGCTGACCGGATGTCTTGCACGAAGTCCAGCTAGGTCGACGGGCTGACCGGATAGCTGGCGAGAAGTCCAAGCGGGTCGACGGGCTGACTGGACGCTAGGCGAGAAGTCCAAGCGGGTCGACGGGCTGACCGGACGCTTGGCGAGAAGTCCAGACGGGTCGACGGGCTGACCGGACGTCTGGCAAGTAAATGAGGTAAGTCACTGGAGGGGAGTGACTGCGAGGACGCGTTCCCGGGAAGGGAACATTAGGCGTCGATCCGGCTTAGATCCATTTCGGATGTCTAAGTCGAGATCGTGACTAGATTCTGGTCTCGGAAAGACGGAATCTAAGTCATACTATTTGTGCTAATTCATACTATTATAAAATGTGCTAACAATCTATGTTGCAGGTTATATATTGCCTCAGACTAACTTTGTTTTGCAGGAAAAGGAAATTTTCTGGAACAAGGTGGTCCGGGCGCCCGGAAGGCAAATTATATCCAGCCAAGTCGTCGCCACGTGGAACATCACGGTTTGAGCAGCTACGTCACATTCCAGGCGCCCGGAAGGAATCCAGGCGCCCGGAGCAACATATAAAAGAAGCCCCAGGCAGGAGCTTCAGAATCAACAATCAAACTGGGAACTCTTCTACTGCTGGTCTTGCTGCTCTACGTGCCTGCGACGCCAACAAAGCTTCGACAAAGTGCTCCTCCGGTTTTTAGTTAATTTCTTTTGTCGATATTACTTTGTTTCACTTGCATTTCCTGTATTCATTCTGTAAGTATATTCGAATTGCTAGTGATTGCCCAACGAAAGTGGTCAAGGACCACGGGCCTTCGAGTAGGAGTTGTCACAGGCTCCGAACAAAGTAAAAACAACAGTGTTCATTTACTTTTCCGCTGCGTAATTTTACTCGACTTTTTCGAATCGATATTCACCCCCCCTCTATCGAACGATCACGGTCCTACAAGTGGTATCAGAGCGGGTACCGCTCTGATTTGGTGCAACCACCAATCAGACTGGGGGTGAATTTTTTATTTTTCTTTTGTTTTCAGTTCGACACTTAATTCTAAACTAGTGAATCATCACTTTAATTTTTTTTAATTAATCTAAATTGGTGCAACACGAATCTAGATTTTTACTATTTTTTTTCTCTTCCCACACTACTAATCCAAGACCAAGTCTTGGGATTTTTTTTTTCTTCTCTTTCGTCTGTGCGAAGGACTAAAATGTCTCAGACAGAAGGATTCAGCACAGTTCGACCTCCACTCTTCAACGGGGACGATTTTCCGTACTGGAAAAAGCGGATGGAGGTTTACCTCAAAACAGACTTCGACCAGTGGATGAGCATTACGAGACCATACAAAATTTCAGTGGACAACTCCGGGAATCTACTGGATCCTGAAGACTGGACAGCAGACTTGAAGAAAAAGGCATCAACAGAAAATAAAGCGATCAACACTCTACAGTGCGGATTGACAAGAGAAGAACTGAATAGAGTCGGCCCACACAAAAACGCTAAAGAGCTATGGGATAAGTTGATCGAACTGCACGAGGGAATGAGCGACGCCAAGGTAACAAAATGAGACCTGCTTTTAAATAAAATTTTTAATATAAAAATGCAGGAAGGTGAAACGGCGAATCAACTCCACGCAAGAATCAAGGACATCCTTAACGGGCTTCATGCGATAGGCCACCAGATGGAAAATATAGACTTAATAAGGTACGCATTAAATGCTTTTCCATGTAATAGTTTGTGGGCATCAATCGTAGATGCCTACAAAATTTCTAAAAAATCTTTCTGAATTAAAATTAGATGAGCTTTTCTGTGAATTAGAATTACATGAACAAACTAATGCTGGAGCCGAAAAAGGTATAGCTTTATTTGCAGGTTCCTCCAAAGAAAAGAAGAGCAAGCCTGAGTATGAAGAAGATCCCGACCAAGACTCCGAAGATGAAGAACACCTGGTGAACCTGGTAAGAAAAATGTTCACCAGGAGAAAAAGGAGCTTCAGCACAAAGGACCTTCAGAAGATCAGTTCTCCCTCAGATCAAAAGAACGTGACTTGCTTCGGCTGCAACAAAAAGGGACATTACAAGAACGAATGCCCAAAACTAAAGTTCGATAAATCGAAGCCAACCAAAAAGAAGGCCCTCAAAGCAACGTGGGACGACTCCTCGGACGAATCAGAGGAAGAAGAGCAGAAACATCAGAGCCACCTCACACTGATGGCCCGCGAAGCTGAAACAGAAGACGAGTCGGAAGATGAAAACGGGTCTGAACCCGAAACAAGCCACGAGTCCGTACTCGTTTCCGAAGGCCCGAATGAGGTATACTTTAATTTAAACAAAAAATTTTTTAGAATTATTTCCTGTTTAAATAGTAAATTAACTAAAATAGAAAATGAAAACAAATCACTTCTTGAGGAAAATCAAAACCTCAAGGAACAAATAAAAAATTCGAATCCAACTCAAGATCTAACACTTGAGGAGGAGAATTTATCATTAAAAAATGAAATAAACAATTTAAAGAAGATGTTAGAAAAATTCACAACGAGATCAAAAAATCTAGACTTAATCCTAAATAATCAAAAGGCATGCTATAATAAAATCGGACTAGGATATAAGTCGAATTCAAATAAAACCTTCAAATCATTAATAACCCAATACAAATCAACCAATCTAGCTTGGGTTCCGAAAGCGTGCTTAACCACGCAAATAGGACTTAATCAATATTATATACCTAAAGAAAAAATACATTATATAAAATCGAATAAACCAAACCAAAATCCAAAATACAAACCTAAATCAAAATCTAAACACTTTAAAAATCAACAAAATTATCACCAAGTTAACCATAACTATAAAAAGAATCGACACAAACCTAAAACCAAGATTTAAATTAATAGCCAATAATTCAGGGGGAGGCTCCAGAATAGCTGACACCTCCAAAACTAACTAACCCGATAGGGTAATTAGGATTAGTTAAAAAGGAGACTAAGTTTAACTTGAATCAATGATACTGGTGAAATTTTTGGATGATAGTACGTTAGGAAAACTTGGGCATCGCATGTCTAGAAAGATATGGTTTCGATCTGGTGCATTTAGCCAAGTGGAACTGACCGAAGCTACCCTTAAATGGATCCTAATCAGTTAGACCAAGGTTTAGTACTAAGCTCCGTGGATAGGACTATTCGGAAAACCTCGAAAGGTTGGTTACTTCTAATGACGTCCATGTGACTCACCAAGCTTAGAAGTTTATCCGAAGAATGCCTGTTTGTAGAGACCAAAACTAAACCTGAATCTAACACAAGTTAAACCAAAACTTCATAATTAAAAAAAAAATCAAATTTCATCTCGCAAAATCATAGGATTCCCTGATTGATAATATAGATCGGTTGAGATGAATAAGGCTTAAGATTTTAATTTTAAACTTAAAAATTAATTTCAAAATTTTAATTTTAAACTTAAAAATTAATTTCAAAATTTTAATTTTAAACTTAAAAATTAATTTCAAAATTTTAATTTTAAACTTAAATTTCAAATTTTTAATTTTAAACTTAAAAATTAATTTCAATATTTTAATTTTAAACTTAAAAATTAATTTCAAAATTTTAATTTTAAACTTAAAAATTAGTTTCAAAATTTTAATTTTAAACTTAAAAATTAATTTCAAAATTTTAATTTTAAACTTAAATTTCAAAATTTTAATTTTAAACTTAAAAATTATTTTCAAAATTTTAATTTTAAAATTAAAAATTAATTTCAAAATTTTAATTTTAAACTTAAAAATTAATTTTCAAAATTTTAATTATAAAATTAAAAGTTATTTTCAAAATTTTAATTTTAAACTTAAAAATTAATTTCAAAATTTTATCTGGTTATAAATAAAAAGACTAACGTTAAATCCTACTTACTGTAGGAAACCAAGTGGATTTTGGACAGTGGTTGCTCCAAACATATGACTGGAGATCACACCAAGTTCACTCAACTCACTTACAAAAGCTTAGGAACAGTTGCCTTTGGAAACAACGGCAAACTCAAGGTAATTGGTATAGGTAATATTGAATTAAAAATAGACTTTATAATTACAAATGTTTTACTTGTTGAAAATTTTAAATACAACCTTCTGAGTATAAGTCAATTATGTGATACTAGGTATAAGGTTAAATTTCTATCCACAAAGTGTTTAATCAAACATCTAGATACTCCTACCATAAGTCTAAAAGGTTTTAGAAAAGACAACATCTATGCCATCAACTTAACCACTTCTTCCATTAAGTGTTACTTAACACAGAAAGAAGAAACATGGTTATGGCATAGAAGAATGTCTCACACCAACTTTCGAAATATAAGTAAACTAAATGGACTTGTGAGAGGCTTACCAAAATTAGCTAACTTTGACTCAACCATATGTAATGCTTGCCAACAAGGTAAACAAACTAAATCCACTCACAAACAAACAAATCAACCACAAACTAACTCAATATTAGAACTTCTACATTTGGGCCTCTTTGACTCCCATGGAGTCAAATCTATAAATGGAAACTTATATTGTTTAGTAATTATAGATGATTATTCTAGGTTTACTTGGGTAAAATTCTTAAAACATAAAGATGAAACTTTTGAAAGTTTTATAAATTTCTGCAAACAAATTGAAAATGAAAAAGATATTAAAATTAAAAGAATCAGGAGTGACAACGGGGGAGAATTTAAAAATCACAACTTTAACAATTTTTGTCTTGAAAATGGTTACCATCATGAATTTTCATGCCCTAAAACCCCCCAACAGAATGGGATTGTAGAAAGAAAAAATAGAACCTTACTTGAAGCCTCTAGAACAATGTTAAATGAGTATAACCTACCTAAATACTTTTGGGTAGAAGCTGTTAGTACAGCCTGCTATGTACAGAATAGAACAACAATAAATAAAACCCATAACAAAACCTTCTTCAAAATATTTTATAATAAGCAACCCAATATAAAATATTTTAAAGTGTTTGGGTGCCCAGTTTTCATCTTAAATACAAGAGAACACTTAGGAAAATTCTCCTCTAAAATTGAAAATGGAATTTTTGTAGGATATTCCCTAAATAGTAGAGGCTATAGAATTTACAATAAGGTTACCTTAAAAATTGAAGAAACTACTAATATAAAATTTGAAGAAACTAAACAAAACTTAGAACTTACACAACCACCTGAATTTGTTCCAGAAACCAACCAAACTCTAATGAAGATGAGGAACAACATCAAGAAAATGAACCCCCTAGAACTATAAGAGTGAATCCCAACCATCCAACAGATCAAATAATTGGTGACCCAGACCTAAGAGTTCAAACCAGATCATCTTTTAGAAACTTGAGTTAAATCTCCTTAATCTCAAAAATAGAACCCAAAACAGTGGATGAATCCATACTAGACCCAGACTGGATTATAGCTATGCAAGAAGAACTAGCCCAATTTGAGCGTAATGAAGTTTGGGACCTAGTACCACCTCCTAAGAATAAGAAAATAATAGAAACAAAATGGGTATTCAGAAACAAATTAAGTGAAACTGGGGAAATTACTAGAAATAAGGCTAGGCTAGTTGCCAAAGGGTTTAGTCAGGTTGAAGGGCTTGACTATGATGAGACCTATGCCCCGGTAGCCAGATTAGAATCTATTAGAATGTTACTAAGTTATGCAGCCCATAAGTGATTCAAACTATACCAAATGGATGTCAAGTCTGCCTTTCTTAATGGACTAATTAAAGAAGAAGTGTATGTAGGTCAACCTCCTGGGTTTGAAAGTCTAGAACACCCTGATTATGTATTTAAGTTAAAGAAAGCATTATATGGACTTAAACAAGCACCCAGGGCATGGTATGAAAGGCTAACATCTTACTTAACATCTAAAGGATTCAACCAAGGTCAAATTGACCCAACCTTATTTGTTAAATCATTAAATATAGACATATTTATTGCACAAATATATGTAGATGATATAATATTTGGTTCAACAAATTCAGACTTTTTAGAGGATTTATTAATCTAATGGAAAACGAATTTGAAATGAGTTTAGTAGGAAAATTAACTTATTTCTTAGGATTACAAATCAAACAAACAAATGAAGGAAACTATATTTATCAACACAAATACACTAAAGAATTACTTAAAAAATTCGGAATGGAAAATACAAAAGAAATAAAAACACCTATGGATGTAAATTAGATCGCAAAAGCACAAGTGGTGGATGCCAATTATTAGGTTCATCACTTGTTAGCTGGTTTAGTAGAAAGCAACATTGTGTTGCTCTATCTACAACTGAGTCAGAATACATAGCTATAGGTGAATGTGTTGCACAATTATTATGGATGATGCATACTCTAAAAGATTTCAACTTAAACATCACAAATGTAAAAGTATTAATTGACAATATAAGTTCAATTAACTTAACCAAGAACCCTGTGCATCATTCAAGAACCAAACATATTGAAATTAGGCACCACTTTATCAGGGATCATGTTACTAAAGGTGATATTGAACTCAAATACATTGAGTCCAAATCAAATTTAGCTGACATTTTCACAAAACCACTCCCTGAAAGTGAGTTCAGCAACTTACGTCGAAAATTAGGGATGTGCTCAATAGACTAAGATTTTTTTTAAAATTGTTTTCAAAATAATTATTTCAAATTATAAGTTAAAATTGTGTGTTTTCAAAACTTTCCATTTTTAGATTTTCAAAAACAGTTTTGGCCTTAGACTAGTTTTGAATCCTTAGAAAGCATGTACCCATAGGCCTAGTTTTTGAGCATCTCACCAACACCTTAGGTTTACCTTGCTTGTGTTTGACAAACATAGAAAAGGGGTGAGATGCGTAGGCCAACTGTCTGGACTTAAGATGCTTATTTCAGTGCATCAGCATAAGTCTGGACGTTAAATACAAATCAGATAGTAATCAGATTAAGATCATCAGTCAAGTCAAACACTGACTGTTTATAATCAACTTAATCTGACTAACCAAGTGAAAGCTACTATCTTCTGATAGTTAGTTAGTACCTAATTGGTTAGACAGCTGGTTAAATTTAAGTATCAAGTTCAGGGGGAGAAATTAATTAAAATTTTGTGTGTTTGAAAAATGCTTTTTAAAACTAATTTATGTTTGAACATTAGTTTACAAAAAGTTAAATTTAACTAAGTGTTTGAAAGAACTTGGAAGTTTAATTCCACCTAATTTTCAAACCTGATTTAAAAAGTTGACTATTGAAAATTAAACTTTCCAAATTTAGCTTTTATCAAATTAGCCTTAAAATTTTATTTTGGCAAATTTAATCTTAATTAATTTTTGCTTTGTTTTGAAAAATTGAAGTTGAGAATTTACCTTTTGAAAAGTTGAAAAACCTGATTTAAAAATTTTACACGCTTGAAAAGTTAAAACTTGATTAACTTTAAATTTATACTTTTCAAAATTCAACTTGTCTCCCCCAAGTCAACTTGATTTTTTTTACTTGGATTTAAAAATTGCATTTTTTTCTTTGAATTTTGAACCAAACTCAAATATTTTTCAAGATTAGCTGTTTTACAGTAACTCTACACTATGTTTACCCTTTTTTTTTTTTTATGAATGCCAAAGGGGGAGGGTTAGGCGGTTAAGTTAGATATGTTGGTGCAACCTTAGGTCAAGGTTGACCTGATTGACCAGACTCGAGTTGACTTGACTCGAGTTGTGTTTTGATGTTTGACGAGTTATGTTTGACAATGTGTGACGTGAAAACCTAAGGTTGTATCTTGATGTTTTACAAGGATACAAGCTTGGGAGATTGTGGGTGCAACCCGTGGTCTAGGTTGACTTGGTTGACCCGAGGTGAGTTGACCTGACTCGGAAAAGTCCAAGCAGGGAGCTTGGCATGGGAAAAGTCCAAGCAGGGAGTTTGGCATGGTGAAAAGTCCAAGCAAGGAGCTTGGCACGGGAAAAGTCCAAGTATGGAGACTTGGCACGGAGAAGTCCAAGTATGGAAGCTTGGCACATGGGAAGTCGGAGAGGGCTCGGTAGCTCGTTCTCCGGACTGTGGTCAGAGAGGGCTCGGGAGCTCGTTCTCTGGACCGGATGGAAGTCGGAGAGGGCTCGGTAGCTCGTTCCCCGAACTGTGGTCAGAGAGGGCTCGGTAGCTCGTTCTCTGGACCGGATGTGGAAAGTCCTGGTGAGTCAAGCCAGGCAGTTGGAAAGTCCTGGTGAGTGAAGCTGGGCAGATTGGAAATCCTGGTGAGTGAAGCCGGGCAAGGGAAAATCCAGATGGATCAAGGGTGATCGGACATCTGGTGTTGAGAAGGTCAAGTAGGTCAAGGGAGTGACCGAATACTTGACACGAAGAGAAAAGTCCAAGTGGGTCAAAGGGATTGACCGGACACTTGGTGGGGAGTCTTAGCAGGTCAAGGGAGTGACCGGATGCTAAGCATGATGTACCAAGAGGTCAAGGTTGACCGGATATTGGCTTGGGACTTGGTTTGGGCAAAAACCAAGCTCTGGATCGATCAGTGGATCGATCCAGTGATACATTGGGTATCTGGATCGGTCTGGTGACCGATCAGTAACCAAACAAGTGTTATCTGATCGGTCTGCAGACCGATCAGGAAACAACGATCAGAAGGCAAGAAGTTCGGGAGAAAAAGGAAGGGGCATGCATGCTGATCGGTCCCCAGGACCGATCAGGGTCTTCCTGGACCGATCAGGACATAGCCTGATCGGTCCAGGCTTAGCCTGATCGGTCCCCAAGACTGATCAGGGACAGTGTGGACCGATCCGTTGGCTCACAACGGTCTTCTGTCTTCTGCTGTCTTCTGGCTTCTTCTTCGCAGGTGGATGCAGGTATAAAAGAGGCTAAGGGCTTCTGCAGAGGGATTACGACTTCTTCCTTCTTCTTCCTCCTCTGAACTGAGCTGCTGTTCTTCTGAAAGTTATGCTCTTGAGCTTTGCTGAGCTCCGAAGCTTCGTGTGAGCTTCTTCGACTGAGTTGCTTGTTGGCATTCATCCGTGAAGTTGGTGCTTCATCCGGGACTTCAGTCGACGAGAAGGCAAGCGAGTATTTGTACATTCATTGTGTATTTTGTTCTTGCTCTTCTTTGTATTTCCATATTGCTGTTGCAAGCTATTGTGGCGAGGTTCCTCCACCCACAAGGAGTATTTATTAGCCGGTTCTCCGGGGACTCATCCACCGACGGATTGATAGAGCTCGTCCACCTTACGGACACGCCGAGGAGTAGGAGTATCACCTCCGAACCTCGTTATATCCATCGAGTTTGAGGTTTGTCTTCTTCCTTTTCGTTTCTACGGTTTCATTTCCGCTGCGCTAACCCTAATCGTAGGAAGAAACGCGAAGAATTTGGGGCGGCTATTCACACCCCCCCTCTCTAGCCGCGATCATCGATCCTAACAAGTGGTATCAGAGCGAGGTCGCTCTTCGTTGGATCAACACCCGGGGGAGCACGAGCTAGAGAATGGAGTTATTTGGAGAAGACGTCACAATTCCACCTTTCTACGATCGCGACGACTTCACGTTTTGGAAGGTAAGAATGAAGTACTTTCTTATGACTAACCTTGAAAATTGGAGTTGTGTTCAATTAGGTTTCAAGCCTCCGATGGACAAGAAAGGAGAAACCCTAGAGAAGAAGGAGTGGACTAAGGAACAAGTCCACCAATCCCTAGTCAATGATAAGGTATTGAAAATTTTTGAATTTTCTTTACCTAATGATGTTTTGTGTAGGATAGGTGGATATAACGATGCCAAGGAGTTGTGGAATAACTTGGCAAAGTTCCATGAGGAGAACTCCACTTCAAGTCATGAAGAGGAGTCAAGTGAGCCAAGTAGCTCACATCATGGAGGCATGGATTTAGAGGTTGAGGGCTACTCAACATCTAAGGAAGAAGAGGAGGAGAGTTCCTCTTCAAGATCAGAGCAAGAAGAAGAAGCTTCTATCTCCGGAAGGGATGAAGAAGAGAGCTCACATCCATCCTCAACCCTAGGTAACTCAAGCCATTTAATTTCAAATAAATTACACATAATGTGCTTTGAGTGTAGGGAATTTGGGCATTACAAGAGTAAGTGTCCAAAGAGGGTTAGGAAGACTCCACCGGCGCCAAAGGTCAAGGAAGCCGGAGTCCCGACACGCAAAGGCAAGGAGCACGTGGTGTGCTTCCAATGCAAGTGAAAGGGACACTATAGGAGTCAGTGTCCGAGGGGGAGGCAACCTCACAAGGACAAGAGACCGAGCACATCGATAGGGGGAGCTAAGGCAAACCCTAAGGTAACTTTTAAGGCACATTATTGCAATTCTAATAAGACACATGCTAGTAGTTTTATTGCAATTGCTAATAATGATAAGCATGTTAATTTTAGGAACCAATACATGAGCTTAGGAGCCAAACATGTTTACCTAGATAAGGATAATACTAGAAATGCCAACCCTAGGATTAATTCATCTAAGGTTAAGGAAAATCTAGGTAGAAACCCCAAAACAACTAGACACATGCCTAGGAATACCTCAAAGAAAAATGAAAAATTAAAAATTGAGGTATTAGAGAAGGAGAATCAAGTCTTGAGGTCAAGACTTGATACTTTGGAAAAGGCTCTTAAGAACTTGGAGAAGTCATCTCTAGGGTTTAAGGGTCAAAAACCAATGTCCAAGGACAAGAAAGGTTTGGGTCACAAACCTAAGTCCCAAATGGTCAAGCCCACTTATCATAATGTTCCATTCGATTATGGAACAAAATCTAGGGCTAGGAAGACCATTACCAAGGTCACAAGGGGAGTCACCCCTAGAGTGGATCTTGATGAGTCCCAAATGACCAAGGCTTTAAAGCCTAGGAGGGTCATTAGGAGGGTTGCTAGGGAAGACATCCCTAGTGAATATTTAGTGAACCCAATGAGCTCCAATAGGTATTGGGTTCCTAGGAGCGTGATTCCATCACGCTAGATGGTTTAGGATGTGCCAACCTTACTTGAATAGGTAGTTAACCTAATCATGGCAAAAGGTGGCACTTTAGGAATTTTCAAGGTATAATCAAGCCTTGAAAATGAAATGAAAAGTTATTCCTAAGGTGATTAGGATGTGTCAACCACATTTGAGGAGTTTTCTAGAGTCCATCTAATTGGCACATAGTGATCTAAAAATCTTTGGTATATGATTTTAGGTCTGTTACACTTAGGAATATAGGACCTATGGCAAAATGATCTAAACTATCAAAAATGGCAACTAAGGCTAGAATTAGGTATCTTCTATACCTTTACATGTTATTTGCCATATATTGTTTGCCATATGCCATGTCATGACATCATATTTAATTTATTATTATTTGAATGTCATGATAATGCTTAGGTTAGTTAAATGTCATGCTTTATTTAAGTTTCATACTTTATGCCATGACATCATGACATTGGCACATGTTTCCATTTATGATACAATTATATGCCATGTCATCATCTTGTGCATTAATAATCAATGAAATTGATTTAAGGACTAAAACACAATTTGATATGGAGATCAAATTGTTATTTAGAAAAATGCATGAGAACTTAGATTAAGCTAACCTAAACCCATATCTCACATCAAAATTGACTTGGATGTGTTTGATACACCTTAGATGTGTGTGAGATATTAGGATTGTGAGTTAGGATCAAGGTGCATAGTTCTTGTACCTAGATGAGCCTAATTCTAATTGGGGATCATAGGGAAAGCTTATGTACAAGTCATGTATATTTAGCCCAAAGATTGTGGTCCCAAATTAAAGGGTTTTAAATCATTTCAAAATTGATTTGAAAAACCTTGATGAAGCTTTTCTAGTAATAGCCTTCATCATTGAACAAGTTGATACAAAGATGACTTAACTTTGAGCTATTTCAAAGACTTTTGAACTTTGTATCAAGATTGAAAAATGGAAGATATTTTCATAGAAAACTATTTTTCCTTGATAGTATATGTTATGAGGAATGTATCCTCAAAGTTTTATAATTTCTGGAATTTTCTGGAATTTTGTAGGGATTTCTGAATTTCGGAAGGAAATTCAGAAACTGATATCAGAGGTTGTGGACCGATCAGAAGGGAGTCTGATCGATCCAAGCAGTTGTGGATCGGTCACTGTGACCGATCCAGGGAAGACCTGATCGGTCTGGTGACCGATCAGGGCGTGCCAATTTCGACTATGCTGTCTGAAATTTCTGAAATTTCAGCAATGAAGTTGGTGTTTTGGATTTCTAAAGGGTTGTAACTCTCCAAGACATTGTTGGTGCAATGGTCAAGGGGGAGTTGACCTTTAGGGGGAGTTGACTTTTAGGGGGAGTTTTTACTCCTAAAGACTTGAGTGATATGGGATTATCACTAAGTTAAATGTTGACCTTAGTATCAAGGGGGAAATTAAGGGTTTCAATGAAAGGTATGGGACCTTCATTAGAAAGAAACTCGTGACATTGATTCACTCTTTTTGATGTGTGGAAAAAAGGGGGAGAGTGTAGGTTTGAGGAGAATGGAGAATGTCTAGAGGATGTTCAGGGAAGAACATTGGAAAACCTAAGTTAGGTTATCGGGTTAACCTAACTTGATTATGAGTTTTGTCAAACATCAAAAAGGGGGAGATTGTTGGTGCAACCTTAGGTCAAGGTTGACCTGGTTGACCAGACTCGAGTTGACTTGACTCGAGTTGTGTTTTGATGTTTGACGAGTTATGTTTGACAATGTGTGACGTGAAAACCTAAGGTTGTACCTTGATGTTTTACAAGGATATAAGCTTGGGAGATTGTGGGTGCAACCCGTGGTCTAGGTTGACTTGGTTGACCCGAGGTGAGTTGACCTGACTCGGAAAAGTCCAAGCAGGGAGCTTGGCATGGGAAAAGTCCAAGCAGGGAGTTTGGCATGGTGAAAAGTCCAAGCAAGGAGCTTGGCACGGGAAAAGTCCAAGTATGGAGACTTGGCACGGAGAAGTCCAAGTATGGAAGCTTGGCACATGGGAAGTCGGAGAGGGCTCGGTAGTTCGTTCTCCGGACTGTGGTTAGAGAGGGCTCGGGAGCTCGTTCTCTGGACCGGATGGAAGTCGGAGAGGGCTCGGTAGCTCGTTCCCTGAACTGTGGTCAGAGAGGGCTTGGTAGCTCGTTCTCTGGACCGGATGTGGAAAGTCCTGGTGAGTCAAGCCAGACAGTTGGAAAGTCCTGGTGAGTGAAGCTGGGCAGATTGGAAATCCTGGTGAGTGAAGCCAGGTGAAAATCCTAGTGAGTGAAGCTAGGTGAAAGTCCTGGTGAGTGAAACCTGGCAAGGGAAAATCCAGATGGATCAAGGGTGATCGAACATCTGGTGTTGAGAAGGTCAAGTAGATCAAGGGAGTGACCGAATACTTGACACGAAGAGAAAAGTCCAAGTGGGTCAAAGGGATTGACCGGACACTTGGTGGGGAGTCTTAGCAGGTCAAGGGAGTGACCGGATGCTAAGCATGATGTACCAAGAGGTCAAGGTTGACCGAATATTGGCTTGGGACTTGGTTTGGGCAAAAACCAAGCTCTGGATCGATCAGTGGATCGATCCAGTGATACATTGGGTATCTGGATCGGTCTGGTGACCGATCAGTAACCAAACAGTAGCCTACTGAGTGTTATCTGATCGGTCTGCAGACCGATCAGGAAACAACGATCAGAAGGCAAGAAGTTCGGGAGAAAAAGGAAGGGACATGCATGCTGATCGGTCTTCCTGGACCGATCAGGACATAGCCTGATTGGTCCAGGCTTAGCCTGATCGGTCCCCAAGACCGATCAGGGACAGTGTGGACCGATTAGGTTGGAGCCTGATCGGTCCAAAACTATCCGTTGGCTCACAACGGTCTTCTGTCTTCTGCTGTCTTCTGGCTTCTTCTTCGCAGGTGGATGCAGGTATAAAAGAGGCTGAGGGCTTCTGCAGAGGGATTACGACTTATTCCTTCTTCTTCCTCCTCTGAACTGAGCTGCTGTTCTTCTGAAAGCTGTGCTCTTGAGCTTTGCTGAGCTCCGAAGCTTCGTGTGAGCTTCTTCGACTGAGTTGCTTATTGGCATTCGTCCGTGAAGTTGGTGCTTCATCCGGGACTTCAGTCGACGAGAAGGCAAGCGAGTATTTGTACATTCATTGTGTATTTTGTTCTTGCTCTTCTTTGTATTTCCATATTGCTGTTGCAAGCTATTGTGGCGAGGTTCCTCCACCCACAAGGAGTATTTATTAGCCGGTTCTCCGGGGACTCATCCACCGACGGATTGATAGGGCTCGTCCACCTTACGGACATGCCGAGGAGTAGGAGTATCACCTCCGAACCTCGTTATATCCATCGAGTTTGAGGTTTGTCTTCTTCCTTTTCATTTCTACGGTTTCATTTCCGCTGCGCTAACCCTAATCGTAGGAAGAAACGCGAAGAATTTGGGGGCGGCTATTCACACCCCCCCTCTCTAGCCGCGATCATCGATCCTAACAAGATAAACCAAATTGAAAACACTAAAAGTAACTTTAAAACCGATGTACCTATTTTTTTGCGTTCTTTCACTAACTTAACCAGGTTGTCATTCCATCAAAAAGGGGGAGAATGTTGGTGCGGGTAGCACTAACGGTCTAACCTAGGTTTTGATGAATGACAAATAGGTTAAGTTAGTTTTGTTGTTGTCTGACACTTTGATCGAGTGTGCAGGAGAAGTCCAAACAGGTCGACGGGCTGACCGGATGTCTAGCACGAAGTCCAGCTAGGTCGACGGGCTGACCGGATAGCTGGCGAGAAGTCCAAGCGGGTCGACGGGCTGACCGGACGCTTGGCGAGAAGTCCAGACAGGTCGACGGGCTGACCGGACGTCTGGCAGGTAAGTGAGGTAAGTCACTGGAGGGGAGTGACTGCGAGGACGCGTTCCCAGGAAGGGAACATTAGGCGTCGATCCGGCTTAGATCCATTTCGGATGTCTAAGTCGAGATCGTGACTAGATTCCGGTCTCAGAAAGACGGAATCTAAGTCATACTATTTGTGCTAATTCATACTATTATAAAATGTGCTAACAATCTATGTTGCAGGTTATATATTGCCTCGGACTAACTTTATTTTGCAGGAAAAGGGAGTTTTCTGGAACAAGGTGGTCCGGGCGCCCGGAGCTCCGGGCGCCCGGAAGGCAAATTATATCCAGCCAAGTCGTCGCCACATGGAACATCACGGTTTGAGCAGCTACGTCACATTCCAGGCGCCCGGAAGGAATCCAGGCGCCCGGAGCAACATATAAAAGAAGCCCCAGGCAGGAGCTTCAGAATCAACAATCAAACTGAGAACTCTTCTACTGCTGGTCTTGCTGCTCTACGTGCCTGCGACGCCAACAAAGCTTCGACAAAGTGCTACTCCGATTTTTAGTTAATTTCTTTTGTCAATATTACTTTGTTTCACTTGCATTTCCTGTATTCATTCTGTAAGTATATTCGAATTGCTAGTGATTGCCCAACGAAAGTGGTCAAGGACCACGGGCCTTCGAGTAGGAGTCGTCACAGGCTCCGAACGAAGTAAAAACTGTTAGGATCGATGGACGCGGCTAGAGAGGGGGGTGTGAATAGCCGCCCCAAATCGTTCGTTTCTTTCTACAAATCAAAGTTAGCGCAGCGAAAATAACTAAATAGAAATGCAAAAATTAAAGATCAAACCTCAAACTCGAACTCGACGATGTAACGAGGTTCGGAGATGAAACTCCTACTCCTCGGCGTGTCCGTAAGGTGGACGAAGCCTATCAATCCGTCGGTGGATGAGTCCCCAGAGAACCGGCTAATAAGAACTCCTTCTGGGTGGAGAAACCTCACCACAAACTCTTGCAACAGCAAGATCAGAGTACAAGTACAAGAAGCACAGCAAGATACAAATATAAAGATGAATGTAACAACTCTTGCTTGCCTTCTCGTCATCGACTGAAATATGTAGATGAAGCACCAACTTCACAGAATCACAGCAGCAGCTGAAACCAGTCGAAGAAGTCGAGGAAGCTCACGCGAAGCTTCGGAGCTCAGCAAAGCTCAAGAGCACAGCTTTCAGAAGAACAGCAGCTCAGTTCCGAGTAGGAAGAAAAAGGAAGGAAGTAGCCCTCGATCTCCTTTTATAAACTCTGATATCCTGAGCGGCAACCTGCGAACCTGCAAGCAAAAAGGCCAGAACACAGAAGCCCGAAATAGCCTAGCCGTTGAGTCACAACGGCTAGGCCTGGACCGATCAGGCTCCACCCTGATCGGTCCAGGGTGCTGCTGATCGGTCATGGGGACCGATCAGCAGGCATGTCCCTTCCTTTTCTTGCCTTCTGATCGTTGTTTCCTGATCGGTCTGCAGACCGATCAGATAACACTCAGTAGGCTACTGTTTGGTTACTGATCGGTCACCAGACCGATCCAGATACCCAGTGTATCACTGGATCGATCCACTGATCGATCCAGAGCTTGGTTTTTGCCCAAACTAAGTCCCAAACCTTCCAAACCAACATCCGGTCAACCTTGACTTGTTGGTACATCATGCTTAGCATCCGGTCACTCCCTTGACCTGCTAAGACTCCCCACCAAGTGTCCGGTCAATCCCTTTGACCCACTTGGACTTTTCTCTTCGTGTCAAGTATCCGGTCACTCCCTTGACCTACTTGACCTTCTCAACACCAGATGTTCGATCACCCTTGATCCATCTGGATTTTCCCTTGCCCGGCTTCACTCACCAGGACTTTCACCTAGCTTCACTCACTAGGGTTTTCACCTAGCTTCACTCACCAGGATTTCCAATCTGCCCGGCTTCACTCACCAGGACTTTCCCACTGCCTGGCTTCACTCACCAGGACTTTCACCTAGCTTCACTCACTAGGATTTTCACAACTGCCTGGCTTTACTCACCAGGACTTTCCCACTGCCTGGCTTCACTCACCAGGACTTTCCCACTGTCTGGCTTCACTCACCAGGACTTTCCACATCCGGTCCAGAGAATGAGCTACCGAGCCCTCTCTGACCACAGTTCGGAGAACGAGCTACCGAGCCCTCTCCGACTTTCATCCGGTCCAGAGAACGAGCTCCCGAGCCCTCTCTGACCACAGTCTGGAGAACGAGCTACCGAGCCCTCTCCGACTTCCATCCGGTCCAGAGAACGAGCTCCCGAGCCCTCTCTGACCACAGTCCGGAGAACGAGCTACCGAGCCCTCTCCGACTTCCCATGTGCCAAGCTTCCATACTTGGACTTCTCCGTGCCAAGTCTCCATACTTGGACTTTTCCCGTGCCAAGCTCCCTGCTTGGACTTTTCATCATGCCAAACTCCCTGCTTGGACTTTTCCCATGCCAAGCTCCCTGCTTGGACTTTTCCCGTGCCAAGCTCCCTGCTTGGACTTTTCCGAGTTAGGTCAACTCACCTCGGGTCAACCAGGTCAACCTTGACCACGGGTTGCACCCACAATCTCCCAAGCTTGTATCCTTGTAAAACATCAAGATACAACTTTTCTATTCACGTCAAACATTGTCAAACATAACTCGTCAAACATCAAAACACAACTCGAGTCAAGTCAACTCGAGTCTGGTCAACCAGGTCAATCTTGACCTAAGGTTGCACCAAAAAAAACAACAGTGTTCATTTACTTTTCCGCTGCGTAATTTTACTCGACTTTTTCGAATCGATATTCACCCCCCCTCTATCGAACGATCACGGTCCTACAGTTTCTTACAAAGAAAGGTATAACTAGTAATTCTTTCCCACATCATACTAGTTTTTCTTTGTATGGATTTTGAAATACCAAACACAAGAGACTAGAGATTCTAGATTTTTCAGATTTGTAATTCGAAGTGGTGTTTCTTTTGTTTTATTTGTCAATCTTGTGATTCGATTGTTCTTTTTTGTTAAACCTAAAGTTAAATAAGGAAATTAAATATTGAATTTCGTTAAGAGGCTTTGTCGAGGTAGTGGTGGATGCTCCCGTACCCAAGAAGGGCAAGTGTCTCGCCATGTTTGACCTGGGAGCCGATTTCCGAAATAAATATTTAATTAAATTTGTAACCTAGGTGGATTTGGATCTATAATGTTAAGTATCGTTTGCGATCCAAGTCTAAACTACTAAGAACAGATAAGTTACATTTGGAATCAATAATGTTAAGTTCCATTTGCGATTCCGAATCTAATTTCTAAAAAACACAATAGGTTGTTAGGAAAGGTTCGACACTTGTACAAAAATTTTTGTACAGTGGAACTGGTACGATCTTCCTAGGACCAACCAACACATTACTAGTATCATATAACGCCAGCCATCAACAACACTCCACCATCACTTAAACAAAACTCCATTAATCAGAAATACAACTCCCATATAGAAACTAAGTACAAATCTCCATAATATGATATGAAGAAAACAAACATATACCTTCATACATCAGCACTCCATCAACCATTATATAACTCCATGAATTCGAAAACCATCAAACATCTCAAAGCACACAATATCATCATAACAACTATCCGAAAAAAACATGCTCCACCTTCTTTCAACACAAACTCACAATTCCATAAAAGATATCAACATATAGCAACATCAACCAGAATGCTAGCCATACACCATATCTCATCCACTTATCACCATAAAATAATATCACAAGATCTCCACATTCTACATCAATGCATTCACACTAAAATCTTTACATCAGTAGAATCTTTACAAACAAATACTCCTAAAAACAACAATTGCACACCAAAGATTGACACCATAGTTCTGATCAACAACTATCACAACAAACTTGCCAACAAACGCCACAAATCAACATGAACTTCAGTTTAACACTAAAGAAATGCACTCAAATAAGCTCCACCAAGATTCTGATTCTTCATCCATTAGTTTTCACAATATAAGAGAAATTCAGCCTATCAAAAATCTCCAGCTTCCAAATTTTACAAAACCCTGCAAATGCACAACAACATTTGAAATTCCAACATTGCATATATACTTTAATCACCAAACCAAAGGACAAAAGTCACCATACCTTTGTACTAACTACATTGCTGTAAAAATAACTACCTTTTGTAGCATTACTCCAGGTAATTTGTTGGAAAATAACCAAGATGAGATGGTTGATGCACCTATAACATAATAGTAAAGCATTATCAAGTATATACTCAATCGTAAACTATTAAAAAAATAAACTAAATTACTAAATGGTGCGACTTGTATAAACAATAAATACCAGTGGTAAACTATGCCATCTAATGAAAGATTGTGAACTTGTATTAAAAATAAATATATGCGAAAGTTGTGATGCCAATAATGGTGGGAATTGAGTCTCAGTCATACTCACACTATCAACGGAGCTACCAATTGTTGACACAGAATTTATAGGCTAAAACAAGAAAATAAAATACAGTTTTAAATAGTTATAACATAAATTATGTTAGATTAACATAAGTCAAATAAATACTAACTTGATGATTGATGCAGTCATATTATACGATGGACATGCTAGAAATAGTTTGATCTACACCCTGTATTATATAAAAAAAATTAATGATTTAAATTGTTCAAATTTAACAACAAATAATACCAAATAAATAAAAATTTGGAAGTTATGGAGTAGAAACCATTACAATCGTTGAAGTTTGGTTTATTTTCCTCGCTACTTTTCTTTTCCTTGAAATCTTCTCTAACCCACCTTTCAACCTTTTACTTGAGACTATTTTCTTCTTTGTTTTAATTCCTTTTACTCCTATAGAGTTCCCTTCACCATAATCGAATTCCCAGGATTCTTGGCTCACTTTTGATTGTTGGATATTTGATTCATTAAATTGTAACTTATCATCCACCATCTTACACAAGCTCAACATAGTATCTTTAACAACATTGTAAGTGTCATCCCTTTCCGCTACCTTGGTAACCAATTGAACATTCAACCCACACAAATCTTTGTATCGCATGTTTTGAAGTACTTTTGGATCCAAACTAGCATTGTTGGCCATTGAATCATAAACTCCAAAATATCCAATTTTTGCTTTTCTTGTCCACCTTTTCAATACATACTCACTTGGGATCTTCATGATATTATTCGACGTAAATATTTTCAGAATATGAGAACACAAAATTCCAACAAATTCATATTTTTCTACAACTACACTCAATTTTTTCAGACTTCTTATAAAGTGTAACTATATGCAGGTTTCTCTTTTTGTGAGGAGTAACTTTATATTTTGTAAATGTATCAACATCCTCACAAATTTCTAGACTAGAATCATGAGATAAGCACCACTCTTGTTGAAAACACTTGTATACCTCAGGAGTATAAATTTCACTAGCATGCTTTAGAATCTCAATTAGAAACATTAAATATGGAACTGTTGTATTTGATCTAAAATATGCTTTTAATTCCTCATATCAACGGTCATCAAGGAGTCTTTGGAAGTGATTGAAGAAGTCTAAAAACTTGTATTTATAAGTGACATATTTTTTCACAATGCTATTAATGCTCTCACTTCTTTGGATTGTAGTTATATCCGCGCAAAACATTTGTCGTCCATATACTAAAGCCCCTTTTTTCCTTTTTGTTGTACATACGCCTCAACCAATCATTGTCTTCAAGTGAATACTTGGCCAACATCATGTTCCATGCTGAAATAAAATCTTCCTCTTCATCAAAATCATACACACATGAAGCAAAATCTTTAGCAAACTCTCTAAACTGAGAAAAAACTCCACTCAAATGTATGGTGACATTTTGATAAATGTGTCAAATGCACAAGAAATGATGTGTTTCAGGCCATCTAGAAGCTAATGCCTTTGTCATTGCTGCATTTTGATCTATAAGAATAGTAGTTGGTTTTTTCTCATCCATAGTTCTAGTTAATGTATCAAACAACCACTCAAAAGTCAAACTGATTTCATCATATAATAAAGCTGCACCAAAAAGTATCGATTGTTTATGATGATTAACACTTACAAATAACGCAATTGGCCGACCTTCATTGTTCTTTCTATAGGTTGTGTCAAAGCAAATAACATCTCCAAAATTAGCATAATCAACTCTCATCTTAGTATTATACAAAAAAATATTAGTAATCAAAGCATCTTCATCAACTTGAATAGTATAAAAAAATTAAGATCATCGAACTACATTTTCTGCAAATGCTCCAATACACCCCCTATTTCTCCAACTCTCATATTTATTGTTCTTTTGGATAGCAAGTAGTTTTTGTAATCCTCAGGAATAAATCCTAAATTCTCTCTCTCACCTACTTGTCGCACCATAAGATCATGAAATACTTTTGGGGGGATTCCCACATCACTTGTCATCTCAATTTGTTTCGCGGCAGAAGAAGATATATTCCTATGACTTCTATAGAGGTGTGTTTTGTTTGGACTTGAGAGATAATGATTATGCTCTTTAACAAATTGCACCACAGTAAACTTGCTTTTTTTTTTCCGAATACTAACCTTCATTTTAGCTTCACAACCAAATCTTGTTTCATCACGACTTACTTTGACATAGAGATCTCATTTGTCTTTTCCTCTTTTACCTTGGGCACAATAATAAAATACCCTATCAAGTAATTTACCTGATTTATCATTGTGGATTTTGCCTCTTCTTACGCCAAATCCAACTTTTTTAGCATATGCCAAATAAAATTAATATGCATCTTCTTCTGTCTCAAATTTTAACCTCATTTGTGGTATATCCAAATCTGTTTCAATGTTCAAGCCTATAAAATCAAACAAACAAAATAAAATGTCTAAAAAGGAAAATTTGATATACTGAAAATCAATACATTCCCAATATGAATCTTATTACCTTCATCAATAACATCAAAGTCACCTTCCTGACTAGCTTCATTTTCCTCAAAATTAAAATGATGACAACTTGTAGATTCACCCTCCATGATAATTACTTTGATCTGGCAGAAAAAAATAACAAATTTAGGTCTTAAAAAAATAACGACAACAGAAGCATTTAAAAACAACAATTTTATGTAAATTTTTTTGTATGTCCAAGTTTTCTAAAAACAACGATAAAAGAAGCATCTAAAAATAATAATTTTATATCAAATATCTGCATCACTACATGTCCAACTTCTCAAAAAAACAAAAACTTAAGAAACAACACATCACTAAGCTTGGGAATTGGCCGACAAAGTTCAAAATCACTAGTAACTACAACAATTATACTTGTGGAAATCAAGTAGTAATTGTAGCACAAAAAAAAAGAAACTGGGAAATCGAAACAGATTAAATAATCTAACACGATCAGGAGGAAATCGAAATTGTAGCAAAAAATGAGAAGTTTTTGAACCATTATTACCTAATTACAGAAAAGGTCCTCGCTTTCTTCCACACGGTGCCAGGGAGGGAGGCCGATGAAGGTCGCAGAGCTCGCGGGAGGGAGGTCACCGAGGACGTCGACGACGCAATAGGGAGGTCTTTGGAGGCCGCTGGAGGTCGGCGACGCAACAGGGAAGTTGTTGGAGGGAGGCCACAGGACGTCGCTGGAGGGACACGACGTTGGAGGAGGAGGGCACAAGATGTCATTGGAGGCCACGGGGAAAGGGGGGGCAGTGGGAGGGAGGAGGAAGATGACGTTGGAGATTGAGAGAGACTAGGACTTTCGCATTAGTGCATGCACGTGTTTTACACGTGAGGAAGATTTCATATCAACTGTGTGATCCAAGGACGGACAAGAAAAACGTGATCGAAGATCTGGTCCCAAAACTATGTCTCCTGACGCACGTTCTAAATGATGAGAAGATGAGTCCCACGCCATCGTCCTGTGACAGCGAGACCCCAAAAGATTCTTCGGAAGCTTACGGCCAAAACCAGACGCAGTCAGGGAGAGAGACGGATGGATGGGGGAGAGATGATTCTTACCAGACGGAGTCTCTATACATGAATGTCTGCGTTGGATTCGGTCTAATATAGCAACTGCTTAGGAGGAAGAGTAGCAACTGATTAGGAGGAAGAGCAGCCGCCGGCGTCGATGGAAACAGTAGCGTACGAGGGACAAGTTGACGGCACAGTAGCGGTGGTGATGGTGCCGTTCACGGCGCAAAGCCACCTCGCGCAGCTCCTCCACCTTTCGCTCTTCCTATGCTCACGCCGAGGACTCGCAGTCCACTACGCATCCACCACCACGCACGTCCGCCAGGCCATCTCCCGCCTCCACCCTGAGTGGTCCTCCTTAACCAACGCCATCTCGTTTCACGAGCTCCCCATTCCTCCTTTCCGCAGCCCGCCCCCGGATCCCACGGCCGGCACCAAGTTCCCCGCCCACCTCCAGCCCTTATTCGACGCCTTCGAGCACCTCCGCGCCCCCGTCGGTGCGCTCCTACGCTCCCTCTCTGCTTCCTCCCGCCGAGTCGTTGTCATCCACGATCCGCTCGCCTCTTTCGCCGCTGATGAGGCAGCCGCCTTCCCCAACACTGAGTCCTACGTCTTTCACTGCGTTCCCGCCCTGTTCCAGATCATCTTCGCACGACCCTCCGTCGCCCTCGAGCTGAGCCGTGATCACGGCCTCACCCTCCCGTCCTTGGAGGGCATGATCACCGAGGAGTTCGTGGCCTTCATCCGACGGCAGTTGGCAACTTACGAGACTGTTGACGCCTCCGGAATGCTCTTTAACACGTGTCGCGTGCTCGAGGGTGAGTTCCTCGATATGCTTGCGCAAGAACCTGAGTACTGCAGCAAGAAGCTGTTTGCCATCGGCCCACTGAGTCCGTTAGCCGTCGTCGCCGGCGAGCGTCTGTAAGTGATTTGCATTTGTGGATTGTCTTTCTTTTGAATTGATTAGTGACTTGAACTATTAATATCCACAGAGCGAGCTCCCACGATTGTTTGAATTGGCTGGACCAGCAACCGCCGGCGTCGGTGGTGTACGTGCCGTTCGGGACGATGACAACGATGTCCGGTGAGGAGGTGAGGGAGCTGGCGCAGGGATTGCTGCTCAGCCAGCAGCGGTTTCTGTGGGTGCTGAGAGACGCCGACAGGGGCGACATATTCGCTGCGGAAGAGGGTGACGACGGCCGGCGGATGAAGCTGGCGGCGGAATGGGAAGAGAAGGTGGGAAAGCGGGGGATGGTGGTGCGCGAGTGGGCGCCGCAGCTGGACATTCTAGCCCACCAGGCGACAGGGGCGTTCTTCAGCCACTGCGGGTGGAACTCGTGCTCAGAGAGCCTATGCCTGGGCGTGCCGATGGTGGCGTGGCCGATGCACTCCGACCAGCCCATCAACGCCGCGCTGGTGGTGGACTACCACGGCGCGGGCGTCGCGGTTCGGGGTAGCGGCGAGGCAGTGGGGCGGGAGGAGATCGCGGCAGCCATCAGGCGGGTGATGGTGGGGGAGGAAAGCGAGGGTGTGAGGCGTCAGGCTAGGGCGCTGGGGGAAGCGGTGCGGGCGGCGGTGGCCGACGGCGGAGCGTCTCGTACCGAGTTGGACGCCTTCGTTGCTCTCATCACCGGATGAAACCCAAGTCAAATTTTCTATTTATAAAACTAAATAAATTACTAGAAGGGTCAAATCTACTGTTTAAGATCAATTGAGCATCCACAATGATGTCAATATCTGAGACATTAACGCCTGAGTTCAATTCTTTGAACTCGTTAATGTATTCAAATAAAATAAAAAATAAAAAAAAATAAAACTTTGGTATTAACGTGTGAAGGTGTTAATGATATTATAAATGGCCTGAGAGTTTCCACATTGAACACTGCACATATTAATGCCTTCCTTATCAAAGAATAAATAAAAAAATAAAATACATTGGCATTAACATGTAAGTGTTAATGCTAACGTGGATGCCTAAGAGGTAATTTATTTATTATGTAAGAGGATTTTGACAAGTCAAAGTATTATTCTCGTGGATGATTCCGCTCCGGTCATGTTCTAGAATGATAATATTATATATATAAAATATAAATCATGAAATTAATTTATAATATCTAGGCATGGGACAAAGTATTCTCCTTGTGGATACCGTTAACTAAGCCTAAAATATATTTACGTTAATGTTTTTTTTTCTATTCACATTAAAAATAATTCCAAAATTTATTAATAATTTCACAAGCGAAACAATGATCTAGAGTTCAAGACTAAACTACAGCGTATTATTATGAATTTTTCTCATCATTAATTGACAATACTATAATAAAAAAACTTCTATAAATATTTTAGGCCGACGATGTTAAAAAATATATTTTTCTTAGTTTTTTTTACTGAGACAAGTATAATATTAAATTAAAATAATTTTTTTCATAAGGAAGTTCATTACAGTAATTTATTGCTGGGATTTGTCACTATTGCATGGGTCTGACGAATCGAATTTTCAAATAATTCAGATTTTCAAAGACCCAAATAATTTATATATTATTATATTACACACGCAACACGTGTGCACGATCACACTAGTAATTAATAAAAAAAATTGACGGAATTTTACAACTGTGTCATGGAGGGGCCTACGTGCATAAATTTCTAACATGGAATTGTATACCTTTTTATGGTGAAAAAATACATAAAATGATGAGTCCATAAAAAAAAAAAAAAATAATCATGACTTTATATATTTATCCTTAAATTTTTTTCCTCCAATAAATTATTGCTCTTGAATTAATATAAAAGCTACTAAATTTTTTTATCTAAAAGCTTTTAATTTCGTGCCATCTAGTCACGAGCATGTGACATCGAACGGAAAGACAAGTCAAAATTACACGGCCAGAATTTTCAACTTTACATGATAGATCATTAATTAATACGATCCAGCACGAAAAATTTTAGTAATATAAAAATATAAATTTACAACAACTTTCAGCCTGCATGCGAAATAATGCCTGGAATTTTAAAGATGATATTTTAACAAAATCAATATTAAAATGATGATACTTTAATAAAATAAATATGAAGATCGTGATCCACCGATACAATCGAATTGATATTTAGATAGTAAATTATTATGAAAATAACTGCATAGTTTTTTAAAAAAATAAAATTCCTTTATTTATGTCATGATTTATTTCCTTCATTTTGTCAAAAACTTACGGTGAGAACACGATTTAGGGGTGTTTGGTTGATGAGTTTAAGAATGAAGGAATGGAATGATAGTAAAAGATAGTGTTTAGATTGTGAATTTGAGAATGACAGTTTGAAAATGATTTCTAAATTTATGGGAATCAACCAAACCTATATAACTAGTATATAACTAGGTGAGTTTCATTTCCATTCTCATTCCCATTACACCTTACTATCAAACTCATACCCATAATCATTCTTATCATTTAACCAAACGTCCCCTCATCTTTTGTCCATATTTGATCAAAACAGTATCAAATTATATTTTTATTTTTTAAATTTAATTTTACCTTTTCTTTTAATTAACTATTAAAAATATAAAAAATTATTTTTATTTTATTACTGTTTTTTCTAATTTTTAAATTTTTTTTATTAATTTTCCTTTGTATTTTTAAAATTTTAAATTCTTATTAGAATTTTATATTTTTTAAAAATATGAATAAATTTTGGAGACCATGACTTTAATGAATTTAAGAATATAATTTATTTTAAAAAATAAATAGTAAATCATCAATGATTTTTATATAATTATTTTTATTCAGTAATTTACTAAAAGATGTATCCAAAGTTCGAAATTGACCCAAATTAAAAGGCATCCTAAGCTTTGAAGATACCTAAAATGAATAACTTTTTCCTGTTTTACCTTATGCCAAATCTGACTTTTTCTCTTTATCTTTTCTTTTCTCTTTCCTCCCTTCTATATATGTAAATCTATGCTTTTTCTCTTCACTTGAGGACTGGTTGAAATAGACGTTGGGAGTGAGTGAATTACCTTTTACTGTCGTGTTCTTTTTTCCTTCTCTCTTCTCTCTCATTTGCATGCATGCATAACTATTATGATACATATTTTTAAAAATCAGCACTACACCTTAATTACAATAATTATTTTTCTTGAGGATCTGAATTGGCACTACCACAAGTTTGATTTCTCGGAGACCAAGATCACATTCTAGTTGATGTTCTAATAATATTTTTAACACTTCTAGAAAAATTGAAATAAACAATTGAGGGCATTGTTGGACTTATTGCGGCCTCAGAAATTCATTGAACCTGAAAATGGGTCAAATCAAATCTGTCTAGATCTATCAGTGAATTTTAGTAGAAACCCACTAATGGACTTATATAGGTCTAATTGGATTCATTTCAGTTCCTATAGATTTCTGAAGTCGTAAGGAGTCCAACGATGCTCTCCATTACTTATTTTAGCATCTTCAGAAGTGTTAAAATGTCATTAGAAGAATCAATTAGCATTGAACCTGATATGAACATATCAAGCCCAACGTGTATATTAGACCCACATTGGATTTGCTTTGTTCATATCATGCTCAATGTGAATATATCAGGCTAAATACTAGTTGATTCTTTCAATAATATTTTAACATATCAGAAGAAGTCAAAATAAACAACGGAAAGTACTGTTGGACTCCTTGCGGTCACAAAAATCTATAGGATCTAAAATGAGCCTAATTAAACCTGTCTAGATCTATTAATGAATTTTAGTTGAAACCTATTGATGAACCTAGACAAATTCGATTGGACCCATTTCAAGTCATATGGATTTATGAGGCTGCAAGGAATCTAACGGTGCTCTTTGTTACTTATTTTGACTTCTTTAGAGATGTTAAAATCAAGGGAGGATTTAATGTGGTATTGAACGCATTTAATTGCTTTGTTTATTTAAAAATAATAATAATAATAAAAATATTTTGTTTATAAAAATAATCTCATTTGGTGTGCACGCACTAGATGAGTTTATTTAAAAATTTAAAATCAACAAATAAAATTAAAATGGTAGTATATTTTTGATAAGATTAAAAAAAAAAAGTAAACGACTAGTAGATCAACATAATGGCTAGTAACGATTAGTTAACGACTATTTTAATAAAAAAATTTATCTATAAATACTCATTATCTTACCTAACTTATTTTAATCATATAAACATCTAAATTGTTCTAAAAATATTCTTTCTATTTTCCTCCAAAATGGATGAAAATAACTACAGATTTTTTATAAAATTTTTAGAAAATGCTTCTTCCCAGACTCTATAAATTCCTCCAAATTATCCCTATTTTTCATATCCACCATATTATCTAAATAATTCTCACCCACCAAATAATACATATGGTCCATATCTATAAAATTATCCATCTAATCACATGCAACATACTCCTTCCTTTCCAATTTATAATAATATTTTAATTTTAAATAAATGATACTCATAAAATAAACAAAAAATATTTTATGTAATACATACATTTTAAAATAATAATATTATTTATTTTAAATAATAATCATTTAAATTGTGTAAATAAAATTAAAATTATATTTATTTAATATAAAATAAGAATAAAGATGGATGAGTGGACAACAAGACTAAAAATATTGAATATTAATATTAAAATGAATGTGAGAGAATGAATATGTTAATATAATGTATATGTGATATGTGAACTCCACAATAATGTGTACTAATGTTAAAATGAATATGAGATAATGAATGTGTTAATATAGTGTGTATGTGGCATATAGACCCCATACTTTTTGATACAATGATGAGTGTTATAACACTTACCAATGTGGATACCATAGGTGACTAAAATAATTATTATATGTTATATTCAAAGGTCACACAATCGGGGTGGCGAGAAATGAGGTGAACAACATTAATGAACAGACGGAAAGAGCCGATGACGAAGTTGGGGAGGTACCCAGAGGCAAAGAACTCGATGCACATGACCAAGATTGGATTTACATGTGGATTGTGGACAAAACCATAGTTTATAGGATCACGATTATCAATTTAGGGTTGAAATTGAATCTATTGGGATCAGATTATGAAATCGTATAATCATATCCTTTAAATTTAATTTAATTTAATTTAATATTTAATAAGTTGACAAAATTTATGAGTAAAAATTAAATCAATTTGATATTTGATTAAAATTCTTTTTAAAATAACTTAAATAAAAAATAATAATAATGACGATAATAAATTGGTAATATATATAAAATAAATAAATATAATTTAATTATAATTTTTAAAATTTAACATATATATATATATATATATATATATATATATATATATATATATATATATATAATGAAATTAATTAGATTAGGTTAGAGACGTATATATAATTCTCTTAATTAATTAATTAAATTAAATTAAAGCTTCAATAAATTTAAAATTGATTGACTGCTTCACTGTGTTGTTGCTCCCTTCCATTAAAAACTGATTTATTTCATTGTCGCTCTTTGCTCCCTTCAATTAAAAACATATTCAAAATGTCGCTACTCCCTCATTCACTCACTTGTCACCGTTGATCCTTGTCGTCGCTACTCCCTGGCTTGAGTCTCTACCACCCGCTTGCTCACTGCTGTTGCTTCCTCGCCTGAGAAACTAGCAATTATGCCTTTCCTTCTTCCCTGAGTCCCTACCGCCACTGCTCCCTCGCCTTCCCCTCTCTCACACGAGGACTGGGGGTTGTGGTCCCCCAATTCTCATATAAATTTGTCCCTGATTAAAATGTTACTAAAAGAATCAACTAGTTTTGGGTCTGAAATAAACATATCAGGCCCACGTGTGAGAGAGAGGGAGTCGAAATGAACTTCATATCATGCTAATCGTTAGTTGATTTTTCCAATAACATTTTAACATATTTGGAGAAACTGAAATAAATAGAGTGCATCGTTGAAGTCCTTGTAATCTTATAAATCCACATGATCTAAAATGGATCCAATTGGACATGTTTAGATCCATCAATAAATTTTAGTTCTGTGGATTTTTGAGCTTGTAGTCTAATGGCACTCTCCATAACTTCATTAGTTATTTCGACTTCTCGATAGGATGATTATTTTATATAATATTTTTGTTAGTTACTTGCATAGTCGAGCTATCAACCATTACAAAAAATAATAAATGGTAGATTATCATGGTTTAAAAGTGGTGTCTCTCAAGGTCATAATACAATGTATGATTTTGACGCAACTAACTCTATATTATATATGATTTTCACATTTCACAAAGGGTGTATATGAAATAATACAATATATGATTTTGACTATGCTAACTTCATATTCTGCATGTGGCTTACCAAGCGGAGAGCTTCAACCGTTGCACAATTGTCGGGCTTGCTATCAGAATTAGATCGAGGGAGGTACCCTCCGCAATGTGTCCATTACCTATAGCCATATTTTGCCTACACTTAACTAATATCCTAACTTCGCCCCTATTTACATGGATAATATTCTAATAATTGATAATGATAAAAAAAGCATCACAACTTTATTAGATCATCTCAATCAAGAATTCTTTATTCAATATTTGAATAATATTTGATTTTTTCTTGGTATCGAACTTATCTCTCCTCTTTTTTAAAAAATAAATTATTAGATTTCTCTAAAAAGTTAAAATGGATGGAGAATATCTTTTATCCACACCAATTATTGTAAACAACTTCTCTGTAACTTCATCTTCTCTTACTATATCTAATTCCTAAATCTATCAAAGTATTAATGGAGCCTTATAATATGTCATTATCATATAACTTAATATTACCATGGTAGAAAATCATGTTTGTTAGTTTATAGATGCTCCCACTAAGTAAAATTAAAAAGGTGTGCAAATAATTCTTAGCTCTATCAAAGAAACTGTTCATGTCTGAGACTGCGTTCTGGTGAGTCAGTGAAGAGTAGTTGTCATGAAAAAGATTGTAGATGACATGATGGTGAGAGGGCCGCATGAAGATCCTACACACATTTAGTAAGAAGTTAGAATGGTCATCGAGGTTGGACTCAGTGTAATCACTCCAACGCTGAAGTTAGCATAGGGGCTAGGAGAAGATAAAAGCGGTGGAGTAGTAGAGAAGTCTAGATGATTGTGTGTGAATACCTACACCCACAGAGGGAGAGCAAATTTATATATAAGGACAAATATATCCATTGCTCAAATATATGCATCGACGTTTCCACTTCGTTCGAGAGAAACGATCCCATGAATGAAGCCATTACACTACCTCCTAGGGATGACAATGGGTAGGATTTAGGTTGGATTTCAAATCCTCCATACATATCCCCATCTATTATATCCATCCCCATACCTATCTCCATATACATCAGGTATTTAACTTTCATCGTCATCCCTATACCTGTCAGAGGATTGAGTATGCATACCCTATCGATCATCCTATTACTACCTACAATTCTTTTTTTTTTTTTCAAGAAGATGATAAAAGTGTTGGTGACTAGGGTATGGGTAGAATTTTATCAAATCCGTCTCCATATCTGAACCTAAAAATATCCATACCTGAATACCTGATGATTTAATCAGGTTTAAAATTTCCTCCATACCCTCCAACATTCGGGTCAGATATTGGATCACTCATCAGATTTAGATGAAGTTGTCATCCCTACTGCCTCCCACGTCTTTAATGGGTCACATAGGATGGGAAACGATTGAGCCCAAAAAGGTTGAAGAAGCCAAGGAAACCAAGATGAAGTGTAGGAGGCAAGCACAAGAGACCGGGCTAAGGAGGTTTGAAAAAAACCTATTTTAAGGGAGCCAGGTTGTACCAAACTGTGGGATTTGGAGGTACTGAACTGAAGAGCTTGGGTGACTGAAGTGTGAGAGTTAGGTAATAGAATTGAGGGTGTCAAGGGTACTAAATTGCAGAGCTTGGGTGACAGAACTATGAGAGTCAAATAATGGAGTCAGGTGCCCAAGCCATAAGAGTCGAAGGTACTGAACTGAGGAGCTCGGGTGACTAAGCTATAAGAGTTAAAATATTTTAAAAATAATTTTTAAGTTAAAATAATTTTTAAGTTAAAATATTTTTTAAAAAGAATTTTAAAGTTAAAATATTTTTTTAAATAATTTTAAAGTTAAGATAATTTTTTAAAAGAATTTTTAATTTAAAATAATTTTTAAGATAAAATAATTTTTAAAGTTAAAATATTTTTTTAAAATAATTTTTCAAAATACTTTTTTAAAGTTAAGATAATTTAAATGTTAAAATAGTTTTTTTATATAATTTTTTAAGTTAAAATAAATTTTTTAAATAATTTTTTAAGTTAAAATAAATTTTTTTGAAAAAAATTATAAGTTAATTTGAATTTAATTTAATTTTAATTTAATTTAATTTAGTTTAATTTAATTTATTTTAGTTTAGTTTAGTTTAATTTAATTTATTTTTAATTCAATTCATTTTTAATTTAATTTAGTTTAATTTATAATTTAATTTAATTTAGATTAATTTATAATTTAATTTAACTTAATTTTAATTTAATTTTAATTGAATTGAATTTATTTTAATTTATTTTTAATTTATTTTAATTATTTTTAATTTTATTTTATTTAATTTTAATTTAATTTAATTTAGTTTAGTTTAATTTAATTTGGTTCGATTCGATTCAATTTGAATTGATTTGGTTCGATTCGATTTGGTTTGATTTGAAGTCCTTAGTCATTTCACCTAATTTATGTTTTCAATCAGGGAAACCTATAATTTTTATGAGATGAAGTTAAGTTCAATTTTTAGGATTTAGTTTAACTTTGTGTTAGATTCAGGTTTATATTTGGGCTCAACAAATAAACATTCTTTGGATAAACTTCTGAGATATGGTGAGTCACTTGGACATCATTAGAGTAACTATGCCTTCGAAGTTTTCCAAATAGTCTTATCCACTGAACTTAGTATAAAATCTTGGTCTAATTAGTTAGGATCCGTAAGGGGTAGCTTCAGTTAGTTCCACTCAGCCAAATGCACCAGGTCGAAGTCATATCTTCCTAGACATGCATAGACTGAGCTTCCCTAACTTACTATCATCCAAAACTTTACTAGTATCGTAGGTTAAGTTAAACTTAGTCTCTTTTTAAACTAATACTAGTTACCTTGCCAAGTAGTTTAGTTTTGGAGGTGCCAACTAGTTTGGAGCCTCCTCCTAAATTATTGATTTTCATTTTAAGATTTTTTTTAATTTATAATTTAAATTTAAGTTTCTAATTTTGAATTAATTAAATTGGTCAAAATTTTCTTCATTAAAGAGTGTATTTAATATTTAAAATTTCTTTAATTTTAATTTTATTAAGTTAAGATTTGTAGTATTTAAGTTTTTATTAGTTTTTAAATTTGAATTGATTAAACTGTTTGAATTATATTTTTTTTAAAGGTTTATCCCTTAATTTTTTATTAACGATTAATTTTAAATTTTCTTTAATATTTAATTTTGAATATATGTTTAAATTTGTCCTTATATATATATATATTTTTTTTTTTAAGTTTATATTATTAGTTGAATTTATTATATTAGTCTTATCTTTACAATTTAATCTTTTATTAATTAAATTATCTTGGGTTTTGATAGGATTTTATGGATTGATATTGTCTAGATTATTAAATAATTTATTAATTTTATCTAGATCAATATTGACCTTGTAATCATTATCATTTGAATTTTCAGATTTATTTAAGTTTAAATTTGAATTTTTAATATTTAACTATTCTAAATTTGTTAATTTATTTAATTTTTTGTGTAAAGTAATATTTTTAATATTATTAGTTGAATTTTTCTTAGAGGTAGAGTCATTCAAATTGATTCGGTTATCATTTGAATTTTTAGGGTTATTAATTATTTTCAGATTTTCTGGATTTTCTAAATTAATTAGATTTGTTTTATCAGATAATATCCTAGGGATATTTTTGCATGTATTATCAAATACACCATTTTCACGTATGTTTTCAAAAATATTCAAATTAACATGCATATTTTTTAAACTACTACTAGTAGGGGTATTTTGATAAATATTACTAACCTTGAGCGCAACTCCTAATTCAGTAGGCTTTTCGATTGAATTTGACTCGAGTCCAGATTTGATTTTGACTTGATCCTCTAGCTCTAACGACTCCTTGTGTAACTTGATCAACTGGATACAAAGCTCATGTACATTCTTGTACTTTTCTAGTCTGCATAAAACATTGTTAGATAAAATGTTATAAATAAATTTACTTACATTTTCGTTCAATTCTGAGTCCCGAGAAGGTTTTTTCAATATCAGCACATTATCAAAATTTAGGCTTTCTAAGAAGCATTCCATTCCTCACCTCCAGTAGTTGAAATCTTCTTGATCGTATGATGGTGGTTTGTGGATGCTTCGTCCTTTTTGAATAGACATTGATATATTTGCAAAGAATAGACAAGAAACAATTTCTAAGACTTTGTCTTGGGGTAAGTAATGTGGGAGATAAAGAAATATGCATAAATTTTTTTTTAAAAAATAATAAAATATTATTATAAATTTTGTTAAACGCGATATTTTGTCAACACTAGCTAACGATGAAAAAATAAAAATGATTTTTTCAAAAATATTTTTGGAGGGAAAAATGAAAGAAAAATTAGATATCTCTACAATTGTATGATATTGTCCACTTTGGGCCTAAGCCCTCATGATTTTGTTCTTAGACTCTACCCAAAAAGCCTATGCCAATGGAGATATATTTTCTCTTATAAACCCATGATCTTCCCCATGTGTTTTCAATGTGGGACTAAGTTAAAATTAATTTAATTTAAAAATTATTTTAAAAATTAGTTTAACTTAAAAAAATAATTTTATAAAAAAATTAATTTAACTTAAAATTATCTTAAAAATTATTTTAACTTAAAAATTATTTTAAAATAATAATTTAAAAACTATTTTCAAAATTATTTCACCTTAAAAATTATTTTAACTTAAAAATTATTTTTTAAAAAAATTATTTTAACTTAAAACTATTTTAACTAAACCCTAAACCTTAAACCTAAACTTTAAATTTAATTAAAAAAAATAATAACATTTAAAATTTATTTAGTCTAACCTTATCTAAGAACTTAGTTGACTTGATCAATATTTTAATTTAACCTAATTTGACTATACATTAAAACGTAAATTTAAAATTAACTTAAGAAAAAAATTAACTTAATCAAATTGACTTAAAATTCAACTTAAATTAAACTTAACTTTAGAATTAAATTAAAACTAAATTAATTTAAATTAAAATTAAATTAAACCTAAATTAATTTAAATTAAAATTAAATATTCGCTTAAATTTAAACTTAAAACTAAAACTTAAATTTAAACTTTCAATTAAAACTTAAACTTAAAACTATAACTTAAAACTTAAACTGAAAACTTAAACTTAATCAAATATAAATTTAAAATGGTTGAATTATTTAAAAATATTTAAATTAATTGTTTAATCCTAATTTAATAATTCATTTGATAAACATAAAGTTAATCATTCTGGTCAATTAATCAATCTAATACTAATTATCAATTAAATTTAAGTACTTTTAATAAATATTTCCTATTAATCTGAAAATGATTACAACTTACTGGTAACTCAAATTAAGATTAAATTAATCAAACTTAAGTGAACAATTATGCCAAGCATGTAGAGATACTTATAATAAACTTTATAAACATAAGTGTTACTTAATCCCCTAAAACACTTAGAAACATGTGTTAAGGCTTTAAAATTTAACATATCCAAACCTTAGGGTTAACTTAACGGGGAATTAATTCAGAGAGAGATCAAAGTTTTTCTCTTTAAAATCTCTTTTGAAAATCCTGCCTCAATTAAAAAAAAAATACTTTGAAAATCTTACGTTAAATGTTAATGTCAGGTTCAGGGGGAGAATTAATTATTTTCATACTTATTATTTGAAAATATTTTTGCAAAGTTACTTTTGAAAAGTATTTTTCATTTCCTTGAAAATACTTTAGCAATCTATTTTAAAATTGCTTTACTTTTGCAAATTCATCTTTGAAAATTATTTTAAAACTTGTTTTAATTTTGTAAATTTAATTTTTGAAAATAATTTTCAAATTTTTTTAAAACTAACCTTCAAAACCTTATTTCAAAAACTTATTTTTGAAAATAGATTTCAAAAACTTATTTTTGAAAAGGGCCTTCATAAACTTATTTCTGAAAATTGATTTATCTTTGAAAATTGGTTTGAAACCTGCCTTTTACAAACTTATTCTTGAAAATGGATTTTAAAGTTGACTTTTACAAACTTATTTCTGAAAGTAAAATTTTACCAATTCATTTTTAAAAATTGACTTTTATAAACTTATGTTTGAAAAATTGCCTTAAGAAACTCACTTCAAGTTATTTTGGCAACTATACAATGTTAGTTTTTGAATATATGATACTTTTCAAAAACTTAGCTATTTTGAAAAAGTTATACAATGTTGAAAATTTAAAAATCTTTCAAAAATAACTTTTCAAAAGCTTTAACTCTCCCAGGACAACCTAAATATTTTATTGAAAATTTCTGTTGTCAGAGTTATTTTCTTTTACGTTACCAGTTTTTATCAATTCTATATTCTTTTTTGATGAATGTCAAAGGGGGAGGGTTAGGTGGTTTAAGTTAGTTAACAAACAAAATACAAAATATCAAAACCTAAACCCTAACATAAAAAATCATCTTAATTGATTGCTTACTTTTTGCATATGTTTTCACTAACTTAATCTAGGTTGTCATTGCATCAAAATGGGGGAGATTGTTGGTGCGGTTAGCACTAATGGCCTAACCCAAAATTTTGATGAATGACAAAGTAGGTTACGTTAGTTTCATTGTGATCTAACACTTTAACTAAGTGTGCAGGAGAATCCCACACTAGACGACGGGCTGACCGGATGTCTGGCACGAAGTCCAGCAAGGTCAATGGGTCGACCTGATAGCTGTCATGAAGCCCAGATTGGTCGACGGACTGACCGGATGTCTGGCAAGAAGTCCAGCTAGGTCGACGGGCTGACTTGATAGCTAGCACGAAGTCCAGACGGGTCGACAGGAGACACCTGACAGGTAAGTTAAGGTAAGTCACTGGTGTAACGACCACCCTTCTCACTACTCTCTAAAGGTGTCCGTTACATAACTACTATACACTCTCACTTAACTAGTGTAATAAACTGTACTTAAATTTTTCCAGAAAACTTAAATTTTCGTCAGAGTATATGCTGTTCGGTAGGACTAAAATACAATACAATACTCCAAAATTCAGAACATGCACATATAACTCATAATAGCATAAACATATGAAATGATATCTCAATGCAAACACAAAAGTATCTACTTACTAAACAGAACTCATCTTAACATGCGATTTAAAACAAGAATAACCTCAAATGTCATGGAACATAAAGTAAAATCTCAAATGTTTCTTAACCACTAAAACACGAAAACTTAATAATGCTCCAAGTCTCTCCCATAGTCCTGGCATCACACATCATTGAACACCTCCTTGTCGCCTTCCTTTGCTATAGGTTTTCCTTTCCTTTATCTGCAGTAAGAGGAAATGCAATCTATAAGCAAAATTACTTAGTAAGCGTTATCTAACTCACAAAACTCGGATATGCATGTATTCAAAAAGAAAACTAGAAACTGAATGCTTTAACAGGGAAGCTGCTCATGCTCATCTGATAGCAAGGAAAATTACTCAAGCTCAACTAATAGCAAGGAACTAGAAATAAGAATCAATACTGCTCATGCTCGAATCAATAGCAAATGAAAACTAAAGAATCTGCTCATGTATATCTAATAGTAAAGAAAACTGGTCATGCTCAACTCATGGCAAATAAAAGTTGCACGTGCTTAATAATAGCAAATGAAAACTAGAAAAATCTACTCATGTAATTCTAATAGCAAAGAAATCTAGAAATCTACTAATTAAAAATTAATATCTGCAATGCTTCATGAAAGTAGCAATCAAACTAAGGTTTGCAGTGCTAAAAGAAACCATCAATTCTAACTTACTGAACTTGAAAATAAAGAAGCTAACTTGCTGAATTAAACTTTTATGACACTTGCTTTGCTAGTTCAAATACATACAGTTTAATACTTCAAAATAATAATAAAGCTTCTCTTGGGCCCAGGCTTAGTACCAATGTGCGTTCCCTAATAGAGACTGTGGTAGCTAGTCACCAGTCCTACGAGGGTAAAGACGTTGGTCTTACCAGGGCTAAGACCTTGGAATTGGTCACCTGGATTTGTTTAACGACAACCTTAGAAGTAGGGTAGTAGCCTTTTAAAAATAAAATACTTATTATCTTTAATATTCTTATAATAAAATGCCTTGGCATTTCTTTGAGCACTTGGTGTGCTACTGATTCCAATTCTTAAAATTTAGGAATCCTATCAAGACCTTGGTCTTATCTTACTTATAGCTACTCATAATCCTCAAAAAGGGTTTAATGGAACACATAAACACTTCACCAAAATTCATGGCTATTCATGCTTATTAAATGGCATAGAAAAATCTAGGACTACATGCATGAAATGAGAAGCTGTTCAGATTCATGAAAGTAGCATAAATTCTGTAATTGCATGCTTTAAAATAAAACTAATACTAAAATTCCAACACATGCAAAATTGTTCACAATAAATTCCTGCATACATATATCTGTACACTAAATTTCAACATTTACTAATCTATCACAAGATTCCAGCAAGCATAAACATGTTCATAGAGAAAATTCTAGTACTACTAAACTGTGCTCATAACTCTAGCAATGCCACCAACTAACTGGTTTCCAGAAAGAGTTCAATCTAATACATCTGTACAGGAATGCAAACCGAGCCTCTCCATGGAAACAAGATCTGTGGCAAGAAGGAATCTCAACCTACCATTATGTACAGCTTAAGTCCAGTGCTACTGTGGAAAGATCTCACTTAAAGTTTACATTCAAAAACTCAATCCCGTACAGCATGTTCCGAGAACAAAGAAGGAAAAATCAAAGTTTGAAACTACCCTTACTGCAGGTGAGAAGCACTTACATTCGTGCTTGTACTTACAATCCGAACAAAAGACCTCTAGGGTTTTAGAGGTTTGCAACTTCCGGCCCCTTCTTCTTGTCCACAGCTTCTCCTCGATGAGGGTATCATGAGGATGGAAAGAGCTCTCGGATTGGACCCTTGGCCGGCCACCGGAGTTGAAACCCTAGCCTCCTTTGTGTTTCCGCCCGAGCAGAGAACGACGCGCGCGAGAGAAGGGAAGAGAGGAATTAGGTCTCGGGAAAATTAAGTCCTCTTTTTATAACTAGGGCATTATGTTATTAACTATCACTTAAATAAAATTCCGCTCTTTCCTTAATCAGCAATGCCCGCTTGGGCACTTGGTCAACCGGATCCGCTTAAGGTTCGGGTTGGGTTGGAGGTTGGGGGTTTGAACCTCGGCCGAACCTATTTATTTTTTGAAACTTCTCCCTTTTGGTAAAAATACCAAACGAACTCCAAAAATTATATAAAAATACTCTAAAAATCCCTAAAAATCTCTAGAATATTTCTAAGGAATTTCTAAATATTTTTAACCACTACTAGAACTCGAAATGAGGAAATTTGGGTTGTTACAATTCCCCATACCTTATAAAAAGTTCGTCCTCGAACTTAGAATAATTCTGGATATTTCTGTCTCATGCTGTCCTCACGCTCTCAAGTAACTTCCTCATACTTCTGATTCTGCCAGATGACCTTCACTAGCGGCACTTCTTTGTTCCTTAGTCTCTTAACTTCTTTGTCCACTATCTGTGTAGGTCTGCTCTCATAGCTAATATCCTCTTGGATCTTCACTGACTGAGGCTGAATCACTTGGCTAGGGTCGTGGAGACACTTCTTTAGCATGGAGACATGAAATACATTATGTATTACTGACATGTCTTGAGGTAAATCCTGCTTGTATGCTACTTTCCCAATCCTTTCTGTGATCAGGTAGGGTCCTACGTAGCGGGGACTTAACTTGCCCTTCCTGCCAAATCTCATCACTCCCTTCATAGCAGCGACATTGAGAAAAACTGAATCCCCTACTTGGAACTCAAGTGGCTTACGGCGTGTGTCAGCATAACTTTTCTGTCTACTCTGGGCAGTCTCAATCCTCTGTCTGATCTTCTGGATAGCATGAGTGGTCTCATCTATCATCTCAGTCTGAATGCCCAGCTCTACTTCCATTTCTTTTCTTTCACTTGCTTCTTGCCAGCAAATGGGTGATCTGCACTTCCTGCCATACAACGCCTTATAAGGTGCCATCTTGATGGTGGCCTGATAGCTATTGTTGTAGGTAAACTCAGCTAAGCACAGATACTTGCACCAACTTCCCTTGAAATCTAGCGCATAAGCTCTGAGCATATCTTCTAAAATCTGATTTACTCGCTCTGTCTGTCCATCAGTCTGAGGATGGAAGGCTGTGCTGAACTTGAGTTTGGTGCCTAGTGCATTCTGAACACACTCCCAAAAATGAGAGGTGAAGCGCCCATCTCTATCAGACACAATAGATTTTAGAACTCCATGAAGTCTGATCACTTCCTTAACATACAGTTGTGCCAACTACTCTATAGAATGGGACACCTTGATGGCTAGAAAATGGGCAGACTTGGTCAATCTGTCCACTATTACCCATATTGCATCATATTCGTTCGTGGTTCTTGGAAAACCTATTATAAAGTCCATGGATGTTTTTCCACTTCCATTCTGGTATTGGGAGAGGTTGCAGGACTCCTCCTGGTCTCTGGTGCTCTGCTTTGACTCTCTGGCATGTCAGGCAGGTACTGACATATTTAGCAACATCTCTTTTGAGTCCAGACCACCAGAACCCCTGTTTCACGTCTTGGTACATCTTGGTGGAACCAGGATGCATGGAGTAAGGTGTACTATGAGCTTCTTCTAAACTTTTCTTTCTCAACTCTTCATCATTGGGGACACAAAGTAGGTTCCCTTGATAGAGGATCCCACTGTCTGATACTCTAAACTCTGAATTGTCTTCTTCTTGTATCCCTTGCTTGATCCTTTAGATATTTGGATCTTCACTTTGCTTTCTCTGTATATCCTCAAGCAGGGTTGACTCTAAGGTCAATGCAGAGAGTTGCCTATAAATAATTTCCATTCCAAAATCTGACAACTCCTTCTGCAGTGGCAGGGCTAATGATGACAAAGATATCAGGGATGCACTGGATTTTCTACTTAGTGCGTCCGCCACTTTGTTAGCTTTACCTGGGTGGTAGAGGATTTCACAGTCATAATCCTTGACCAACTCTAGCCACCTACGCTGTCTCATGTTTAAGTCTTTCTGGGTGAAGAAATACTTTAAACTCTGATGGTCTGTGAAGATTCAGCACTGGACTCCATACAAGTAGTGTCACCAGAGTTTCAGTGCAAAGACCACAGCTACCAACTCAAGATCATGAGTGGGATAGTTCTTCTCATAGTCTTTGAGTTTTCTAGAAGCATAAGCTATAACGTTTCCTTCTTGCATAAGTACAACTCCTAGGCCCATCTTGGAAGCATCACTGTAGATGTCAAAACTCTTGTCACTTTCTGAAACTATCAGGATGGGAGCACTGGTCAGTCTCTTCTTTAGCTCTTGGAAACTTTGCTCACATTTGTCTGACCATTCAAACTTCTTGTCCTTCCTCGTTAGGGCTGTTAGTGGAGAGGCTATCTTGGAAAAGTCCTCCATAAATTTTCTGTAATACCCAGCTAAACCAAGGAAACTTCTGATCTCTCTAACGTTCTTGGGCCTATGCCAATTATTGACTGCCTCTATCTTGGCAGGATCCACTTGGATGCCTTCTTTAGAAATAATGTGACCTAGAAACGCCACCTGATTTAACCAGAACTCGTACTTCGAGAATTTAGCATAAAGCTGTTTCTGCTGTAACGTCTGCAGGACTATTCTCAAGTGCGTGTCATGCTCCTCTGGGGTTCTGGAATAGACTAGAATGTCGTCGATGAACATGATGATAAATTTGTCAAGGTATTCTCTGAACACTCTGTTCATCAAGTCTATGAAGACTGCAGGTGCATTAGTTACACCAAAAGGCATGACTACAAACTCATAGTGTCCGTATCTGGTCCTGAAAGCTGTTCTGGGTATATCACTTTCCTTCACTTTCAACTGATGGTGTCCAGAGCGCAGGTCTATCTTGGAGAACACTGTTGCCCCTTTCAATTGATCAAATAAGTCGTCGATTCTGGGCAGTGGGTACTTGTTCTTGATTATCACTTGATTTAGAGCCCTATAGTCTATGCACATCCGCATAGATCCATCCTTCTTCTTGACAAACAACACAGGAGCTCCCCATGGTGAATGACTAGGGCGGATGAAGCCTTTGTCAAGTAGCTCCTTAAGTTGTTCTTGTAACTCTTTCAGCTCTGTTGGAGACATGCGGTATGGAGCTTTTGAAATTGGATCGGTACCAGGAACCAATTCAATTTCAAACTCCACTTCTCTGTTGGGAGGTAGTCCAGGTAGCTCTTCTGGAAATACCTCTGGATACTCGCAGACTATCCGAACTTCCTCCTGCTTGGTTCTTTCTTGTTCTTCTGTACTCATAATGAATGTAAGAAAACCAGCACACCCTTTAGCTAACATCTGGTGAGCTGTCAGAGAAGAGAGAAGCTTCTGGGCCCTCCTCCTTGGCACTCCTGTGAATTCAAAGGTTGGTTCACTCTCTAGACTAAAGATCACTTTCCTTCTGCGGCAGTCCACTGAAGCACTGTACTTGCTGAGGAAATCCATACCCAAAATGATATCGAAATCCTGCATGGCGAGGACTACCAGATTAACATATAGCTCTCGATCTGCAATTCTGACTGGTACAGCCCGAATCCACTGGTTGGATTCCATGACTTCCCTAGAAGGTAGGGTCGTCAGGAACTTGGAGTTCATGCTTTTTGTAGGTACCTATAATTCTTTGGCAAAGGGTACTGATACAAAAGAATGGGTCACCCCAGTATCAAATAGTGCAGTAGCTAAATGTTAAAAAATAACTACTTGACCTGTTACGACCGTGGAGGCACTAGCAGCTTCCTCTTTAGTGAGGGAGAATACTCTGGAACTGGCTGGAACTGGTGGGGCTTCCAACCTTCCTTGACTGAGCTGAGGTCCTTCCAGAGTTGCAGGCATATAATGTAACTGAGGTTTGCCTCCATATTGTGTTGGTTGTGGCTGAGGTGCTTTGAGCTTGTTAGGGCATTCTTTAGCCATGTGTCCTTCCTACCCACATGAATAACATCCCGTCTTACCCAAAAGACAGGCTCCTAGATGTGTTCTCCCACATTTAGGACAGAGAGGGAACTTGGTCTACTTGTTTCCTGGTCCTCCCTTCTGGTTAGCTCCTGAGTTCCACTGCTTTCTCTTGTGACCCTTGCCCTTCCAGTTCTGATTACTTGACTGGGGTTTCTGGCTCCCCACTGTCTTGTCTTCGATCTTGACTGGCTTGTGTTGTGCTCATTGTGCCTTGATGCTGTTCAGATAGTGCTTAGCGACTAATGCTCTGCTGACCAGCTCTTCGCCAGTCCGGGGCTGGTGAGTTCCACTATTCACATTAAGTGTTATCACTGGTCTCAGCATCCTGAGCATCAGTCTGACTTGTTCCTTCTCCATACTTACTAGCTCTGGACAGAGATGAGCTAGCCTATTGAATCTTTTAACTGCTTCTTCCACTGACAGGTCACCTTGTCTGAATTCTATAAACTCTTCATAGTGCTTATTGGTGATCCGTTGGCGGAAAAATTCTTCGTAGAACTCTGTCTCGAAGTCAGTCCAGCTCATCCGGTTGACTGCTCTCTTGCTCTTAACTCTCTCCCACCACATACGAACATCTCCAACCAGGCAGAAGGAGGCACACTTGACCTTCTCGACTTCTGGCTAGCCAAGAAGCTCCATTGTGCTCTCTAGTGTCTTGAACCAAGCTTGAGCATCCCAAGGCTCAGTCGTGCCTGAGAAGTTTTTTGGTTTCAGCTTCAGCCACTGGATGAGGTATGCTTCTTGCTTTTGAGGTGCTGTGGCGACATCTTGAGTAACTGGTGGGTCCTTAGTCACCAATGGAGTCCCCACATTTATGGTTGGAGGAGTGGGAGGAACAGGCTGCTGATTGGCCATCAGATTGGCAATCACTTGTTGCTGCTTTGCCACTTGTCTCTGGAGTTGGGCAACAACTTCAGAAAGATTAGGCTCAGTTGTTCTGGGCTCTTCGTTCTCCTGAGCTCGGTCCTCAGTACGAGCGGTACGGGGGCGTCCTCTTCTTGACATCTAGTTATGCAGAGAAAAACTTAAAATCATCCCTACGCTTTCTAGACATATATACATATGTAAACAAAAGAAAACAAGAACTTTCATCTTACTTAAGCATATCTAAGCAAATACTCTATACTGCAAATAATAAGGAAAAGCATAAAAGAAAGTATAAATACATTCTTACTTGAAGACGACAAGGCTGGTGCTGATGTGTGATGCTGGAGAATAGGAACTGCTCTGATACCAACCTGTAATGACCACCCTTCTCACTACTCTCTAAAGGTGTCCGTTACATAACTACTATACACTCTTACTTAACTAGTGTAACAAACTGTACTTAAATTTTTTCAAAAAACTTAAAATTTCGGTAGAGTATATGCTGTTCGGCAGGACTAAAATACAATACAATACTCCAAAATTCAGAACATGCACATATAACTCATAATAGCAGAAACATATGAAACTATATCTCAATGCAAACATAAAAGTATCTACTTACTAAACAGAACTCATCTTAAAATGCGATCTAAAACAAGAATAACCTCAAATGTCATGGAACATAAAGTAAAATCTCAAATGTTCTTAACCACTAAAACACGGAAACTTAATAATGCCCCAAGTCTCTTCCATAGTCCTGGCATCACACATCATCGAACACCTCCTTGTCGCCTTCCTTTGCTATAGGTTTTCCTTTCCTTTATCTGCAGTAAGAGGAAATGCAATCTATAAGAAAAATTACTTAGTAAGTGCTATCTAACTCACAAAACTCGAATATGCATGTATTCAAAAAGAAAACTAGAAACTGAATGCTATAACAGGGAAGCTGCTCATGCTCATCTGATAGCAAGGAAAATTACTCAAGCTCAACTAATAGCAAGGAACTAGAAATAAGAATCAATACTGCTCATGCTCGAATCAATAGCAAATGAAAACTAAAGAATCTGCTCATGTATATCTAATAGTAAAGAAAACTGGTCATGCTCAACTCATGGCAAATAAAAGTTGCACGTGCTTAATAATAGCAAATGAAAACTAGAAAAATATACTCATGTAATTCGAATAGCAAAGAAATCTAGAAATCTGCTAATTAAAAATTAATATCTGCAATGCTTCATGAAAGTAGCAATCAAACTAAGGTTTGCAGTGCTAAAAGAAACCATCAATTCTAACTTGCTGAACTTGAAAATAAAGAAGCTAACTTGCTGAATTAAACTTTTATGACACTTGCTTTGCTAGTTCAAATACATACAGTTTAATACTTCAAAATAATAATAAAGCTTCTCTTGGGCCCAGGCTTAGTACCAATGCGCGCTCCCTAATAGAGACTGTGGTAGCTAGTCACCAGTCCTACGAGGGTAAATACCTTGGTCTTACCAAGGCCAAGACCTTGGAATTGGTCACCTGGATTTGTTTAACGACAACCTTGGAAGTCGGGTACTAGCCTTTTAAAAATAAAATACTTATTATCTTTAATATTCTTATAATAAAATGCCTTGGCATTTCTTTGAGCACTTGGTGTGCTGCTGATTCCAATTCTTAAAATTTAGGAATCTTATCAAGACCTTGGTCTTTTCTTACTTATAACTACTCATAATCCTCAAAAAGGGTTTAATGGAAGACATAAACACTCCACTAAAATTCATGGCTATTCATGCTTATTAAATGGCACAGAAAAATCTAGGACTACATCCACAAAATGAGAAGCTGTTCAGGTTCATGAAAGTAGCATAAATTCTGTAATTGCATGCTCTAAAATAAAACTAATACTAAAATTCCAGCACATGCAAAATTGTTCACAATAAATTCCTGCATACATATATCTGTACACTAAATTTCAACATTTACTAATCTATCACAAGATTCCAGCAAGCATAAACATGTTCATAGAGAAAATTCTAGTACTACTAAACTGTGCTCATAACTCTAGCAATGCCACCAACTAACTGGTTTCCAGAAAGAGTTCAATCTAATACATCTGTACAGGAATGCAAACTGAGCCTCTCCATGGAAACAAGATCTGTGGCAAGAAGGAATCTCAACCTACCAGTATGTACAGCCTAAGTCCAGTGCTACTGTGGAAAGATCTCACTTAAAGTTTACATTCAAAAACTCAATCCCGTACAGCATTTTCCGAGAACAAAGAAGGAAAAATCGAAGTTCGAAACTACCCTTACTGCAGGTGAGAAGCACTTACATTCGTGCTTGGACTTACAATCCGAACAAAAGACCTCTAGGGTTTCGGAGGTTTGCAACTTCCAGCCCCTTCTTCTTGCCCACAGCTTCTCCTCGACGAGGGTATCGCGAGGATGGAAAGAGCTCTCGGATTGGACCCTTGGCCGACCACCGGAGTCGAAACCCTAGCCTCCTTTGTGTTTCCACCCGAGCAGAGAACGGCGCGCGCGAGAGAAGGGAAGAGAGGAATTAGGTCTCGGGAAAATTAAGTCCTCTTTTTATAACTAGGGCATTATGTTATTAACTATCACTTAAATAAAATTCCGCTCTTTCTTTAATCAGCAACGCTCGCTTGGACACTTGGTCAGCCGGATCCACTTAAGGTTCGGGTCGGGTCGGAGGTTGCGGGTTCGAACCTCGGCCGAACCTATTTATTTTTTGAAACTTATCCCTTTTGGTAAAAATACCAAACGAACTCGAAAAATTACATAAAAATACTCTAAAAATCCCTAAAAATCTCTAGAATATTCCTATGGCATTTCTAAATATTTTTAACCACTAATAGAACTCGAAATGAGGAAATTTGGGTTGTTACAACTGGAGGGGAGTGACTTGGTGAGGACACATTCCCGGTTAGGGAACTTAGGTGTCGATCCAACTTAGAATTATTTCGGAACTCTAAGTTGAGATCTTGACTAGATTCTGATCTTGGTGAGACGAAATCTAATTACTACTCTTCTTCTATTATGCTAACTTCTATTTTGTAGGGTAGTTTAAACTATTATTTTTGGAGAAAATTACATTTTCAGTCCTGTAACTTGCATTTTTTTCAATTTTAGTCTTGTTATGAGTTAATTTACGTTCTTAGTCCTGTAACTTGTAATATTTTCTAATTTTAGTCCTTTTTCCTCCAAAATTGAAATTTTTCAACGGAAAATGTCTAGTTTGTGGTTGGAATATAAAAAGTACATGGGTCATAAAAAATCAAAATCCCCAAATTCAATTTACAATTCATCATTTTCTGTTTAAAAATTTTAATTTTAGAGGAAAAAGAACTAAAATTGAAAAATATTACAAGTTATAGGACTAAAAATGTAAATTGACACATAACAAGACTAAAATTGAAAAAAATGTAAGTTACAGGACTAAAAACGTAATTTTCTCTTATTTTTGCCTCGGACTAACTCTATCTTATAGAAGAAGGACATTCTGGAGAAAGGTGGTCCAGTCGACCAGAAGGGATCCGGGCGTCCGGAGTTGGTCCAGGCGCCCGAAACGGGTCTGTGCGCTCGAAATTGGTCCGGGCGCTTGAAAGGCAAATTCCATCCTGACGCAGTCGTCGCACGTGGAGCTCATTGGTTGGCTGGGCTACGTCACGGTCCAGGTGCCCAGAAGGGATCCGGGTGCCTGGAGCCTCTTATATAAGGAGGGTGAGTCCTGAAGCATAAAAAAACAACGACATCTACTCAACTGCGCTGTGCTTCTGCGACGCTGCTTCTTCGACAACCTGCAGCTCAAGTTCTATTTATTGTTATCAGTATTGTTAGTTTTGTTTTATAGTTCTTATACTCAACTTTGTAAACCTGTTTATGAACTATTAATGATTGCCCAACGAAAGCACTCGATGAGTGCGAGCCTTAGAGTAGGAGTCGACCAAGGCTCCGAACCAAGTAAATTGGTTTGTGTTAGCATTATTTTATTTTCATTTTTCCGCTGCGTACTGGCTTCAAATTTTTCGATTGATATTCACCCCCCCCCCCCTCTATTGACTTTCATGATCTAACAAGTGGTATCAGAGTCCGGACTGCCAGATGGTTTAACCGCTGACTATGCACAAGAGCTATGGTCTTATTGAGCCATGTGGGTACAATATTGACCTCGAACAAAGAAAGTGAGGGCTCCTATGTTCGGATCAAGAGGACCATACACCAGGCAGGAAGTCCTAGTTGCGGCTAGGCAAGGAAGTCTTAGTAGGTCGGGTGGACTGAGTGGCAGGAAGACCTGGTGGGTCGAGGATCGGACGTGGGAAGCCTGTAGTCCTTTGTTTGAGGGGGGGGGGGGGATTGTTGGGGTTACAAGGTTGCAAACATAATCCCACATTGAAAACACATGGGGAAGATCATGAGTTTATAAGAGAAAATATATCTCCATTGGCATGAGGCCTTTTAGGTAGAGCCTAAGAGCAAAACTATGAGGGCTAAGACCCAAAGTGAACAATATCATACCATTGTGGAGATATCTAAATTCTTTTGCATTGCGGTAAAAATAACTACCTTTTGCAGCATTATTCCAGGTAATTTTTCGGAACATAACCAAGATGAGGTGGTTGATGCACCTATAACATAATAGTAAAGCATTATCAAGTATATACTCAACCGTAAACTATTAAAAAAATAAGCAAAATTATTAAATGGTGTAAATTGTATAAAAAATAAATACCAGTGGTAAACTACGCCATCTAATGAAAGATTATGAACTTGTATTAAAAATAAATACCTGCGAAAGTTATGATGCCAATAATGGTGGGAATTGAGTCTTAGTCATACTCACACTATCAACAAAGCTACCAATTGTTGGCATATAATTTATAGGCTAAACAAGAAAATAAAATACAGTTTTAAATAGTTATAACATAAATTATGTTAGATTAACATAAGTCAAACAAATACCAACTTGATGATTGATACAGTTATATTGTACGATGGCCATGCTGGAAATAGTTTGATCTACACCCTGTATTATACAAAAAAAATTAATGATTTAAATTGTTTAAATTTAACAACAAATAATACCAAATAAATAAAAATTTGGAAGTTATGGAGTTGAAACCATTACAATCGTTGAAGCTTGGTTTATTTTCCTTGCTACTTTTCTTTTCCTTGAAATCTTCTCTAACCCACCTTTCAACCTTTTACTTGAGACCGTTTTCTTCTTTGTTTTAATTCCTTTTACTCTTGTAGAGTTCCCTTCACCATAATCAAATTCCTAGGATTCTTGGCTCACTTTTGATTGTTGGACATTTGATTCATTAAATTGTAACTTATCATCCACCATCTTACACAAGCTCAACATAGCATCTTTAACAACATTGTAAGTGTCATTCCTTTCTACTACCTTGGTAACCAATTGAACATTCAACCCACACAAATCTTTGTATCGCATGTTTTGAAGTACTTTTGGATCCAAACTAACATTGTTGGCCATTGAATCATAAACTCCAAAATATCCAATTTTTGTTTTTTTTGTCCACCTTTTCAATGCATATTCACTTGGGATCTTCATGATATTATTCCACATAAATATTTTTAGAATATGAGAACACAAAATTCCAGTAAATTCATATTTTCTACAACTACACTCAATTTTTTCAGACTTCTTATAAAGTGTAACTACATACAGGTTTCTCTTTTTGTGAGGAGTAACATTATATTTTGTAAATATATTAACATCCTCAAAAATTTCTAGACTAGAATGATGAGATAAGCACCACTCTTGTTGAAAACACTTGTATACCTCAGGAGTATAAATTTCGCTAGCATGCTTTAGAATCTCAATTGGAACATTAAATATGGAACTATTGTATTTGATCTAAAATATGCTTTTAATTGCTCATATCGATGATCATCAAGGAGTCTTTGGAAGTGATTGAAGAAGTCTAAAAACTTACTGTCCTAAAACACCTCAGATCTGTATAGCAAAGATCTAGCATAAGGGGAGAGAATCATTGTTCAACATGAGGGAATTCCGATTGTCACCAGTGAAGGAGATGAAGTAAAGTTGTGGGCGGTAGACCTAGGGCACCACAGCGTGTCCCTGCTCATACCTGAGGTTCACCGGCTCGAAGTGGACTGACGGCAACCGTCTGGTAGTAAGGAGAGATGTCGAGGCAGTGAATCTGGCTGCTAGAAAAATGAAAAGGGGGAGGCAGTGGCGCACGTCAGCAGATTTAGGCTCGGCTCGGCGACAATGCGATGAAGAAGAACAAGGGTCGACGGTGATCAACGCTAGGGTAGAGAGAAGGCGGCGCTTGGCGACAAGGGTGGTGATCGGGGCGACACGAGAGGCGATCGAGCGGAGATCGTGAAAGAGAGGAGAATGGATCAGCTAGAGCGTCGGTTGTAGGGGCGATGCAATGAAGAGGAAGGGAAAGAAGAAGAGGATCGAGCGGAGGCGAGGAAGAGAAGGCTCGAGAGAAGAAGTGCCCTACTTCTCCTTGGCTATGACTTTTGTTCACGATGAGGAAGAGGAAGAGAAAGGGAGAGGAATCGGTGTTTAGGGCACGGGTGAGAATGAAGGGAAAGAGGAAAAGAGGAAAAGAAAATGAAAATTTTAACTTTTCCTCGTTAAAATGGGATAGCTTAAATAGACTTTCCCCTAGCCCCAATACTTATCCCCGTAACCTACATCATATGACCTCCGAAAAATTCCCAAAATTTTTTTAAAAATTTTGGAAAATTCCGTTAAGGTTATTCCTCTATTTAACCTTATTATTTAATTAATTTTTGTTGCCGTATTTTACATTCTCCCATACTAATAAAAATTTAGTCCCCAAATTTCATTATCTACCATCAGCAAGCACTAGCAATAAATAGATAGAATAAATGTTGAACGGAAATTTAACCCACATACCTCAAGTGAAAAGATGGGGGTATCGAGCTCGGATAGTATCCTCAAGCTCCCAGATAGCTGCCTCGTCATAATGATGTTGCCATCCGACTTTAACTAGCCGGATAGTCTTGTTCCGCAGTTGACGCTCTTTCTGGTCCAAAATCCATACCGGAACCTCCTCGTAGGTAATGTCAGGTTGAATGGGAACTGGTATATCTGACAGTACATGTTCTGGGTCCGCTACGTATCTCATCAGCATAGACATATGAACACATCATGAATGCCTGCCAGAGCTGGTGGTAGCGCCAGACGATAAGCTATCGCTCCAATCCTCTCCAAGATCTGGAAAGGTCCAATGTATCGTGGGGCTAGCTTGCATCGGAGGCTAAATCTCTTCACCCCTTTTGTGGGTGAAACTCTCAGAAACACATGGTCATCAGTAGAGAACTCCAGGGGTCTACGTCTCCGATCCACATAACTCTTCTGACGGTCCTGCGCCTCCGACATCCTCCGTCTAATAGTACCGACCAACTCTACCTCCTGCTGAGCTCTATGAAGTCCTAACAGCTTGGTCTACCCAACCTCCTCCCAGAGGGTGGGTGTCCGACAAGGACTACTGTACAATGCTTCAAACGTTGCCATCTGGATAGTCGAATGATAGTTGTTATTGTAGGCGAACTCTACCACTGGCAAGTGGTCCTCCTAGCTGCCTCCAAAATCTATAACACAAGACCTCAGCAAGTCCTCTAGAGTCTGAATGGTCTGCTCTGACTGCCCATCTGTCTGCGGATGGAAGGCTGTACTGAATCAGAGTTGTGTGCCCAAGGCCTGCTGCAGACTCTGCCAGAACTAAGACGTGAACCATGGGTCTCTATCCGATATAATACTCAATGGAACACCATGCAATCTGATGATCTCTCGAAAATACAGCTCTGCCAATCAATTCAGAGAATTGGTCTTCCGGATCGCTAAGAAGTGTGTGGATTTGGTTAATCGGTCAATGACTACCCAAATCGCGTCGTGGCCTAGTCGTGTCCTAGATAATCCCACCACAAAATCCATGGTGATATGCTCCCATTTCCACACCGGGATAGGAATCCTCTGAAGTAATCCAACAGGTCTCTGGTGCTCAGCCTTCACCTGCTGACAGACAAGACATCTAGCTATAAATTCCGCGATGTCTTTCTTCATGCCGTTCCACCAATAGGAACGCCTCAAGTCTCGATACATGCGGGTCTCACCTGGGTGGATAGAAAATCGAGAGCGATGAGCCTCCTGAAGTAATTCCTCCCTGACTAGGTGAGATGGAGGTACGCATAATCAGCCTCGAAAATATATAATACCTGCGTCATCTTGGGTGAACTGTGTCTGCTGCCCGGAAGCTATTTGGCTGCCAATGGACTGTAAGTGTTGATCACCGACCTGGGCCTCTCAGATCCTCATCCTGATTGACGATTGAGCAATCATGGTAACCAGAATACCCTGCTCTATCCATCCCTGCTCCTTAAGGCCCAACTCGGAGAAACCCTGAATCAAGTCTGTAACCACAACTCGATGGCAAGTCAAAGTCCCTCTGGACTTCGTGCTGAGCGCATTGGCAACCACATTAGCTTTCCCTGGGTGGTAGCTAAAAGTATAATCATATTCCTTTAGGAACTATATCCATCTCCTCTGTCAAAGATTAAGTTTTTTCTGAGTGAAAAGGTATTTGAGACTCTTATAATCAGTTAGAATCTTAAATGTAATACCATAAAGGTGATGCCACCAAGTCCTGGTGTCGCGAACCAAGTGAAAGACTGGACTAGCCGGGAAGCGGATGTCCAGCAGAAAGTCTGGAAGCGTCGAGTGCTGAGCAAAAGTCCAGTCGATCTGGAGGATCGCACTGGCAACAGGTAAAATCTCCTGAGTGGAGTAGGTGAGGACGCGTTCCCCGTAGAGGGAACAGTAGGCGTCGGGTCGACCTAGGGTTTCCGGTCGGAAACTCGAAGTCAGACTCGGATAGTCCGGAGACTGTCTATACTTCATTTATCATATTTATTGTATTAGGTGCTAACTTTGTGTTGCAGGGTAGTGTTTGGGACTAACGTATCTTGCAGGTGCAAATGAGCAACCTAAAGCCTCGGATGAACAGTGTCTGAGGCGCCTTCATGGAGCTTGGAGGCGCCTCGGGTGCAAGGCTGGAGCTGGCTGCGAGAAGCTGTTCAAGGCGCCTTGATGAACAGTGGAAGGCGCCTTGAACAGATGAAGGCGCCCTGGTGAACAGTGGAAGGCGCCTTGAATCTGTGATAAGGTTCGACCAGTTCACCCCTTATCTCCGCGGCTAACTCGGCTCATTCAAGGCGCCTTGGGTGGTATTCAAGGCGCCTTGAACACTCTTTATAAAGAGGGTTCGACCAGCAGCTTGAATCATCTGAGTCCAAGCAATCCTTCTGATACAAGTTGCCTACGAGACGATCCCGAAGTGCTGCAACTTGACACCGACAACCCGGAGCTCTGCATCTACTATTTCTCTTGTTGTTGGTAAATTTAAAAGCTTTTATTGTAATTAGTTTGTAACACATTTATGAAATATTGTTGTTGCCCACGGAAAGCGATCAAGGATCGCGGGCCTTCGAGTAGGAGTCGCCTTAGGCTCCGAACGAAGTAAAATCGACCTGTGTCTTTGTGTTATTTTTTTATCTATTCCGCTGCGTGTTTTACAACTCCGATAGTTTTACGATTCCGATAATCGAACGAAATAGCCACGAGCGCTATTCACCCCCCCTCTAGCGCGTCTCGATCCAACATGTTGAACTTCACGTATAGACGATGTCGTCAAAGAATCTCCAAGACTATGCGAAGATGCTATGCATGTTCCTCCTCGGAATGAGAGTAGATCACAATGTCATCAATGAAGACAACAACGAACTGATCTAGATACTCCATAAAAATGAGGTTCATCAAATCCATAAACACTGCTGGAGCGTTGGTAAGCCCAAATGGCATTACCAAAAATTCATAATGTCCGTATCTGGTACGAAATGATGTTTTTTGAATATCAGATTCTTTGACTCTCAGCTGATGATATTCGGACCGTAGATCAATCTTAGAATATACTGATGTACCTCTGAGCTAATTAGACAAATCCTCGATCCGTGGTAAGGGGTACTTATTCTTGACGGTCACTACATTCAGCTGTCTGTAATCGATGCATAATCTCAGAGTACCATCCTTTTTCTTGACAAATAATACCGGAGAACCCCACGAAGAAACACTAGGGCGAATAAATCCCCTTTCTAATAACTCCTGGAGTTGGACCTTTAGCTCATCGAGCTTTTTCGGTGCCATACAGTAAGGAGCTTTCGATACTGGCACGGTCCTCGAAATCAACTCAATAGTGAACTCCACTTGCCTTCAGGGAGGCAAACCTGGTAACTCATCTGCAAATACATCGGGATACTCTCGGACCACTGGAACGTCTGAGAGCTGGGTACTACTGCTGTCGTCAGTTTTAATCAAAGACAAATGAAATCCTTGACAGCCATGTGACAATAGCTTCTGAGCCCGAATCGCAGAAATGATCGATATGTCGTCATCCCTGATGCTAGTGAAATCCCATGAGGGTTGGTTCGGAGATCGGAAGGTGACCACCCTCGTTCGACAATCAACCATGGCATGATATGCAGACAGCTAATCCATGCCAAGGATAATGTCGAACTCGACCATTTCCAGTACTAATAAATCAACCATGAGTATCATATTGCCAAAGTCTTACGACCAACCTTTGACCTCCTGAGTGACGTCCAATGTATCACCAAACGATAGGGAGACGGCCAGTCACTGCGGTCTAAGGGTAGGTAGTCTACCTATGTCCCTCATGAAGGCACGGGAAATAAAGGAATACGAGCTACTAGTATTTATCAGCATATCAGCGGATAATGCATAAAGTAAATGTTGGTTAGTCCTAGGAAAATCGTACCGGTTTCACTGTACAAAAATTTTGTACAAGTGTCGAACATTTCCTTAAATAACCTATTGTGTTCTTTAGAAATTAAATTAGGAATCGCAGACGGAACTTAACATCATTGATTCCAAATTTAACTTATCTGTTCTTAATGGTTTAGATTTGAATCGCAAGCGGAACTTAACACTATTGATTCAAATCTACCTAAGTTATTAATTCCATAAATATTAATTTCCAAAATCGGCTTCCAGGACTGCATGGCGAGGCACATGGTCTTCTTGGATATGGGAGCAACTACTACCGCCTAGGCAAAGCCTTTTAAGGAAAGCTAATATTTATTTCCTTAAATAACTCTAGGTTAACCAAAAAGAACAATCGAATCACAAATTCAAAAAATAAAAGAAAAGAATAACAACTTTGAAACAAATCCGAAAACTCTAGAATCATATGCCTCTTGTGTTTGGTATTTCCAAAAATAACTTATACAAAGAAAAACTAGTATGATGCGGAAAACAATTACTAGTTATACCTTTCTTTGTAAGCAAAAATAACCTCTTGATCTTCTACCGTATTCCTCTTCTTATCTCGGACGTTGTGTGGGCAACGATCTTCCGAGACGAGAACCACCAAGCTCCTTCTTCTCCAAGCTAGATTCAGCCACCATTAATTCTCCATGAGAAGTAAAGGTCCGGCCACCACCACCAAGCTCCAAGGGATGCTAGAAACGAAGTCTTCTTTCTCTCCTTCTTCTCCTAGCTAGAACCGGCCACCATGGAAAGCTCTTGTGTTGATGCCGCCAGCCACAAAGGAGGAAGAGAAAAGAAGGAGAAGAGGAGACCCTAGGGCCGGCCACACCAAGGAAGAAAAGAGAGGAAGAAAAGAATAGAGTCGTTAGCCATGAAGGCACCTCTACCTCCTCTTTTATAATCCTTGGTCTTGGCAAATAAGAAAATTTTAATTAAAACTTCCTTAATTCCTTTGCCATGAAAAAGGAAAAATTATTTAATTAAAAATAATTTTCTTTTCTTAATATCAATGGCCAGCCACCTACAATCCCAAAATCAAGGAAATTTTAATTCACACAAGAATTAAAACTTCCTAATTTGTTTCCAGAAATTTTATAAAAAATTTCTCCAATAATTTTTCCCTTCATGGTGGATTATAAAAAGGAAATTTTATAAATTAAAACTTTCTTTTAAACATGTGCATAAAAAGAAAGTTATCTCTAAAAATTAAAATATCTTTCAATCTACAAATAAGGAAAGATATCAAATCTTTTCTTAATCTTTTGTAGAAACTTATAAAAGAGAATATTTAATTTTTAAACTCTCTTTTAAATCATGAACATGGTTAAAAGGGAAAGTTTTCTTAAAATTTAAAATCCACCTTTTAATCTACAAATAAGGAAAGATTTTAATTTTTTTCTTAAACTTTTGTAGAAAGCTATAAAAGGAAAGATTTAAATTTTAAACTCTCTTTTAAAACCATGGAATCCATATAAGAAAAAATTTATAAATAAAATCCTTTTTAATATGATGTGGCCGGCCACATCATGCTTGGACTCCAAGCATTGGCCGGCCACCAACTTGGCTCAACCTTTGGGTCTTGGCCGGCCCTAGCTTGGGTTCCAAGTTAGCTTGGTCGGCCCCTATAGGTTAGGTAAGAAGGTGGGTATGTGGTGGGTATAAATCTCTATATACAAGAGGCTACGATAGGGACCGAAAGGAAGAATTGGTTTTGGTCTCCCGATGAAATTAAGCTTCCCGTGTTCGCTCCGAACACACAACTTAATTCCATCAATAATAATTCATTCCACTAAAGAACTATTATTGAACTACCGCACCAATCCCAAATTACATTTTTGGGCTCCTTCTTATTATGAGTGTGTTAGTCTCCCTGTGTTTAAGATGTCGAATGTCCACTAATTAAGTGAGTTACTGACAATTCATTTAATTAATATCTTAGTCCAAGAGTAGTACCACTCAACCTTATCGTCATGTCGGACTAAGTCCACCTGCAGGGTTTAACATGACAATCCTTATGAGCTCCTCTTGGGGACATTATCAACCTAGATCACTAGGACACAGTTTCCTTTTATAATCAACAACACACACTATAAGTGATATCATTTCCCAACTTATCGGGCTTATTGATTTATCGAACTAAATCTCACCCATTGATAAATTAAAGAAATAAATATCAAATATATGTGATTGTTATTATATTAGGATTAAGAGCACACACTTCCATAATAATTGAGGTCCTTGTTCCTTTATAAAGTCAGTATAAAAGAAACGACCTCTAATGATCCTACTCAATACACTCTAAGTGTACTAGTGTAATTATATAGTTAAGATAAACTAATACCTAATTACACTACGACCTACCAATGGTTTGTTCATTTCCATCTTGGTCGTGAGCTACTGTTTATAATTTATAAAGAACCGATAACACGATCTTCTGTGTGTGACACCACACACTATGTTATCTACAATATAAATTAATTGAACATCTACATTTGGTATATAAATGTAGACACTTGACCAATGTAATTCTTATAAATGTTTATACAAAAGCTAAGCTTTTAGTATACACTCCAACAGTAAAACCATACCACGGAAAATAGATCCGTCGGCTCGCTGCGCATCCTCTCTGGTAACCACGTGTATACGTCCAATCTCAGGAGGTGGTGGAGGTGGTAGTGATGCCAAAGGCTGTTGTGCCTAAGTCTGAGCCTGCCACTAAGTTGGTGTCGGATACTATGCCAGAGATGGATATGAGGGCTGTGACTGATACTGGATAGGACGTTGGGGTTGCGGCTGGTACTGAATCAGTGGCTGAGGCTGCGGTTGATACTGCACTAGGGGCTGAGGTTGTGACTGGTACTGAGCCAGTGGCTGAGGCTGCAGATACTAGACTAGTGGATGAGGCTGCAACTGATACTGAGATCCCACGACAGAACTCTGAGGTACTATAAGGGCACTGGGGTGCTCCTGTCCGTGCATGTCATATGCAACCGCTGTAGGGGGAGCTATCCTCTGCTGATGATGCAAAGATTGGGCTCTTTGCCCTCCTCGCCGAGTCCCTGACTAACTGTGCTGTCCCTCATAAACAGTAACTCTAGAAGCCATATGCTGAGTCTTCAACGAACAATCTTGTCCCAGATGCCCAAGCTGTTTGCAGTAATAGCAAACTGACTGTCCCAGGTCGCAGGTTGAGGTGATATGGTCTCTGGACCCACATTTGGTGGAGTGAATGTTGCTGGTGGACTGTTTCCGGTTCTACTGAGGAGACCGGAATTATCCTGATGAAGATCGCCCTAACTTCTGAGGCTGACTAGATGCCCCAGAAGTACCCTGCCCTAGCTGACTACGACCACTCTGCTGCTATCCGATAGCCTGTGGCTGTTGGATCTATCCTGAGGTCTGATCCGCCGGCTTCCTTTTCTTGTCCGGATATGCTCTCTACTGAGCAGAGTCAATCATAAGGGCTCTGTCTAATGTCTCTATGTAAGACGAATTCCCAAAACCAGAATCTTTACTTACAGAGGTTCATCCAGTCCTTGAACAAACTGAAGCATACGAGACCTGTCCTCAGTAACTAATTCTGGACAAAATCTGGCCAACCGATTGAATTTAGCATTATACTCCATCACTGTGTGATTATTCTGCTGAAGATTCAGAAAATCCTGACGGCGTGTCATCTGATATGACCGTGAAAAATACTGACTCTCAAAAGCTTCTCTGAATCTCGTCTAGGTGATATTCTGCTCGCCTATGATGGAACGCTGCATATCCCACCATATATCGGCCTCACCCCGTAAATGGAAAGCAACTAGCTCGACTTTCTCCCACTCAGAGCAAGCCATGTAAGAGAAGGTTCGCTCCATAGTCTCTATCCAGAACTGGGCTACACTCGGATCTGTCTCTCCACGGAATAGTGTAAACTGGCTCTTCATCGACTCTGCCAAGGCTGGGATCCAAGCTCATGCCACAACTATATCAGTAAGGTGAGTAGGGACTGTTGCGGGAGCTGGCGGAACCACTGGAGCTGGTACTATAGGTGGTACCACTAGATATGCCGAGAGAGGTATCCCCGGTGCTGTTGCATAAACTAGGGTAGGTGCCGCTGGTGGCACTGTAGGGTCAATATAGGTGGGCGCAGCTAGAGGTACGGTAGGTGTAACTGGTGCTGCTGGTGCGTGTGTCAGGTACGCAGCAGTAGGTACTGCTGGAGGAGGTGCCGGATACGCCATAGGCACGATTAGAGGAGGTGTCGGATATGCCGTAGTTGGCACCGCCGGAAGCACTGTGAATACTGCAGGAGTGGGTACGACGGTACGGTTGGGGTAGGTACCTCTGAAACCATCGGAGTCTGAGAGCCTGACACGCCCGCAGTACCATGCGGAGTCTGTCCCTAACCGACAGGCACATCCCCAGCAGACACCTCTGGTGACTCTGTCACTAGGGAATCCAATGTCCTCTTGCGTGGACGTCCTGCACCACGCCTCGGAGCAGGAACAGGTGCATTTCGCCTCATCTCTGTTAAATTATGTCCCAGATATTAATACAAGTATCAAAATTATAAAAATTAACATTTTACCAATTTGCCTTCAGGAGATGTTCTGTCGCTGTCCAGTCCCCATTTAAGACCTCGGAACTCTGAAATAAGAAAATCGAAGGAAATCCGTACAAATCCGAAAATAAATACCCAGATTAACTAGAATAACCTGGGCTCTGATATCAAAAGAATTGGTATCAGATTAACTCAAAAATCCAAAGCACGAAAAATAGATATCGGAAACTTGGCTCTGATACCAAATAAATTGTCACGCGCCAGGTAGTCCCTGCTAGAAGAAATTTTGGCAGCATCTCTCCTGTACGAGTGACAATATGAAACTATACTACATGCCCTCAGTGCCATATATACTTCGGCCAATACAGCCGGAACAATAAATATGAAATACAACAGCAATCCACGCAGTTTAAATCATCTCAGCATCTGGCTGACACAACCACGTAGTTTATATTTAAATAAGTCCTACTCCACCACAACGACAGAAAACATAAAACCACAATAGAGAAACCAACGCAACGGAAAAATATGTATAGTAGACCAAAACTCGATAAAAATCCTCGAGTACAATAACAAGTATATTGATCAACAAGTAGATCAACACAAAAACAAGGAACCAAGTCCGTAAGCAGAAAATCGTCGCGACACGAAGTGGGGACTAGCGACTGGAATCTCCTGATGGCCTCAACCTGAAATAGGTATAATCAATAGGGTGAGTTAAATACTCAGCGGATACCAAGTTGACATGCATAGTAAGAAATAATCAATAGTAACAAATATGTGTATAGTCTCCTGAAGTAATGGAAAATGCAAAACTTTAAGAAAAGGAGAAGCTGTACTCACCAGGACCTCCTATCAGAATAATAAGGTCATCAACCCGTAAATAATATGTCCCTGTATGCATGTCAATTATATGCATCCATCCAATATGTACCAAATAAAGTGCAACAAACATAAGCAATAAATGCAATCATGCATATGATGCAAATGACATGATCACCCCTGATGCCAGTCAGCCATCTCACATACGATGGTGAGACCGAGTGGGTAGGGCTATGACAACTGTGCACTCTTCCATCACTGCTCCTGATGAGTGACCCAATGGACAAGATGCTGTTGAAGTACACCTATCCTCCTACCCCAAATCATAAATGGGGGAGCGTAATGCTCTCATCTCCCTGAGACAGTCTAGAGGAGGGATCCCCGATGTGCTACCACGCTGCGTTACGCTACCCATGAGTGGACCAACGGAGCACTGACAGAGCAAACTGCCACATACCCTGCTTGATATACCACTAACCCATGAGTGGTTGTGTGTGCAAATCCATGTAACTGGCGATGAGCTTAACAATAATGGGGCTGCTAATCTCTCAGCATGCAATTATGCAAGATGGTGCATGACACTAAACATGAAAATCCTGACCATATCTACCTCCATAAAATAAGTACCAAAAATAGATGGATCAAATACGAAGATCTAGGTACACAGGTCAGATATGGCAAATGTCTAGTCCGGTGTATCGTAAGGCATGGTTTGTCACTACCTCTATGAGCATATATAATCAAGCAGATATGAATGCAAAATAGGTAAGTAAAAACAAGCATGCAACAAGTAACTAGTAGTGACATACCGATGCAGATATGAATATAATCATTACTACTTGTTAAAAATTACTATGCATATCAAATGACAATATTTAAAGATAAGTCAAGGTACCCACCTCCAATATAGCGCGTGCCAAAAGTAATCCCACGAAAGGCAGCTCATCGCAAATCAGAGTCCTGTAACAACACTTTAATTTAGCTACTCTACAAATATCAAATAGCTAAATCAAAATTCCTATTAACCAGGAAACCCTAATTTTATTCGTTGATCTCGGTTAATTAAATAAATCGGATTTAACCCGAAGCTTAGATTAAATCCAACATTTTCAACCCTAATTAAATATAACTCAACAGTCAACTAGGATTAGTTTTCTTAACCCTAATTATTCCATCATTCAGTTTAAACCTAAACCAATTCTACACATGAACAACTGACCTTATCAACCTTCTCCTTTAAATCCTCAGCCGAAGCAAAATCGCCACAATAATTTCAAAAAGCCCCAATCTAAGGTGCCCACTGGCGGAACTCAGCCGGAAGGGTTTACTGTTGGAAAGATGGTCTACTGCTGGATATTATAGCTGAAGCCAACTAGTGTGGCTCTCCTCCAACCTAAAACACCTCAGTTCTGTATAACAAAGATCTAGCACAAGGGAAGAGAATTATTGTTCAACATGAGGGAATTCCGGTTGTCACTAGTGAAGGAGATAAAGGAAAGTTATGGGCAGTAGACCTAGGGCACCATAGTGTGTCCCTGCTCATACCTGAGGTTCATCGACTCAAAGTGGACTGACGGCAACCATCTGGTAGTAAGGAGAGATGTCGAGGCAGTGAATCCAGCCGCTGAAAAAATGAAACGGGGGAGGCAGTGGCACGCTTCGACAGATTTAGGCTTGGCTGGCGACAACGCAATGGAGAAGAACAAGGGTCGACGGCGATCAGCGATAGGGCAGAGAGAAGGTGGCGCCTGGCGATAAGGGTGGCGATCGGGACAACGCGATAGGTGATTGGGTGGAGATCGTGAAAGAGAGGAGAAGGGATCAGCTAGGGCGTCAGTTGTGGGGGCGACACAATGAAGAGGAAGGGAAAGAAGAAGAGGATCGGGCGGAGGCGAGGAAGAGAAGGCTTGGGAGAAGAAGTGCCCTACTTCTCCTTGGCTACGACTTTTGTTCACGAGGAGGAAGAGGAAGAGAAAGGGAGAGGAATCAACATTTAGGGCATGGGTGAGAATGAAGGGAAAGAGGAAAAGAAAAAGAAAAGAAAAGAAAAATTTTAACTTTTCCTCATTAAAATGGTGTAGCTTAAATAGGCTTTCCCCTAGCCCCAATATTTATCCCCATAACCTACACCATACGATCTCCGAAAAATTCTCAGAAAATTTCTAAAAATTTCGGGAAATTCCGTTAAGGTTATTCCTCTATTTAAGCACTAGCAATAAATAGATAGTATAAATACTGATTGGAAATTTAACCCACATACCTCAAGTGAAAAGATGGGGGTATCGAGCTCGGATAGTATCCTCGAGCTCCCAGGTAGCCTCCTCGTCATAATGATGCTGTCATCTAACTTTAACCAGTCGGATAGTCTTGTTCTGCAGCTGATGCTCTTTCTGGTCTAGAATCCATACCGGAATCTCCTCATAGGTAATGTCAGGCTGAATGAGAACTGGTATATCTAACAGTACATGTGTTGGGTCAGCTACGTATCTCCTCAACCTAGACACATGGAGCACATTGTGAACGCTTGCTAGAGCTGGTGGTAGCGCCAGACGATAAGCTACATCTCCCATCCTCTCTAAGATCTGGAAAGGTCCAATGTATCATGGAGCTAGCTTGCCTCGGAGGCTAAATCTCTTCACCCCTTTCGTGGGTGAAACTCTCAGGAACACATGGTCGCCAGTAGAGAACTCCAGGGGTCTACGTCTCCGATCCGCATAACTCTTCTGGCGGTCCAGCACCTCGGACATCCTCCATCTAATAGTACGGACCAACTCTGCCTCCAGCTGAGCTCTATGAGGTCCTAACAGCTGGGTCTCCCCAACCTCCTCCTAGAGGGTGGGTGTCCGAAAAGGCCAACCATACAATGCTTCAAACGGTGCTATCTGGATAGTTGAATAATAGCTGTTGTTGTAGGCGAACTCTACCAATGACAAGTGGTCCTCCTAGCTGCCTCCAAAATCTATAACATGACCTTAGCAAGTCCTCTAGAGTCTGAATGGTCTGCTCTGACTGCCCATCTGTCTGTGGATGGAAGGTTGTACTGAATCAGAGTTGTGTGCCCAAGGCCTGCTGTAGACTCTGCTAGAATCGAGACGTGAACCGCGGGTCTCTATTCGATATAATACTCAATGGAACACCATGCAATATGATGATCTCTCAACAATATAGCTCTGCCAATCGATCCAGAGAATTGGTCTTCCGGATCGCTAAGAAGTGTGTGGATTTGGTTAATCGATCAACAAATACCCAAATCGCGTCGTGGCCTCGTCGTGTCCTAGGCAATCCCACCATAAAATCCATGGTGATATGCTCCCATTTCCACTCTGGGATAGGAATCCTCTGAAGTAATCCAATAGGTCTTTGGTGCTCAGCCATCACCTGCTGACAAACAAGACATCTAGCTACAAATTCCACAATGTCTTTCTTCATGCCGTTCCACCAATAGGAACGCCTCAAGTCTCGATACATGCGGGTCCTGCCTGGGTGGATAGCAAATCAAGAATGATGAACCTCTTGAAGTAACTCCTCCTTGACCAGGTGAGATAGAGGTACGCATAATCGGCCTCAGAAATATATAATACCCGCGTCATCTTGGGTGAACTCTATCTGCTGCCCGGAAGCTATTGTAACACCCACGAAATTATAAGATATGGGCATTATTTTTTTAGAGCATAAAGATAAGAGGAATCAAAAGAAATAATATAAATAAAAAGAAAGAGACGTGAAGGTTTGAACCTTGAACCTCCCACAAATTATAGAGTTAAATTGGTGTATGATAACCACTAGAATAAGGAATAATAGATGTATCTTGTAACATGTATCTTATGTTTCTTGTAACATGTATCTTATGGTAGGAGGTTAATCTAATGTTTCTATGCTGGAATGTTTGGTTAGAACTTAGATCCATGTTCTTAGACTCTTGGCCAAGTATGAATAAAAGGACTAGGTGAGCTTAAGACCCAAACTAAACACGCTCCCTTTGTTTTTATGATATGTACCCTATGATAAGAGAATTGTAACATTTCTCATACTTGTATGTTGCTTGGAATTAGGATGCCTCCCTTTCAACTTTTGGCTATGATAAGATTAAGGGCCTAGGAGAACCTTAAACCTAATCTAAGCATGCCATGATTCTTCTTAAGATAAGATAGGAAGTTAATATGATATGCTCATGCTTATATGTTGATTTAACTTTATTTCATGCTCATGAACATTCGGCCATGGTAGGTTTTAGGGCCTAGGAGAATTTTAAACCTAAACTAAGCATGCCATGATTTTCCTTAAGACAAGATATGAAGTTAACATGACATGCTCATGCTTGTAGGTTGATTAGAACTTTATTCATGCTTATGAACTTTCGGCCACAACTAGTTTAAAGGCCTAGGAAACTAAGAACCCAACCTAACTATGCTCATGATGTTCTTGGTAATAAATACTGTGAAATTTGTTTAGGGTTTCCATGCTTTTATGCCACATGAAACCTAGTTACATGATTTACAAGTTTCTTCCATAGTAAGTTTATAAGCTTAGGAAACCTAGAACCTAAACTAAATATGCTTATGATGTTCCTCATGATATATAATATGATATTGGTTTAGAGATCACATGCTTGTAAGTTGATTTTTAACCCAATGTGATGCTTGATGATATTCGGCCATAACAAGTTTACAAGCTTAGGGAACCTAGAACCCAAACTAAACATGCTTATGATGTTCCTCATGATAAATGATATGATATTGGTTTAGTGTTCACATGCTTGTATGTTGCTTTTAACCCAATGTAATGCTTTATAGGATTCGGCCATGACAAGTTTCTAAGCTTAGGAAACCTAGAACCTAAACTAAATATGCTCATGATGTTCCTTATGATATATGATATGATATTGGTTTAGGGCTCACATGCTTGTATGTTGATTGTTAACTTAATTCACAATCATATGTTTCGGCCACTATATGAAAATTAGGGTTAGAGACCTAATTATGATCTTCATGTGTCTCACATGCAATGCTTCATAATATGATAAGAACTTGCTATGCTTCTATGTTTATTTACGTATGCTCATGATCTACGCATGTTGATAACCCTTATGATATGTTGTGTGCCAAATTATGTATGCCATTATGATGAGCTGTGTGCCCAAACTATGCATGTATTTATGATGTGCTGTGTGCCCAAATTATGCATGTTATTATGATGAGCTGTGTGCCCAAATTATACATGTGTTTATGATGTGCTGTGTGCCCAAATTTATGCATGCTACTATGGTGAGCTGTGTGCCCAAATTATGCATGTTTATGATATGTCAAGAAAAAAATGATATGCATGAAATGATAAGAACCATGATATGTATGACATGCTACTTTACTTTCTATGGCTTATACCAAGGGTGGGCTCCATAAGCGCCCCGGGGTCGATGGACTAAGAAACGGGCCTCGTTAGGGATGGGCTCCTAAGTGCTCCTAGGTCGATGGACTAAGAAACGGGCCTAGTATGTATGCCTTGTAGGGTTCAAGACTTGCTACCTTGGACCTACATAGGACGTGCACATTTATGTATGTGGTACAAGCCGGGGCCCCCCTTATGTTGAGATTATGTTTAAGTATGTATATAATAAGTTTTCAAAAGACATGATGCATATATTTTCATGATACATGTTTTGAAAGTCATCTTGCATATACTTTATGATTTTGCCATGATACGCCATGATACTTATGATTATGTTATGATATGCTAGGATGCACTTTATGATTATGTCATGATACGCCATGATACCTTACGATTATGTTACGATATGCCATGATGTACTTTATGACATGATATAATTTGATGCTCTTTATGAATATGACATGATGTTCTGTATTTTATGAAAGTTACGATATGATGCTTCTATACATGATATGATGAGTTTGTCTCCATGCTTTATGCCTTGATGATTATGTTATGCTATATGGTTTTTGTGAGTAGGAAAGGATCTTACTAAGTCATGTGCTTATAGCTTACTTTCCTTGTACCACAGATAAGGGAAAAGGCTGGATAAACTAAGGGAGCTGCAGGAGGGGCAAGAAGGATGTGTGTGGTAGTGGTTCAGCTAAAAGAAAAAGACCTGCTTTTGTTTAATAAGAATTATGTCTAGCTTATGTTATTGTTTTCATGACTCCATGACATTTAATTATGCTTATTGGTATTATGACTTAAAATCATGTTAAGCATGCTATGTGACCTTATATGCTAGGTAGTTAGTAATGGTGACTTGAAAAGAAAAGTTTTTAAAGAAAATCTTATAAACAAGACTTCCGCTGTTTTAAATAGAAAAAAAATACTAGCATGCAAGTAAGTAAGTAAGTAAGTAAGTAAAGTGACCCCCGTCCCTTGAGCTAGGAGGGGCGGGGCGTCACAGTTATCTGGCTGTCAATGGACTGTAAGTGTTGATCACCGGCCTGGGCCTCTCAGATCCTCATCCTAATCAACGATTGAGCAATCATGGTAACCAGAATACCTTGCTCTATTTGTCCCTTCTCCTCAAGGCCCAACTCGGAGAAACCCTGAATCAAGTCTGTGACCACAACTCGATGGCAAGCCAAAGTCCCTCTGGGCTTCCGGATGAGCGCATCGGCAACCACATTAGCTTTCCCTGGGTGGTAGCTAATAGTACAGTCGTAATCCTTCAGGAACTCTATCCATCTCCTTTGTCGGAGATTAGGAGATTAAGTTTTTTCTGAGTGAAAAGGTATTTGAGACTCTTATAATCAGTGAAAATCTCAAATGTAATACCATAAAGGTGATACCGCCAAATCTTTAAAGCAAATATAATGGCGGCAAGCTTTAAATCATGTACTAGGTAGTTCTTCTCATACTCCTTCAGCTGACGAGAAGCATAAGAGACTCTCATGCCGTGCTACATCAGGACAACACCCAAACCCTGAAGAGAAGCGTCGGTGTAAAGTACGAATCCGTCCTCTCTGGAATGAAAAATCAAAATTGGTGCCAACACTAATCTCCGCTTTAACTCCTGAAAACTAGTCTCGCAAGATTCTGACCAAGTGAATTTCACGCCTTTCCTAATCAGGCGCGTTAGTGGCATAACAATATGCGAGAAACCCTAGACGAAACGTCCGTAATATCTTGCCAATCCCAAGAAATTCCGAATCTCCTAAACTGATTTCAGCTGCTCCCAATAAGTGACAACCTCGATCTTCTAAGGGTCTACAGAAATACCTCGGCTAGACACGTGTCCTAGAAAATCCACTGAGGATAGCCAAAAAGCACACTTGCTAAATTTCGCGTATAGACGATGTCGTCGAAGAATCTCCAAGACTATGCGAAGATATTGTACATGTTCCTCCTCGGAACGAGAGTAGATCAAAATGTCGTCGATGAAGACAACAACGAACTAATCTAGATACTCCAAAAAGATGCGGTTCATCAAATCCATAAACACCACAGGAGTATTGGTAAGCCTAAATGACATTACCAAAAATTCATAATATCCGTATCTGGTACAGAATGCTATTTTTTGAAAATCAGATTCTTTGACTCTCAGCTGATGATATCCGGACCGTAGATCAATCTTAGAATATATTGATGTACCTCTGAGCTGATCAAACAAATCCTCAGTCCGTGGTAAGAGGTACTTATTCCTGACGGTTACTGTATTCAGCTATTTGTAATCGATGCACAATCTTAGAGTACCATCCTTTTTTCTTAACAAATAATATCGGAGAACTCCATGGAGAAACACTAGGGCGAATAAATCCCCTGTCTAATAACTCCTGGAGTTAGACCTTTAGCTCATCCAACTCTTTCGGTGTCATATCGTAAGGAGCTTTCGATACTGGCGCGGTCCCCATAATTAGCTCAATAGCGAACTCTACTTGCCTTCTGGGAGGCAAACCTGGTAACTCATCTACAAATACATTCGGATACTCTCGAACCACTGGAATGTCTGAGAGCTGGGTACTACTGCTGTCATCAGTATTAATCAAAGACAAAAGAAATCCCTGACAGCCATGTGACAATAACTTCTAAGCCTGAATCATAGAAATGATCGATATGTCGTCATCCCTAATGCCAATGAAATCCCATGAGGGTTGGTTCGGAGGTCGGAAGGTGACCACCCTCGTCTGGCAATCAACCGTGGCATAATATACAGACAACTAATCTATGCCAAGGATAATGTCAAACTCGACCATTTCCAGTACTAATAAATCAACCATGAGTATCATATTGCCAAAGTCTAACGGGCAACCTTTGACCTCCTGAGTGACGTCCAATGTATCACCGGACGGTAGGGAGACGGTCAGTTGCTGCGGTCTAAGGGTAGGTAGTTTGCCTATGTCTCTCATGAAGGCACGGGAAATAAAGGAATGCGAGCTACTAGTATCTATCAGCATATCAGCGAATAATGCATAAAGTAAAACCATACCGCGAAAAATGGATCCCTCGGCTCGCTGCGCATCCTCTCTGGTAATCGCGTGTATACGTCCAGTCTCTAACGGTGGTGGAGGTGGTAGTGCTGCCAAAGGCTGTTGCGCCTGAGTCTGAGCCTGCCACTGAGTCGGTATCGGATTCTGTGCCAGAGATGGATATGAGGGTTGCGATTGATATTGGACAGGCGGCTGGGGCTGCGGCTGGTACTGAATCAGTGGCTGAGGCTGCGGAAACTAGACTAGTGGTTGAGGCTACAACTAATACTGAGGTCCCACAACAGAACTCTGAGGTACTATAAGGGCACTAGGGTGCTCCTATCCGTGCATGTCATATGCAACCGCTACAGGGGGAGCTGCCCTTTGCTGATGATGTGAAGATTGGGCTCTCTGCCCTCCTCACCGAGTTCCTGACTAACTGTGTTGTCCCTCATGAACAACAACTCCGAAAGCCATATGATGAGCCTTCAGTGAACAATCTCAGCTCAAATGCCCAGGCAGTTTGCAGTAATAGCAAACTGACTGTCCCAGGCCATAGGCTGAGGTGATGTGGTCTCTGGACCCACATATGGTGCAGTGAATGTCGTTAGTGGGCTGTTTCTAGTTCTGTTGAGGAGATCGGAATTATCCTGATGAAGATCGCTCTGACATCTGAGGCCGACCAGATGCCCCAGAAGTACCCTGCCCTGGACGACTACGACCACTCTACTGCTGTTCGGTAGCCTGTGGCTGTTGGATCTGTCCTGATGTCCGATCCGTCGGTTTCCTTTTCTTGTCCGGATACGCTCTTTGCTGAGCTGGCTCAATCATAAGGGCTCTGTCCAATGTCTCTATGTAATACGAATTCTCAAAATCGGCAATCTTTACGTGTAGATGTCCATCCAGTCCCTAACAAACTGAAACATACGAGGCCTATCCTCAGCAACTAATTCTGAACAAAATCTGGTCAACCGATTGAATTCAGCATTATACTCTGTCACGGTGCGATTGTTCTGCCGAATATTCAGAAAATCCTAACGATGTGTCATCTGATATGATCGTGAAAAATACTGACTCTCAAAAGCTTCTCTGAATCTCGTCCAGGTGATATTCTGCTCGCCTATGATGGAACGCTGTGTATCCCACCAGATATCGACCTCGCCCCTTAAATGGAAAGCAGCCAACTCTGCTTTCTCCCACTCGGAGCAAGCCATGTAGAAGAAGGTCCGCTTTATAGTCTCTATCCAGGACTGAGCTATACTCAGATCTGTCTCTCCATGGAATAGTGTAAATCGGCTCTTCATCGACTCCGCCAAGGCTGGGATTTGAGCTCGTGCCGCAACTATATCAGTAAGGTGAGTAGGGACTGCTGCGGGAGCTGGCGGAACCACTTGAGCTGGTACTACAGGTGGTACCGCTGGATATGCCGAGGGAGGTATCCCCTGTGCTACTGTATAAACTAGGGCAGGTGCCACTAGTGGCACTGCAGGGTCAATATAGGTGGACACGGTTGGAGGTACGGTAGGTGTAACTGGTGCTACTGGTGCGTGTGTCGGGTACACAACAATAGGTACTACTGGAGGAGGTGTTGGATACGCCATAGGCACGACTGGAGGAGGTGCCGGATATGCCGCAGGTGGCATCGCCGGTGGCACTGTGAATACTGCAGGAGTGGGTACAATGGGTACGGCCAGGATAGGTACCTCTGAAACCATCGGAGTCTGAGAGCCCGATGCGCCCGCAGTACCATGCGGAGTTTGTCCCTGACCGGCAGGCTCATCCCCAGCAAACACCTCTGGCCACTCTGTCGCCAGGGATTCCAATATCCTCTTGCGTGGACGTCTTGCACCACGCCTCGGAGCGGGAACACGTGCATTTCGTCTAATCTCTATTAAATTATGTCCCAGATATTAATACAAGTATCAAAATTATAAAAATTAACATTTTACCAATTTACCGTATGGAGATGTTCCGTCGCTGTCCAGACCCCATTCAAGACCTCGGAACTCTGAAATAAGAAAATCGACGAAAATCCGTACAAATCCGAAAATAAATACCCAGATTAACTTGAATAACCTGGGCTCTAATACCAAAAGAATTGGTATCAGATTAACTCAAAAATCCAAAACATGAAAAATAGGTATCGGAAACTTGGCTCTGATACCAAATAAATTGTCACGCCGCAGGTAGTCCCTGCTAGAAGCAATTTTGACAGTATCTCCCCTGTATAGGTGACAATATGAAACTATACTACATGCCCTCATGGCCATATATACTTCGGCCAACACAGTCGGAACAATAAATATGAAATACAACAGCAATCCACGCAGTTTAAATCATCTCATCCGCTGGCTGACACAACCACACAGTTTATATTTTAATAAGCCCTACTCCACCACAACGATAGAAAACTTAAAACCACAACAGAGTAACCAACGTAACGGAAAAATAAGTGTAGTAGACTAAAACTCAATAAAAATTCTCGAGTATAATCACAAGTATATAGATAAACAAGTAGATCAACACAAAAATAAGGAACTAAGTTCGTAAGAAGAAAATCATCGTGACACGAAGTGGGGACTAGCGACTGGAATCTCCTGACAGCCTCAACCTAAAATAGATATAATCAACAGGGTGAGTCCAACACTTAGCGGATACCAAGTTGACATGCATAGTTAGAAATAACTAATAGTAATAAATATGTGTATAGTCTTCTGAAGTAATGGAAAATGCAAAACTGTAAGAAAAGGAGAAGTTGTACTCACCAGGACCTCCTATCAGAATAATAAGGTCATCAGCCCGTAAATAATGTCCCTGTATGCATGTCAATTATATGCATTCATCCAATATGTACCAAATAAAGTGCAACAAACACAAGCAATAAATGCAATCATGCATATGATGCAAATGACATGATCACCCCTGACGCCAATCAGCCATCTCACATACGATGGTGAGACCGAGTGGGTAGGGATATGATAACTGTGCACTCTTCCATCACTGCTCCTGATGAGTGACCGAATGGACAGGATGCTGTCGAAGTACACCTATTCTCCTACCCCAAATCATAAGTGGGGGAGTGTAATGCTCTCATCTCCTTGAGACAGTCCAGAGGAGGGATCCCCAATGTGCTACCACACTGCGTTACGCTACCCATGAGTGGACCAGCGGAGCACTGACAGAGCAAACTGCTACACACCCTGCTTGATATACCACTAACCCATGAGTGATTGTGTATGCAGATCCATGTAACTGGCAATGAGATCAACAATAATGGGGCTGTCAATCGCTCAGCATGCAATTATGCAAGATGGTGCATGACACTAAACATGAAAATCCTGATCATATCTACCTCCATAAAACATGTACCAAAAATAGATGGATCAAATACGAAGATCTAGGTACATAGGTCAGATATGGTAAATGTCTAGTCCAGTGCATCATAAGACATGGTTTGTCACTATCTCTATGAGCATATATGATCAAGCAGATATGAATGCAAAACAGGTAAGTAAAAACAAACATACAATAGGTAACTAGTAGTAACATACCGATGCAGATATGAACATAATCATTACTACTTGTTAAAAACTACTATGCATATCAAATGACAATATCTAAAGATAAGTCAAGGTACCCGCCTCCAATATAGCACGTGCCAAAAGTAATCCCACGAAAGGCAGCTCATCGCAAATCAGAGTCCTGTAACAACACTTTAATTTAGCTACTCTACAAATATCAAATAGCTAAATCAAAATTCCTATTAACCAGGAAACCCTAATTTTATTCGTTGATCTTGGTTAATTAAATAAATCGGATTTAACCTGAAGCTTAAATTAGATCCAACATTCTTAACCCTAATTAAATATAACTCAACGGTCAACTAGGGCTAGTTTCCTTAACCCTAATTATTCCATCATTCAGTTTAAACCTAAACCAATTCTACACATGAACAACTAACCTTATCAACCTCCTCCTTTTAAATCCTCAGTCGAAGCAAAATCGCCACAGCAATTTCAAAAAGCCCCAATCTAAGGTGCCCACTGGTGGAACTCAGCCGGAAGGGTTTACTATCAGAAAGATTGTCTACTGCTGGATATTGTAGCTGAAGCCAACTGGTGTGGCTCTCCTCCAACCTAAAACACCTCAGATCTGTATAGCAAAGATCTGGCATAAGGGAAGAGAATTATTGTTCAACATGAGGGAATTCCAGTTGTCACCACTGAAGGAGATGAAGGAAAGTTGTGGGCGGTAGACCTAGGGGACCATAGTGTGTCCCTGCTCATACTTGAGGTTCACCGGCTCGAAGTGGACTGACAGCAACCGTCTGGTAGTAAGGAGAGAGGTCGAGGCAGTGAATACGGCCGTCAAAAAAATGAAAAGGGGGAGGCAGTGGCACACATCAGTAGATTTAGGCTCGACTGGCGACAACGCGATGGAGAAGAACAAGGGTCGACGGTGATCAGTGCTAGGGCAGAGAGAAGGCGACGACTAACGATAAGGGTGGCGATTGGGGCGACGCGAGAGGCGATCAGACGGAGATCATGAAAGAGAGAAGAAGAGATCAGCTAGGGCGTCGGTTGTGGGGGTGATGCAATGAAGAGGAAGGGAAAGAAGAAGAGGATCGGGTGGAGGCGAGGAAGAGAAGGCTCAGGAGAAGAAGTGCCCTACTTCTCCTTGGCTACGACTTTTGTTCACGAGGAGGAAGAGGAAGAGAAAGGGAGAGGAATCTGCGTTTAGGGCACGGGTGAGAATGAAGAGAAAGAGGAAAAGAAAAAGAAAATAAAAGGAAAAATTTAACTTTTCCTTGTTAAAATGGGGTAGCTTAGACAGGCTTTTCCCTAGCCCTAATATTTATCCCCGTAACCTACACTATACGACCTCCGAAAAATTCTTAGAAATTTTTTAAAAATTTCGTTAAGGTTATTCCTCTATTTAACCTTATTATTTAATTAATTTTTGTTGCCATATTATGCAATGATTATGCTCTTTAACAAATTGTACCACAGTAAACTTGCTTTTTTTCCGAATACTGACCTTCATTTTAGCCTTACAACCCAACCTTGTTTCATCACGACTTACTTTGACATATAGATCTCATTTGTCTTTTCCTCTTTTACCTTAGGCACAATAATAAAATACCCTATCAAGTAATTTACCAAATTTATCGTTGTGGATTTTACCTCTCCTTACGCCAAATCCAACTTTTTTAACATATGCCAAATAAAATTGATATGCATCTTCTTTTGTAAAATACCGAAAAAGGGAAAAAAAAACCATATGGGAATTTTATAAAATTTTTAAAAAAATTTTGAAAATTTTTCGGAGCTCGTATGATGAGTTTAAGGGGATAAATATTGGGTCACGGAAAAGTCTATTTAGGCTACCCTATTTAAACGAGGAAAAGTTGAATTTTCCTTTTTCTTTTTATTTTCTTTTTCTTTTCTCCTCCGCAGAACCCGTGCCCGTGCCCTAACCTCCTTGTGTCGAGCCTCTTCTCCTCTCACGCCATCTCCTCCTTTTCCTAACCGGCGTCGCACGCGACGGTTTCTTCTTCCTCGCGATTTAAATCGTGGTCGAGGGTTTTTGCATCTTCTTCTTCTTCTTCTTCTTCTTCTTCTTCTTCTTCTTCTTCTCCTCCTCCTCCTTCTTTCCCCTCTTCTTTCCCCAACAGCCGTTTCTCCCCCGAGACACCCCTCTGCCCTCTGCGATGTCGCCGTCGCAACCCTCTTCTCTCCCTCTGTGCTTCAGCCAACGCCGCATACTCACTGCCCTAGCGCCAACGGCCGGCCGCCTCCCCTATGCCGTGTTTTTCTCCTCTTCCCGCGTCGCCATCCGCTCCATTGCCCCGTCGAGCACCGACGCAAGGACTTCTCCTCGTCGGCACAAATCCACTGACCAACCACCAGATCGGACCCAACGTGCCCTAGTGTCCTAGATTTTTAGCCACCGCTGATATTGCTGGAAGCCACCCCCGACTTGTGCCCTAGTTCCCGATTCACCACCTTCGGCCGGGCTATCATCTTCTCCTCTAATCATTAGGATTCTTCTAGCTGTTGCCCTCTCTAATTTGTTGATTTCACGCATCTTGCAGCATTGACCAGTGACCGATTTCCCCTTGTGCACTAGATTCGATCCCTCACCGCCACCTCTGGCCAAGTTAGTATTTCGGCAGAGCCTCCTAACGTTTATATCGTTCACTAGTCACCGACAGAGAGAAAACAAGGGGGTATCAAGTAGGTAAGGCATATTGGGCATCTGGATATTTTTATCCTGTGCTGAATTGATGGGATGATCACTGTGGTACAGTCACTATGTGTTCTCCACAGTAACTATTCATAGTTCTAGCAACATATCTCCGGTAACGGGTACCTCCAACAGTTTCCTGCATCTGACCTATCTAGCTGTGATCCAACCGAAGAGGTTTAGTGTTGAGGTAAGAAGTAGAAGAATTGTTGTAGCATACATAGATTTGAAGCTAGGAAAGGATAATGATAAATTGTACTTGAATTTAATTAAGTTTAGGTTGATAATACTAGTTGCAAATCCTAATTGGAAGGTGAAATAGTTATAATTTGTTTAATTCAAGGATTTTAAATATAAAGGAAGGATAAGATTATTAAATAGGTTTGGAGATTTTTATTTAGCTATATAGCTAAATACATTATGTTTGATATCACAGGACTTTGATTCGAGATAGTGTCTCGATGAGGCATCTATTTCGGATACGATCCTCTTATTGGAGGCGAGTACTTTGACTTATCTTTTAAGATATTATCGTTTGATATGCATAGTAATATTTAATGAGTATTAATATTTATGTTCATTTCTGCATTGGTATGTCATTAGCTATTACCTGAGCATGCTATATTTATTTCATGCTGTTGCATTCATGTTCCTTTAATTATATATGACCTTAAGGTAATGACATACCATGCCTTATTATATTCAGAACATTGATTTATTTTACCATACCTGACCTGTGTACCTAGATCATATTATTTGATCCATATATCTTTTGGTACACATTTTGGTATAGATGGATAGGATCAAGATATTTTCATACTTAGTGTCATGCATCATCTCGCATGATTTCATGCTGTGCGATTGTTGGCTCCATTATTATTGAGCACATCGCCAGTTACATGGATCTGCACACACAATCACTCATGGGTTAGTGGTTTTTATCAGGCAGGGTATGTTGCAGCAGGTTGCTCTGTCAAGGGCTCCGCTGGTCCACTCATGGGTAGTGTGACGCAGTGTGGTAGTAGGATAGGGATCCCTCCTCTGGACTGGATCAGGGAGATGAGAGCATTGAGCTCCCCCTCTTATGATTTGGAGTAAGGAGGATTGGTGTACTCCGACAGCATCCCGTCCACTCGGACACTCAGGAGCAGTGATGACAGAGTGCATGGTTTTCACAGCCCTATCCACTTAGTCTCACCATCGTGTGTGAGACGGTTGACTGGCGTCAGAGGTGACCAGGACATGTTGCATCATATGCACTGACTGTATTTATTACTTATGTTTGTTGCACTTTACATGCTGTATATTTGGTGGATGCATATGTTTGACATGCATATAGGATTTATGATACTCTCGGTCTGATGACCTTGTTATCCCTATACCCAGGTCCTGGTTAATATAGATACTCCTGCCCCTTAAAGTTTTGCATTTTTCATATGATATATCCAGGAGACTGTACGCATATTTATTATTAGTTGTTATTTCTTACTATGTATGTCAGTAGTTACCCGCTGGGGTGTTGACTCACCCCGTTGATATTACCATTTTCAGGTTGAGACTATCAGGAGGATTTCCAGTCGCTAGTCCCCCCCCCCTCCAGATTGCTAGGATTTTTGGTTTTGGATCCTTTCTTTGGTTTTCTTATTATGTTATCGTCTATGTTTCCAGACTTGTATCTTTATGGAACTTTGGATCTTGTATGATCCTTTATTATCGATGGGTATTCATTTGGATGTATGCTGGTGATTTGAGTTTTATGGGTGTAGTTGAGTAGGATATAAGATTTGAGTTTTATGGGTGTAGTTGAGTAGGATATTTGAGATGATTTCCTTATCGTTGCTTTAGTTTGGTTTGTTTACTATTATACTGCGTGGTTGTCGCTTTTATTTTATTGTATAGCTCCGACCGTGTTGGCCGTGTATGGGTTATGTTGTAGAAAAGTTTCAGATTGTCACCCATACAAGGGAGATGCTGCCAAAATTTCTTCTGGGAGGGACTCCCCCGGGGCGTGACAATTTATTTGGTATCAGGGACAAGTTTCCTGATGCTTGGTTTTTCGTATTTTTAGTTGCGCCGAGTCAAGTTTTTGTGTGTTGGATTTTTGAAATAATTTGATACCAATTTATTTGGTATCAGAGCGGGTTACGATACCTGCTTTTCGTGTTCTGGATTTAAGAGTTAGCCCAAGTTTGCTAGTTAACTTGGGTATTTATTTTTCAGATTTGTACGAATTTCCATTATGTTCATGTTTCAGAATTCCATTTTGGATTTGCATGGATTTCCATTGATTTTCTCGTTTCTGAGTTCCGAGGTCATAAAGGGGGACTAGACAACGACGGAATATCTCCATACAACAAATAGGTAAAATGTTAAAATTTATAAATTTTTATATTTGTAGTAATATCTGGGATATAACTTAACAGATATGAGGAGATCTACACGAGCAGTATCTGCAAGACATGGTGTTGGACGGCCACGTAAGAGGGCTTTGGAATCTCCGGCAACGAACTCGCCAGAGATCCCTACTGGGGTTGAGCCTGTCGGTCAGGGACAGACTCAAGATACTGCGGGTGCATCGGGCTCTCAGACTCCGATGGCTTCATTAGAGGTACCCACCCATACATTATACACTGTACCACCCATGGCAAACCCGATACCTCCATCAGCAGAGGTTGCGGCGTACCTGGCACCACCGCCACCTGGACCTACCGTGTACACGGCACCCGCGATCCCAGTGACTACAGTGTACCCAGCACCCGCACCAGCGATACCGGTTGCTTCATTTCCGATACCACTACCTACCGTACCTCCATCCTCGGCCACTCATATCGACCCTGCAGTACGACCAGTGGTACATGCTCCAGCTTATGCAGCAGCACCGGGAGTACCTCCCCCGGGCTATCCAGCGGTACCACCTGTAGCACTAGCTCTAGTGATTCTGCCAGTTTCCGCGTCGATCCCTACCCACCTCACAGATATTGTCGCGGCACGAGCCCGGATTCCAACATTGGCAGAGTCAATGAAGAGTCGATTCACACTATTCCACGGAGAGACTGATCCGAGTATGGCCCAGTCTTGGATATAGACTATGGAGCGGACCTTCTTCTACATGGCTTGCTCCAAGTGGGAGAAAGCAGAGCTGGTTGCTTTCCATCTACGGGATGAGGTCGACACTTGGTGGGATACGCAACATTCCATTATTAGCGAGCAGAATATTACCTGGGCGAGTTTCAGAGAGGCTTTTGAGAGCCGGTATTGCCCACGAGCATATCAGATGACTCGCCAGCAGGATTTTCTGAGTCTGCGGCAGCACAACACTCGGTGACAGAGTACAATGCTGAGTTTAATCGGTTGGCCAGGTTTTATCCAGAATTAATTGCTGAGGAAAAATCTCGCATGCCACAGTATGTCCAGGGACTGGATGGACATCTGCAAGTAAAGATTGTCGGTTTTGATAATTCTTCCTACATAGAGACATTGGACAGAGCCCTGATGATAGATTCAGCTCACTAGAGAGCATACCCGGACAAGAAAAAGAAACAAATGGACCAGACATCTGGACAGATCCAGTAGCCATAGGCTACACAGCAGTAGAGTGGTCGCAGTCAGATAAGTCAGGGTACTTCTGGGGCATCTGATCAACCTCAAAAGTCGAGGCGGTCTTCATCAGGACATTTTGGGCCTCCTCAGCAAACCGGAAACAACCCGCCAGTGACATCCACTACGCCCGGTGTGGGTCCAGAGAGCACACCACATCAGTCTGTACCCTGGGACAGTCAGTTTACTATTATTGCAAACTATCTGGGCACATGAGCCGAGATTGTTCGCTGAAGGCTCGGCATATTGCTTTCGGAGTTTCTGGTCATGGAGTTCAACTCAGTCAGCCAGGGACTCAGAGAGGAGGGCATAGAGCCCAAACTTTGCATTACCAGCAGAGGATAGCTCCCCCTACAGCTGCTACTTATGGCATGCATGGACAGGAGCACCCCAGTGCCCTCATAGTACCACAAAGTTCTGTTGTGGGATCTCCATATCAGTTGCAGCCTCAGCCCTAGTCCAGTATTGGCAACCCCAGCCTCTGGTTCAGTATCAGACGCAGTCACAGCCACCAGTACAGTATCAGTCGCAATCCTCTCTTCTACCTTTGGCCCCGTATCCAACACTGCCTCAGTGGCTGGCTCCTGCCTAGATGCAGCAGCCGCTGGCAGCGCTACCACCTCCACCTCTGCCAGAGACTGGACGTATACATGCGGTCAACAGAGTGGATGCGCAGCAGGCCGACAGATCCATTTTCTGTGGTACGATTTTCATTTATGCCTTATCTGCTGATATACTGATAGATACTAGTAGTTCGCATTCTTTTATATCTCATACCTTTATGAGGGAGATTGGTAGATTACCCACTTTCAGACCGCAGCGACTGACCGTCTCTCTACCGTCCGGTGATACTTTGGACATCACCCAGGAGGTTAAAGGTTGCCCGTTAGACTTTGGCAACATGATACTTACGGTAGATCTTTTAGTACTAGAAATGGTTGAGTTTGATATTATTCTTGGCATGGATTGGTTGTCAGCATATCATGCCATTGTTGATTGCCAGACGAGGGTGGTCACATTCCGGCCTCCAAACCAACCCTCGTGGGAATTCACTGGCATCAGAGACGACGACATATCGACTATTTCGACAATTCAGGCTCAGAAGCTGCTGTCATATAGCTGTCAGGGTTTTATGTTATCTTTGATTAATACTAAAGACAGCAATAGTTCTCAACTCTTCGACATTCCAGTAGTCCGAGGTATCCGGATGTATTTCCAAAGGAGCTACTAGGTTTGCCTCCCAGAAGGCAAGTGGAGTTTGTTATTGAGTTGATTCCGGGAACCGCGTCGACATCGAAAGCTCCTTACTGTATGGCACCAAAAGAGTTGAACGAACTGAAGGTTCAACTCCATGAGCTTTTAGACAGGGGATTTATACGTCCTAGTGTTTCTCCGTGGGGTTCTCCGGTATTATTTGTCAAGAAAAAGGATGGTACTCTAAGGCTGTGCATAGATTATAGACAGCTGAATGCAGTGACCATCAGAAATAAGTACCCCTTACTGTTGGATTGTATACTGAAAGCCTAAGCTTTGTAAACATTCATTATGAATAAAACATCACATTTGGTCAAATTGTCTACATTTGTTTGTAGTTGTTCATTTAATTTATATTGTAGATAACATAGTATGTGGTGTCACATACAGAAGATGATGTTATCAGTACCTTATAAATTATAAACAGTAGCTCACGACTAAAATGGAAAGGAACAAACCATTAAAAGGTCGTAGTGTAATTAGGTATTAGTTTATCTTGACTATATAATTACACTAGTACACTCAGAGTGTATTGAGTAGGACCATTAGAGGTCGTTTCTTTTATACTGACTTTATAAAGGAACAAAGATCTCAGTTATTATGGAAGTGTGTGCTCTTAATCCTAATATAATAACAAGCACATATGTTTGATATTTATTTCTTTAATTTATCAATGGGTGAGATTTAGTTTGATGAATCAATAAACCCGATAAGTTGGGAAATGGTATCACTTATAGTGTGTGTTGTTGATTTTAGAAGGAAACTGTGTCCTAGAGATACTAGGTTGATAATGTCCCCAAGAGGAGCTCATAAGGATTGTCATGTTAAACCCTGCAGGTGGACTTAGTCCAACATGATTGTAACGACCCACCTTCCACTACTAGGCTGTAAGGCGAATCGCTCTGGTTACTGTGCTAAGCTGCGCGGAAAACTGATCTAATTTGAGTTTTTATGCTACTGATATCTGACCTAATACATGTTATTGATTCTACCTGTGCTAAGGGAGATGATCTAAGGGATACCTGGTGTATCCTACATCCCCTACGGTCGACTGATAAGTTTCTTGGGCGAAACCTGAGCTTCCCAATCGATCCGAAGGATCGATGCAGTGGATCGGTCCGTGGATCGATCGGAGCCGGGAACCGTCCGGATCGATCGGCGGACCGATCCAGTGTGAATCGGTCGGATCGGACCGATCCGGTATCTCTGGATCGGTCGGTGGCCGATCCGGCTAATCTCTGGGGCCTCTTGTATCGTCTTGGATCGGTCGGTGACCGATCCGGAGGATCTGATAACATCTATATCTGGCCGGATCGGTCGGTGGCCGATCGATGACCGAGCCACGATCGATCGGAGATCGATCGAGTCTGATTCACCGGACTCGGATTTGACACTTTGGCGTGCCAAAACCCCACTTAACACCTAACTAATGCATCATAACTATTCTAACAACATGTAATAACATTCTAACGACATAAACTAGTAATCTGACTTAACATAGGGCATAGTTTAGGAATTCATGGCAACACATAACTAAAAGTGCCTAGAACATGGAAACCAAAACCACTAAATAAAATGCTAAAGTAAATGCTAAGGAGTCTAATGCTCAATTTGCTACGTCCCCTAAGGACCTTTGATTCCAGTTCCATACACACACATCCTCATCTGCATTGACCTCCAGCCTTCACTGCTAGTCCACTTTTCCTTTACCTTTATCTGCAGTATAAGAAAAGTAGTATCTGTAAGCTAACAAGCTTAGTAAAAAACCATCTACCTCACAAAAACATGCATTCGGTGCAATATGGTTTTTAAAGCATGCTATTTGAAAATATGCGCTGAACTTGCTAAGTCATGGGATACTGAAATCATAAAGCATAACACATAAGCATGGCATGAGCACTGAATCATCTCGTAGCAAGCAATAAACACTGAACTGAACATAAGCTAAACTAACTGAAACTGAATCTGTAACTGAAAACAAACTCAACTAGCATAATTAATTTTGAGTTTTGAAATCTAATACATAATAGGTGAAAATACTAAACATGCTGTTGGGCCCGACAACTGTACTTGCTGTGCGCGCATCCCTACTAGACCCGGGGTTGCAAGTCCCGAATTTAGCAGGGTTGTCTAGGCTATCTGAACCTAGGGACGACTGTGGGAGTCCAACCCAATGGATATCTAATCCAGTACAGTGCCACTGAAAATAAAATACTGATATCTATAGCTAATTGATATAACATGCTGTTTCTAGGTTATCTGAACCTAGAGCTAGGTTATCTGAACCTAGAGGCGACTGTGGGAGCCCACCCATTGGACCGTAGTCCCAATCACTGAATTAAACTAATGTGCTGGTTTAAATGCCTCTAATGCATTTAACTGAGCTATTAAACATGACCGAGGTGGTATTTAGCTACACTAACATTTTACCGAACACTTGGTGTGCTCCAACTCTCTCCTCTAATAAGGAGATCACCTCTAGGCACCCGACAACGTCTAGAATCTCCAACTAAATGAGAACAACGTGTCCGGCCCGTCTAGAGGTGTTCAACTAGATCCCTAATCCTCGAGGAGGGTTTAAACATACCCTATGTGCCGGAAAAACCTGCATATAGCTAAAACTAATGCGTAGGAAACCAACCGGAGCTATTATACCGCAGGTGAGGGGTTTCTTACCTCGTACGCTAAATTCCTTACAATTCTATTCGCTAGAATTCCGGTGGAGATGACCTTCTCGACGACCCGCGCACGTCTTCGCGTTCCTCTCGCGGAGAAGAACCTCTTTCGTGTTGGAGTCGTTGCCGGAAGATGAGCCGAGAGTCCTTGGGTTTGGGCGCCGAGAGAGGAGGAGGAGGAGGAGGAGGAGGTGGCGTCAGCGTTGAGGGTTTGGAGAGGGAGGAGTTTGCCGAACCAAGAAAAATAAACCAAACCCACTTAACCCTTCTATTTATATTAAGTGATAATTCCGGTCAACTCTAATATAAATATAGATGTTTCTCCTTTCTCTCAGCACAACCCTGCTGGGTTCACTGGTTACTAACATTATCCCTTAAACCATAGGTCTCGGGTTCGATTCCCGCTTAGGCCGTTTTCGTTTATATTTATTTTTGCTACTTCCGCTACTCGAAAAATTCCGGAAAAATATCTAAAAATTCCAAAAAAATCATACTATATTTCTAAACAGTTTTGAGAATTTTCGGGCGTTACAATGATGATAAGGTTGAGTGGTACTACTCTTGGACTTAGATATTAATTAAATGAGTTGTCAGTAACTCACTTAATTAGTGGACATTCGATATCTTAAACACAGGGAGACTAACACGCTGATAATAAGCAGGAGCCCAAAAATGTAATTTGGGATTGGTGCGGTAGTTCAATGATAGTTCTCTAGTGGAATGAATTATCATTGATAAAATTAAGTTGTGTGTTCGGGGCGAACACGGGATGCTTAATTTTATTGGGAGACCAAAACCAATTCCTCCTCTCGGTCCCTATTGTAGCCTCTTATTTGTAGAGTTCTATACCCACCTATACCCACCTTCTATACCCACCCAATAGGGGCCAGCCAAGCTAGCTTGGGAACAAGCTAGGGCCGGCCTAGGTATGAATTTGGGTGGCCGGCCCTAGCTTGAACCCAAGCTAGTGAGGGCCGGCCAAATTAAATTAAAAAGGAATTTTAATTTTAATTTTTATTATGTGGAAGAAATAATTTATTAAAGAGAATTAAAATTAAAATATCTCTCTTGTAAAAGATCTACAAAAGATTAAAGAAAGAGATTAGATCTCTTTCCTTATTTGTAGATTGATGAGATATTTTATTTTCTCTTTAAAATTATTCACATGTTGATAAAATTAAAATTATAGAAATTTCCTTTTATCAACCATGAAGAGATTTTTAAAGAGAAATTTTATTTTTAAAATTTCCGGAAACAAATTAGGAAGCTTTAATTGTTGATTAAAACTTGTCTAATTTTTTCCTTCATTGATGTGGCCGACCATTGGTTTTAATTTGGGAAATTTTATTTTATTTTTCTCAATTAAATCATGTCAAGGAAATTAAGGAAATTTTATTGTAATTAAATTTCCTAATTTGCCTAGGCCAAGGAATATAAAAGAAGGGGTGAGGGTGCCTTCACAAGACACAACATCTATTATTTCTCTCCCTCTTTTGTTCCTTGGTGTGGCCGGCCATCCTCTCCCTCTCTTCCTCTTGTGGTGGCCGAATCTCCTTCTTCCATTGGAGCTCTAGTGGTGGCCGGATACTACTCGGAGAAGAAGAAGAAGAAGGAGAGAAAGCTAGCATCTCTTGGAGCTTGGTTAGTGTTTTGATTTTCTTCCTTGGTGAAGCTTCCTCTTTGTTGGCCGAACCTAGCTAGGAGGAGAAGAAGGTAATTGGTGGTTTCTCGTCTCGGAAGATCGTTGCCCACACAACGTCCGAGGTTAGAAGAGGAATACGGTAGAAGATCAAGAGGTTTTTCTACAAGGTATAACTAGTAATTTTTCTTTCCGCATCATGCTAGTTATTTATAGAAATAATACCAAATACAAGAGGCTTACGTTCTAGAATTTCGAATATGTTTTTCGATATTGTGTTCTTTTGTTTTTTCTTTTCCTTGTGATTTGATTGTTCTCTTTGGTTAACCTAAAGTTATTTTAGGAAATTAAATATTAGCTTTCTATAAAAGGTTTTGTCTAGTCGGTGGTGGTTGCTCCCATATCCAATAAGGCCATGTGCCTCACCACGTCAGTACTGGGAACCAATTATGAAAATTAATTTTTAATGGAATTAATAACTTAAGGAGACTTGGGTCGAACGTGTTAAGTTCCGCAGGAGATCCAAGTCAAAACCTAAAAGAACAAATAGATTAAGTTTTGGATCAAACGTGTTAAGTTCCGCAAGCGATCCAAAATTTAATTTAAAAGAACACATGGTAGCTAGGAAAAGGTTCAGACCTTTGTACAAAATTTTTGTACAGTGGAACCTATAGGTTTTCCGAGTAGCAACCAACACTTACCTCGGATCGAGGATTTATTTGATCAGCTCAAAGGTACATCAATGTATTCTAAGATTGATCTGCGGTCTGGGTATTATCAGCTGAGAGTCAAAGAATCTGATATTCAGAAGACAGTATTTCGTACCAGATACAACCATTATGAGTTTTTGGTAATGTCATTTGGGCTTACCAATGCTCCAGCGGTATTTATGAATTTGATGAACCGTGTCTTCCTAAAGTATTTTGATCAGTTTGTTATCGTTTTCATCGATGACATATTGGTCTACTCGCATTCCAATGAGGAACGTGCGCAGCATCTTCGCACAGTCTTGGAGACTCTTCGACAACATCAGTTATATACGAAGTTCAGCAAGTATGTCTTCTGGCTATCTTCAGTCAGTTTTCTGGGTCACGTGGTCTCCAGTCGAGGTATTTCAGTAGACCCTTAGAAGATCAAGGCTGTCACCAGTTGGGAGCAGCCGAAATCAATACAGGAGATCCATAGTTTCTTGGGACTGGCAGGATATTACAGACGTTTTGTCGAGGGTTTCTCCTGCATAGCTAAGCCACTGACACGCCTGACCAGGAAAGGGGTGAAGTTCACGTGGTCCGAGGCCTGCGAGACCAGCTTCTAGGAGCTGAAGTGGAGATTAGTGTCGACTCTAGTGTTGGTTTTGCTCGCTGGAGAGGATGGATTCATACTTTACATTGATGCATCTCTTCAGGGTTTGGACACTGTTCTAATATAGCCCGGCAGAGTAGTCTCCTATGCTTCTCGTCAGTTGAAGGAGCATGAGAAGAACTACCCTGTACATGATCTGAAGCTAGTTGCCATCATCTTTGCTTTGAAGATTTGGCGGTATCATCTGTACGACATTACCTTTGAGATTCTCACGGATCATAAGAGCTTCAAATATATTTTCACCCAGAAGGAACTTAATCTGTGATAGAGGAAATGGATGGAGTTCCTAAAGGATTATGACTGTACCATTAGCTATCATCCAGAGAAGGCTAATGTGGTTGCCAATGCACTCAGCAGGAAGTCCAGAGTCCCTTTGGCTTGCCACCGAGCTTCAGTCACGGACTTGATTCAGGGTTTCTCTGAGTTGGGCCTTGAGGAGCAGGGACAGATAGAGCGAGGTGTTTAGGTTACTATGGCTGCTCAGTCGTCGATCAAGATGAAGATCCGAGAGGCCCGGGCTGGTGATCAGCATTTTCAGTTCATTGGCAGCCAGATAGCTTTCGGGCAGCAGACCGGGTTCACCCGAGATGATGCGGGTATTATATATTTCCACGGCCGATTATGTGTACCTCCATCTCACCCGGTCAGGGAGGAGTTACTTGAGGAGGCTCATCGCTCCCGATTTACTATCCACCCAGGCGGGGCCTGCATGTATCGAGATTTGAGGCGTTCCTACTGGTGGAACGGCATGAAGAAAGATATCGCGGAATTCGTAGCTACATGTCTTGTCTATCAGCAGGTGAAGGTTGAGCACCAGAGACTTGCCAGATTACTTCAACGGATTCCTATTCCTGAGTGGAAATGGGAACACATTACCATGAATTTTGTGGTTGGTTTGCCTAGGACACCATGAGGCCATAATGCGATTTGGGTAATCATTGATCGATTAACCAAATCCACACACTTCTTAGCTATCCAGAAGACTGATTCCTGGGATCGATTGACAGATCTATATTACTGGGAGATCATCAGATTACATGGTGTTCCTTTGAGTATTATTTCAGATAGAGACCCTCGGTTCACATCCCGATTCTGGCAGAGTCTGCAGCAGGCCTTGGCCACTCAGCTCCGTTTTAGTATAGCTTTCTATCCGTAAACTGATGGCAGTCAGAGCGGACCATTCAGACTCTTGAGGACTTGCTGAGGTCTTGTATATTGGATTTCGGAAGCAATTGGGAGGACCATTTGCCATTGGTAGAGTTCGCCTACAACAACAACTTTCATTCGGCTATCCAGATGGCACCGTTTGAAGCGTTGTATGGTAGACCTTATCAGACACTCATCTTCTGGGAGGAAGTTGGGGAGGCCCAGTTGCTAGGGCCTCATAGAGCTCAGCAGGAGACAGAGTTGGTTCGTACTATCAAATGGAAGATGTCAAAGGCGTAGGACCGCCAGAAGAGTTATGTTGATCGGAGACGGAGACCCCTGGAGTTCTCTACTAGCGACCATGTTTTTCTGCGTATTTCACCCACGAAAGGGGTGAAGAGATTTGGCCTCAGAGGTAAGCTAGCTTCGCGATACATTGGACCTTTCTAAATCTTGGAGAGAATTGGAGTGATAGCTTATCGTCTAGCACTACCACCATCCCTGGCAGGCGTTTATGATACGTTCCATGTGTCTATGCTGAGGAGATATATATTCGACCCGACACATGTGTTGACAGATATCTCAGTTCCTATTCAGCCTGACGTTACCTACGAGGAGGTTCCGGTACGAATTCTGGACCAGAAAGAGCGTCAACTGCGGAACAAGACTATCCGACTGGTTAAAGTCGGATGACAGCATCATTCGGACGAGGAGACTACCTGGGAGCTCGAGGATACGATCCGAAGTCAATACCCCCATCTTTTCACTTGAGGTATGTGAGTTAATTTCCATTCAGCATTTATACTATCTAATTATTGTTAGTACTTGCTGATGGTAATAATAAAAATTTGGAGACTAAATTTTTATTAGTGGGAGAGAATGTAAAATATCGAAAAAGGGCAAATAACCATAAGAAAATTTCCAAAATTTTCCAAAATTTTTCGGAGTTCGTATGACGAGTTTAAGGGGATAAATATTGGGTCATGGAAAAGCTTGTTTAGGCTACCCCATTTAAATGAGGAAAAGTTGAATTTTCCTTTTTCTTTTTATTTTCTCCCCCGTCGAACCCATGCCCGTGCCCTAACCTCCTCGCGCCGAGCCTCTTCTCCTCTCACGCTGTCTCCTCCTTTTTATAGGATCAAAAAGAATTTAGATATCTCCACAATGACATGATATTGTCCACTTTGGGCCTAAACCCTCATGGTTTTGCTCTTGGGCTCTACCCAAAAGGCATCATTCCAATGGAGATATCTTTTCCTCTTATAAACCCATGATCTTTCCCATGTATTTTCAATATGGGACTATGTTTGCAACCTTGCAACCCTAACAATCCCCCCTCAAACAAAGGACCATAGGCTTCCCACGTCCGATCCTTGACCCACCAGGTCTTCCTGCCCCTCGGTCCACCCGACCTAGTAGGACTTCCTTGCCTAGTCACAACTAGGACTTCCTGCCTGGTGTCTGTCCGATCCTTGACCCACCAGGTCTTCCTGCCCCTCGGTCCACCCGACCTACTAGGACTTCCTTGCCTAGTCACAACTAGGACTTCCTGCCTGGTGTCTGGTCCTCTTGATCTGAACATAGGAGCCCCCACTTTCTTTGTTCAAGGTCAATATTGTACCCACATGGTTCAATTAAATCATAGCTCTTGTGCACAGTCGGCGGTTAAACCTTCTGACAGTCCAGGCTCTGATACCAATTGTAGGATCTAAAAGAATTTAGATATCTGCACAATGACATGATATTGTCCACTTTGGGCCTAATCCCTCATGGTTTTGCTCTTGGGCTCTACCCAAAAGGCCTCATTCCAATGGAGATATCTTTTCCTCTTATAAACCCATGATCTTTCCCATGTGTTTCAATATGGGACTATGTTTGCAACCTTGCAACCCTAACAGAAAATTTAATTAAAAATTCCTTTTAACAAATGCTATGGTCGGCCACCTACAAGAGCTCTAAATAAGGAAAATTTTAAACACAAAATTAAAACTTCCTTATTTGTTTCCGAAAATTTTTAAAATAAAAATTTCTCTTTTTTTTTTAATTCCCTTCATGGTTGGTTATAAAAAGAAATTTTATAAATTAAAATCTCTCTTTTAAAACATGTGGATGATTACAAAAAAGGAAATTTTTTCCAAAATTAAAATCTTCCTTTTAACTACAAATAAGGAAAGATATTTAATCTTTCTTTTAATCTTTCGTAGAAAGCTATAAAAGGAAATATTTAAATTTTAAACTTTCTTTTAAAATCATGGCTTCCACATAAGGAAAGATTTTAAATAAAATCCCTTTTATTTTTATATGGTCGGCCACACCAAGCTTGGGCTCCAAGCTAGGGCCGACCACCTTTACTTGGCTCAAGCTTTAGCTTGGCCGACCCAAGTTTGGACTCCAAGCTTGCTTGGCCGGCCACCTAAGGTTGGGTAAGAAGGTGGGTATAGGTGGGTATAACACTTTATAAATAAGAGGTTATGATAGGGATCGAGAAGAGGAATTGGTTTTGGTCTCCCGATGAAATTAAGCTTCCCGTGTTCACCCCGAACACCCAACTTAATTTCATCAATAATAATTCATTCCACTAAAGAATTATTATTGAACTACCGCATCAATCCCAAATTATATTTTGGGCTCCTTCTTATCATGAGTGTGTTAGTCTCCCTGTGTTTAAGATATCGAATGTCCATTAATTAAAATGAGTTACTGATAACTCACTTAATTAATATCTTGCTCCAAGAGTAGTACCACTCAACCTTATCATCATGTCGGACTAAGTCCACATGCAGGGTTTACATGACAATCCTTATGAGCTCCTCTTGGGGATATTATCAACCTAGATCACTAGGACATAGTTTTCTTCTATAATCAACAACACACACTATATATAATATTATTTCCCAACTTATCGGGCCTTTTGATTTATCGAACTAAATCTCACCCATTGATAAGTCAAAAAAATATATACTAAATATATGTGCTTGTTATTATATTAGGATTAAGAGCACACACTTCCATAATAACCGAGGTCTTGTTCTTTTATTCATCAGTATAAAAAAACTACCTCATAATGGTCCTACTCAATATACTCAGAGTGTACTAGTGTAATTATATAGTTAAGATGAACTAATACCTAATTACACGACGACTGTTCTGATAGTTTGTTCTCATCTATCTTGGTCGTGAGCTACTATTTATAATTTATAAGGAACTGATAACGTGATCTTCTGTGTGTAACACCACACACCATGTTATCTACAATATAAATTAATTGAACAACTACACTTAGCATATAAATATAGACATTTTTGACCAATGTGATTCTTTATTTCAAAATAAATATTTACAAAAATCTAGGCTTTTAGTATACACTCTAACAATCTCCCACTTATACTAAAAGACTAACTGTCATGTCTACTACCATACATTTGATTCTCATCCCCTCCACATGCCGATTAAAAGCTTTCCCCGGAAGGGCCTTAGTGAAAATATCTGCCAAGTTATCTGCTGATACAATCTTGGCGACAACAACTTCTCCTCGCTTTACGATATCTCGTATCAGGTGGTACTTGCACTCTATGTGTTTACTCACCTTATGGGCTCGTGGTTCCTTCGAGTTTGCTACTGCACCGCTTTATTATCACTGACCCAACGTGCCGCTGTGTCCAAGATTTTTGGCCACCGCTGATCGCGCTAGAAGCCACTCCGACCCGTGCCCTAGCTCCCGATTCGCCACCTTCGGTCGGGCTATCATCTTCTCCTCCGATCATCAGGTTCCGTCTGGCTGTTGCCCTCTCTGATTTATTAATTTCACGCATCTTGCCGCACTGACTAGTGACCAATTTCCCCTTGTACACTAGATTCGATCCCTCGCTGCCACCTCTGGCCAGGTTAGTATTTTGACAGAGCCTCCTAACGTTTATATCGTCCACCAGTTGCCGACAGAGAGGAAACAAGGGGGTATCAAGTAGGTAAGGCATATTGGGCATTTGGATATTTTTATCCTGTGCTGAATTGATGGGCTGATCACTGTGGTACAGTCACTATGTGTTCTCCGCAGCAGCTATTCATAGTTCTGGCAACGGATCTCCGGTAACGGGTACCTCCAGCAGTTTTCGACGATTGACTTGTCTGGCTGTGATCCAATCGGAGAGGTTTAGTGTTGAGGTAAGAAGTAGAAGAATTGTTGTAGAGTATATAGATTTGAAGCTAGGAAAGGATAATGATAAATTGTACTTGAATTTAATTAAGTTTAGGTTGATAATGCTAGTTGTAAATCCTAATTGGAAGGTGAAATAGTTAGAATTTGTTTAATTCAAGGATTTTAAATATAAAGGAAGGATAAGATTATTAAATATGTTTGGAGATTTTTATTTAGCTATATAGCTAAATACATTATGTTTGATATCACAGGACTTTGATTCGAGACGGTGTCTCGATGAGGGATCTATTTCGGATACGATCCTCTTATTGGAGGCGGGTACTTTGACTTATCTTTTAAGATATTGTCGTTTGATATGCATAGTAATATTTAATGAGTAGTAATATTTATGTTCATTTCTGCATTGGTATATTATTAGCTATTACCTAAGCATGCTGTATTTATTTCCTGCTGTTGCATTCATATTCCTTTGATTATATATGACCTTAAGGTAATGACATACCATGTCTTATTATATTCAGTACATTGATTTATTTTACCATACCTGACCTGTGTACCTAGATCATATTATTTGATCCATATATGTAAGATATCATAAAATAAATAATAAATGTTATTGGACGAAAAATCTTATTAGTTTTTTCAAAAAAATTTAAAGATTTTTCGGGATTTAAACGGAGTCTGTATGATTCATTTTGAGGGGATGAATCGGTGGGGCTAGGTGGAGGTCTGTTTGAATACCCAATTAAGTTGAGAGTTGATTAAGGAGTTACTTAGGATTTAATTAAGTTAACCTAGTATTCAATTAAAAACCTTAATCCCTAAGTTTCCAATTTCTTCTCCCGAAGCCCCATTCTCGCGCGACATTCTATTCCCCGATTCATTTCCCCTCCCCCCCGACAACCCCTCTTAGCTCGATCCCTTCTTCCCCGACGCCAATGCCATAAGGAAGTTGATCGCCGACAAGTGAGCATTCTTTCTCCATCTGGCGGTTATCTTCTTCCTGAGTTGCTGCCTCATGTGGGCAGATCTTCGAGTAAAAGGGGGAGAAGGCCGAGCCCTAGCATCGATCTTCTCTTGCGATCGATCCACCGTCGGTTGTCAAATCCGAGTAGGGCAGCAACAATTCGGATCAAGGAGGTCCAGCGCTTCTTCCTCACCAGATCTTGGACAGAGGGGTCCAACATCGTCTTTGTCTCCCTTTATTGGGGGCCAATTCGTCGCCGGCGAAGCTACCGTGAGGCCAATGATTTGTGGCATTCTCCCTCACTGTAGGTTTGGCTCTCCCTCTCCCGTGCATTACCTTTCTTCTCTCCCGATCATGTTGCTGGACGCCGCTGCCACTAACAGCACCTCACAGCCCAACCGATCTCTTTCCTCCTCTCTATTCTGTTCGAGTGACACCTCCAGGGGGTGAACATTCAAGGTATTTCCATCTATATCTTTAGGGATTCATGGAATTAGGGTAGTGAGTTTTCTTTGATTTCTTTTCTCTGATTCAGACTAATGAAAGACATATGTGTTGTGGAGTTTTGTTGAATCGATCATGGGTTTCATCAGCGCATTCTATTGTTGGGGATTCAGTGGGAGAAGAGGTGGTTGTTATTGGAGGTAAGATAGTTTAATTTCAGATTTGAAACAATCTGAATTCCATTGTTGCATTGAGAGGTTGATGATTTAGGGTGTTTATTTGGATGACAGCAACTTCCACCTTGCTCCAGTTATGGTTTCCGACAGTGAGCACTTTTCCGGTTGTGAATCAACAGAGAGGTCTACAATTTGGGTGAGTTGTTAGAACTAAATTATGTTTAGCCTTAATCTAATTGATTATGAAATTGGTTGGTGTTGTCTAACAGATGGATTATTGGATTTAGTAATGGATTCATGTTTAGCCTAACCTAAGGTGATTATAGAATGTTTAATCTAAGGTAGTTGTGGTTGGTTATGGATGAGTGATCAGTGGTGATTAATTTTGGGTTGGATTAACTGAGGTAGATGAATTATGTAAAATTGATTTTGGATGTTTAGTAGAGATGATTCATATGCAAACCTATTCTAAATGGGTTGTGTGATTAAGAATTATTTAGAGGATTAATTAGAGATCAGATTTGAGTGAAGTTATCCTACTTGGATTAGGGATTTTATTTAGCTATTTTAATTCTTATGAATTTAGCTAAATAAATAATATATATATATATATATTTATCGCAGGACTTGGATTGGGGATGAGCGTCTCGACATGGGATGATTTGACTTGATCTACAGATAAAGGCGGGTATTTCGTCCTTGGCTTTTATATATTTCTTTGAACTTAGTGCATGGTTATTATTCGATGGATTAGGCTGTTTTACCTTATATCATGTTCGTTTGTTGCTTTCCTGCTTGATACTTATGCTTGATCTTTGAGGTGTTCTAGTTATATCATATACAGTCTCAACTCTTGATATATACTATGTTGTGATTACATGTGTAGAGTATGCATTGTAGGGATTGTCTGATTGATTAAATTATCATGCTGATTGTGCATAGGATGTGGATTGTACGTAGGCTGATATGTGTTATAGGAGTTATCATGTTGATCGTACATTTACATGTTGTATATACACACATATTTGTTATGTACTTTTAGAGGAGTTGTGTTGATTGTATGTCTGTGGTTTATACACGTGTCTGATGTGTTTTTACTGGAGGATACATGTTGATTGTACATGTGGGGTTGCGTATGTGTGTCTGGTGGAGTTATTGGAGATTTTTGGTTAGCTATACATGTGTAGTTGTATACATATGTTTGGTGGGATATATGGAGGTATCATGACGATTATACCCATGTTGTGGGGCACTTTGGTGGAGTTAGAGTTTTCATGGATGATGACGGTGTCCGTATCATAATTATGTATATATATCATGTTCATCATTTATTGCATACTAACGATTATCGTCTCCCTTATGGTTGAGAGGGTTGTCAGTCTTTTATAGTTGTCCATTTGGCCACTAATGGAGAGTGGTAGCTTGAAGTGGAGCTAGTCCTGTGGCGGTTACTCAGCCACTCAGTGTTCTGTCAGCCTCGGCCACTCTGGAGTAGTGAGTCTTGAGGGTACAGTAGTCAAAGGGCTAGAGATGTGAGTGGTCAGAGACCCTTAGCTATGTAGTTAGATAACTACTTAGCTGACCGTCCGCTTCGGCCGCCTATAGCGGTGCATGTACTGGAGGCTAGTACGGTTTGTCACGGACCCAAGCCTCTCGGCCATACAGGGGTCGTGGTGTCTAGAGAGGTGGCGGGGGTGACCATGGAGCATGCATACGAATTTTTGCATATGATGCGCGGTGCATCTTTGGAGATATTTTTGCATACATGCCTAGTAGATACTAAATGCATGTGATTGTGGTTGTTGCACTTGTTTGAGATATGCTTGCTGCATATGGTTGTCATACTGCATACATGTCATTTATTTTACATATATATGCAGTTGTATTTATATTGCACAAGTGTCTGGAGTGGGTTTGTTGCAGATCCGGTGAGTTTACTTATCATTGTACCATGTGTCGTTTCCAGATTGGGTATGTGTTTACCATTTTGTCAGTTGTAGTATGTACAGTTTTGTATGTCAGTTATGATCGTTATACCATGTGAGATAGACTGGTACTGGTAGTTGTGTTTATTGAATATGTTAGTATGATCATGTTCTTTATTCTCTACTGAGACTGTATACTTTTGATCTTCATGTTTATTTATAGACCATGCACTATCCTGTTTATTACCCGCTGAGTTACCTATACTCACCACCGCATATATATCTTTATGTTTTCAGGTAGATGGTCGGAGTGTCGCTCGGAGTATCCTGTCTGCCGGGTCCTACGTCACATCCGAAGACCGTTTCGGGTTTTGTATATGTTTTATTTGTATTTGGTGTGTTGTTGTATTTGTTGTTGTGGTTGTTGTATAAAGCTTAGTCGGCTAGTAGTGTGTTGGTTTGTTTTGTATTGGGCATTCCGTTATCATTTTTCCGCTGTGTTGGTTTTTAATGCAACCGAGTGGGTTGTTTATTGTATATATATAATTGCGTGGTTGTGTTTTATTATGTTCCAGCCGAGTGGGTTGAAGATAAACAGCGTGGTTGTGTATATATTCCAGTCATATGTAGCTAATGTATTTTGTATGTATATATGTTTCAGATTATCACCGGTACAGGGGAGATGCTACCGAAATTTTTCGGTAGGGACTCCTTTGAGGGCGTGACAATATATCTTTTGGTACACATTTTGGTAGAGATGAATAGGATCAGAATATTTCCATGCTTAGTATCATAATCATCTCGCATGATTGCATGCTGTACGATTGTTGGCTCCATTATTGTTGAGCATATCGCCAGTTACATGGATCTGCACACACAACCACTCATGGGTTAGTGGTTTTTATCAGACAGGGTGTGTTGCAGCAGGTTGCTCTATCAAGGGCTCCGCTGGTCCACTGATGAGTAGTGTGACGCAGCGTGGTAGCAGGATAGGTATCCCTCCTCTGGACTGGCTCAAGGAGATGAGAACATTGAACTTCCCCTCTTATAATTTGGGGTAAGGAGGATAGGTGTCCTCCGACAGCATCTCATCCACTCGGTCACTCAGGAGCAGTGATGATAGAGTGCACGGTTATCACAGCCCTACCCACTCGGTCTTACCATCGTGTGTGAGACGGCTGACTGGCGTCAGGGGTGACCAGGACATGTTGCATCATATGCACTGACTGCATTTATTACTTGTGTTTGTTGCACTTTACATGCTGCATATTTGGTAGATGCATATGTTTGACATGCATACAGGATTTATGATACTCTCGGTCTGATGACCTTGTTATCTCTATACCCAGGTCCTGGTTAATACAGATACTCCTGCTCCTTACAGTTTTGCATTTTTCATATGATATATCCAAAAGACTGTACGCATATTTATTATTAGTTGTTATTTCTTACTATGCATGTCAGTAGTTACCCGCTGAGGTGTTGACTCACCCCGTTGATATTACCATTTTCAAGTTGAGGCTGTCCGGAGGATTTCCAATCGCTAGTCCCCCCTCCCCCCCCCTTCAGATTGTGAGGATTTTCGGTTTTGGATTCTTTCTTTTGTTTTCTTATTATGTTATCGTCTATGTTTCCAGACTTGTATCTTTATGGCACTTTGGATCTTGTATGATCCTTTATTATCGATGGGTTTTCATTTGGATGTATGCTGGTGATTTGAGTTTTATGGGTATAGTTGAGTAGGATATAAGATTTGAGTTTTATGGGTGTAGTTGAGTAGGATATTGAAGATGATTTCCTTATCGTTGCTTTAGTTTGGTTTGTTTACTATTATACTGTGTGGTTGTCGTTTTTATTTTATTGTATAGTTCCGGCCGTGTTGGACGTGTATGGGTTATGTTGTTGAAAAGTTTCAGATTGTCACCCGTACAGAGGAGATGCTGCCGAAATTTCTTCTGGCAGGGACTCCCCCGGGGCGTGACATCTTCAGTCTCAATTCTAACCTCATTTGTGGTATATCCAAATTTGTTTTAATGTTCAAGTCTATAAAATCAAACAAACAAAGCAAAATGTCTAAAAAGAAAATTTTGATATACTGAAAATCAATATATTTCCAATATGAATCTTATTACCTTCATCAATAACATTAAAGTCACCTTCCCGACTAGTTTCATTTTCCTCAAAATTAAAATGATGACAACTTGTAGACTTTGATCCGGTAGAAAATAAAATAACGAATTTAGGTCTAAAAAAATAGCAGCAACAAACGCATCTAAAAACAACAATTTTATGTAAAATTTCTGTATGTCCAACTTCTCTAAAAACAACGACAAAAGAAACATCTAAAAATAACAATTTTATATCAAATATCTGCATGCCCAACTTCTCAAAAAACAACAACTTAAGAAACAACACATCACTAAGCTGGGGAATTGGCCGACAAAGTTTAAAATCAATACTAACTACAACAATTATACTTGTGAAAATCAAGTAGCAATTGTAGCACAAAAAAAGAAACTGGGAAATCGAATCAGATTAAATCATCTAACACGACGAGAAGGAAATTGAAATTGTAGTAAAAAATGAAAAGTTTTTGAACCACTATTACCTAATTACAGAAAAGGTCCTCGCTTTCTTCCACACGGTGCTAGGGAGGGAGGCCGCTGGAGGTCGCAGAGCTCGCGGGAGGGAGGTCGCGATCGGGAAGTCGTGGGAGGGAGGTCTCTGAGGACGTCGGCGACGTAGCAGGGAGGTCGTTGGAGGCCGCAGGAGGTCGGCGATGCAACAGGGAAGTCGTTGGAGTCGCTAGAGGTCGGCGCCACAGTAGGGAAGTCACTGGAGGGAGGTCGTAGGACGTCGCTGGAGACAGACGACGTTGGAGGAGGAGGCCGCAAGATGTCGCTTGAGGTCACGGGAGGGGAGGGGTAGTAGGAGGGAGGAGGGAGGAGGGAGGTGATGTTGGAGGTCGAGAGAGGCTAGGGCTTTCACGTTGGTGCGTGTACATGTTTTACATGTGAGGAAGATTTTATACCAATTGCGTGGTCCAGACAAGCTAGGAAAATGCGAACTAGAAGATCCGGTTATCAAATATGTCTCCTGACGAGCGTTCTAAATGATGGGAAGATGAGACCCCATAGGTCATCCGAGTTGGTATGTGGTGGGATGTTTACCACATGAGGTCGCAGGGTCGAAACTCGGGGTAGTCGGGGCGTAAATCCCCGGTTCCTGTGCAACTCACCCCACCTGCCACATGCTCGCTCAGGATGCTATGATTTACCTCCTTCATGATGACCTTGGGCCGGGTACGACGGGGACACTGAGGACGAGTGATTTCACCTTTTGCCACATAAATGATGAGAAGATGGGCCCCACGCCATCCTCCTGTGACAGCGAGACCCCCAAAATATTCTTCGGAAGCTAACGGCCAAACCAGACGGAGTCAGGGAGAGAGACTGATGGATGGAGAGATGCTTCTTACCAGACGGAGTCTCTATACATGAATGTCTGCGTTGGATTCGGTCTAATATAGCAACTGCTTAGGAGGAAGAGTAGCAACTGATTAGGAGGAAGAGCAGCCGCCGGCGTCGATGGAAACAGTAGCATACGAGGGACAAGTTGACGGCACAGTAGCGGTGGTGATGGTGCCGTTCACGGCGCAAAGCCACCTCGCGCAGCTCCTCCACCTTTCGCTCTTCCTATGCTCGCGCCGGGGACTCGCAGTCCACTACGCATCCACCACCACGCACGTCCGCCAGGCCATCTCCCGCCTCCACCCTGAGTGGTCCTCCTTAACCAACGCCATCTCGTTTCACGAGCTCCCCATTCCTCCTTTCCGCAGCCCGCCCCCGGATCCCACGGCCGGCACCAAGTTCCCCGCCCACCTCCAGCCCTTATTCGACGCCTTCGAGCACCTCCGCGCCCCCGTCGGTGCGCTCCTACGCTCCCTCTCTGCTTCCTCCCGCCGAGTCGTTGTCATCCACGATCCGCTCGCCTCTTTCGCCGCTGATGAGGCAGCCGCCTTCCCCAACACTGAGTCCTACGTCTTTCACTGCGTTCCCGCCCTGTTCCAGATCATCTTCGCACGACCCTCCGTCGCCCTCGAGCTGAGCCGTGATCACGGCCTCACCCTCCCGTCCTTGGAGGGCATGATCACCGAGGAGTTCGTGGCCTTCATCCGACGGCAGTTGGCAACTTACGAGACTGTTGACGCCTCCGGAATGCTCTTTAACACGTGTCGCGTGCTCGAGGGTGAGTTCCTCGATATGCTTGCGCAAGAACCTGAGTACTGCAGCAAGAAGCTGTTTGCCATCGGCCCACTGAGTCCGTTAGCCGTCGTCGCCGGCGAGCGTCTGTAAGTGATTTGCATTTGTGGATTGTCTTTCTTTTGAATTGATTAGTGACTTGAACTATTAATATCCACAGAGCGAGCTCCCACGATTGTTTGAATTGGCTGGACCAGCAACCGCCGGCGTCGGTGGTGTACGTGCCGTTCGGGACGATGACAACGATGTCCGGTGAGGAGGTGAGGGAGCTGGCGCAGGGATTGCTGCTCAGCCAGCAGCGGTTTCTGTGGGTGCTGAGAGACGCCGACAGGGGCGACATATTCGCTGCGGAAGAGGGTGACGACGGCCGGCGGATGAAGCTGGCGGCGGAATGGGAAGAGAAGGTGGGAAAGCGGGGGATGGTGGTGCGCGAGTGGGCGCCGCAGCTGGACATTCTAGCCCACCAGGCGACAGGGGCGTTCTTCAGCCACTGCGGGTGGAACTCGTGCTCAGAGAGCCTATGCCTGGGCGTGCCGATGGTGGCGTGGCCGATGCACTCCGACCAGCCCATCAACGCCGCGCTGGTGGTGGACTACCACGGCGCGGGCGTCGCGGTTCGGGGTAGCGGCGAGGCAGTGGGGCGGGAGGAGATCGCGGCAGCCATCAGGCGGGTGATGGTGGGGGAGGAAAGCGAGGGTGTGAGGCGTCAGGCTAGGGCGCTGGGGGAAGCGGTGCGGGCGGCGGTGGCCGACGGCGGAGCGTCTCGTACCGAGTTGGACGCCTTCGTTGCTCTCATCACCGGATGAAACCCAAGTCAAATTTTCTATTTATAAAACTAAATAAATTACTAGAAGGGTCAAATCTACTGTTTAAGATCAATTGAGCATCCACAATGATGTCAATACCTGAGACATTAACGCCTGAGTTCAATTCTTTGAACTCCTTAATGTATTCAAATAAAATAAAAAATAAAAAAAATAAAACTTTGGTATTAACGTGTGAAGGTGTTAATGATATTATAAATGGCATGAGAGTTTAACACTGCACATATTAATGCCTTCCTTATCAAAGAATAAATAAAAAAAATAAAATACATTGGCATTAACATGTAAGTGTTAATGCTAACGTGGATGCCTAAGAGGTAATTTATTTATTATGTAAAGTACTTTGAAAAGTCAAAGTATTATTCTTGTGGATGATTCCGCTCCGGTCATGTTCTAGAATGATAATATTATATATATAAAATATAAATCATGAAATTAATTTATAATATCTAGGCATGGGACAAAGTATTCTCCTTGTGCATACCGTCTAGAAGACTTTCTGACAGTTTACAGAATAATTAATAAAAAATATTGACGAAATCTTAAAATTGTGTCGTGGAGGGAGAACGTTGACTACGTGCATAAATTTCTAACGTCGAATTGTATACCTCTTATGGCGAAAAAAAAATATTAATATTTTTTTTGACAATGATTGAATTAATATAAAAGCTACTAAATATTTTTTATATAAAAGCTTTTAATTTCGTGCCATCTGGTCACGAGCATGTGACATTGAATGGCAAGACAAGTCAAAATTACACGAGAGCAGATTTTCTAGTCTGCAAATTATGGACCAGGGAATGGTCCACTACATGTGGATCTTTGATTTGAATGAACCCCACTTATTTAAAAATGGGGTTCATTCAAATCAAAGGTCCAGATCAGTGAACCATCCTCTGATCCGTAATTTACTGATCAGAAGATCCCTGCTGAAATTACACGGCCAGAATTTTCAACTTTACATGATAGATCATTAATTAATACGATCCAGCACTAAAATTTTAGTAATATAAAAATATAAATTTACAACAACTTTCAACGTGCATGCAAAATAATGCCTGGAATTTTAAAGATGATATTTTAACAAAATCAATATTAAAATGATGATATTTTCATAAAATAAGTATGAAGATCGCGGTCCACCGATACAACCGAATTGATATTTAAATAGTAAATTATTATGAAAACAACTGCATAGTTTTAAAAAAAATAAAATTCCTTTATATATGTCATGATTTATTTCCGTCGTTTTGTCAGGAAGCTTATACGGCGAGGAACACGATTCATCTTTTTCCATTTTGATCAAAACAGTATCAAATTATATTTTTATTTTTTAAATTTAATTTTACAATTTCTTTTAATTAACTATTAAAAATATAAAAATTTATTTTTTATTTTATTACTGTTTTTTATATTTTTTTTATTAATTTTCCTTTGTATTTTTAAAATTTTAAATTCTTATTAGAATTTTATAATTTTTAAAAATATGAATAAATTTTGGAGACCATGACTTTAATGAATTTAAGAATATAATTTATTTTAAAAAATAAATATTAAATCATCAATGATTTTTATATATTTTTTTTATTCAGTAATTTGCCCAAAGTTCGAAATTCACCCAACCTAAAAGGCATCCTAAGCTTTGAAGATACCTAAAATGAATAACTTTTTCCTATTTTACCTCTATGTTAAATCTGACTTTTTCTCTTTCTCTTTTCTTTCCTCTTTCCTCCCTTTTATATATGTAAATCTATGTTATTTTCTCTCCGCTTAAGGACGGGTTGACAGAGACGTTAGGGATAAATAAATTATTTTTTACTACCATGTTTTTTTTTCCTCTCTTCTCTCTCGTTTGCATGCATGCATAATTATTACGTTGCATATTTTTAAAAATCAGCACTATAGCTTAATTACAATAATTATTTTTCTTGAGGATCTAAATCGACACTACCACAGGTTTGATTTCTTGGAGACCAAGATCACATTCTAGCTGATGTTCTAATAATATTTTTAACACCTCTAGAGAAATCGAAATAAACAATTGAGGGCACTGTTGGACTTATTGCGGCCTCAGAAATCCATGGGACCTGAAAATGGGTCAAATCAAACCTGCCTAAATCTATCAGTGGATTTTAGTAGAAATCCACTAATGGACTTACATAGGTCTAATTGGATTCATTTCAGTTCCTATAGATTTCTGAAGTCGTAAGGAGTCCAACGGTGCTCTCTATTGCTTATTTTAGCTTCTCCAAAATATTAAAATGTCATTAGAAGAATCAGTTAGCATTGAACTTGATATGAACATATCAAACCTAACGTGTAAATTAGACCCACATTGGACTTGCTTTGTTCATATCATGCTCAATGTGAACATATTAGGCTAAATACTAGTTGATTCTTTCAATAATATTTTAATACATCGGAAGAAGTCAAAATAAACAACGGAAGGTACCGTTGGACTCCTTGCGGTCTCAAAAATTTATATGACCTAAAATGAGCCTAATTAAACCTGTCTAGATCTATTAATGAGTTTTAGTTGAAACTTACTGATGAACCTAGACAGATCCGGTTGGACCCATTTCAAGTCATATAGATTTATGAGGCTGCAAAGAATCTAACGGTGCCCTTTGTTACTTATTTTCACTTCTCTAGAGATGTTAAAATCAAGGAAGGATCTAGGATTTAATTGCTTTGTTTATGTAAAATAATAATAATAATAATAATAATAATAATAATAAATTTTATTTATAAAAAAAATCTCATCTTGTGTGCACGCACTAGATGAGTTTATTTAAAAATTTAAAATCAACAAATAAAATTAAAATGGTACTATATTTTTGATAAGATTAAAAAAAAAAAAAGTAAACAGCTAGTAGATCAACAGAATGGCTAGTAACGATTAGTTAACGACTATTTTAATAAAAAACAAATTATCTATAAATACTCATTATCTTACCTAATTTATTTTAATCATATAAACACCTAAATTGTTCTAAAAATATTCTTTCTATTTTCCTCCAAAATGGATGAAAATAACTACATATTTTTTTTAAAAATTTTTAGAAAATACTTCGAATCTATAAATTCCACCAAATTATCCATATTTTTTATATCCATCAAATTATCTAAATAATTCTTACCCACCAAATAATACATATTATCCATATCCATCAAATTATCCATATCCATAAAATTATCCATCTAATCCACATGCAACATACTCATTCCTTTCAAATTTATAATAATATTTTAATTTTAAATAAATAATACTCATAAAATAAACAAAAATTATTTTATGTAATACATACATTTTAAAATAATAATATTATTTATTTTAAATAATAATCATTTAAATTTTGTAAATAAAATTAAAATTATATTTATTTAATATAAAATAAGAATAAAGATGGATGAGAGGTACAAGATAAAAAATATTGAATATTAATATTAAAATGAATGTGAGAGGATGAATATATTAATATAATGTGTATGTGGCATATAGATCCCATACTTTTTGATACAGTGATGAGTGTTATAACACCTACCAATGTGGATACCATAGGTGACTAAAATAATTATTATATGTTATATTCAAAGGTCGCACAATCGGGGTGGTGAGAAATGCGATGAACAACGTTAATGAATAGGCGGAAAGAGCCGATGACGGAGTTGGGGAGGTACCCAGAGGCAAAGAACTTGATGCACATGATTAGAATTGGATTTACATATGGATTGTGGACAAAACCATAGTTTATAGGATCACGATTCTATGTAGAATCAATTTAGGGTTGAAATTGAATCGATTGAAATCACATTATAAAATCGTATAATCATATCCTTTAAATTTAATTTAATATTTAATAAGTTGATAAAATTGATGAATAAAAATTAAATCAATTTGATATTTGATTAAAATTCTTTTTAAAAATAACTTAAATAAAAAAAATAATAATGACGATAATAAATTGGTAATATATATAATAAATAAATAAAATTTAATTATAATTTTTAAAATTTAACATATATATATATATATATATATATATATATATATATATATATATATATATATATATATATATATATATATATATATATATATAATGAAATTAATTAGATTAGGTTAGAGACGTATATATAATTCTTCATTATATTAAATTAAAGCTTCAATAAATTTTAAATTGATTGACTGCTTCACTGTGTTGGTGCTCCCTTCAATTAAAAATTGGTTTATTTCATTGTCGCTCTTTGTTCCCTTCAATTAAAAACATATTCAAAATGTTTACTAAAAGAATCAACAAGCGTTGGGTCTGGAATGAGCATATCAGGTCCATGTGTGAGAGAGAGGGAGCCGAAATGAACTTCATATCATGCTAATCGCTAGATGATTTTTCTAATAATATTTTAACATATTCGGAGAAACTGAAATAAATAGAGAGCATCGTTGAAGCCCTTGTAATCTTATAAATCCACATGATCTGAAATGGATCCAATCGAAAATGTTTAGATCCATCAATAAGTTTTAGTTCTATGAAATTTTGAGCTTGTAGTCTAATGGCACCTTCCATAACTTCATTGGTTATTTCGACTTCTCCACAGGATGATTATTTTATATAATATTTTTGTTAGTTACTTGCAGAGCTGAGCTATCAACCATTACAAAAAATAATAAATGGTAGATTATCGTGGTTTAAAAGTGGTGTCTCTCAAGGTCATAATACAATGTATGATTTTGACGCAACTAACTCTATATTATATATGATTTTCACATTGCACAAAGAGTGTATATGAAATAATACAATATATGATTTTGACCCTGCTAACTTCATATTCTGCACGTGGCTTACCAAGCGGAGAGCTTCAGCCATTGCACAATTGTCGGGCTTGCTATCAGAATTAGACCGAGGGAGGTGCCCTCCGCAATGTGTCCATTACCTATAGCCATATTTTGCCTACACTTAACTAATATCCTAACTTCGCCCCTATTTACATGGATAATATTCTAATAATTGATAATGATCAAAAGAGCATCACAATTTTATTAGATCATCTCAATCAAGAATTCTTTATTCAATATTTGAATAATATTCGATTTTTTCTTGATATGGAACTTATCTTAAATGATAAGATTATCTCCTCTTTTAAAACAAATAAATTATTAGACTTCTCTAAAAAGTTAAAATGGATGGAGAATGTCTTTTCTCCACACCAATTATTGTAAACAACTTCTCTACAACTTCATCTTCTCTTACTATGTCTAATTCCTAAATTTATCAAAGTATTAATGGAGCCTTATAATATGTCATTATCATACGACTTAATATTACCATGGTAGAAAATCGTGTTTGTTAGTTTATAGATGCTCCCACTAAATAAAATTAAAAAGGTGTGCAAATAATTCTTAGCTCTATTAAAGATACTGTTCATGTCTGAGACCGTATTCTGGTGAGTCAATGAAGAGTAGTTGTCACGAAAAAGATTGTAGATGACATGATGGTGAGAGGGCCACATGAAGATCCTACACACATTTAGTAAGAAGTTAGAATGGTTATCGAGTTTGGACTCAGTGTAATCACTCCAACGCTCAAGTTAGCATAGGGGCTAGGAGAAGATAAAAGCAGTGGAGTAGTAGAGAAGTCTAAATGATTGTGTGTGAATACCTACATCCACGGAGGGAGAGCAAATTTATATACAACGACAAATATATCCATTGCTCAGATATATGCATCGACGTTTCCACTTCATCTGAGAGAAACGATCCCATGAATGAAGCCATTACACTGCCTCCTAGGGATGACAATGGGTAGGATTTAGGTTGGATTGCAAATCCTCCATACATATCCCCATCTATTATATCCATCCCCATACCTATCTCCATGTACATTAGGTATTTAACTTTCATCGCCATCCCTATACCCGTCAGAAGATTGAGTATGCATACCCTATCCATCATCCTATTACTACCTACAATTCTTTTTTTTTTCAAGAAGATGATAAAAGTGTTGGTGTCTGGGGTATGAGTAGGATTTTATCAAATTCGTCTCCATATCTGAACCTAAAAATATCCATATCGGAATACCTGATGATTTAATCATGTTTAAAATTTCCTCCATACCCTACAACATTCAGGTCAGATATTGGATCACTCATCAGATTTAGATGAAGTTGTCATCCCTACTACCTCCCACGTCTTTAATGGGTCACATAGGATGGGAAACGATTGAGCCCAACAAGGTTGAAGAAGCCAAGGAAACCAAGATGAAGAAGTGTAGGAAGCCGAGCACAGGAGACCGGGCTAAGGAGGTTTGAAAAAAAACTGTTTTGAGGGAGCCAGGTTGTGCCAAACTGTGGGTTTGGGAGGTACTGAACTAAAGAGCTTGGGTGACTGAACTATGAGAGTTAGGTAATAGAATTGAGGGTGTCAAGGGTACTAAATTGCAGAGCTTGGGTGATAGAGCTATGAGAGTCGAATAATGGAGTCAGGTGCCCAAGCCATAAGAGTCGAAGGTACTGAATTGAGAAGCTCGGGTGACTGAGCTATATGAGTTGGGTAACAAAGTTGAGGGAGTCATGTGCCTGAGCTATGGAAGTTAGGTGCCCGAGCTATTGAAGTCAGAGGTACTGAATTGAGGAGCTCAGGTGACCAAGCTGTGAGAGTCAGGTAACGGAGTCAAGGGAGTCAGATATATTGAACCGAGGAGCTTGAGTGATTGAATTATGAGAGTCGAGTAATAAAACTGAGGGAGATGAATGAATGGGGTAAAGGAGTCGTGCGTCACCTTAATCAAGGTTGACTTCTATTCCCCCTAACGTACAACTTTGCTTGACTTTTAACCAGGGGCTTGACTTCTATCCACATGGATACTTCCACGATCCACTGTATCACAAGTCAAGCCTCGACCCTGATTCTAATTAAAGGAGGTCTGAGTCTGACTAATTGGACAAAAGTTCATTGTGGCTTGACTACCAACTTGAACTTTAAGGCTGACATGGCTGAAGGACCTTACCACAGTACTATTGATTGCCTCTAGAATCTATGAGTCAAACATTATTAATGGCCTTATATGCGAGATCACATATCAGAGTCATGATGGGTGAGTCCCCTCAGCCATTATTGCAAATAGATCTAAGGTTGACATGTGGCAATGCCATTCCATAGAATCAATTCGAGATGACTATTGAGATTTTGCTGATTTGTGTGTGTGTGTGTATATATATATATATATACTTTTATTGACGCACATTCACTTGTATTTATTGTTTATGATTTACATTTTCATACTCCATTTTATGATTTTATCAGCATGACTACTTATTTTGTTCGGAGATCTACTTCTTTGTTTTCATTGAGAGTGCATGATAAGGACTGAAAATGGATAAAGGACACAAGGTGTAGATCTTTCTAAAAGTTAGCATGGGCAGTTCGTGGCTTGAGGTACAATCATGCCTATCTCTTGATGGCTCACATAACATGGCTATGATAGGAGGCACGACCGTGCCCTCCATCTCAGTAGTGTACACGGCAAGGTTGTGCCAAAAGGCATGATAGGGTTGTGCCAAAAGGCACGACCGTGCACGTTAAGGGTAAGGGACATGCCCCCTTACTTATAAAAGGGGAACTTCTTCCCTTTTCTTGGGGAGGAAGTCTTCACCCCTGGGCCATTACACTCCATTTTTTGGTGACTTGATGATCCAAAGTCATTTCCATCACCGTCCATCTTTGAGGTGAAGGATTTGTTGGATCCCGTGGTTATTTTGATGTGATCAACTAAGTTAGGTTAAGTTCTATTTGATTTTGATCCCTGTGTCTAAGTGTGCAGGAGCTTAGGAGCACAGGAAGTCGAGTGGAATATGTAGCTAGGGAGAAGGATGGCACGGGAAGGGAGCCAACGGGCTCGGTGCATCTGAGGGACGAAAGAGCTGCGGAAGAGTACACTGGTGGACAAGAAGAATGTACGCGACGTTCGAGGGATGAGAAGCTAGAGCGGAAGCCTACTAGAGGAGAATGCCAGAAATTGGGTTCGGGGTGAGCCCTATTCTGGAGGCCGAAATCATCCAGGAGATCGCAGTAACAAAGGAGCAAAAAGGAGTTGCAAGTGCTGTTGGAGGCGCCTTTAAAGGCTGTTGAAGGCGCCTGAAGGCGCCTCCACGCCTTCTGTGGAAGGCGCCTTCCATGGCTGGAAGACGCCTTCGATGAATAGTGCGAAGGCGCCTTCCAAGGCTATGGAAGGCACCTTTGGCCAATCAAACTAGCCGTTTACAAGTGGATATAGCTTTATCCACTTGCCACACTGGAGGCACCTTCCAAGCCCTTTGGAGGTGCCTTCAACCTTCGGATGAGATTTCTTAGGGGCTATAAAAAGACCTTTAGACCTAGAAAATCAACAATAACTTGAGAACAACTATTGTAATCCTTTCCTAGTATTTTCTAAGCTTTTCAAAGAATGTAAGAGACTTCTTCGCCTACAGAGAAAGGGATTTTTATAATAGAGTTTTGCAATCACCTACGTTGTAACCAAGTTAAATATGTTTGCCTCTTCTTTTTATTAGTTGTTCATTTTTTAGATTATAATTATTGTGATAGTGCTACTAATCTTATTTGGAAAACAAAGAAAGGTTTATTTTTTTTTTAACACATGTTACGTCCTCATACTGGCCCTGCTGCGCCAACAGGATTGGTTCTCGAAGACATCATTTTCACATTGGCTAAGCTTTCTTCTCTCTTCCTGTTGATTTGAATTGTAGAATGCTTCCTTTCATGTCTTCGAGTCTTCTTCCTTTGCATATGGAGTAGATTCTCCTTGGTCTAGGATGAAAGGAGTAGTTATGATCTGTATTTGATGTAAACTCAATGGATATGCCTATTTCTTATTTCTATGATATAATTATGCTTTGTTCTTATTCAATTGAATGTGTGTATAAACTCTTATTGATTGTATATGTTATTTGGTTGAATGGATATATGGATCGGTCACCACGTAGTGGGAATACTCGGGATCGTATGACCGGTAGACCCTTGGTGACAAAAGGTATCTCTTTAACTGGATATTGTTGGAACCCCAAGGTTGTTTTGGTGTGATTTACAAGTTGAGTGAGGTCCTGCGTTGTTTCTAACCTTGTATCTAAGTGTGCAGAAGCTTAGGAGCACAGGTACTCGAGCGGAAGACGCAGCAAGCGAGAAGGACGACACTCTGTGCGTCCGAGGGACGAGGTGCTGCGGAAGAGTACACCGGCGGACGAGAAGGAAGTGCGCGCGGTGGTTCTGAGGTACGAAAGCCGGAGCGGAAGATTGCTCGGGGAGCAAGAGACGCAGCTAGCGCGAATGTCGGCACGGGGTGCGACCGAGGGACGAAGTCTGCGGATGAGTACCCTGGTGGACGAGAAGGAACACGCGGCAATTCCGAGGGACGAGAAGCCGGAGGGAAGCACGCTCGAGAAGACCGGAAGATGGGTTCGGGTGAGCCCTATTCCGGAAGGCCGAGATCACCCAAGCTAGCGGAGCCGGAGCGAACAGACCCGGACCAAGACGAGCGGAACTGAGACGAGTTGAACCGGAGTCGAAAAGTCAACTTATGTTGACCTTAGGGCTCCGGGCGCCCGGAACCGACCGGGGCACTCGGAACCCTTCCGGGCGCCCGGAATCGACTTTTCAACAGGATCGAGTTTTGACTCGATTCGATCGTTGGGGGATAAAATTTATCCCCCCCAGGGCGTCCGGAACCCTTCCAGGCGCCCCGACCAAGGCTATAAATATAGCCTTGGTCCAGAAGCTTTTCAACAACTGAGAACTCAAGCATTCTTTCTACACTTGTACGCTTTTCTGTTTTAAGCTTCTGTTGTGCGCTTCATTGCTGTAAAAAGCTTCTCCGCCTGAAGGAGATACTAGTGTTACGCTTTCTTGGATTAACAACCTTCCCGGTTGTAACCAAGTAAATCTCGGTGTGCCTTTTACTCTTCTGCTTTTAGTTATTTCTCTTATTTTATGCAAGTGTCAGTTTAAGAGTTCGAGAAGGGTTGGTTTGTGTTTTGATTTCTGCAGGGCTATTCAACCCCCCCTTCTAGCCGGCCCAACGGTCCTACAAGTGGTATCAGAGCCGAGACGCTTCAGGAGGACTAACCGCCGAACGAAGCAACGCGATGGCCGGACCAAGCATCCACCCGCCGAAATATGAAGGGGACTTCGCTACCTGGAAAAAACTGATGCAGGTATTTCTTACTACAGATATTGAATTATTTTTAACAATGAAATTTGACTTTGAAGCTCCAGAGGACAAGGAAATAGATAAATGGACAAAAAAGGAGCAGGCCGACTTCGTGGCGAACGACAAAGCAGAGTACCATCTGCTAAGTGTCCTTCCGCCTCAAGAAGTTAACAGGATCGGTAAATATAACTCCGCAAAGGAACTTTGGGAGAAGTTCCTCGAGTTGCATGAAGGTACGTCTGAAGCCAAGCTCGCTAGACGAGATCTGCTTCGAAATCAGCTCACCAGCCTGCAACTTGGGGAAGACGAGACAGTCGTACATCTGCACTCCAGAATAAAAGAAATCATCACCGGACTCACGAATCTCGGAGAAGAGGTAAGTAACCGAGATTCGCTCAGGTACGCTTTAAATTCCTTCCCTAGAAATTTAAAATGGGCATCACTAGTAGATGCATTTTACATTTCTAAAGATTTAGAAAAGACTTCATTAGAAGAATTCTTTTCAACATTTGAAGTGCATGAGTCAAGATGTGCAGGAATGAAGGAGCCTAAAAACAACGTCGCCCTCAAAGCCTCGAGAGACGAATCAGAATCTGAATCCTCTCTCGACGATGAGGAAATGGTAATGATGGTAAGAAGATTCAAGAAACTTTGTAAATCCAGATCTACTAACCATCCGCAGGGAAAGAAGAGAAGAACGATCCGCTGCTATCACTGCGACGAAGAAGGGCACGTCAAGGACAACTGCCCCAAACTGAAGAACAAGGACAAGGAGAAGGGTAAGAAGCCTATCCAGAAGCGAAAGGCCCTAAAGGCGACGTGGGACGATATGTCGTCGGAGTCGGAAGTTGAGGCATTCTCCGGACTTGCTCTAATGGCAAGTCATCAAGACGAAGACTGCGAGTCGACCTCTTCCGAAATGAGCATCGAGAGCATCGATGAAGGGGGAGCTTCGTCAGAAGAAAGCAGCAGTTCAGGGGGAGATACGGACAACGAACTCGACAAGGTAAGTCAGGTACGTTCTCTTCCTCCGGATAAACTTTATAAATTTGTTAAGTTATTAACTAAAGACTGCTGTAAATTAGAAAGAGAAATAAAAAATTTAAAAATAATTTTAGCTAAATCCTGCCCTCTAGAAGAATTAGATAAATCAAATTTGGAAAATGAAAAATTGAAACTTGAAAATAATGATTTGAAAATTCAAGTAGATAATTTGAAAAATTATGCTTATTCATCTAATTCTAGAAAAATAAAAAATTTAAATTGGTATTATAGATATCACCCGGGACAAATTAAGAATATCTCTAGAAAATATGTCCCTAAGAAATTTTTAATTAATCCAGTAGGCTGGAACCTTTATTGGGTTCCTAAATCTTGCTTAATCTAAATTTTATAATTAAAATTAGCGCTTTTCAGTGAGAAAATTAAACAAAGAATTTCTTTATGAGGTTTTGTCAAGGAAGTGGTTGTTGCTCCAATAACCAAGAAGGCCTAGTGCCTCGCCACGACCTGGAAGCCAAAATATTGAAATAAATGTTTAATTAACTTACTAATAAAGCATTAATACAAGAATTAATTAGTGCTTTAAAAAGGGTTATTCAAAACATTTTATTTCAATTTAGAAATTTACTTAGAATTTTTTTTACTTAGTCATTTGTTTTTTTTCAAAAAAAATGTGCTTAAAAAATTCTCAAAAATCATTCCTTCTTAAGTTAGAAGATTTTCTGAAATTATAAATTTATGCTCAAATTACTTAGAAATTTTTTTTAAGTTAGAAATATTTTTCAAAATAATTCTTGTAAAAACTTAAAATTATTTTCATGAATTTATTTTAAATATTTTTTCTTTAATCCTTAGATTGTTTTTCTTGGAACCCCATTTTTTGTGATCAAAGGGGAAGAAGGGAAAGTATAAGTCTAGGGGGAGGTAGATAGATTTATTTTTTTTTCCTATCTTTTTGTACTTAAATTGCAACTTAAGTTAAGTTACTTAATTTTATTTAAAGTCTATTTTACCCTATCTTAACTTGGGTTGATCACACCAAAAAGGGGGAGATTGTTGGAACCCCAAGGTTGTTTTGGTGTGATCAACAAGTTGAGTTAGGTCCTGCGTTGTTTCTAACCTTGTGTCTAAGTGTGCAGGAGCTTAGGAGCACAGGTACTCGAGCGGAAGACGCAGCAAGCGAGAAGGACGACACTCTGTGCGTCCGAGGGACGAGGTGCTGCGGAAGAGTACACCGGCGGACGAGAAGGAAGTGCGCGCGGTGGTTCCGAGGTACGAAAGCCGGAGCGAAAAATTGCTTGGGGAGCAAGAGACGCAGCTAGCGTGAAGGTCGGCACGGGGTGCGACCGAGGGACGAAGTCTGCGGATGAGTACCCTGGTGGACGAGAAGGAACACGCGGCAATTCCGAGGGACGAGAAGCCGGAGGGAAGCACGCTCGAGAAGACCGGAAGATGGGTTCGGGTGAGCCCTATTCCGGAAGGCCGAGATCACCCAAACTAGCGGAGCTGGAGCGAACAGACCCGGACCAAGACGAGCCGAACTGAGACGAGTTGAACCGGAGTCGAAAAGTCAACTTATGTTGACCTTAGGGCTCCGGGCGCCCGGAACCATTCCGGGCGCCCGGAACCGACCGGGGCGCACGGAACCCTTCCGGGCGCCCGGAATCGTCTTTTCAACAGGATCGAGTTTTGACTCAATCCGACCGTTGGGGGATAAAATTTATCCCCCCCCAGGGCGCCCGGAACCCTTCCAGGCGCCCCGACCAAGGCTATAAATATAGCCTTGGTCCAGAAGCTTTTCAACAACTGAGAACTCAAGCATTCTTTCTACACTTGTACGCTTTTCTGTTTTAAGCTTCTGTTGTGCGCTTCATTGCTGTAAAAGGCTTCTCCGCCTGAAGGAGATACTAGTGCTACGCTTTCTTGGATTAACAACCTTCCCGGTTGTAACCAAGTAAATCTCGGTGTGCCTTTTACTCTTCTGCTTTTAGTTATTTCTCTTATTTTATGCAAGTGTCAGTTTAAGAGTTCGAGAAGGATTGGTTTGTGTTTTGATTTCTGCAGGGCTATTCAACCCCCCCCCCCCCCTTCTAGCCAGCCCAACGGTCCTACAGATATCTCGAGCATTACCTTGAAATAAAGACCAAATCCATACAACAGAGACTCTAATTAGTGCTTAATGAATTTTTCCTAATTCCATACTAGGAAGTAATTTATGTAATTTAAATGTGGAACCGCCACATCAGCGGTCCCCCTAGAGTCGGTCCCACGAATATGGAGGGAGGTAAATGCAGATACACAGCTGAAAGTGCATAGCCGGGACACTAACCCCAAGCAATGACACATCGAGGATCGAACCCTGGACCTTTCGACCATGAAACCATGCGCCGCCAGCTGTGCTACGCCCTGGGGACGTAATTTATGTAATTTAGATTGTATAACGAGGGGTCCTTGGTGACAAAAGGCATCCCTTTAACCAGACCTTCTATGTTAGCTTTTCTACTTACTAGCACTGAACATAAATGGGGAGAATACTCCGATGTGACCATCATGGGATAACATTAGTATTTAGTTAGATTTCCTATGAAGCATGAACATGGAGGATAGGAGATTAGCTATTCATATCACATCAATGAGTATCACAATGAAACCAAAATCCTAGAACTACCTTCCCAAGTTAGCCTTCCTCACACAACTTTCCTCATTCTCTTCTCTCTAGCTCTCTCTAGCTTTCACTCTCTTTCTAGTCCACAACTCTTCCAACAATTCGATAGTCTAGATAATTCACTTTGTAAAGTCTCTAGTGGTTGTTCACCAATCCCTATGAATCTATATTTTTTTATTACTTGACAATGTTTCCGTGCACTTGCAGATACACATCAATGGTCTAGCGAAGTAGCTCACCTTTTGCCTCTTTTTTCCTATAAGTTTCTTTACCTCCCTTGTGATTCAGCCTTCATTGTTCCTTTTTTCACCATTTCCCTAGTCTTCTAGCCTATCCATGGTGACTAAAAGTATTTAAAATTCCTATTAACCATTGATTAATAATCCTGAATGTTCTTGACTGATCTTCTCTCCCCTTGTTGATTTTTTTTTTACCTTTTTTAAGGGTCAATTGTTAGGCAGCCTCCGATTTTCCATCTTGAGTTTCTTCACCTAGATCTCTTAATATTTTTATATTCCCCTTCAACAATTGACATCCAATTCTTACTGACTGCTCTATGGGCTAATCATCATTTTTTGTCTGTAATGAATATCTCTCACACCCCGAGTCTTTCATTATTTCTTCTATCCGAAGATAAAGGATGTCCGATCTTCTACTTTTAGAAGAGGCCTTCCTATAGCTTCTTAGACAAGATGTCAACTTCACGCATAGTTTGAAAGCTGCATTATGTATTTATTCGATCTCCTACTCCATTCACATGGTTGATTGGTTGGCAAATGAAATTTCCAAAGCCGTCAACTATGAGTTCGTACAAGTTGGATCCCACCTATCTCATAACGGTGCACATTCTATCTAGTCTTCAATTTAATGCCAAACTCTTGATCGAGGAGGGCCTTCTCTTCTAATTTGGATTGGGCCTAACTGACATTGAGCTCCTTTCTTCCTTTGGTAAGAGTTTTCCATTTTTCATCATATGTGATTTCTAACTAAAGGTTAGCCTCTTTGTGCAACTCAAACAATGTGGATAGTGTCCCTAAATAAGTCTTTTTTGGAGGAGGGTGGTGCTCTACCTATTGGTTCTTCAGGTGATGCAGTTGTGAACATAGGAGAGCTCCCCCCACCTCATCTTTTAATGACAGTCATGTATATTTCCTCTAAGGAGTTAGAGGAACCACTAAACATTATTGGGACATTTCGGAGTTAGGGGGGTGTGAATAGCTCACTTCGCTTCGATAATGATGATCTTACAATTGAAAAACTCGAAGCAATGCTAATACCTTGATTTACTTGGTATTTATCTCAACAAGATGACTAATCTAAGGATCTGACCCTCTCTCACACATCATTATGAAATAACTCCTTCTCGGAAACACTTTAGAGGTGGAGAAATATCATACAAGCTCTCAATAAGAATACAACACAAACAAGAAGTAAATACAAGAATACAAATGAAAAACGTCTTCTTGCTTGATCTCTTATAACTTGATCTCTTATATCTTTTAAAACACCTCTTGAACCTCGGAAGTGTAGCAACATTTGTCTGCAAGAAGCTTCAAGAACTGGTGACAATAGTGAAGATGTGGGAGAAGAACTGCTGAAACAATGCTCACGTCAATCCTTTTCTAGGGCTCTTCAGGCACCTTAATCACTTAAGGATTTCTTAAGCGATTACCATGTTAGTAACCTGCTTAGAACGGCTATATTTTTGAACCTTAAGCGATTACCCTAATCGCTTAGTAGTACATAATTGATTACCCTAATTTATTATGCCCCTTTTTGTTCGATTACTAAAGGTTTTAGGACCCTTGGTGGTCGACTAGAAGGGGGGAGGGTTTGTCTGCATTAGCAAAAATGCCTGCTTGTAATGTTCAGCTTCTTGGGGCAAAGAAAAAGACACTTGCTGGATTTTCCACTACAACCTCTCAATTTCGTGTAGGTTATCTTGAGCAAGCTGAGATTTTCCAAAGCACCCCTCCTTCTCTTAGAACTCGTGCTTGCCGGCTATTGGCATCAAAATCAACTCTAGCTGCAAGGGTAGATTCTACTAGAGGGGATCCAACAGGAAAGGTTGGAAGAAACTTGCGAGATGAAATCCTTAAAAAGATTGAAAAATGGCAGGAACCACCCCCTGCTAAGCAACCAAAACCTCTTCCAGTTCCAGATTCTGAGCCCAAAAAGAAGAGAGGTGGCCGTCGGTTGAGAAAAATGAAAGAAAGGTTGTATTTTCACACAAAAGTACTTGGAAAAGTAAATACTCCCTTTACATGTCTAATATTGGAAGGTACACATACTAAAATTTCATGTATATTTGACAGATATGTAGTGACAGATATGATGAAGCTGGCAAATAGGATGCAATTTGGAGTGCCAGAAGAGAGCTCTTTAGGTGAGTAGACAAGTGATATTCTTTTTTGATGATTGTTGTTTACTATATATATATATATATATATATATATATATATATATATATATATATATATATATATATATATATATATATATATTAAATGGTTGTATTAGGCAACTTAGAATGTCAGTCTGTGGTTTAATGCTTGATATGTGAGTTGGATCTCATTTGTTTTAGTTTTGACATGATGTTGCAGTGCTCATGCAAAATATCAATACATTGTTTGACAATTTTAAGGGCTTTGTAAGTTGTTGCAGTTGTCTATTGCCAAATGCCAACTTCATCTATAACATGTACATGTTTCCATTAATGTTGGCTTTGGTGCCATATGTTGCTACAAAGCTCAATTTTTAACTCATTAGCTTCCAAATGAGTGATGTTGTTGTCAGTGATGAACTTTACTGTTTTAAGGTTCAAGGTCCTCCTAATTTTCTGAACATTTATTTTCTCTTGCATAATTTTATTATGATAATGCAGCTGACTATCTATCTTAGATCATTAAAATAATTATTAGTTCATACTTGAATATTTTCTAAAATTTATGGTTCTCTAATTTTATTTCACTTTGAATTATGCCTATTGGTTTTCTGTGCTTCACTTCTGTCATGATAATTTTTTTTTTCAATTTATCATAATGTTAAACTTCAAATAGAATTGAAGTTAAGGTTTTGAAGTTAAGGTTGATAGTTTAAAGAAGTATGAATAAGCTCAGCTCTATAAAAGTTTGTGTAGTATGCATTTTCCTTAGTTGGTTTAAGTGATAATGAGAGAACTGATTACTGATGTTGATTAACATATAAAGTTTGTTGATTTATTTTGTTACTAATGATGTTTGCTTTGGTGTTTGTAGTTAACAATAAGCGAAGACTATTATTAGGTGCACATGGAATGATACTATGTATTTTTCTCGTTTGGTATGATATATAATATTTTGAATTATTTTTATTAATTTTGTATTTACATTGTTTCATTTCACTTATACAAATATATACATTATATTTGCAGGTGATAGGTACTTGGATTTTTGTGAATCAATATAATGATTGAAGATGATCCATCTAATCTAGTTTTTAATTTACAAGACTTTGTTAGTTTTAAAATTTAATATTTTGAGTGTATGTGTAGATTGCTTTGGATGTAAAAGACCTATCATTAGTATTACATTTGTAAATTTGATTCAAATGATGGTTAGATGAATAAAAATATGGCCCTTTAAATTTTATTTTGTATTTTTTCCTATTTTACATTGTGGATGAATTGTGATGAGGTATAAATATTGAATTCAAATTATATATTTTAAATAAATATTAATGATAAGTTTTAATGTATTTATATATTATTATAATGATATTTATTATGTCATTATAAATTAGTTTAGGTGACATTTATAAATACTTTTAAATATAAATTTTCCTGACATTTTTTATTGTCAGTATATCCTTATATTGTGGCATTTTTAAAGTTAACATTGATATTGTATAATGACATCATAAAATGTCGGAATTCGAAGAGGGTCTAAGACGACATCACTTTATAGGGCGTTTTTCGGTGATGTCACTAAAACTTAAGTGTCATCAAAAATATACTATAAGGACATTTATGTGTGTCATTATAGACCTTTTTTCTTGTAGTGTCTGTTCCATTAAATAGATTCCAATTCAAATACTTTCTATGTAGGAATTGGATCAATGGATGTTGGATAGTGGATGCTCCAGACATATGACTGGAGATAGATTGAAGTTCACAAAGCTCAAATTAAAAGGATTAGGATTAGTTGCATTCGGCAACAATGGTAAACTAAAGGTAATCCGAAGAGGTAACATCGAACTCAGTTCCGATTTTATTATACGAAAAGTATTATTAGTTGAAAATTTTAACTTTAGCTTACTCAGCATCAGTCAATTATATGATAGTCGTTACTCAGTAAACTTTACCAAATTTGAGTGTATAGTTAAATATGTTGAGAACCCTGAAATCATTCTTAAGGGCATTAGGAGAAATAACGTTTATACAATTAACCTACCAACATCCTCAATAAAGTGTTTTCTGACACAACAAGAGGAAACTGAATTGTGGCACAGGAGACTGGGTCACACTCATACAAGACTCATTTCTAAAATGAGTCAAAATGTTCTAGTTAGAGGTCTGCCCAAACTAAAATTTATTGAAAATTCAACTTGTGATGCTTGTCAACAAAGTAAACAAACTAAGTCAAACCATAAGCTAACCAATCTAAACAGATCTACCTCAATACTTGAGCTCCTTCACCTAGACTTGTTTGATTCACACGGAGCCAAGTCACTAAGCAAAAACCAATATTGCTTAGTAATAATCGATGACTACTCAAGATTTACTTGGGTAAAATTCATAAAAACTAAAGATGAAACTTTTGAAGTATTCAAAATCTTTTGTAAGCTAATAGAAAATGAAAAAGATACTCAGATAAAAATAATAAGAAGTGACCATGGGGGAGAATTTAAAAATCATAAGTTTATTGAATTTTGTGAAATTAATGGATATCAACATGAATATTCTTGCCCTAGAACCCTCCAACAAAATGATTTAGTAGAACATAGAAATAGAACCTTACAAGAAGCCGCTAGAACCATGTTAAACGAATACAATTTATCGATTCAATTTTGGGCTGAAGCAATTAACACAGCCTGTTATATACAAAATAGAATTTTAATTAACAAATTTCAGAATAAAACACCCTATGAAATATACTATAATAAAATTCCTAACTTAAAATATTTAAAATTATTCGGGTGTAAAGTCTTCATTTTAAACACTAAAGACTACTTAGGGAAATTTTCATCAAAAACAATCCCAGGAAAATTTTTAGGGTACTCAACAACTAGTAGGGCATATAGAGTCTATAACAAAAATACCCTAAAAGTTGAAGAAACAATGAATATAATATTTGATGAAGAAAATAAACTATCCGATATAAGAAATGAAAATAATAATACAGAAAATATTAACTCAAGAAATGCAGAAGATGATGACAGAATTCAACCTGAACCTAATGAATCTGAAGAACCAATTCCTAACCCAAGTGTAAGACCAACAAGAACAAGCACCAATCACCCATCTGACCAAATTTTGGGTGATCCAACCCTAGGAGTCAGAACTAGGTCATCTTACAGGAACCTAAGCCAAATACCTCTGATTTCTAAAATTGAACCAAAAACTGTTGATGAGGCCCTACCAGACCTAAACTAGACCTTAGCGATGCAGGAAGAGTTAGCCCAATTTGAAAGAAATCAAGTCTGGGAATTAGTACCTAAACGCATTAACAAAATAATAATAGATAGTAAATGGGTTTTTAGGAACAAATTAGATGATCAGGGATATATATTTAGAAACAAAGCGAGATTAGTAGCTAAAGGGTTCAACCAAGTAGAAGGGTTAGACTATGATAAGACCTATGGCTCTGTAGCCAGACTTGAATCCATCAGGATGCTGCTGGCCTATGCAGTACACAAAGGATTCAAACTATACCAAATGGACGTGAAATCCGTATTTCTAAATGAATTTATTAAAGAAGAGGTATATGTAGGTCAGCCCCCAGGATTTGAGGACTTAGAACATCCAAGTCATGTCTTTAGACTGGAAAAGACACTATATGGACTAAAACAAGCTCCTAGGGCTTGGTATGAACGGTTGTCTAATTATTTATTAGAAAAAGGATTTCTCCAAGGTCAGGTAGATCCAACCCTTTTTATGAAAACCTTAGAAAAAGACCTCTTCATAGCCCAAATTTATGTAGATGATATAATATTTGGATCAACAAATTCAAAATTTTTAAAAGAATTTACAAACCTAATGGAAAATGAATTTTAAATGAGTTTAGTAGGAGAACTTAATTTTTTCTTAGGTCTACAAATAAAGCAAACAAAAGATGGAATTTACATCTTCCAAACCAAATATGCTAAAGAGTTAATTAAAAAGTTTGGAATGGAAAACTCAAAAAATATTAATACACCTATGGCCACTAATATCAAAATTGACTCAGACCTAGAAGGTAAACTAGTAGACTTGAAATACTATCGAAGTGCGATAAGAAGTCTACTGTACCTAACTGCAAGTCGACTAGACATTCTTTTTGCAGTAGGTATGTGCGCAAGATATCAATCTTGTACAAAAAAGTCACATCTAACTTGTGTTAAAAGAATACTTAGGTATATTAAGGGAACCCTAAATGTAGGACTATGGTACCCTAGGACTTGCACCCTTGATCTAACTGACTATTCTGATTCAGACTATGCCGGGTGCAAACTAGATAGAAAAAGTACAAGTGGTAGCTGTCAATTTCTAGGTCAGAATCTAGTAAATTAGTCAAGCAGAAAGCAACACTGCGTTGCCCTATCTACCACTGAAGCTGAGTACATAGTCTTAGGAGAATGTGCATCTCAATTATTATGGATGATGCATACCCTAAAAGACTACCAACTAGAATATCAGAACACTAAAATTTCAATTGACAACATAAGTTCAATTAATTTAACCAAGAATCCAATTCACCACTCAAGAACTAAACACATAGAAGTAAAACACCATTTTGTAAGGGATCATGTAGCTAGGGGTGATATTGTACTTAACTATGTTGAGTCCAAATCAAACCTAGCTGATATATTCACAAAGCCCTTACCTGAACTTGAGTTCAGTACACTTAGAAGACAAATAGAAATGTGTTTAGTAGAATAGAATTTATTTTTGTTAAATCAACTTGCTTTTATTGTTTTTCAAAATTTTAGGAAAAATAATGTTTTCAAAATTCCAATTTTATTAGACTTTCTAAAGTTGGACTTAGCTTAAGGCTTACCTTTAGATATCATGTTCCCCTAGATTCAGCCAGAGCATCTCACAAGTACACTAGGCTTACCTTGTTTGTGGTTGAAGAACTTAGAATGGTGTGAGATGCATAGGGTACGACCTAGACTTCAGAATGCTTATTTTTGTGCATCGCAGTAAGTCTGGGCGTTAAATAACAAAATTTACATTAATCAAGTTAAGTCATCCAGACCTAAACAAATCTAACTAGATCAATTGACTTAAACTTGACTAATCAAGTGAAAGTTGTTGCCCTCTAGGTAATCAGCTAGTAGCTAAATGGTTAGACATGTGGTCACGAGGATTAAGTGATAAATTTTAACATTTTTAAGTTACTTGTGCTTGGACTTTAGAACTTAACAAATTTTTCTAGATGTGAAAATGGCCTTAGTTGCAACTTTACAACCTTTCAAAATCCAGATTTTCAAATTTTTCTACAACGTGCTGTTCCAAAAGTCGCCCTGAAGTGCTGCTACAAGTTCACGACGACCCGGAGCTCCAAGATTTCGATTTTGTCGTCGGTATAATTGTTATTATTACTGCATTTATTGTAATACATATTTGTACTATCTTTGCACGATATAGTTGTTGCCCACAGAAAGCGATCAACGATCACGGGCCTTGGAGTAGGAGTCGCCCTAGGCTTCGAACCAAGTAAAACCTTGGTGTTCTCTTGTGTGTTTGTTGTCTTTCTTTTACTTCCATTGTACGTAATTCTCGATCGTTTTACGAATCCGCAAAGTGAAAGCCACGAGCACTATTCACCCCCTCTAGCGCATCTTGATCCTGTTGGGATCTTAGATGGCTAGAGGGGGGTGAATAGCCTCTTTAAAAACTTAAGCAAAGAGTTCTACACAGACACTAGTTAGCGCAGCGGAATAAACAAACTAAAACGAAACAAGAACAAACACACAAACACTGATACACAGATTTACGAGGTTCGGGGATAACTTGCCCCTACTCCTCGGCGTGTCCGTAAGGTGGACGACTCCTTGATCTTCGGTAGATCGCACCCCGGAAGAATTCCGGCTAAAGATCCTCCTTCTAGGTGGAGTAACCTTCCCACAAAGTCTCAAGAATATCTAATTTAAAGCACGAGACTTACAGAAACTCGGTGGCAAAGGAGAATGGAAATGCTTACAACCACGCGAGAATTAGTAGCAGAAAACCGAGATCGCAGTTCACCCGAGAGCTCAAGAACTTCGCACAACAGCACACACTTTTCTTTCAAGCTTTCTTTCGTGTAGTGTTCTTGTTCCCCTCTCGCTGTTTTTACTGCTTCTCAAAACCTGATCTCTGCTGTCACAAATCTGGTCCAAACTGCGCAAATCAGCGCTGCAGCCAATCCCTTTTCCTCCTTCTCTGATTCTCTGAACTCACACCAATGATATCACAGTCAACACTGGCGTCTTCTGAGCTCGAACCAATCCCCAGGAGTCAAGCAGATCGCAGCCAGATCACAGCAGTATCCGTTGATGCCTGAAATGCACCATGCGCCGCTAAAACCAATAGAAAGACCATTTGTCGCATTCCTCTTACGAACTTAATTTGAAATTAGGCTTGGAATGATACCTGTTAACCTGCAAACTCAAAAGCTAACAGCACAGAGGATTACATCACAGAAATGAATGAGATATATCAAAAGCAGTGAAGGAATCGTTGATACAACGAACAAATCAGAGTGTGTGGATCGGTCACCAGACCGATCACAGTGCCTTGGACCGATCAGGCAAAAGCCTGATCGGTTCGATTCTGATCGGTCGTAGTGACCGATCGATTGAGTGTGGATCGGTCCATAGACCGATCCACCTCTTCTTTCTTTGCGGTCTCTTCTCGATCGGTCTCCCGGCCGATCAGATTGCACCCGATGTGCTCGGTGTTCTACGATCGGTCGGTAGACCGATCAGATTGAGGTGGATCGGTCCACCGACCTTCTTCTTCGCAGCTCTTCTCCCGATCTCTCTCGACTTCTCCGACTGCAAGCCGCCAGTTCTTAGAAGCCGATCGGTCCGCAGACCGATCAGATTTCACTCAGTGTGCTCCTGATCGGTCATCGGACCGATCCGTGGAACAGTTTTCTTGGATCGGTGCCGACCGATCCATCGATTTCAGGCGGATCGGTCTAACGACCGATCCAATGTGCCATTGAAAGTCCTCTTTCGACTTAATCCGGAGAACGAGCTACCGAGCCCTCTCCGACTTCATCCGGTCCAGAGACCGAGCTCCGGAGAACGAGCTACCGAGCCCTCTCCGACTTCGTCCGGTCCAGAGAACGAGCCATCGAGCCCTCTCTGACCTAGTCCAGAGAACGAGCTACCGAGCCCTCTCCGACTTCGTCCGGTCCAGAGAACGAGCTACCGAGCCCTCTCTGACCATTCCGTGCCAAGTCACCATACTTGGACTTTTCCCGTGCCAAGCTCCCTGCTTGGACTTTTCACCAGATGTCTTGACCCATCTGGATTTCCCTTGCCTGGCTTTACTCACCAGGACTTTCCCTCCCAACTGATCAACCTCGATCAGTAGTCATTCTTAGTTTAATCACTATCTGATACAAACTTAAATCAGTGTCAACATCAAAACAACAGCCAGGTCAGACTGTATCAACAATCTCCCCCTTTTTGTTGTTTGACAACACGATTTAAGTTTAGATCAGAATTGTTCAAATTTTCATAATTTTAGGGGAATCAAGATCCTCCCCCTAAGACGGATACAACACTATGTGAGGGTCTTCACATTTTCATTCATCTAAACTTAGTTATCTTCTCCCCCTTTGTCAAACACCGAAAAGGTGCGAATAAGGTAAGATAACTTAAAGAACTCCCCCTTAACCCTTACTGTCTGGTTCTTAAATCACTGAGAATTCCCTCTAAGTGTATTATAAGACAGTAATAAGGAAATAAAAGACAAACAAGACATGCAAGTGAACAGCATATTAATAACAGATAGAAAATGAAATATAATAAAGAGCAAGTAAATATAAAGCTGAGTACCATAAATACATGAGTAGCATCAGAAGTGCAAACATCCAGGTCAGTCATAAAGACTAACAAATAACATCCAAAATACAGACAGTCAACAAACAAACTGTATCAATCAACATCCTCACACTGAGGAACATCACCATCATCGGCAGGAGGGGTGAAATCCTGAGGCGGCACGCTGGAGGATGGATAGCCTGGGTAAGACTGCGGAGGCGGGTAGCGTGCCATCCATCCGAGTAGCAACTGCTGTGTCACCACCTGATGACTGCGCACATCATCGAAACGCTGGTCAATATGCCCGCGCAGGTCATCATAGCGCTGGTCTATCCGAATACGCAGGCCATCCAGCTCAGCAGATATCATCTCATCATGCTGATCAAAGCGGCTCTCCAGCTCGGCGATCTGCCAGCGCAGATCAGGATCGGCCTCTCCATCGTCAGCAGCAGGAGGAGGAGCAACCTGTCGTGGAGGTCCCCGTGGTAACTCACCCAAAGCTCTCCCATCCTTCCACTGAACACCCCCATTTTGTCCAATGATGCCAGACTTGGAAAATGCCCGTTTCCCAAGTTGGCAATCCTGCCTGACCATTTTGACTACCCTACCCTTAGACACATCTATCTGAAGGGTCTCGAGCCAATCTGTAATTATATGCCCATAAGGCATATAAATAGTGGAGCCGCTGGGCCGAGAATATGAGATGATCGAAGAGTAGATGCTGGACATAATGTCAAAGTCGAGACGCCGACGTAACCCATAAAGCATCAAACAATGATAGGGTCGGATCTCAGCAAGAGGTTTGGATGTGATTGGAATAATACAGTTTGTGACTATCTTAAAAAGAATATAGTCAAGGGCAGATAGTCGTAGGGCAGCAAAGGTGGGAAAGTCAACATCCAACTCATCCAGGTCATCTGGTCTAGGATGACCGAAGAAGTACTCATAGATGGAGTCAGGTGAGACATCAAGTGGAGGACGTAATGATTCTGGTAAATCAGGATAAATTGAGAAAAGATCCCCCGTACACATCCGGCAGCCTAGATACCCAAAAAATTCTCTGATGGAGAAATCGATAGATCTTTTAGCGACTCGGGTTTTATAAACACCATCACTGTTCTGATGAAGATTGTTATAGAACTCAGAAACTAGGTCAAGGTTGATGTCCCTCTCTAAGTAGACTACCGAGTCAAGTTTAAAATAGGCTAGGGTTTCGGACACAGAAGGACAAAATTCATCCATATACTTGCGATCCACAGATCGACATGGAAGCAGCTTGAATGTCCTCTGTTGAAATGCTTGCTCAAAATGGCGGTTTGGGAATCTACTAGAACCAGCTGGTTGGGGTCGAGAGGGAGCAGGAGACTTGGTTTTCTCAGCTGGGGACTTAGAAGAACTCTCACCGGCTGCTTTCTTCCTAAATAGATAAAGATTTGGACACGGTCGGGGCAAATGAGAGTCCACGGGAGCCACACAGAGAGAACCGAGACAACACACATAGAGAAAATGTGAAAATAAGCTAAAACGCTAAGAATGAACAAATCTCGGGAGGAAGAAGAGTTACCTGGGCGCCATTGTAACCTTCGGCTTTTAGAAGATGATGGGTCGAGAAGACGGGAGGAAAAGAGGGGCGTCGGCTAGGTTATGAGTCGGTCGGCTAGGGTTTTGAAAAGGAAGAAGATCGGGAAGAGAGTGGGTCGGGAGGTGTTAATGAGGGGATAGAGCACAGTGGGATCTGATCGGACGGTTGTCCGATCAGTATCGATTTTAACGCCCAAAGAGGTCTGATCGGTCCGGGGGACCGATCAGGAACCTCTCTGATCGGTCGTGGAGACCGATCAGGTAGCCTTCCTGCGAACATAGAGAGCTGATCGGTCCTTGGACCGATCAGTTAGTGAACATAGAGTTATGGATTCGTTCTGGATCGGTCGACAGACCGACCTAGTATCTCCTGATCGGTCCCCGGACCGATCAGAGGTGGATGCGTGCCAGAGCCTCCTGATCGGTCATGGAGACCGATCAGGGAACCTCCTGATCGGTCCCCGGACCGATCAGAGGTCGATCAGTAGCTAGCGATACGTTTCAGAACCCCTGATCGGTCTGCAGACCGATCAGATATCGAATGAACTCTACTGATCGGTCGTAGAGACCGATCAGATATCGGCCTGATCGGTCCCTGGACCGATCAGTGTCTGATAATCCTGAAATTCTGATTTCAGTAACTGAAATTTTTGAGCCGTTGTTGATCGAGAATTCTGAGAAGTTCAACAACCAAGAATTCAGAACCTCCCAAATTCATAACCTAGAACCTAAGGATCAACACCCACAATTGTGTTCAAAAATTGAACTCTTATGGCCTGAGCTTGTTTAGAGCCCAAAAGTTTCAGACTTCAAAACCCAAAAACTCAGACATTTGGAATCTTAGAGTTCCAATCTTAGAGAACCTTATAAAACTATTACCTATAGTGAACCAAGGTATTAGTTAAGACCTAGGATTGCTATGATCAGTTTCAAGTTTGTCAAAATATAAACAACTTGTCCTAATTTTCAATCAAGGCATGTTAAGTATCAATCAAAAATATCAATCAATAAATCAACCATCAACTATAATTGGATAATTTCTAGGCAAAAGTCCAACCAAGATTCCTTGATTGGAATATATGAGTAAGATCAAGGAACCAATTACACATGAATTATGTAATGGTGTTCCCCATACTCAATTAATGTCTCTTCAACCTAATTATTCAAGGGATGCATGATACATTTTGAATAATTTGGTTGTTCCTAGCATCTCACCCCATTTCTAGCAAACAAAAATATTTTGTTAAACCTTATAGTTTGTGTGAGATGTTCCCAAGTTGCCCAAAATCATTCCCAATTTCTCTTGTCATTTTTAATTTTTCCTTATTGATCATGATGAGGTCCTAAGGACCTAAGGAGCCAAACACATTCCCAACTCCCTCCTTAAATGACTAAATTCATTCTCCGGAAGGGGTTTGGTGAAAATATCAGCTATATTTGACTTTGACTCAACATATGTGAGTGCAATGTCTCCCCTAGCTACGTGATCTCTTATGAAGTGATGACGCACTTCAATGTGTTTGGTCCTCGAATGATGGACTGGATTTTTAGTTAGGTTGATCGTGCTAATGTTGTCACATAGCACTTGTACACCCTTATAAGAAAGTCCATAATCCTCTAGGGTGTGTATCATCCACAATAACTGTGATACACTCTCTCCCATGGCAATATATTCGGCCTTGGTCGTGGAGAGAGCAACACAATGTTGCTTCCGACTCGACCAACTAACTAAAGATGAACCTAAAAATTGGCAGCCCCCACTAGTACTTTTCCGATCCAATTTGCATCCAGCATAATCGGAATCGGTATAGCCTATCAAATCAAAAGACTCCGTACGAGGGTACCACAGTCCTACTCTCATTGTGCCTTTGAGATATCTCAGAATTCTCTTAACTGTAATTAAGTGAGATTCCTTGGCACAGACTTGATATCTAGCGCACATGCCCACAACAAAGAGTATGTCCGGTCGACTAGCTGTGAGATATAGAAGATTACCAATCATGCTTCTATATTGCGTTAGATCAATTAGTTTTCCACTCTCATCATTGTCAAGGCGAGTGTTTGTCGCCATTGGAGTGGACACTTCCTTAGAGTCACTCATATTGAATTTTCTAAGCATCTCTTGAGTGTATTTTGTCTGATGGACATAAATTCCATCTCGAGTTTGTTTGATTTCAAGTCCGAGGAAAAATGTCAACTCTCCTACTAGACTTATCTCAAACTCACTTTCCATGTGAGAAATAAATTCATTCAAATAGCCCTTGTTATTTGAGCCACAAATTATGTCATCGACATATACTTGGGCTACAAAAATGTTTTCACCATCTCTTCGTAGAAATAGTGTTGGTTCTATTTGGCCTCTTACAAATCCCTTTTCTAATAGGTAAGTTGACAACCTTTCGTACCAAGCTCGTGGTGCTTGTTTAAGCCCATAAAGTGCTTTCTTGAGCTTGTACACGTGGTTTGGAGCTTCGATATTCACAAACTCCGGTGGTTGTTCAACATAGACTTCTTCTTTAATAAAACCATTTAAGAAGGCAGATTTAACATCCATTTGATAGAGTTTGAAACCTCTATGTGCAGCAAAAGCTAGCATCAAACGAATGGACTCTAATCGGGCCACGGGAGCATAAGTCTCATCATAATCGAGACCTTCGACTTGACTATAGCCCTTGGCTACAAGTCTTGCCTTGTTTCTTACAACTTCTCCCTTCTGATTTAACTTGTTTTTGAAGACCCATTTAGTTCCAATAATGGTGGTCTTCTTAGGTCTAGGAACTAAGTCCCACACTTGGCTCCTTTCAAATTGACCTAACTCATCTTGCATAGCTAAGATCCAATCAGGATCGTGTAATGCCTCATCAACTATTTTTGGTTCAATCTCTGAAATCAATGCGACTTCATTAGATTCATTTCTAAAGAATGACCTAGTCCTAACCCCTTGTTGGATGTCTCCCACAATTTGATCTTGGGGATGACTAGTGGCTAACCTAGACTGCCTTGGTGTTGGCGGTGCCTCATGAGTGGTCTCACTCGGCACAGGCAAGGACTCAATATTAGGCAAAGGATCAGATTGAGTTCTTTGTTGCCTTTGCTCATCAACATCAGAGTCAACTTCGACTCGTTCTTCATTTTGATCATTCAAACTTAGATTTCTAAGTTCAAATTGAATTTCTCCTATATCCCTTGGTTGATCATTTAAGTTAGGGATCTCTTCAAAAGCTACATCAGAGGACTCTTCAATCAATTTAGTCCTATTGTTGTAGACTCGATAGGTTTTGCTGGTAAGAGAGTACCCGACCAATATCCCTTGATCAGCCTTAGCCGTGAACTTCCCAAGATGATCCTTGGTGTTCAAGATAAACACCTTACAACCAAACACCCTAAGATGTTTAATTGTAGGCGGTTTCCCAAACCAAAGTTCATGGGGAGTCTTTCCTAAAAACCTATGTATTAAAACTCGATTTTGCTGTATTCACAGCTTCAGCCCATAAGTAGCTCGGTAGTGAGTACTCATTGAGCATGCTTCGTGCAGCCTCTTGTAGTACTCGGTTCTTTCTCTCCACAACCCCATTTTGCTGTGGGGTCCTTCGAGTAGAGAACTCATGCCTATATCCCTTTTCTTGACAAAACTCTAGAAACCTATGATTTTGAAATTCCCCACCATGATCACTTCTAATGGTTTTAATTGTTGTAGATTTTTCATTTTCAGTTCTTCTACAAAAGGAAATAAAAATATCTATAGTTTGGTCCTTTTGTTTCAAAAAGAAGGTCCATGTGTATCTAGTAAAATCATCAACGATTACCAAGCAATATCTACTTCCATTCAATGATATTACACTACTGCAATCAAATAGGTCCATGTGCTAAATCAGTAGATGTACTTACAGTGCTTTTACCTTTATGAACACCTTTTGTTTGCTTACCCTTTTGACATGCATCACATAGTTTGGTCTTTTGGTACTTGATGCTTGGTAAGCCTCGTACAAGTCCTTTGTTGGCCAACTTCCGAATGTTCTTCATGTTTACATGTGCCAACCTTCTATGCAAAAGCCAAGACTCTTCTTCTTTTGACATGAAACACTTAATCAAAGCATTAGTAGCACTTTTAAACGATACTTGATAAATATTATCAACCCTTGTGCCTACTAGTACCGTGTCAAGTGTGTCAATGTGTTTAACCAAACATTGACTTGAATGAAATTCAATTGTGTAACCCGTATCACACAATTGACTGACACTTAGGAGATTAAAAGTCATCCCCTTGACTAGAAGGACATTCTTGATATGGAGACATTCGGATATATGAATGTCTCCAACTCCTACAACCTTAAGACTACCATTATTACCAAAAGACACATTACCTCTACTTTTGTTTTGAATGGTTGTAAACAGTGATTTGTTCCCGGTCATGTGCTTGGAGCATCCACTATCAACAAACCAAGTTGATAGATGCTCCCCCTCGACCAATGCCTACAAGACACGGAAGATAGAGGTTTTAGGTACCCAAATCTTGGGACCTAATGCTTCTACAACGAGAGACCTAGGAACCCATGCCTTGGTCATACCTTTCCTAGTTCCATGAGCCCTAGAAACATGTGATCTACTATGTTGAGTTCTAGACATTAGAGAAATGAAACTCGACTCCTTGGGTTGATACCCTAGCCCGGCCTTGTTGTAGACTGCCCTTTGGGCATTTAGAATCATGTCTAGAGTCTTAGAGCTAGTTGAGAATTTCTCAAGCATTTTCTTGAGTTTCTCAACCTCACCCTTTAACGCCTTGTTCTCATCCTCAAGGACTTCTAGATGTAGGTCATCGACCTCATCTTCCCTAAGGGTCCTTAAGGTTTTTACTTCTTCTTTTAACAATTTATTTTCTGTTTTTGACTTTTTAAGCAATGTAGATAAATGAGTGATAGTCTTATAACACTTTTCTATATGAGAAGAGGTTACCTCTTCATCATCCGACGATGATGAAGCCGCGGTTGAGGCGTCGCTCGAATCTCCCTCACTTCCGGAGTCCGAAACTTCCCTTGCCATAAGTGCTAATTGTCGTGTGCTCTTTTCCATCTTCTCTTCTTCCTCCGATGAGCTTGATGAGGACTCATCCCAAGTGGCCTTGAGAGCCTTCTTCTTCTTGGCTCTTTCCTCCTTCTTTTTGGCTCGTTCCTCCTTCTTCTTAAGTTTTGGACACTCACTTCGATAGTGTCCCTTTTTGCTGCACTCATAACACGTAACATTAGTTTTGTCAATATTTTGTTCACTAGGTTTACCTTTTCCTTTGTATCTCCTGCTCCTTCTCATGATTCTTCTTACGAAATTCGCCATCTCACTTGATGATGATCCACTTTCATCATCGGATTCTGAGGAAGAGGTGGATGAGGAAATCTCCTTTTCTTTCTTCTTTTCCTTCTTCCTTCTTCCATCCTTGCTCTTTGGTCCTGCAAACAAAGCAATACCCTTCTCCTTTTGACCTTTGTTAGCAAGCTCATGAAGTTCCATCTCATAGAAAAATTCATCTAATTTTACAATGGAAAGATCCTTGGATACCTTGTAGGCATCTACCATAGATGACCACAAGGCATTCCTAGGAAAAGCTTTTAGAGCATACCTTACGAGATCGCGATTCTCCACTCGTTCGTCCACCGAGTGTAGACCGTTGATGATCTCCTTGAATCTCCCGTGAAGCTCACTTACCGTTTCATTGTCCTTCATAGTTAGATTTTGGAGTTGATTCAAGAATAGGTCCCTCTTGGCAATCCGAGAATCTCGAGTTCCCTATTGGAGCTCGATGAGTTTGTTCCATAGGTCTCTTGCACTCGAGAACGGACCTACCTTGACGAGTTGGTCCTTGGCGATTCCACATTGCAAGGTGACCATGGCCTTGGCATCGGCTTGTGCTTTGCGTAGTTGTTCGGTAGACCACCTAGACGAATCAAGTTCCTTACCTTCTTCATCTTTTGGTGGTGTAAAACCCTCCTTGACGGAAAACCACATGGCAATGTCGGTCTTGAGGTAATACTCCATGCGGCCCTTCCAATATTGAAAATCTGCTCCTTCGAAGTAGGGTGGTCGATTTTGTTGGGACCTTGACGTCCGCTAGAGGGGGGTGAATAGCGGCTCACCCAAATCGTTCGCTTCCTACGTTGTTAGCTTGCGCAGCGGAATAATACAAAAATAAACAAGCTAAACAAAATATAAGACAAGAAAGAATGCAAACCAAGCTACACGATCATTTACGTGGTTCGGAGATAAAGCTCCTACTCCACGGCGTGTCCGTAAGGTGGACGATCCCTATCCGTCGGTGGATTACTCCCCGGAAGACCTCCGGCTAGCTCAAACTCCTTGTGGGTGGAGAAACCTCACCACAAACTCACCAAGACCTCTTGGACACAAGGAAAACTCTTGAGCACTTGTAGACTACTAATTAGACCTTAACCAAGTCTAATTTCGTCAACTCAAACCAAGCTCCCAAGCTTTGGTTTTATAGCCCGCGGGTTGAAAACCCCGCCTACCAGTCGACTGCTAAAACATGCAATCGACCGCCCTCAGTGGAAATTCGACCATTACACCAACGGCTCGATTTCAGTTGACTAGTCTACTTCGGTTGACGAAAATAAAAATATGATGATCTCTCCCCAGATCGACTGGTACATATATCAGTCGATTAGTAAACCCTAATTCTTGTATTTACCCGAGTACATTCTCTTAGCACTCGTCCTCGCCCGCACAATCTTGACCTTGCCTTCTAGCCTCCTCCATCAGCCTTGCGTCAGATGCTTCCCCATCCTTCACGCTTTGCCTTCAAGAACTTCCTTCGGCCTTGTCCTTGTTGTCAAGTCTTCCTTTGCCAAGAGGTCGCGCTCGGGACTTCATCCATTGCCAAGTTACACTTGGACTTACGTTGCCAAGACTACATGCTTGGACTTACACCGCCAAGACTCATCCTTGGACTTTCCTCCTTTGCCAAGATCACACTTGGACTTCCTTGTTGTACCTGTATCCTGCACACTCACAATGCATATCAAATACAACAATAAACCTAACTTAAACCTTTGCCCAAACATCAAAACCTAGGGTCACTAGATTGCTCCAACAATCTCCCCCTTTTTGATGTTTGGCAAACCGTTTAAGTTAGGGAAACAATATATCAATAATAATGCAAATAAACATGCAATCTACACATGCATAAATCATGGAACCTAATCCTAGGCTCCCCCTTCACCTAAGCTCCCCCTTGAGTTAGGATTTCTTGCAAAGGTAAACTTCTCCCCCTTTGCCATACATCAAAAAGAGCTCCAACAATGTCCCAATTATTAGACTCTTTGACCTCTAATGACCATAAATATCATGTATTAATCCCCCATAAGATTACATACATGTTCACCACTCTTTTGGTCATTTTCTAATGCTTGAAAAACATTTTCAGACCGTATCAGTCGACTGCAAGAAGTACCAGTCGACTGCCCCCATGAAAATGAGCTTACAGAGACATTCTGTGCTCGTGAACAGTGTTACCAGTCGACTGGTAACTGTACCAGTCGACTGGTACACTATTCATGAAAAAATCAGCCTTTTCTGGCCAACTTCAGAAATGCGCCAGAAATTCCACAGACCTCCAAAAATCCCCAAATTTTGTGGAGAGGTCTATTATATCAATATCTACTTGGGAAAATATATATAAAAATATATCTATCACAGATCCCAAGATTGACACAAAATTCAAAACTAGCTAAATGGTTCAATTAAACCTTGACCTAAAGTCCTAGTTTTGGCTTCCTCTTGATGTATCTGCCCATACTAAACCATAATGCATCACTAGCATTAGTTTATATGGCATCTATACATCAAAAACTAATTTTCATGCAATATGAACCCAATTCATATTTCTATGCATGAAACTCAACTCAATTGTGCCAACCCACTATGTTAGAGACTTAAGTTCGTCTCTTAACCACTTGGCACATTTGATAACCCATCTACCATGGGTCCCAAAGGCTCTTCCTAACCTTAGGAATCTTAACCTTAGTCACCTCCCTTGGTGACTCATCCACTATGGCTAGGCCACTTTGGTGCACCTCGGGTGATACTTGGCCTACAAAACTCACCTTCTTAACCTTGGACACCTTGTCCTTGGTTAATTTCTTCTTGTCCTTAATCTTGGACACCTCATCCTTGCTATAATAATATGCTACCCTAGCACATTCCTTCTTATTGGCCTTGGATGACTCTCCCTTGTCCTTGGTAACACCTCCCATACCAATGTCATGTGCTACCTTAACATTTGACCTCCTTTTGGTCTTTGAAAAGATTTTTATGTTTTCAAAGAGTAACTCCCCCTAAAAACATGGTCAAACTTCTATCATTGCACCAACAATGACTTGGGGTTCCTAAATAATTAGGAAAACCAAAACTTGAAGTTTTGAGGTTCAAAGTTCAATAATGAAATTAAATCTCAACCGAAACTTCACTTTGATTTTTCTTAACCAAACCATACTTGTTTTCATCATGAAAACTCATATAGACATGATTTAGGGTATACTTTATCAAGGAAAAATAATTTTCTATGAAAATACTTCCTATTTTCAAAGATTGACACAAATTTGAAAACTCTTGAAAATTTCAATGTTTTCTCCTAGTTTGTGTCTAACTTTCCAATGATGATTACTATCAAAAGATAGTCTTCACCAAGGTTTTCAAAAGTATTTTGAAATCATTTTAAAACCAATATCCAACCACGTTCTTTGGGCTCAATGCACATGACTTGTACATTAGCTTTCCCAATGATTGGAAGACACATAACTATGTGTTTTGATGAACCTAAAACTCAACAAGATGCACTAGATCAACATCTTGAGTTTAGTTCACCATCTTAACATCTCACTTGTATCTAACATGTATTAAAACACATACAAGTCACCTTATAGTTCTTTGTGAGATGTATATTTGGTCTTGCCCTAAACTAAGGGATCATGCATCTCTATCTAGGCATTGTAAAAATCATGATCATCCATCTAGGATGCCACTTGATATAATCCCTCTTGTTGGGATATTTACCATTTATAATAGATGTCATTTGTCCTTAAATAACAAGGGAATTAAAGTAATGCATGATGTTACATGGCATACATCAAAATAAGCAATTTTCAAAATGAAAAGCAAGCTATAGCTACATGATGTATGTATGACATGACATGGTATTTTTGTATTTTTCATAATAAAATATGAATGCTAAATATAAATATGATGTCATGACATATGATAGGCAAACAAAACATGGCAAGTTAGCATAAATAAAATTTACCTAGATTACCTATCTAAGTATTCTTAACCCTAGCTAACTCAAAATTTAACCCTAAATTGCCCATGATTTTCCATGAAAATGCCAAAACCCAATTTTGACATTTATTTTTCCTTTCTAAATTTGTGCCATTTTAACTTAAACAAAATTTTCAAAGTATGGTACATTTTACTCTTTCCAAGAGTAAATGAAATCAAATTAAAACTTAGATTTGCCTTTTACCTTTTAAGAAAATATCAAAACCCCAACTTGGCATTTCTTATCCTTTTCTAAATGTGTCAATTTAAATTAAGTTCAAAACCTCAAAGTTTGACACATTTCACTCTTCCAAAGAGTGAACATCTTACATTATGACCTAGATTTTTCTTTAATTACTCTAAGAAGATACCAAAATCCCAATTTGGTATTTCTTATGTTTTTCCACATTGCGCCAATTTAATTCAAACATAATTCCTTAAGATTTGCCACATGTTACTCTTTTCCAAGAGTGACAATTTGGATTAAGGTTTACATTTCCCTTAATTCCATAAGAAAATGTCGAATTCTAAATTTGGCATCACTTTTGCTTCTCTCTAGTGTGTCAATTTAAATTAGATTTAACTCCTCAAATTTTGACACATTTTACTCTTTCAAAGAGTAACACTTATCATCCTTTTCATTTTCAAAGGTTAACAATCACTTTGAAAATGCTCTCAAGTGTCAACTTTCCTAAGGTTGGGTTAACTACCTTTCCAATTTGAGTTGACACTCTCTAAACCCATCTAGGGTGTAGAGAATATGTTCCTAGGAACCCAATACCTATTGGTGCTCCTTGGATGCTCTAGGTACTCACTAGGGATGACTTCCCTAGATACCTTCCTAACGACCTTTCTTGGCTTCTTAGAAGCCTTGGTCACTTCCACTAGGTCACTTCTAGGGTTAACTCCCTTTGTAACCTTATTTGTGACTTTATTAGGCCTTTTTGGAGCCTTAGTCACATTGGTCTTGCCAAAAATACTCTTAGGGATTCCTTCCCTAGTATCTTTAACTTGACCTCTAAACCTAGGGTTGGTCCCATAACTATATGGAACCCTATGAAAGGAAGTCACATCCTTCTTGACTTTAGGTTTGTATCCCAAACCTCTATAGCAATTGGATGGCTCTTGTCTAGCTTTTCTTAGGTTATGCTCATTTTGACCCATAAGAATATTTTCCATTCTTGTTAAGGTCCTTTCTAAATTATCAAGTCTTGTTCTCAAGACTTGATTTTCACCCCATAAATCTCTAGATTTTGGTTTTTCATTGAATCCTTGAGCATTTCTATTTTTAGGCATATATCTAAAATCCTTGGTGTTATTGCCTAGGTTGTTATTTACCTTCCTAACCTTAGGTGTGGTAAATCTAGCATAAGGAGGAATATATTTATCCTTAAGGTTATAATGCCTCCTATTCTCATGATAAATAGCATTAAGATGATAAGAGTTATTTCTAGCATGCTTTTTATCATATGTCAACGGAATGGATTCATTAAATGATACCTTGGTTTTTACCTTGGAAGCTCCCTTCTTCTCCCACTTCTTCAAGTGCGCCAATTTCTTGAGCTCTCCTCTCCTTGGGCACTTTGTGTGGTAGTGACCCCACTCACCACATGTAAAGCACCTAATGTGCTTCTTCTCCTTCTTCTTCTTCCTACAACTCACATTAGTTTCTAAATTAACTTTAGTGAGTTTAGGGTTTACCTTCTTGAGCGAAGGACACCTACTCTTGTAGTGCCCCATCTTACCACACTCAAAACATTTGATGTGGTCCTTTGTGCTCTTCTTGGTAGTTGAGGTGGAGAGTTGAGCTTCCAAGATCTCCTCTTCCTCGGATTTCTCTTCTTCCTCTTCACTTGAAGATGTGGATGATTCCACTTCTTCCTCCCTTGAAGATGTGGATGATACCTCCTCATCTTCCTTCTCCTCCTCGAATGTTGAACTTATGTCAACATTCGATTGGTCCTTCTCTTCTTGGACCAATGAGCCCTTCTCCTTGGGCTTCTCCTCTTCTTGGATTTGTGTAGGGTTCTCATGATGGACAATGATCTTTTTCCAAAGATCACATGCACTTGTGTATTCACCTATACTCAAAAGGATGTTAGAAGGTAATATATTTAACAAGATTTTTGTTACCTTCTTATCGGCCTCCGCTTGTTCCCGTTGCTCTTCGGTCCAATGCCGAGGTCGGAGGCGTTTACCCTTCTTGTCCGTAGGAGCTTCAAATGGGTCACTCAAGACAACCCATTGGTTCCAATCCATTTGGAACCATGTCTCTAACCGCTTCCTCCAATAATTGAAGTCTTCTTTGTCGTACGGAGGTGGAATTCGGATATCCCATCCGAGTGGTCCTTCGGACTCCATCTTCTTCTTCCTCTAGCTTCTTGCTCTCTTGGCGGTTAGTCCGTAGAAGAGCGCCCTCGCTCTGATACCAATTGTTGGGACCTTGACGTCCGCTAGAGGGGGGTGAATAGCGGCTCACCCAAATCGTTCGCTTCCTACGTTGTTAGCTTGCGCAGCGGAATAATACAAAAATAAACAAGCTAAACAAAATATAAGACAAGAAAGAATGCAAACCAAGCTACACGATCATTTACGTGGTTCGGAGATAAAGCTCCTACTCCACGGCGTGTCCGTAAGGTGGACGATCCCTATCCGTCGGTGGATTACTCCCCGGAAGACCTCCGGCTAGCTCAAACTCCTTGTGGGTGGAGAAACCTCACCACAAACTCACCAAGACCTCTTGGACACAAGGAAAACTCTTGAGCACTTGTAGACTACTAATTAGACCTTAACCAAGTCTAATTTCATTAACTCAAACCAAGCTCCCAAGCTTTGTTTTATAGCCGGTTGAAAAGTCACTAGTCGACTGGCCTCTGTGGAAATTCAATCGTTACACCCCAACGGCTCGATTTCACACATTCTGTCACGCCACCGATCGCCGATCGCACCGATCGCTAAAACATGCGATCGCACAAGATCATAAGATCGCACAAGATCGCACAAGATGCCACAAGAAACCCTAATTTTGTATTTTACCCGAGTACAATCTCTCAACAGTCCTCGCCCGACCAACCTAGACCTAGCCTTCTAGCCTCCTCCATCAGCCTTGCGTCCCTCGGATGCCTCCCCATCCTTCACGTCTTGCCTTCTGGAGCTTCCATCGGCCTTGTCATTGTTGTCGGGTCTTCCTTTGCCAAGAGGTCGCGCCTCCGGGACTTCATCCATTGCCAAGTTACACTTGGACTTACGTTGCCAAGACTACATGCTTGGACTTACACCGCCAAGACTCATCCTTGGACTTTCCTCCTTTGCCAAGATCACACTTGGACTTCCTTGTTGTACCTGTATCCTGCACACTCACAATGCATATCAAATACAACAATAAACCTAACTTAAACCTTTGCCCAAACATCAAAACCTAGGGTCACTAGATTGCTCCAACAGATTTGTGCTGAAGCCTTCCTTCATAGCCATCCTTGTTTGCTCTTTGGGTTGTTAAGCTGAAATGAAGAGCACCAGGCTCTGATACCACTTGTTGGGATCTTAGATGGCTAGAGGGGGGTGAATAGCCTCTTTAAAAACTTAAGCAAAGAGTTCTACACAGACACTAGTTAGCGCAGCGGAATAAACAAACTAAAACGAAACAAGAACAAACACACAAACACTGATACACAGATTTACGAGGTTCGGGGATAACTTGCCCCTACTCCTCGGCGTGTCCGTAAGGTGGACGACTCCTTGATCTTCGGTAGATCGCACCCCGGAAGAATTCCGGCTAAAGATCCTCCTTCTAGGTGGAGTAACCTTCCCACAAAGTCTCAAGAAATATCTAATTTAAAGCACGAGACTTACAGAAACTCGGTGGCAAAGGAGAATGGAAATGCTTACAACCACGCGAGAATTAGTAGCAGAAAACCGAGATCACAGTTCACCCGAGAGCTCAAGAACTTCGTACAACAGCACACACTTTTCTTTCAAGCTTTCTTTCGTGTAGTGGTCTTGTTCCCCTCTCGCTGTTTTTACTGCTTCTCAAAACCTGATCTCTGCTGTCACAAATCTGGTCCAAACTGCGCAAATTAGCGCCCTTTTCCTCCTTCTCTGATTCTCTGAACTCACACCAATGATATCACAGTCAACACTGGCGTCTTCTGAGCTCGAACCAATCCCCAGGAGTCAAGCAGATCGCAGCCAGATCACAACAGTATCCGTTGATGCCTGAAATGCACCATGCGCCGCTAAAACCAATAGAAAGACCATTTGTCGCATTCCTCTTACGAACTTAATTTGAAATTAGGCTTGGAATGATACCTGTTAACCTGCAAACTCAAAAGCTAACAGCACAGAGGATTACATCACAGAAATGAATGAGATATATCAAAAGCAGTGAAGGAATCGTTGATACAACGAACAAATCAGAGTGTGTGGATCGGTCACCAGACCGATCACAGCTGGACCGATCGTGCAAAAGCCCGATCGGTTTGAGATTATTCGATCGGTCGTAGTGACCGATCAGATTGAGTGTGGATCGGTCCACGGACCGATCCACCTCTTTCTTTCTTTGTAGTCTTCATGAGGTCTCCGATCAACGGTAGCGAACTGTACCATCGATAGCTCTGATCGATCGGTAGACCGATCAGATTGAGGGTGATCGGTCCACGCACCGATCCACCTCTTCTTTCTTCTCGCAGCTCTTCTCGACGACTCGCAGCATCGAAGCCGATCGGTCGCAGCATCGATCGATTTCACCCAGCATCTGAGTGTCATCCGATCGGCCATCGACCGATCCGTGGAACTTCCGACCGATCCACCGATTTCAGGTTCGGATCGGTCTAACGACCGATCCAATGTGCCATTGAAAGTCCTCTTCGATCCATCCGAGAACGAGCCACCGAGCCCTCTCCGACTTCATCCGGTCCAGAACGAGCTACCGAGCCCTCTCGACTAGTCCGGAGAACGAGCTACCGAGCCCTCTCCGACTTCGTCCGCAGAACGAGCCATCGAGCCCTCTCCGACCTAGTCCGGAGAACGAGCTACTAAGCCCTCTCCGACTTCGTCTGGTCCAGAGAACGAGCTACCGAGCCCTCTCTGACCATTCCGTGCCAAGTCACCATACTTGGACTTTTCCCGTGCCAAGCTCCCTGCTTGGACTTTTCACCAGATGTCTTGACCCATCTGGATTTCCCTTGCCTGGCTTTACTCACCAGGACTTTCCCTCCCAACTGATCAACCTCGATCAGTAGTCATTCTTAGTTTAATCACTATCTGATACAAACTTAAATCAGTGTCAACATCAAAACAACAGCCAGGTCAGACTGTATCAACAGATCCAACAGAATCAGATTCCAAAGATAAAAATGAGATCACCACCAAACCAGTCAACCTAGTTCAAAAAATGCTTAAGAAGAAAACGATGATCCAATCCAAGAGCAAGTAGCTGGCTATGAATCAAACTTCAAAGTCAAAATTGGAAGTGACCTGATATGGGTGCAATAAGAAAGGACACTACAAGCCGAAGTGTCCGAACATGAAGCAAGGAAGAAGGAAGACATTAAAGGCAATATGATCCGAGTCATCGGAAGAGTCAGACATAGAAGAACAAACTCAACCAAGCTTATTGGCACTACCAGTACAAGGTCATGTTGCCAAGACTGAATCTGAGTCTGAGACAAAATTGAAAGCTTAGTCTGAGCGAAGCCACGGATCCATATCCGGTTCAGAAGGTTTTCAATCCACTGCAAGTATTTTTTAATTAGATCACATAATTTAATTTCTTGCTTGTCTAGAAAGTTGGCTAAATCCAACCTTCGGGTCAAGTCACTCTAAGAGGAGGTTAAAGTCTTTAAGGAAAAGACTAACCCAAGTTCATTAACTAAGAAAACACAAATTGGAACTCCAACTCAAGCACAACTTGAGGAAGAAAATTTCAATCTGAGAACTCAAGTTAAAGAACTTACGAAAACGTTGGAATGATTCACTTTGTGTTCCAAACCTTGACCTAAGTCTTGGGAAACAAAGGGCCATATATAACTGATCCGAACTTAGATATAAGAACAAACGTTGATTCAAATCATACTTATCCTTAGTGAACTAACAAAATAAACAACTATTCCAAGCATGGGTCCCTAAGTCTAACTTGATTAATCAAGTTGGACTTAATCAATATTGGATCCTTAATGATCAAATCCATTACCTTGATAGACCTTATCAAGGCTATGATCTAGAGGGAGCCGATAAAAGAACTATTTTTATTATTAAATAGACCTATTTGATGTTTGATTTACTACTTTCTCTATTCATGCTTAGATTATGGTAGATAAAGACTTAGGCTTAATCAACACTTGACTAGTTAGACCTAGGATTTTTAGAAAGAAAATTAAATATTTAATTTCTTTAAAATATTTTGTCTAGAAGTGGTTATTGCTCCAATATCCAAGAAGGTCTAGTGCCTCACCATAGTCTAGAAGCCAATTATCGATATGGATGTTTAATTATTTAACTGTTAAACTTTAGTCTAACTCATATATAAATCAATCTTTAGATTTTAATCTAAATTAAAGATAAAATTAATCATCTCATAAAACAAATAAATTTCTCTGATTGATAATATGGAAAAAAAGGTGAGATGGAATTAGGTTTAAAATTAGTTAATTAAAGCTTAAACCTAAACTTAATCAAACTTAACCAAAGTTAAATAGAATCAAATTTAATTTAATTTAATCTATAAAAATTAATTTTTAAATGTTAATTAATTTCAAAATCTTACTTACTTTCAAATGTTAATTAATTTTCAAATCATAATTAATTTTTTAATTTTAATTAATTTCAAAATATTACTTAATTTCAAATATTAATTATTTTTTAAAATTTTAATTAAACATTTTAAAATTCAAAATTTAATTATTCAAACTTAAATATTTTTTAAAATTTTAAGTTAAATATTTTTTAAAATTTAAAATTAAATATTTTTTAAAAATTCAAACTTATTTTTTTTAAAAAAAAAATCAAACTTAAATATTGTTTAAAATTTAAACTTAAAAATTAACTTCATCTCACACAAACTCATAAGCTAAATATGTTTGATAACTTAGAAAGGGTGAGATACAAAATCAGAAAACCAGATAATTACTTTTATATTTTTACACTTATATTTTTCATGCTTGGACTCTAGGGTTATAGTCATTAATCAAGGTATTAATTAAATTATTTAAGCTCACCATCCCCTACAAATTACTTAAAATCTTTAAGAGGGAGAGAAATAGGGAGTTAAAAATGAAATATTTTAAAGAATGAAATACTTTCAAAAATTAAGTATTTTCAAAAGTTAAGCTATTTTTCAGAAGAAGATTTATAAGTTAAGCTATTTTAAAATCAATTACTTCTTCAAAATTTTAACTGAAATTACTTTTTACAAAGGAAATATTTTTAAAAGCCAAGTAAAAAATTCCTTTTAAAGCTAAGTATTTTTACAAGAAAAATCTTTTTAAAAGCTGAGTAAGAAATTCTTTTAAAAGCAAAGTAGTTAGCTAAGTATTTCTCAATTCAAAGATTTTTTTTAAGCTATATATTTAACTACATTTTTTACAAGGAAAATCTTTTCAAATCTAAGTATTTAGCTAAGATTTTTTTAAAGAAACTCTTTTTAAAGCTAAGTGTTTACCTAAGTATTTTTCAAAAAAATTATTTTCAAAGCTAAGTATTTAGCTAAGTTTTTTAAAAAAAGTAATTCTTTGAAAGCTAAAACTATTTTTTAAAAATAAAATTAAGTACTACCTTCAGAGGGAGCTTAAAGGAAAAAGATTAAAAAGTTAACCTTTCAAATTTAAAGATTTTTTAGTTAACAACTTTTCTCTCTACTTAGTAATTTTTTAATATATGTCAATGGGGGAGAAAGGTGTTAAAAGTAAAGTAAAAAATCTTTATTTTAAGAAAAAGTAATACTTAAGGGAGAGTGAGTAACATTTTATTTTACTATTCTGAATGTTTTTACTTAATTTTGAACTATATTGTCATAAATCAAAAAGGGAGAGATTGTTGGTACTGGAAATACCAGCTAATCAAACTTGTATTTTGATATTACCAAAGGTTCAAGGTTAAGTTATGTTGTTTGTCTAACAAGTTGAACTGAGTGTGCAAGAAAGTCCTAAGTGATCCTAGGAAAAGTAAAGTTTTAGTTGAAGCTAGGCAGATGGAAAGTTCTAGCTGCGGTTAGACAATGAAGTCCTAGTTCGAGAAACTGGGCAAAGTATTAGTGGGTCATGGACTTTGGGCAAAATCCTAGGGTCAAAAACGCTAGGTGAAAATCCAAGGGGTTGTGGACACCAAGTGAAAGATAGGATGGGTCATGGATCCGATGTTCAACATAAAATCCTAAAGTCTCGGATGCTAAACAAAAGTCCAGATGGTTTGGAGGACCGATCTGGCAAAAGATAAACTCTCCTGAGAGGTGTAGGTGAGGACGCGTTCCCTGAAAAGGGAATAGTAGGTGTTAGGCTGACCTAAAGTTTCAGTGAAACTCAAAGTCAAGACCAGACAGTCTAAAGGATGTAAAATCATACTTTATATATATTGTTTATTGTCTGGACTAACTCTTTTTTGTAAGAAAACTTGCTTGGACTAACTCCTTTGTTGCAGGAAAACAAAGGCTAGAAAAAGTGGTCCAGGCGCCTTGGACCAGGCGCCTGGACTCTGAGCGCCCGGGAGTGGTTTGGGTGGCCAGAATCGAATCGACCAAGTGCCCTTAGGCGATGAGCTAGCACACTCCAGTTGGTCGGCCTACATCATGGTCCAAGTGCTCGAAACTGGTTCGGGCGACCGAAGGTGGATAAGTTTTGCCGGATCAAGTTTTGATCAAAACACATCACGTCAGCCCTATGGGGGTGCCCGGGGGAGGTTCCAAGTGCCCGGAGTGAGCTATAAAAGGAAGATTCGATCAACACCTTAATCGCATCATTCTAAGCATCTTCCACTTCTGTGTGCTACTCTGATAAAGCCTCTATGATGCCCAAAAGCTGCTCCAACAATAGCTACGTTCTAGATCCTCTTCTAAGTTGTCGGTATCATTTAAATTCAAAGTTAGTTGTACTTGAAGTGTAATTTGTCATTGTAACTTTCCAAATTGATTAATAATTGTCCAATGAAAGTACTTTCATGTGAGAGCCTTGGAGTAGGAGGCCTCACATGCTCTGAGCCAAGTAAATCTCGGTGTGTTAGCGATTGCTTATTTTTACTTTCCATTTTCTGCTGCATATTATTCTAATTGAACATTTTCTAAAAAATGTGGAAGCCATGAGTGCTATTTACCTCCCCTCTAGCTCAATGATCTTACATAAGGAATATCAAATGATTGAACCTAAGCTTTGATTATGGAAAAGGGTTCAAAGTTAAGGTTTCTTGTTGTTCTAAAAAGTTGAACTAAGTGTCCAAGAAAGTCCTAAGTGAACTTAGGCAAAGGAAAGTCCTAGTTGACGTTAGGAAGGTAGAAAGTCTTAGTTAAGGTTAGGCAATGAAGTCATGATTTAGGGGACTGGGTAAAGTCTTGGTGGGTCAAGGATATTGGGCAAAATCCTAGGGTCGCGGATGCTAAGTGAAAGTCCTGGGGGTCACGGACACCAGGCGGAAGACTAGAAGGGTCAAGGATCGGATATCCAATATGAAGTCCTTGTTAGTTAGTCCTAGGAAAACGTACCGGTTCCACTGTACAAAATTTTTTTGTACAAGTGTCAAACCTTTCCTTAAATAACCTATTGTGTTCTTTAGAAGTTAAATTAGGAATCGCAGACGAAACTTAACATCATTGATTCCAAATTTAACTTATCTGTTCTTAATGGTTTAGATTTGAATCGCAAGCGGAACTTAACACTATTGATTCAAATCCACCTATGTTATTAAATCCATTAAATATTAATTCTCAAAATTGTCTTCCAGGACTGCATGGCGAGGCACATGGCCTTCTTGGATATGGGAACAACCACCACCGCCTAGACAAAGCCTTTTAAGGAAAGCTAATATTTAATTTCCATAAATAACTCTAGGTTTAACCAAAAAGAACAATCGAATCACAAATTCGAAAAATAAAACAAAAGAAACACAAATTCGAAACAAATCCGAAAACTCTAGAATCATATGCCTCTTGTAATATATGCGAAACTATTTTTAGGGTTATCGCGAAATAACCTTAGGAAATTTTTTAAGAATTTTTAGAAATTTTTCTGGAGTTAAACGGAGTCCATATGACTCGTTTTGAGGGATATATCGATAGGGTTAGAAGGTGACAGGTTTGGAATACCCAAATTAAGTGGGAATTGATTACGGCTAGACTTAGGTCTTAATTAAGCTAACCTAGGGATTGGATTAATCTCGTTATAAAGCCCGAAGCCTCCCTGTTCACCGTTGACTTCTCTATTCCTCCCCTGCGCCTCGCGATCTCCGACGCCACGCGATCGAGACCGGCGATCGTTTCTTCCCTCGGTGTCGCCGGCGAGGAGCGGATCTTGGAGCATCGAAGAGAAGAAAGGTTAGTGGAACGAAACCCTCCTTCTCCCTGATCCCTTTTCCTCTTCTCTGATCTCGGCGAATGGCGGCGACAGATCCTTGATCGGTGGATTTCGCCGGCTGTTGGGTGGGAATCAAGGGAGTCGGCGTTGGATCTAGCCAGTGACGACCGATTGAGGGAGGTAAGAACCCTTGTCCCTTCCCGATCTCTTCTCTGTTCGTCAGCAAGAACATGTCGTTGCCCTAACCGCGATCTTGAGGTAAGCAGTTTGGTTTTCCTTTTTGATCGTGGATTTGAAACCCTAATCTGTCTTCTGGAATTGATTCGGGTTTGATTTTGGATGTAAATTCGAATCTTGATCCTTCTCTAGTGTTGATTCGGGTAACTCTCTTGGGGCAGCAGAGATCGGAGTCTCGTTTCCGGCCACCACAGCTTGACTAAATCGATTCTGTCACCGGATCTGTGACCATCTCCGGCAATTGAAGAAGTAGAGGTAAGGGAATCAATTGGTCATTGTTGTTCATAGAATTCTTAGTGGATTCCCACTGTTTTGTATTGATCTGGCCAGTAAAGATACTATGTGTAGTTTACTTGTCGTAGGGAATTGATATACTGTTATTTCTTGCTCTATTCTCTTGATTTAACTTGAGTGCAGTGAGTCCGGTGTATTTTCTGACCTAGATCATGGATGGGACCAAGAGGAGTTGTGAATTAGGTTGTTCGGTTGTGGAATGCTTTGAATGTTACTGTAGTTTTTTGTGGACAATGGATCAAGGTCGGTTGATGGTGTGGTGAGGTGGTGTTGTGATCAGAGGTTGTGAATGTAGATGTATCTAAATTGGATATGGATTCTAGGATGTGAGGTTTGCTCATTGTTAGGTGATTATGGAAGAGTCTAATGGGAATTTAGTTTGAGATGAGTTAAGCTAAATTGATAATTAATTTAGCTTGACCAGTGGAAAGAATAGTGATCACAGTAGCTATTACTTTCAGTGGGTTATTTACTTAAAGGTAATTCGTCTATCTGGAGTGTGCACATATTTAGTTATATAAATTTGTATATGTGATACAGGACCTTGATCGGTGACGTGCCGCGTGACGTGGTGGTTCTGTTGATTTCGGGATATATCGAGGCGGGTATTTCTTCCTAAATTTCTTTTTAGCTCTTCGAACTTTAAAGCATGGTTATATGTTCTTGGATATTTAGGTTGCATTCCTTAAATCTTATTATTTGTTGTTTTCCTGCTTGTCTCTTTTGCTTGATCTTTGATATGATCTGGGATGCTTCGTTACAGTCTCTATTCTTGTTATTTGTGACTCTATTGTTTATACACATGTAGAGTGTTGTAGGGAGGACTGTATTGGATATTTGTGGGCTATACCTGTCTAGGTTGTGATTGGTATGGGTTATAGGTCCTTCAGGTTTACCATTCCATTTGCATAGTGGTATGTGTAGTTACGTCTGTTGTGGTTATTGGAGGCGTTTATGAGGGGGAAGGTTGTTGCATGGATGATGATTATATATATGTATATCATGCTCATCATTCATTGCATCTGATGACCGTTGTCTCCCTTGTGGTTGAGAAGGTCATCAGTTGGTTTGGTTTAGCGCGCACCTTCGGCCACTCATGGGTAGTGGTAGCTGGAGCAGTCGCCGCTTGTCCTGTTGTGCCACCCGGTCACGAGGTTTAGTGAGATCCGGCGTTGTGAGCAGCCAGGGACCCTGATGCTATGTAGTTAGATAGCTACTAGCGGACTGTCCGCCTCGACCACTCTATTGTGGGCTGGAGGGTAGTACAGTCGTCACAGCCTACAGGGGTCGTGGTGTCTAGAGAGGTGGCGGGGGTGACCATGGAGCATGCATGCACTTTTGCATATGATGCACGGTGCATCTGTGGGGATATTTTTGCATACATGCTTACTAGATATTAGTTGCATGTGACTGTGTACTGTTGCATTTGTCTGAGCTATGTATGCTGCATATGGATGCCATGCTGCATACATGTCATTTACTTTACATATATTTGCAGTCGTATATATATTGCACAGGTGTCCGGAGTATGTTATTGACTCGGTGGGTTTACGGATCATGGTATCAGGGGGTGGGTTCTTTTCGGGTATGTACATTTACGTTATATGCTTTTATTATGTCTGGTATGTTCATGCACAGTCATTTTATCAGGTATAGATAGATGAGTTGTGTTATGTTAGCATATTCTTATTCTTTGCTTATGGAGACTGTATCCTTTGACTCCTATATCTTTATGTAGACCATGCTTTATCCTGTCTATACCTGCTGAGTTCCCTGTACTCACTACCCCGTTTATATGCTGATGGTTTCAGGTAGTAGGTAAATGATATGATGATGCTTGGAGTGTGCTGCTGGCCGGTCCCCCCTTTCCACGTCACATCCGGAGCCCCTTTTTGGTTTTGTTTTCTCTTTCCCCACCCTTCGATTTTGTTGGATTTAGAGTTGTGAAAACGACTATGTTTGATTCGTGTATCGTGGACTTGTACCTGTGGTATTTTGTGGACTTTCGCATTTGTGGGTTCTTTATTCGTTTTTCCGCTGTGTTTTTGATATATATCTGCGTGGGCTAGATATTTAACTGCGTGGTTGTGTTTCTTTTGTGCATAAATATTCCAGCCGCCTGTGGCTGACGTATTTTGTTTGTACGGATGTTTCCGATTGTCACCGGTACAGGGGAGATGCTGCCGAAATTTTTCGGGAGGTATTTCCTCGGGGGGCGTGACACCTCTTGTGTTTGGTATTTCCAAAAATAACTATACAAAGAAAAACTAGTATGATGCGGAAAACAATTGCTAGTTATACCTTTCTTTGTAAGCAAAAATAACCTCTTGATCTTCTACCATATTCCTCTTCTAACCTCGGACATTGTGTGGGCAATGATCTTCCGAGATGAGAACCACCAAGCACCTTCTTCTTCCTTCTAGGTTTCGGCCACCAAAAGCTCCTCCAAAGATGAAGAGGTTCGGCCACCACCAAGCTCCAAGGGATGCTAGAAATATCGCCTCCTTTTCTCTCCTTCTTCTCCAAGCAAGATCCGGCCACCACAAGAACTCCAAAGATGAGATGAGGTTCGACCACAAGATGGAGAAGAGAGAAAGAGGAGGGGCCAGCCACACCCAAGGAGAAAAAGAGAGGAGAAAAATAATAGAGTCCTTAGCCATGAAGGCACCTCTACCCCCTCTTTTATATTCCTTGGTCTTGACAAATAAGGAAATTTTAATAAAAACTTTCTTAACTCCTTTGCCATGAAAAGGAAAATTTTAATTAATTAAAATTAAATTTCTTTTTCAATTACAATGGCCGGCCACAATTAAATCTCCAAGCAAATAAAATTTTAAACACAAATTAAAACTTTATTTGCTTCCGGAAATTTTATAAAAATTTCTCCAATAATTTTTCCCTTCATGGTGGATTATAAAAAGGAAATTTTATAAATTAAAATCATTCTTTTAAACATGTGGATAATTTCCAAAAAGAAAAGTTATCTTTAAAAATTAAAATCTCCTTTTAATCTACAAATAAGGAAAGATATCAAATCTTTTCTTAATCTCTTGTAGAAACTTATAAAAGAGATATTTAATTTTTAAACTCTCTTTTAAATCATGAACATAGTTTAAAAAGGAAAGTTTTCTTAAAATTAAAATCCACCTTTCAATCTACAAATAAGGAAAGATTTCAAATCTTTTCTTAATCTTTTGTAGAAAGCTATAAAAGGAAAGATTTAAATTTCAAACTTTATTTTAAAACTATGATATCCACATAAGAAATAATTTTAATAAAAATCCCTTTTAAATATGATGCGGCTGGCCACCTAAGCTTGGGCTCCAAGCAATTGGCCGGCCACCTTAAGGCTCAACCTTTAGGCTTGGCCGACCCTAAGCTTGAGCTTCAAGCTTGGCTTGGCCGGCCCCTATAGGTTGGGTAAGAAGGTGGGTATGTGGTGGGTATAAATCTCTATATACATGTAACGCCCGAAAATTCTCAAACTTGCATTAGAATTATTCTATGATTTTTCTGGAATTTTTAGATATTTTTCCGGAATTCTCCGAGTAGCGGAAGTAGCAAAAATAATTAAAAGAATAAAATAGCTTAGGCGGAAAACCGAGACCTATGGTGTAAGGGATAATGCTAGTAACCGGTGAACCCAGCAGGGCCGTGCTGAAAGGAAAGGGAGACGATTTAATTTATATTAGAGTTGGGCCGGAATTACCACTTAATATAAATAGAAGGTTTAAGTGGGGTTTGGGTTATTTCTTTTATTGGTTCGGCAAAACCCTTCCTCTCCAAAGCCTCACGCCGACACCTTCCTCTTCCTCCTCCCCTCTCGGCGCCCAAGCCCCAAGGACTCTCGGATCATCTTCCGGCGACGACTCCAACACGAAAGAGGTTCTTCTCCGCGAGAGGAACGCAAAGACGTGAGCGGATCGTCGAGAAGGTCATCTCCACCGGAATTCTAGCGAATAGAATCGTAAGAAATTACGAACAGGAGGTAAGAAACCCCTCACCTGTAGTATAATAGCTACCGTTTGATTTTCTGCGCATTAGTTTAGTTATATGCGTATGTTTTCGACACATAGGGTGTATTTAACCTTCCTCGCAGGTTTAGGGATTTAGTGAGGACCTTTAGATGGGCCGGACACGTCTTTTCTTCTTCAGTTGGAGGTTTAGATGTTGTTGGGTGCCTAAAGGTAGTCTCCCTAATAGAGAGGGGAGTTAAAGCACACTAGGTGTTCGATTAAATAACCAGCTTAGAAAAAGAATGCAACTTAGGCATTTTTATGAGCACAGTTGAATGTATTAGAAGCATCTGAATTAGTAAATCAGCTTAGTCTAGTTTATATGGGACTACGGTCCAATGGGTAGGCTCCCACAGTCGCCTCTAGGTTCAGACAACCTAGCTCTAGGTTCAGATAACCTAGAAACAGCAATTTAGAATAGTTTAGCTATACTCAGTATTTTACTTTTCAGTTGGCACTGTACTGGATTAGATATCCATTGGGCTGGGCTCCCATAGTCGGTCCCTAGGTTTAGATAACCTAGTAGCTCTACTAAATTCGGGACTTGCAACCCCGAGTCTAGTTAGAGATGCGCGCATAGCACGTACAGTTGCCGGGCCCAGCAGCAGCATGTTTAATATTTTCACTTATTATATGTATATAGTTTTCAACCCCTCACAAATTAGTTCGTGAATTCAATACAGTTCTGGCAGTAGCTCAGCATTAGCGTAGCTCAGTTCTTAGTATCAGCTTAGTTTTTCCCCGTGAATATGCATGATGACTTTATGTTCAGCTTTAAATACGCCATGATTGTATGCTTATATGCCATGCCATGCTTAATTTATTCAGTATATCCAGCATATGTTTTAAACAACATGATTTAAAATCATATTTGCATCGTTGCATGTTTTTGTGAGGTAGATGGTTTCTTACTAAGCTTTAAGCTTACAGATTCTACTTTTCCTTATACTGCAGATAAAGGTAAAGGAAAGTTGGATTAACAGAGGAAGCTGGAGGGCAATACAAGGATGGTGTGTGTGGCAGGAACTGGAATCAAGGATCTTTAGGGGACTTAAACATTCTCGCTTAGAAATATGAACTTTTAGTATTTTGCTTCTTATGCATTTTAAGTTGTTCAATGCTAGAAATTAAAGAACCATGCACTATAACAAGTTAGATTGATAGTCCTATGTTATTGGAATGTTTATTATGCATTAGATAGTTGTAGTGTGAGGTTTTGGCATGAACCAGTGCTGAAATCAGAGTTTCAGTGCGAAATCAGAAACCCCAATCGATCGGTGGATCGATTGGAGGGTCCCAATCGATCAGCTGATCGATCGGGCAAGTTGCTCTGCGAACAGTAGGTTTCTGGATCGATCGTCCGATCGATCCAGCAATTTCTGTCGCGAACAGAAGGTTCAGGAATCGATCACTGGATCGATTGGTCAGTCTGGATCGATCAGCCGATCGATCCAGAATATCGTCCCGGGCACAGTAGCGTGCTGGATCGATCACTGGATCGATCCAACCTACGTCACGCGTACAGTAGCCGGCTGAATCGATCCCTGGATCGATCCGACGTTCCTATCGATCAACGGATCGATTGGGAGGTCTGATAACAGCGGGGAAACATATATTTCAGTTCTTTGACCATAGGGGATGTAGTATATGTTAGGTATACCTTAGATTACATCCACCAGTACATGTAGAACCAAGAATAGTTATCAGTTAGCAACTAAAATTTAAATTAGATCAGTTTTCCGCATAGTTAGCACAGCATAACTGTGACGATCAGCTTTACAGCCTAGTAGTAGAAGGCGGGTCGTTACAGAGTGGTATCAGAGCAGGGTTCCATACTTCCTACACACACATCAGCATTGTACCTACAGCTTCCAAGTAAGAATACCTCTACTCTCTTTATTGTTCTTGCTTTCTAGTTACAGTTCATGTTTTTTATGCCTACTGCCTGTTAGTATGTGATAGTCTTTAAACATGATATCATTAATTATAGAACTGTGATAGTATTAGTTATACACATGTCCTCTATGTCTTTAGAAATGGCACGAGGACGCCCGGCTAGAAGGGCACTAGCTACTGAGCCCCAGCAAGAGGCAGGCAGTTCAGTGCCTCCTCCAGACCTTACAGCATTAGTGGCTCAGTTACAGCAACAGCTAGCTGAACAGCAACAGGAAATAGCCACCTTAAAGGCTAATCAGCAGAGTACCCCCACAGAGGTTCCACCAGACCAGCACCAGTACCAGCAGCCCCAGCAGCTGAGCTAAGAAAGGAAGCCTATCTGATCCAGTGGCAGCGAGTCAAGCCAGAAAACTTCTCAGGCACTAGTGAACCATGGGATGCACAAGCCTGGTTCAAAACACTGGAGAGCACGATGGAGCTTCTGGACTGGCCAGAACACGAGAAGGTGAAGTGTGCCTCCTTCTGCCTGACAGGAGACGCACGCATGTGGTGGGAAAGAATCAGAACGAAGCGCCCAGTGAACCAAATGTCATGGGCTGACTTCGAGAAGGAGTTCTTCGAGGAGTTCTTCCACATACGGGTTACGAATCGCCACTACGACGAGTTCACTGAGTTTCGTCAGGGCAACCTTTCAGTTGAGGAAGCCGTGAAGAAATTCAACAGGTTGGCTCGTCTATGCCCAGAGCTAGTCAGCACAGAGAAGGAACGAATCCGGTTGATGCTCAAGATGCTGAGGCCAAAGATAGCAGTGAACGTGGCTGGTGGCATACATAGGCCACAAACCACAGAGGAGTTAGTGAGCAGTGCCTTGACCACAGAGCATTACCAGAATAGCATAAAGCAGCAGAAGCAAGTCTCCTCAGAGTCCAAAGGCCAAGGAAACTCTCACACTCAAAAACAGCAAGGCCACATCTCTAACTGGAAAGGGAACTCCAACAGCAAGCGCAAATCAGGGAGTGACCCAAAAGGAGGACCATCTAGCAAGCGACCCAGTTATCCAAAGTGTGCTACTTGTGGGAAATTCCACCCAGGAGTTTGTCGCAAGGGCACACGAGGATGCTTTGAATGTGGACAAGAAGGGCACATGGCTAAGCAGTGCCCGAACAAGACCTGTCTTCCTCAGCCACAGCAGATTCAGTATGTAGGCCAGCCAGCTCAGTTATATCAGATGCAGGCCGCTCTAGAAGGTCCACTCATCAGCCAGGGCAGATTAGAAGCCCCTCCAGCTACGGCGAATGCGAGGATCTACTCACTCACCAGAGAGGACGTAGCCAATGCCTCGACAGTTGTCACAGGTCAGATTAGCATTTTACAGTATAGTGCTACTGTTCTATTTGATACTGGGGCAACCCATTCATATATAGCCAGGATGTTCTCCGAAAAATTAGAAATACCCTCAGAGGTACTCAGGGGTCAGTTTTTGACGGCACTACCTTCAGGAGAGATCATGGCATCCACGCACTGGCTCAGAGCAGTGCCGGTCATTATAGCAGACAGAGAGCTCTTTTGTGATCTGATAGTGCTAGAGATGACCGACTATGACGTTATCTTTGGAATGGACTTTCTGATCAGATACGGTGCTACCATAGAGTGTCGTAAACAGAAAGTCATCTTCCAACCTGAAGCGGCAGTGCAATTTGAATACAGCGGGGAACCAAAGAGAAAAGCCAGAAAATTTCTCTCAGCTATGAAGGCACAGAAGTTGATGGATTCGGGTTGTACGGGGTACCTAGCACATGTAGTCAATACCAGCCAGGACAAGGACCAACAGCTAGCAGGGGTCCGAGTTGTATGTGACTACCCAGCAGTCTTCCCTGAGGAGTTACCAGGCCTAGCACCAGTCAGGGAGATTGAATTTGAGATAAAGCTCTTCCCCGACACCAATCCTATTTCCAAAACGCCATATCGCATGGCTCCAGCAGAACTGAAGGAACTTCAGGAGCAACTACAGGAGCTACTTGACAAGGGCTTTATACGCCCTAGTCACTCACCATGGGAAGCGCCTGTACTGTTCGTGAAGAAGAAGGATGGAAGCATGCGGCTATGCATAGACTACAGAGCACTGAATCAGGTCACGATCAAGAACAGGTATCCTCTTCCCAGAATAGATGACCTGTTCGACCAGTTAAAGGGAGCAGCAGTGTTCTCTAAGATTGACCTCAGATCAGGATATCACCAAGTCAGAGTCAAGGAGGGTGATATACCCAAGACAGCATTCAGAACCAGATACGGACACTACGAGTTCGTAGTCATGCCCTTTGGCGTGACCAATGCTCCAGCTACATTCATGGATCTCATGAACAGAGTATTCAGGGAGTATTTAGATAAGTTTGTTATTGTGTTTATCGATGACATTCTCATCTACTCAGGAACTCAGGAAGAACATGCAGAGCACCTGAAGACAGTACTACAGACACTTCAGCAGAATCAGCTATATGCCAAGTTCACGAAATGTGAATTCTGGCTTGATCAGGTGTCTTTCCTAGGTCACATCATCTCAAAGGATGGTGTCATGGTAGACCCCAGCAAAATAGAAGCAGTAAGTAACTGGAAAAGACCGAGGAACGCCAGAGAAATCAGAAGCTTTCTGGGATTAGCAGGATATTATAGAAAGTTTGTAGAGGACTTCTCCAGGATAGCCTCCCCACTAACAGCTCTTACCAGAAAGAACAGGAAATTTCAGTGGGCAGAGGACTGTGAGAACAGCTTCAGCGAGCTAAAAAGGAGATTGACCAGTGCTCCCATTTTGGCTCTACCAGACAACACCAGCAGCTTTGACATCTATAGTGATGCCTCTAAGTTGGGACTAGGAGCAGTACTGATGCAAAACGGCAAGGTGATCGCCTATGCCTCCAGACAACTCAAGGATTATGAGAAGAACTACCCTACTCATGACCTTGAGCTTGCAGCAGTAGTGTTCGCTCTCAAAATTTGGAGACATTACTTATATGGAGCTCAGTGCAGAGTGTATACAGATCATCAGAGTCTGAAGTACTTCTTCACTCAAAAGGATCTGAACATGCGACAGCGCAGATGGCTTGAGCTGGTCAAAGACTACGATATAGACATCCTCTACCATCCAGGGAAAGCCAATAAGGTAGCCGACGCACTTGTTGGATCGAGACGCGCTAGAGGGGGGGGTGAATAGCGCTCGCGGCTATTTGTTCGATTATCGGAATCGTAAAACTATCAAAGTAAATTTACGCAGCGGAAGTAACGAACGCAATCACAGAAGAACACAAGTAGTTTTACTTCGTTCGGAACCTAGGTCGACTCCTACTCGAAGGCCCGCGATCCTTGATCGCTTTCGGTGGGCAACACTTATAAGTACGAAAAAGGAGTACAAGATTTACAATTAGTACAGTAATTAAAAACAAGTATACCGACGACAGAATCGTAATCTCGAAGCTCTTGGTCGTCGTGGACTTGTAACAGTACTTTAGGGTCGTTGAATGAGCAGCACGCAGCACAAGGATTGCTTGGAAGTTCTGTTCTGAAGCTGCTGGTCGAGACCCCTTATAAAGGGGGTTCAAGGCGCCTTACACTGTTCACCAAGGCGCCTTGAACGAGCCGAGTCACCCGCGTGGATCAGCACGGACTTGGTCGAACTCTATCTGGTTTAAGGCGCCTTCAGCCTATCCAAGGCGCCTTCAACCTCCGGTTCAAGGCGCCTTGATCTCCATTCAAGGCGCCTCCATGGGTGCTTCGCACCCGAGGCGCCTCCAAGCTCCATGGAGGCGCCTCGGACATTGCTCATCCGAGTCCTTCTTTGTGTTTTTGGTACCGCAAGTATGTTAATCCAAAGATACCGCAACACAAAGTTAACACAACATAATAGTATGAATATCAAATTATGACAGTCTGTGACTTCGGGTTTCCAACCGAAACCCTAGGTCGACCCGACGCCACTGTTCCCTTACGGGAATGCGCCTCACCTACTCCTCTCAGAGAGATTTACCTGTTGCACGATCCTCCGGATCGACCGGACTTTTGCTCGGACTCGATGCTCCGGACTTTTTGCCGAACATCCGCTTCACCGGCCAGTTCAGACTTTCACCTGGTTCGCGACACCAGGACTTTCCACCTAGGGTTACCACCCCCTAGGACTTTTGCCTGAAGCCATCGACCTGCCAAGACTTTCCGCATAGGGTTACCACCCCCTATGACCTAGGGTTACCACCCCTTAGGGTTTTACCTTGCCTAACCGCAGTTAGGACTTTCCTGAAACACTCAGCAAAAGCTGTCAGATAACAAAGCACCTTAACTTTGAATCCTTTGCCATTATCAAAACTTAGGTTCGATCGTCGGATGCTTCCCGCACCAACAATCTCCCCCTTTTTGATTATGGCAACACGTAATTCAAAGTTAAGAAAAACAACATATGTAATAACTGCATAAAGTTAACCAAGCTTAAGTAAATAAACTTCAAACGCAATAACAGTTAAGCTGGAAACTTTTAACTTTGTAATATAAGACTCCCCCTTAATAAAAGCCCTCCTTTTATTAAATACTTGAATTTAACTTTACTTTACCTACTCTCTGCTTTGAATTTTCCTTTAACTTTAATTTACCTACTCTCCCCCTTTGCCATATATCAAAAAATAAACCAGTTTGAGAGTAGATTTGTATTTTCTGAAGGAAAATTTTCAAAAGAGGGAAAAAGAACAATTTTCTTCTTAGCAAAAACGACTTAGCTTTTTGAGTTTTGGAATTTTCCAAATTTGAAAATACTTAGCTATATATTCAGCTTCAAAATGATTTGTATTGAGAAAATATTTTGCCAAATAGCTAAGTTTAGAGTACAATCTAACTAAGTCTAGTTCAAATAGTCTTAAAATTAATTAAGTTTGAAAATATGAGCATTTGAATTTTCAATAAAAGGATTTGTTTAGAAGTTATAAAATATGAGGTCAATTGAATGAAAATATGAGGTCACTTGAAAAAAAATAACTTTAACACGTTATAAAAAGTTTACTAGATTTGAAACTATTTGAATACTCAATTACATGGACAAGTTTTTTTTGAAAAAACTATAATTAAGTTTTGAATACTCATTTTGAAGAACCTTTGATATTAGAAAATATTTAGTTTTAGGACAGAGGGAGTAGCAGTAGTTTGTTTTCTAGTCCAAGCATGAGTCAAATTAAATTATTGAGTTTAATTTGATTAAGTATCAGAGCCTTTAAAATAATCAGGTAAAGTAATTTGATTAGAATCTTAAAGTACAATCATGCTTAAACAACAAATTGAAACACACTTTTCCCAATTGTCTAACCTTTAGCTACTTGCTGATTGCCTAGAGGGCAGTAGCTTTCACATGGTTAGTCAAATTAAGTCCATTTGGTCCAGTTAGAGTTGGCTAGAGCTGGAAGACTTGACTTGATTATTATTTATGATGTGTTTAACGCCCAGACTCATATTGATGCACAAATATAAGCATTCCTGAGTCCAGGCTGTACCCTATGCATCTCACGCCTTTCTAAGTTTTTCAAACACAAGCAAGGTAGACCTAGGTGTTTGTGAGATGCTCTGACTTTAATCTAGGGGAACATGATTTCTAGGGGAAAACTTAGGCTAGTTCCAAATGTTGAAAATCTAACAAAATTGGAGTTTTGAACACTATTTTACCTAGAATTTGAATGAGTGATAAGTAAGCTCAGATTTTTGTGAAACTGAATAAGCATGCAAATAAGTACATTCACAGAATAAGGAAGTCTAAACAAGTGAGACAACAATCCACAGAATAATGCATAACAGAGTCATATCAAATAGCAGGATCATCTGCTCGAGGAGAACTAGCTGGAGGATCATGGGGCTGCTCAGGTGCTGGCTGACCTAGCCGTCGTATCTCGTCACGAAGGGACGTAAATCCGGCAGCCATCTCGGATCGAATAGAGAGAACTATCCATCGTGTCTGGATGGACTCAACCTCGAGTCGAGCTAGTCTGTCCTCGACGGAGAGTGAGGAAGAGGTCGAAGGTCCAGCTGAGGTGGATGGTCTGGCAGATGGGGAGGGATCCGCGAAAAGATCCTCAGCTAAGAAATCAGCCCACTCCTCTCCCTTGCCTGGTAAATCATTGGCTGCTGGAGCGATAGGGGCAGCTGCCTGCTGTGGTCGTCCTATCCACGCTAGAACTCCATCAGCTGTGATATCGGCACTGGCTAGTCTACAACTACGGGATCCTAGCTCATCATATATAGTAAGAGGAATGACTGTTCCTCTGGTCACATCTATACCCTCTATCGTCGAAAAGAAGCGTGTCAGAATATGACAATAGGGCATGTGGACTATCTTGGAGGTGACTGTCCCAGATGCACAGATAATGTTCTGGAACATATGCAGGGCAATATCGATGTCAAACCGATGACACAGGGCGTACAAGAAGAATGAGTGTGAAGATCTCATCTTCGGGACATCCCGAGATGAGATCGGCAGAATACATGCTGTCAGGACCCTATACATCATGTAGTCCTGAATCCGAAGAGTAACTGACCTGAACTCAGTCAAGTCAGCAGGTCTCTCTCCCCCGAGGAAATACGTATAGATAGTATCTAACGTAATGTGGGAGTAAGGATCGCCAAATGGCAGATCCCTACTGGGATAGCATAGAAAGGTAGACTCAGAAGCCCTAAGACCTAGGGTGGTGCGTAGTAGAGTGGGAGTAAGCTCAATGTCCACGCCAGAAACTCTGGTGCTGTACCTATTATCATCAATCCTCTCAAGATTGTGATAAAACTGGGCACATAACTCCTGGTTTACTGTATCGGTGCAGTAAACCAATTGATCCAGTTGATAGTGCTCTATCATTTGAATAGTTGGTTGACAATACTGGGTATAAAAAGTCTTATTCACATATCTAGGCTTGATAGGTTCAAAGATGTAATTAGCAAAGGTATCCCTAAGATGTATAGTCGGGAATCTGATATCTGCTGATGGAATTCTAGCTGGATTAAGATCAACATGTCGGCGTTTCCTATTTTGAACGATTTTACCAAAAATTGACAGAAATAAGCAAAAGTTCTAAGTAAAACTTGATCGGAAGGGATTAGGATTATACCTAGGAGGCATTGTCACGTAGAGAGGGAAAAAAAACCGGTTGAGGGCGCCTTAGTTGGGAGGAAACCGCACGAGTAACGCGTGCTTGGCGTCGACAGAAAACGAACAGAAAGGCTTCTGTTCGTTTTGATATAAAGTGTTGAAGGCGCCTTAAACCAAGGTTTAAGGCGCCTTATATAAGTTGGAGGCGCCTCGGGTTGATCCGAGGCGCCTTAAGACGAAGCGGCGGGAATTTTCCCGCCGCTTTCTAAGGCGCCTCCTTTTGATGGGAGGCGCCTCTGATAAGCTCCACCCGATTTTTTTTTTTTTTTTTTAAATTTAATTTTGAAGAGGTTTTGAAATAATTGAGTTTTAGAATTGATTTTTTTTTTTAAAATGATTTTGAAATTTGAGTTTTAAAATGATTTTGAAATTTGAGTTTTACAATTGATTTTGAAATTTGAGTTTTAAAATTGATTTTGACAATGAGTTTTAAAATTGATTTTGAAAATTGAGTTTTAAAATTGATTTTGAAAATGATTTTTAAAATTGATTTTGAAAATTGAGTTTTAGAATTGATTTTGAAAATGATTTTTAAAATTGATTTTGAAAATTGAGTTTTAAAATTGATTTTGAAAATTGAGTTTTAAAATTGATTTTGAAAATGATTTTTAAAATTGATTTTGAAAATGATTTTTAAAATTGATTTTGAAAATTGATTTTTAAAATTGATTTTGAAAATGATTTTTAAAATTGATTTTGAAAATGAGTTTTAAAATTGATTTTGAAATTTGAGTTTTAAAATTGATTTTGAAATTGAGTTAAAATTGATTTTGAAATTTGAGTTTTAAAATTGATTTTTAAAATTGAGTTTTAAAATTGATTTTGAAATTTGAGTTTAAAATTGATTTTTAAAATTGATTTTGAAATTGAGTTTTAAAATTGATTTTGAAAATGAGTTTTAAAATTGATTTTGAAAATGAGTTTTAAAATTGATTTTGAAAATGAGTTTTAAAATTGATTTTGAAATTGATTTTGAAAATTGATTTTTAAATTGATTTTGAAAATTGAGTTTTAAAATTGATTTTGAAAATGATTTTTAAGATTGATTTTGAAAATTGATTTTTAAAATTGATTTTGAAAATGATTTTTAAAATTGATTTTGAAAATGAGTTTTAAAATTGATTTTGAAAATGAGTTTTAAAATTGATTTTGAAATTGAGTTTTAAAATTGATTTTGAAAATGATTTTTAAAATTGATTTTGAAATTGAGTTTTAAAATTGATTTTGAGAATGATTTTCAAATGAATATTATTACTTAGTCATCTCACCCGATCTAAATTTTCAATCAGGGAAACCTATGATTGATGTGAGATGATTTATAATTCAATTTTAAGGTTTGGGTTAACTTTGTGTTAGATTCAGGTTTAGCTTTGGGTTCAACAAGTAAGCATTCTTTGGATAAACTTCTGGGCTATGGTGAGTCACAAGGAACTCATTAAAGTAACCATACCTTCGAGGTTTTCCAAATAGTCCTACCCATTGAGCTTAGTACTAAACCTTGGTCTAACTAGTTAGGATCCATTTAAGGGTAGCTTCGGTCAGTTCCACTTGGCCAAATGCACCAGGTCGAAGCCATATCTTCCTAGTCATGCGATGCCCAAGCTTCCCTAACGTACTATCATTCAAAAACTTCACCAGTACTGTGGTTCAAGTTAACCTTAGTCCGTTTTAATCTAACCTTAATTACCCTGCCGGGTAATCTACTCTTGTTTTACCCATTTCGGGTAGATTAGGTTCAGTTACCCTGCCGGGTAGTTTAGTTGGGGGTGCCAGCGAGTCTGGAACCTCCATCTTTATTTTGAGTTTTAATTTATGATTTGAATTTCGAATTTTGAATTTAACTTTAATTTTTAATTTCAATTTTTGAATTTAATTTTTAATTTTTAATTTCAATTTCGAATTTTGAATTTTAACTTAATTTTATTTTTGAGTTTTGAATTCATAATTTAATTTCAATTTCGAATCTTGAATTTAACTTTAATTTCAATTTCGAATTTAATTTTTAATTTCGAATTTAATTTTTAATTTCGAATTTTGAATTTCAATTTCGAATTTAATTTTTAATTTTTAATTTAAATTTTGAATTTAGAATTTTAAATTTTTAGGATTGTTTTTCTTTTTGCTCCCCCTGGATCATGGCCTCGATATGGTCTTTCGAGGTAGTATATTTGATCCTTCGGAACCCAGTATTGGCCAAGTCCAACTTGATTGACCAAGTTAGACTTGGAGACCCATGCTTGGACTGATTTAATACTTTGTTTGTTTATTAGTGATAAATAAGATCTATATTTACTTTTGTATCCCAACCCAGTTCTGTTGTAGACGGCTCTTTGTGTCCCAAGAATCAAGTCCAAATTCTTGGAGCCCAAAGTAAACCGTTCTAAGGTTTTTTCTAAATCTTTAACCTTATTTGTTAAACTTGAATTTTCTTCCTCAAGTTTTTGAACTTGAGTTGGAAATTCAGTCTGACTCTGGTCAGGTAAGGGTTTGGTGTCAGCCACTTCTTTAAGGACACTTACTTCCTTTAGAAGTGACTTAACTTTTAGGTTTGACTTAGCTAATTTGCAATAAATAGCTAACTAAAATGTTCAACCGGGAGATACTTACAGTGGGGTCCTTCGAAACGGATACGGATCCGTGGCTTTGCTCGACTCGCCTCGACTCGCTCTCGCATCCGGATTCTACGACTTGGTCCCGCCATTAATGCGAGTAGACTCGTTTGTTCGAGCTCGTCGTCGTCCTTCGATGAAGATTCGTCCCATGTTGCCTTAAGGACCTTTTTCCTTCTTTGCTTTTTGATCTCCTTCAGGTTAGGGCAGTTGGTTTTGATGTGCCCTTTTTGGTTACACCCGTAGCATGTAACTTCAAACTTCATCTTTGTATTTTGTGGGCCTTCCTTTGATTTCACTGCCTTCTTTAGATCTCTTTTGTCGAATCCTTTCGTCTTGTAGAGCTTCTTCACGAGATTTACCAGCTCGGTTGTAATGTCACCTTCTTCATCATCAGAGTCTGGTTCAGCTTCCGATGCTGGTTCGGTTCTCCGTCGAGGTCTCGGTTCCCGGGTTCGGCTTGTACCTGCAACCAACGCAATACCTTTCTCGGTAGGCTGTGCATTAGTCTGCTCATGAAGTTCAAATTCACTAAAAAGTTCATCTAGTTTTAAAGAAGATAAACTTGGAAACTTTGTAGGCATCTACCATTGATGCCCACAATGTATTCCTTGGAAACGAGTTTAGGGCATACCTTATTACGTCCCGATTTTCTATCTTCTGGCCAATTCCGTGAAGAGAGTTAAGGATGTCTTGTATTCTCGCGTGAAGAGAACTCGCTGCCTTCCCGCATTTTTAGATTATATAATTTATTAAGTAAAAGATCTCTTTACTTACCTTGGTGTCGCATGCCTTCGTGGAGTTCGATGAGCTTTTCCCGAGTTCTTTGCTGAGGAGAATGGACCGACTCTGAGCTCTTCTTTGGTAAGACCACATTGGATGGTGCAGGTGGCTTTTGCGTCGCCTTCCACCTCTTTGATAAATGCCGGCTCCCAATTTTCACAGGTGTAGGGTTGGCAGTTGCAGTCCTATTTTGATGATCATCCGTATCGAATCGATCTTCAGATATATCTCCATTCGCCTCTTCCAATACCGAAGTCTTCTCCGAAAATAGTGGGGACGAACGGTGCTATATCCTTCTTGTTGGGCCATTTTAGATCTAAAAGAACAAAACAACAAAATCTATTCCAAGACCGAGTCTTGGATTAGTAGTCAGAGTAAAGGATAATAAAACGAACTCGAGTGGTGTTGCACCTACTTCGAGCAAAAGTCGATTCGAGAAACAAAAATTAGAATATAGCTATAAGGCTAAATTCTAATTCGACTCGAAAACGAAATAAAAATTTGTTTTGAAAGGTGGTTGCACCAATTCAAACCGACCCAGCTCCGATACCAATTGTTGGATCGAGACGCTAGAGGGGGTGAATAGCGCTCGCGGCTATTTGTTCGATTATCGGAATCGTAAAACTATCAAAGTAAATTTACGCAGCGGAAGTAACGAACGCAATCACAGAAGAACACAAGTAGTTTTACTTCGTTTGGAGCCTAGGTCGACTCCTACTCGAAGGCCCGCGATCCTTGATCGCTTTCGGTGGACAACACTTATAAGTACGAAAAAGGAGTACAAGATTTACAATTAGTACAGTAACTAAAAACAAGTATACCGACGACAGAATCGTAATCTCGAAGCTCCTGGTCGTCGTGGACTTGTAACAGCACTTCAGGGTCGTTGAATGAGCAGCACGCAGCACAAGGATTGCTTGGAAGTTGTGTTCTGAAGCTGCTGGTCAAGACCCCTTATAAAGGGGGTTCAAGGCGCCTTACACTGTTCACCAAGGCGCCTTGAACGAGCCGAGTCACCCGCGTGGATCAGCACGGACTTGGTCGAACTCTATCTGGTTTAAGGCGCCTTCAGCCTATCCAAGGCGCCTTCAACCTCCGGTTCAAGGCGCCTTGATCTCCATTCAAGGCGCCTCCAGTCTGCTGCGCTGGCCTTTTCCTGGCTCGCGCCCAAGCTCCATGGAGGCGCCTTACACTGTTCATCCGAGTCCTTCTTTGTGTTTTTGGTACCTGCAAGTATGTTAATCCAAAGATACCGCAACACAAAGTTAACACAACATAATAGTATGAATATCAAATTATGACAGTCTCCTCTGACTTCGGGTTTCCAACCGAAACCCTAGGTCGACCCGACGCCTCTTCCCTCTACGGGGAACGCGGCCTCACCTACTCCTCTCGGAGAGATTACTGTTGCAGTACGATCCTCCAGATCGACCGGACTTTTGCTCGACTCGATGCTCCGGACTTTCTCACGAACATCCGCTTCACCGCCGCCAGACTTTCACCGGTTCGCGACACCAGACTTTCCACCTAGGGTTACCACCCCCAGGACTTTGCCTGAACCATCGACCGCCAAGACTTTCCGCATAGGGTTACCACCCCCTATGACCTAGGGTTACCAACCCCTAGGGTTTTACCTTGCCTAACCGCAGTTAGGACTTTCCTGAAACACTCAGCAAAAGCTGTCAGATAACAAAGCACCTTAACTTTGAATCCTTTTCCATTATCAAAACTTAGGTTCGATCGTCGGATGCTTCCCGCACCAACAGCACTTAGCAGAAAATCCAGTGCTACCTTATTATCTCTTACAGCCATGTCACCGCCCCTACAGAAGGAGATCGTAGATTTCGGTCTGGAACTCATCGTTGGACAGCTCTCTACTATGACCTTAGAGTCTACCTTGCTTGGTGATATTCAGTCAGCTCAGGAGCAGGACCCTGAAATTCAGAAAATCAAGCAAGGGCTAGCAGAATCAGAAAGTAGAGAATTCAGAGTGTCCGATAGCGGGGTGTTGTATTTCGGTGACAGACTCTGTGTTCCAGATCAGGAGGAGCTACGGAGATAGATTTTAGATGAGGCTCACAAGACTCCCTATGTGATGCATCCAGGTTCCACCAAAATGTACCAAGACCTGAAGAACCGTTTTTGGTGGCCCGGGATGAAGCGGGACATCCTAGATATGTTAGCATCTGCCTCACCTGTCAGAGGGTTAAGGCAGAACATCAGCGACCAGGAGGAGTTCTGCAGCCTATACAGATTCCAGAGTGGAAGTGGGAGGATATCTCTATGGATTTCATAGTGGGACTGCCCAGAACCACGAATGGTTTTGATGCCATCTGGGTAATAGTCGACAGGTTGACTAAATCAGCTCACTTCTTAGCTATCAAGATATCCTACTCCATGGAGAAGCTAGCTCAGTTGTATCTCCAGGAGATCGTCAGACTACATGGAGTCCCACGAACCATCATTTCGCATGAGACAGAGATTCATATCACACTCCGGAGTGTGTACAACATAAGCACTAAGTTAAAGTTCAAGACAGATTCCATCCTCGCATGATGGTCGATGGAGCGAGTAAACCGTACTCAAGATATGCTCCGAGCGTGTACCCTAGACTTCAAGGAAGTTGGTGCAAATATCCGAGCTTAATTTGCATACAACAACAACTATCAGGCCACTATCGGCATGACACCTTACGAGGCTCTCTATGGGCGGAGGTGTAGATCTCCAATCTGCTGGTATGAGAGTGGTGAACAGAAAGAGCTAGAACTTCAGACAGATCTAGTCGCAGATACCACAGCAGCTATACAGCGGATCCGCCAGAGGATAGAGATAGCTCAGAGCCGCCAGAAAAGCTATGCTGATACGCGACGCAGACCCTTAGAGTTTTCAGTTGGGGATTCAGTGTTCCTCAGAGTAGCTCCCATGAAGGGAGTAATGCGTTTTGGGAAGAAGGGCAAGCTAAGTCCCAGATATGTGGGACCATACCTTATCAGCAGAAGAGTGGGCAAGGTAGCATATGAGCTAGAACTACCCCAGGAAATGTCAGCTGTCCACAACGTATTTCATGTCTCTATGCTGAAGAAGCATATTCCCGATGCCACCCAGGTGATTGAGCCCCAGTCGGTACAGATCCGCGAAGACCTCAGCTATGATAGTCGGCCTACTCAGATAATGGACCGAGCAGTTAAGAAATTGCGGAACAAGGAAGTACCATTAGTCAAAGTTATTTGGCACAGTCACACAGCAGAAGAGGCAACTTGGGAGACAGAAGCCAGCATGAGACAGAAGTACCCAGAATTATTTTAAGTTCGAGGACGAACTTTTTATAAGGTATGGGGGATTGTAACGCCCGAAAATTCTCAAACTTGCATTAGAATTATTCTATGATTTTTCTGGAATTTTTACATATTTTTCCGGAATTCTCCGAGTAGCGGAAGTAGCAAAAATAATTAAAAGAATAAAATAGCTTAGGCGGGAATCGAACCCGAGACCTATGGTGTAAGGGATAATGCTAGTAACCGGTGAACCCAGCAGGGCCGTGCTGAAAGGAAAGGGAGACGATTTAATTTATATTAGAGTTGGGCCGGAATTACCACTTAATATAAATAGAAGGTTTAAGTGGGGTTTGGGTTATTTCTTTTATTGGTTCGGCAAAACCCTTCCTCTCCAAAGCCTCACGCCGACACCTTCCTCTTCCTCCTCCCCTCTCGGCGCCCAAGCCCCAAGGACTCTCGAATCATCTTCCGGCGATGACTCCAACACGAAAGAGGTTCTTCTCCGCGAGAGGAACGCAAAGACGTGAGCGGATCGTCGAGAAGGTCATCTCCACCGGAATTCTAGCGAATAGAATCGTAAGAAATTACGAACAGGAGGTAAGAAACCCCTCACCTGCAGTATAATAGCTACCGTTTGATTTTCTGCGCATTAGTTTAGTTATATGCGTATGTTTTCGACACATAGGGTGTATTTAACCTTCCTCGCAGGTTTAGGGATTTAGTGAGGACATTTAGATGGGCCGGACACGTCTTTTCTTCTTCATTTGGAGGTTTAGATGTTGTTGGGTGCCTAAAGGTAGTCTCCCTAATAGAGAGGGGAGTTAAAGCACACTAGGTGTTCGATTAAATAACCAGCTCAGAAAAAGAATGCAACTTAGGCATTTTTATGAGCACAGTTGAATGCATTAGAAGCATCTAAATTAGTAGATCAGCTTAGTCTAGTTTATATGGGACTACGGTCCAATGGGTAGGCTCCCACAGTCGCCTCTAGGTTCAGACAACCTAGCTCTAGGTTCAGATAACCTAGAAACAGCAATTTAGAATAGTTTAGCTATACTCAGTATTTTACTTTTCAGTTGGCACTGTACTGGATTGGGCTGGGCTCCCATAGTCGGTCCCTAGGTTTAGATAACCTAGTAGCTCTACTAAATTCGGGACTTGCAACCCCGAGTCTAGTTAGAGATGCGCGCATAGCACGTACAGTTGCCGGGCCCAACAGCAGCATGTTTAGTATTTTCACTTATTATATGTATATGGTTTTCAACCCCTCACAAATTAGTTCATGAATTCAGTACAGTTCTGGCAGTAGCTCAGCATTAGCGTAGCTCAGTTCTTAGTATCAGCTTAGTTTTTCCCCGTGAATATGCATGATGACTTTATGTTCAGCTTTAAATACGCCATGATTGTATGCTTATATGCCATGCCATGCTTAATTTATTCAGTATATCCAGCATATGTTTTAAATAGCATGATTTAAAATCATATTTGCATCGTTGCATGTTTTTGTGAGGTAGATGGTTTCTTACTAAGCTTTAAGCTTACAGATTCTACTTTTCCTTATACTGCAGATAAAGGTAAAGGAAAGTTGGATTAACAGAGGAAGCTGGAGGGAAATGCAAGGATGGTGTGTGTGGCAGGAACTGGAATCAAGGATCTTTAGGGGACTTAAACATTCTCGCTTAGAAATATGAACTTTTAGTATTTTGCTTCTTATGCATTTTAAGTTGTTCAATGCTAGAAATTAAAGAACCATGCACTATAACAAGTTAGATTGCTAGTCCTATGTTATTGGAATGTTTATTATGCATTAGATAGTTGTAGTGTGAGGTTTTGGCACGAACCAGTGCTGAAATCAGAGTTTCAGTGCGAAATCAGAAACCCCAATCGATCGGTGGATCGATTGGAGGGTCCCAATCGATCAGCTGATCGATCGGGCAAGTTGCTCTGCGAACAGTAGGTTTCTGGATCGATCGTCCGATCAATCCAGCAATTTCTGTCGCGAACAGAAGGTTCGGGAATCGATCACTGGATCGATTGGTCAGTCTGGATCAATCAGTCGATCGATCCAGAATATCGTCCCGGGCACAGTAGCGTGCTGGATCGATCACTGGATCGATCCAACCTACGTCACGCGTATAGTAGCCGGCTGAATCGATCCCTGGATCGATCCGACGTTCCAATCGATCAACGGATCTATTGGGAGGTCTGATAACAGCGGGGAAACATATATTTCAGTTCTTTGACCATAGGGGATGTAGTATATGTTAGGTATACCTTAGATTACATCCACCAGTACATGTAGAACCAAGAATAGTTATCAGTTAGCAACTAAAATTTAAATTAGATCAGTTTTCCGCATAGTTAGCACAGCATAACTGTGACGATCAGCTTTACAGCCTAGTAGTAGAAGGCGGGTCGTTACAATACAAGAGGCTATGATAGGGACCGAGAGGAGGAATTGGTTTTGGTCTCCCGATGAAATTAAGCTTCCCGTGTTCGCCCTGAACACACAACTTAATTCTATCAATAATAATTTATTCCATTAATGAACTATTATTGTACTACCGCACCAATCCCAAATTACATTTTGGGCTCCTTCTTATTATGAGTATGTTAATCTCCATGTGTTTAAGATGTCGAATGTCCACTAATTAAATGAGTTACTGACAACTCACTTAATTAATATCTTAGTTCCAAGAGTAGTACCACTCAACCTTATCGTCATGTCGGACTAAGTCCACCTGCAGGGTTTAACATGACAATCCTTATGAGCTCCTCTTGGGGACATTATCAACCTAGATCACTAGGACACAGTTTCCTTCTATAATCAACAACACACACTATAAGTGATATCATTTCCCAACTTATCAAGCTTATTGATTTATCGAACTAAATCTCACCCATTGATAAATTAAAGAAATAAATATCAAATATATGTGCTTGTTATTATATTAGGATTAAGAGCACACACTTTCATAATAACTGAGGTCTTTGTTCCTTTATAAAGTCAGTATAAAAGAAACGACCTCTAATGGTCCTACTCAATACACTCTAAGTGTACTAGTATAATTATATAGTTAAGACAAACTAATACCTAATTACACTACGACCTTCCAATGGTTTGTTCCTTTCCATCTTGATCGTGAGCTACTGCTTATAATTTATAAGGTACTGCTAACATGATCCTCTGTGTGTGACACCACACACCATGTTATCTACAATATAAATTAATTGAATAACTACATTTATCATAAATGTAGACATTTGATCAATGTGATTCTTATTTCTAGATAAATGTTTATACCAAAAGCTAGGCTTTTAGTATACATCCTAACAGTCCTAATGTCTCGAACGCTGAGAAAAAGTTTAGACGGTCTAGAGGACTGATCTGGCAAAAGGTAATCTCTCCTGAGAGGAGCAGGTTATGACACGTTCCTCGAAGAGGAAGCAGTAGGCGTCGGTCCAACCTAGAGTTTCAGTGAAACTCAAAGTTAGGAATGGACAGTCCAAAGGTTGTCAAAATTACTCTTTATATAAAATCCTGCACCCAAATAATAATTAAATAATAAGATTTAATGGACAAAAAATCTTAATGGAATTTTTAGAAAATTTTAGAAATTTTTTGGGATTTAATTGGAGCTCGTATGACGTAATCATAGGGGATGCATTACTGGGCTCGAGAAAAACCTGTTTGGAATACCCGGAGGTGGGAGTTAATTGAGGAATGGATCTAGGGTTTAATTGGAAAATCCCTAAGTTATAAAAGGAAAATTTCCCATGCCCTAACTCCCCACACGGCGCCAACTCCTTCTTCCAAAGCCTTCACCGCGCGAGTACCAGCCGACCTCCCTCGTTCCCGAGCCCTCACCTTTGCCGATCTCTTCCTCTCTCAAGCCACAGCCGCCTGCCCTCCTCCCTCACGCAGGCCACACAGCCGGCTATCTCCTCTTCCCCGAGCCTCACCTCGCGACGCCGCCCCCATCTTCACCGTCGGCCTCTCCTCCTCCTCGCACGGGCACCACAGCCGACGGTCCTTCCCTCTCGAGCTACAGCCGCCTGCTCTCCTCCTTCCCAAGCCCTCACGCGATGCTGCCCAAACCCATCATTGAGCCACGACCGCTGAGCCATAGGCATCGACCCCTCGCCTATGCCCTAGTTGTTCTTGACGCCGATTTCTTCTTCCTCTTTCTACTCACGTCGCCCCGGTGGCCACGACCAACACCGGTCGCCAGCCAGTCATCCATCTCCGTTGCCCTCTGCTCAGGTTCATCACCGTAGCATTGGCATTCTTAGTAGCTGTCAGCAGAGCAGCTAACCCTTTCCGACATCAAAGCCCTAGTTGTGCGTGGTGGATTTGAGGTAGGATACTTAATTTCGGTTGATTTAGGTTTTGGTAAGTGCACTTTGTTGACCTGAAGTATGTAAAGTATCATGTCTGCAATTAACCTTCTCCATCGTGTAGGTTCGATTATGGGATTTTGTTTCTGGTATTCTGTTTGCTACTTGTGAAGTTAGAGCTAAGGTAATATGGGTGATGTTGTTTTTTGGGAGGAGCCTCTGTTGCATGTAATAGTCATATTTAGTTGTACGGCTCTTGAATTGGAAATTACTATTTTACCTTTTCCTCTGGTAGTGCCATGGTAGAGTTTGTAGACTACTACACAGTTTGGTGTATTTAAGAAGCTTCGCAGACTTAATGAGAGTTCAACAAACATTTCTCAGCTATCTTTGTTTGGGTTAGAAGAGGTCCAGGAAGCCATGTCATGTCATAAAGGGTTGTAGAGTTTGGGTTTGGTTGCTTTGCGCTTCTATTTCGAGATAGGTTGATGGTTTGAGAATTGTGTTGGATCGAGAAGTGCTAGAGGGGGGGGGGGTGAATAGCGCTTGCGGCTTTCACAATTTTTGAATTCGTACAAGTAAAAATAAACGCAACGAAATTAAAGAAAAAATAGATGAACACAGTGGATTTACTTCGTTCGGAGCCTGTGACGACTCCTACTCGAAGGCCCGTGATTCTTGATCGCTTTCCGTGGGCAACAACTATAAGCACGAGAATTATTACAATCTACGTACAAGTTAAAACAGTAATAAAAAAAAATACCGACAACACTTAGAGAATATGAATTCTGGAGCTCAGGGTCGTCGGAAAGTAGTCGTAGCACTTCGGGAACCTTTCGTTAGCAGCTAATCGCGTATAGGGATCGCTTAGAATTATTGTCTTGAGCTGCTGGTCGAGATCCCTTATAATGGGTGTTCAAGGCACCTTCCACTGTTCACCAAGGCGCCTTGAATGAGCCGAGTCAGTCGCGGAGATAAGGGTTGAACTGGTCGAACCTTATCAGGTTCAAGGTGCCTCCAGCCTCTCCAAGGCGCCTTCATCAAGCTGTCCAAGGCGCCTTGGCTTCATTCAAGGCGCCTCCAAGCTTGCTTCGCAGCCAGCTCAGGTTTTGCACCCGAGGCGCCTCCAAGCTCCATGGAGGTGCCTCGGACACTGTTCATCCGAGGTTAATCTTTGCACTTTGGTCCCTGCAAGATACATTAATCCCAAATATACCCTGCAGCACAAAGTTAGCACATAAAACATAATAGATGTGATAATGACAGTCTCCGGATTGTCCGAGTCTGACTTCAGGTTTCCAACCGAAAACCCTAGGTCGACCCGACGCCTACTGTTCCCTCTACGGGGAACGCGTCCTCACCTACTCCACTCAGGAGATTTACCTGATGCCAGTCCGGTCCTCCTGACCGACTGGACTTTTGCTCAGCACTCGAAGCTTCTGGACTTTCTGCTGGACATCCGCTTTCCGGCTAGTCTAGTCTTTCACCTGGTTCGCGACACCAGGACTTTCCACCTAGGGTTACTACCCCCTAGGACTTTTGCCTGAAGCCTTCGACCTGCCAAGACTTTCCGCATAGGGTTACCACCCCATATGACCTAGGGTTACCACCCCCTAGGGTTTTTACCTTGCCTAACCACATTTAGGTCTTTTCCTGAAATACTTAACAGACTTGTTAGATCACAATACACCTTAACTTTGAATCCTTTGCCATTATCAAAACTCATGTTCGATCGTCGGATGCTTCCTGCACCAACAATCTCCCCCTTTTTGATTATGGTAACCCAAATTCAAAGTAAGTAAAACAAATGCATACATATATTAAAAAGGTTTTAAGTGAGCAAGCTTAAGTATATAAATTCAAATAAAAGCATAACTTAAGCTAACACTTAAACTTTGTGACACTCCCCCTTAATACAGGGCTTTCTTTTTGAATTAGTCTTTTACTTTTGGAGTTAGTCTTTTACTTTTGAATTTTCCTACTCTCCCCCTTTGCCATTTATCAAAAAATAAGCCAGTTTTAAGCAATTTAATTTTTCTTATTGAAAATCAGATTAGGCTTGAAAGACTAGATAAAAGCTAAATTGACTTTGAAAAAATTTTCACCTAAGTTTAAAAGGCTAATATATAGTAGACCGTGAAAGTACGATTTTAGCCACTTTTGAAACTTAGTTGTTTTTTGAAATATACTCTGCTAAATTTTGAAGATCTTAAAGGAAATTGAAGTCTCTTTTTGCTTAAAAAAATATTTTGAAAGCAATGATTTTTAATACTTTTAGGTAACTAAAAATAGCTTAGCAAGAATTTATAAAAAGTTAAATTTGAAGGTTGACTAAGTTTGAAAAGGTTTGAAGGTTTCTATATGAACTACTTAGCTTAGTCTTTTGCAAACATTGAATTTTGAAGATAGAGCTTAAGTTAAAAAGACACTTAGCTTAATTTGAATAAAATAATACTTATTGTTGAAAACATAGGAGTAAGTACTTTTTAATTTTTAGGACGAAGAGGGAGAAACTAAAATTTAATTTAATTAAGTTGGTTGGTCCTTAAGTCCAAGCATGAGTCAAGAGAAATAGTTGTTAATTTATTAAGTTATTTTGATCAGGTATCAGAGCCCTAAAGTACAAGCATGCTTAAACTTAATATTTCCTTCACCAACTGTCTAACCTTTAATTACTTGCTGATTGCCTAGAGGGCAGCAGCTTTCACTTGGTTAGTCGAGTTAAGTCATTTAGTTCAGTTAGATTTGACTAAGACTGGAAGACTTGACTGGATTACTGTAAATAAAGTATTTAACGCCCAGACTCATATTGATACACCGAAATAAGGATTCTTGAGTCTAGGTTGTACCCTATGCATCTCACGCCGTTCTATGTTTTACAAACACAAGCAAGGTATACCTAGGTGTTTGTGAGATGCTCTGGCTTAAATCTAGGGGAACAGGATTTCTAGGGTAGAGCCTAAACTAAGTCCACTGTTTGAAAATTCTAAGAAAACTGGGATTTACAAATCATTATTTTTCCTATATTTTTTAAACCAATTTTTGAAAGATCTAACAAATTGGGATTTTGAAATAAATAATTTCCTAGAGGTATTAAAAATAATTAGACCCAGATTATTTGAAACTAAGTAAATTGTTGACTAGCAAGCATGCAAATAAGTAGATATCACTTCAAGAAGGTCTAACAAAACAAATAGATAGTGAGGTGTAAGGTTCCATAGTCAACAGTCCATAGTACAATGCATAAAAGGATCATATCAAAGAGCAGGATCATCTACTCGAGGAGCATCAGCTGGCTGGTCATCAGCGGGAGGTGGTGCATGTGACTGCTCGGGTGCTGGCTGACCTAGACGTCGTATCTCGTCTCGGAGGGAGGTAAATCCGGTAGCCATCTCGGATCGAATGGAGAGAACTATCCGTCGTGTCTGGATGGACTCGACCTCGAGTCGAGCTAATCTGTCCTCGACAGAGAGTGGTGCAGAGGTCGAAGGTCCGGCTGAGGTGGATGGCCCGGCAGTCGGGGAAGGATCCGCGAAAAGATCCTCAGCTAAGAAGTCGGCCCACTCCTCTCCCTCGCCTGGTATGTCCTCGGCCTCTAGAGCGATAGGTGCAGCGGCTGGCTGTGGTCGTACTGTCCAGGCTAGAACTCCATCAGCGGTGATCTCAGCACTGGCTAGTCTACAACTGCGGGACCCTAGCTAGTCATATATGGTTAGAGGGATGACTGTCCCTCTGGTCACATCTATGCCCTCTATGGTCGAAAAGAAGCGTGTCAAAATATGACAATAGGGCATGTGTACTATCCTGGAAGTGACTGCCACAGATGCACAAATGATGTTCTGGAACATATGCAAGGCTATATCGATATCTAATCTATGACACAAGGCGTACAAGAAAAATGAGTGTGAAGACCGCATCTTCGGAACATCCCGAGATGAGATCGGCAAAATACATGCTGTCAGGACCCTATACATCACATAGTCCTGAACCCGAAGATAGACTGACCTGAACTCAATCAGGCCAAGAGGTCTCTCTTCCCCGAAGAAATACATATAGATAGTATCTAACGTAATATGGGAGTAGGGATCGCCAAATGGCAGTTCCCTACTGGGGTAGCATAGGAAAGTAGACTTTGAAGCCCTAAGTCCTAGGGTGGTGCGTAACAATGTGGGAGTAAGCTCAATGTCAGTGCCAGCGACTCTGGTGGAGTAAGTTCTATCATCAACCCTCTCAAGGTTGTGATAGAATTGTGCACATAATTCCTGATTTACTGAATCAGTGCAGTAAACCAGTTGGTCCAGTTGATAGTGCTCTATCATCTGGATAGATGGCTGGCAATACTGGATAAAAAAGGACCTATTTACATATCTAGGTTTGATAGGATCAAAGTGTATCTAGCAAAGGTATCCCTAAGATGTATAGTAGGGAATCTGATATTTGCTGATGGAAGTCTAGCTGGAGTAGGATCAACATGACGACGCTTCCTATTTTCAACGATTTTACCAAAATTACAAAAATAAGCATGAATCTTATGTAAAACTTGATCGGGAAGGGTTGAGATTATACCTAGGAGGCATTGCTAGGTGTTGAGGGAAGAACAACGGGTTGAAGGCGCCTTGGTTGCTAGAAATCGCACGCGGAATTCGTGCTCGGCGTCGGCAGAAAGCGAACAGAAAGCGTTCTGTTCGTTTTCTGAAGTCAAGGATTGAAGGCGCCTTAAGTAAATTTTTGGAGGCGCCTCGAATTGATCTGAGGCGCCTTAAGACGATGCGGCGGGAATTTTCCCGCCGCGCTTGGGGGCGCCATCCCGTGTGGGAGGCGCCTCCATGAGGTGCCATGTGTCCCCCCATATTTTTGTTTTTATTAAATAATTTAGTTAATTAAGTTTAATTAAATTTTGAAGGTTTAATTGATAACCATAAAAAATTTTGAAGATAAATTTTAATTAATTTTGAAAATAATTTTAAGAAAATAATTTTTAAAATTTTGAGTTAATTAATTTAATTAATTTTGAAAATAATTTAATTTAATTAAATTTTGAAAAATAATTTTAACTTAATTAGTTTTATAAAATAATTTTAAGTTAATTAATTTTGTGAAATAATTTTAAGTTAATTAATTTTAAAAAATAGTTTTAAGTTAATTAATTTTGAAAATAATTTTAAGTTAATTAATTTTGAAAATAATTTTAAGTTAATTAATTTTGAAAAATAATTTTAAGTTTATTAATTTTGTAAAATAATTTTAAGTTAATTAGTTTTGTAAAATAATTTTAATTTAATTAATTTTGTAAAATAATTTTAAGTTTATTAATTTTGTAAAATAATTTTAAGTTAATTAGTTTTGTAAAATAATTTTCAGTTAAGTAATTTTGTAAAATAATTTTAAGTTAATTAGTTTTGTAAAATAATTTTAAGTTAATTAATTTTGTAAAATAATTTTAAGTTTATTAATTTTGTAAAAGAATTTTGAAATTAAGTTTTAAAATATTTTTAAAATAAGTTTGAAAAGATTTTTAAAATAATTTTGAAATTAAGTTTTAAAGATTTTTAAAAATAGGTTTGAAAAGATTTTTAAAAGAATTTTGAAATTAAGTTTTAAAGATTTTTTTTTAAAAAAAATTGATTATAGAATTTGAATTAAATGAGTTTAATTTTGAATTTGAATTTTAACTTCCTTAGTCATCTCACCCGATCTAAATTTTCAATCAGGGAATCCTATAATTTTTTGTGAGATGAATTGAGGTTCAATTTAAGAGTTTGGTTTAACTTTGTGTTAAATTCAGGTTTTGCTTTGGGTTTAACAAGTAGGTATTCTTTGGATAAACTTCTGGGCTATGGTGAGTCACAAGGAACTCATTAAAGTAATCATGCCTTCGAGGTTTTCCAAATAGTCCTACCCATTGAACTTAATACTAAACCTTGGTCTAACTGGTTAGGATCCGTTTAAGGGTAGCTTCGGTCAGTTCCACTTGACCAAATGCACCAGGTCGAAGCCATATCTTCCTAAACATGCGATGCCCAAGCTTCCCTAACGTACTATCATCCAAAAACTTCACCAGTACCGTGGGTCAAGTTAAATCTAGCCCATTTTTCTAACCTTAATTACCCTGCCAAGTAGTCTACTCTTGTTTACCCATTTCGGGTAGATTAAGTTCAGTTACCCAGTCGGGTAGTTTAATTAGGGGTGTCAGCTATTCTGGATCCTCCTTCTAAATTTTTATTGATTTAAGTTGAATTTTAAATTTGAATTTTGAATTTAGAACTTTAATTTTGAATTTTGAATTAATTTAATTTTGAATTTAATTTCAAATTTTAAATTTTATGGTTTTTCTGTTAACTCCCCCTGAATCATAGCCTCGATACGGCCTATCGAGATAGTGTATTTGATCCTTCGGGACCCAGTATTGACCAAGTCCAACTCGATTGACCAATTTGGACTTGGGCACCCATGCTTGGATTACCTTACTATTTGGTTTGTTTATTAAGAATAAATAAGATTTATATTTCTTTTTGATTTTGTATCCAAGCCCAGTTCTATTATAAATTGCTCTTTGTGTTCCAAGAATTAAGTCAAGATTCTTGGAACCTAAAGAAAACCGTTCTAAAGTATTTTTTTTTTTAATTTTTGACCTGGTTTTTCAGATCAGAGTTTTCTTTCTCAAGTTTTTAAACTTGAGTTGAATTTCAGTCTGAACTTGGTCAGGTAATGATTTAGAGTTAGTCACTTCTTTAAGGACTACTATTTCCTTTAGAAGTGACTTGACCTTAAGGTTCGACTTAGCTAGTTTGCGCAACAAATAATTGACTAGATTATTTAGACGAGGGATACTTACAGCGGGATCTGGCCCTTCGGAAACGGATACGGATCCGTGACTTCGCTCGAACTCGGTCTCGCTCTCAGATTCGTCGATCTGGTCCCGGGCCATCAGTGCGAGTAAACTCGTCTGATCGAGTTCATCGTCAGTATCTTCTTCTAAGGATTCGTCCCACGTCACCTTTAGGGCCTTCTTCTTTCTTTGCTTATTAGCTTCCTTTTGATTTGGGCAGTTGGCCTTAATATGCCCCTTCTGGTTGCACCCGTAGCAGATAACTTCGAACTTACCTTTAGAACTTGGTTGAACCTCTTTGGTTTGTACCACCTTCTTTAGATCTTTCTTGTTGAAGCCTTTCTTCTTCTTGTAGAGTTTCTTTACGAGGTTCACGAGCTCGGTTGTTAGCTCGTCGTCTTCATCGTCCGAGTCGGGATCTTCTTCCGATTCAGGTTCAGTCCTTCATCGTGCTCTCGGTTCGCGTGTTCGACTGGCACCTGCAATCAAAGCAACCCCCTTCTTGGTCGGCTGTGCATTAGTCTGCTCATGTAATTCAAACTCACAGAATAATTCATCTAATTTAATACTAGATAAATCCTTAGAGACTTTGTAGGCATCTACCATTGATGCCCACAATGTGCTCCTCGGAAACGAATTTAATGCGTACCTTATGATGTCCCGATTCTCTATCTTTTGCCCTATTCCGTGGAGAGAGTTGAGGATGTCTTGAATTCTTGCGTGTAGTGAACTTGCCGTCTCACCTTCCTGCATTTTCAGATTATATAATTTATTAAGTAGTAAATCACGTTTACTTACCCTTGTATTGGAGGTTCCCTCGTGAAGTTCAATCAGCTTTTCCCAAAGCTCCTTTGCTGATGAGAATGGACCAACTCTGTTGAGCTCCTCTTTGGTCAATCCACACTGGAGGGTGCAGGTAGCTCTGGTGTTAGCTTCCACTTTCTTGATGAGGGAGTAGGTTTGCCATCAGTGTCAGTCGGTAGTTGAAATCCAGTTCGGATGATCATCCACATCTTGAACTGGATCTTTAGAAACATCTCCATCCGTCCCTTCCAGTACCCGAAATCTTCTCCGGAGAAGAGCGGGAGACGGACGGTGCTGAAACCCTCTTGTTGGGCCATCGAGATAATATGCAAAGAGAAAAATAAAGAAATACGTCCCAAGACTAAGTCTTGGATTAGTAGTGCAGGAGTAAAGAATTGAAAATAAAACTAACTCGAGTGGTGTTGCACCAACTTCGAGCGAGGTCGATACGAACGAAAAAAAAACTGGAATATAGTAATAATACTAATTTCAGTTGACTCCGAAAAATTTAAAACACCGCGAAAAATTACGTGATTGGTGGTTGCACCAGATCAACGCTACCCCGCTCTAATACCAATTGTTGGATCGAGAAACACTAGAGGGGGAGTGAATAGCACTCACGACTTTTACAATTTTCGAATTCGTACGAGTAAAAACAAACACAGCGAAATTAAAGAAAAAATAGATGAACACAGTGGATTTACTTCGTTCGGAGCCTGTGACGACTCCTACTCGAAGGCCCGCGATCCTTGATCGCTTTCCGTGGGCAACAACTATAAGCACGAGAATTATTACAATCTACGTACAAGTTAAAACAGTAATAAAAAAAATACTGACAACACTTAGAGAATATGAATTCTGGAGCTCAGGGTCGTCGAAAAGTAGTCGCAGCACTTCGGGAACCTTTCGTTAGCAGCTAATCGTGTATAGGGATCGCTTGGAATTATTGTCTTGAGCTGCTGGTCGAGATCCCTTATAAAGGGTGTTCAAGGCGCCTTCCACTGTTCACCAAGGCGCCTTGAATGAGCCGAGTCAGCCGCGGAGATAAGGGATGAACTGGTCGAACCTTATCAGGTTCAAGGTGCCTCCAGCCTCTCCAAGGCGCCTTCATCAAGTTGTCCAAGGCACCTTGGCTTCCTTCAAGGCGCCTCCAAGCTTGCTTCGCAGCCAGCTCAGGTTTTGCACCCGAGGCGCCTCCAAGCTCCATGGAGGCGCCTCGGACACTGTTCATCCGAGGTTAATCTTTGCACTTTGGTCCCTGCAAGATACATTAATCCCAAATATACCCTGCAGCACAAAGTTAGCACATAAAACATAATAGATGTGATAATGACAGTCTCCGGACTGTCCGAGTCTGACTTCGGGTTTCCAACCGGAAACCCTAGGTCGACCCGGCGCCTGCTGTTCCCTCTACGGGGAACGCATCCTCACCTACTCCACTCAGGAGATTTACCTGATGCCAGTCCGGTCCTCCTGACCGACTGGACTTTTGCTCAGCACTCGAAGCTTCTGGACTCTCTGCTGGACATCCGCTTTCCGGCTAGTCCAGTCTTTCACCTGGTTCGCGACACCAGGACTTTCCACCTAGGGTTACCACCCCCTAGGACTTTTGCCTGAAGCCTTCGACCTGCCAAGACTTTCCGCATAGGGTTACCACCCCCTATGACCTAGGGTTACCACCCCCTAGGGTTTTTACCTTGCCTAACCACAGTTTGGTCTTTTCCTGAAATACTTAACAGACTTGTTAGATCACAATACACCTTAACTTTGTAACGACCACCCTTCTTACTACTACTACACTCTAAGGATGACCGTTACTTGACTACTAACTCTACTTAACCGGTATGATTGTTAATCAAATGGAAACCCTACCGAAAAATTTCGGCAGAGTCTCTCCTGTACCGGTGACCATATTCAACAATACATGCAATATATACTCAGCCACAAGCGGCTGGAACACATATCAATCAACCACGCAGTTAAATAAGTATCAAACACACCAATATCTACTTACTAAACTGAACTCATCCTACATGCAACCTAAACAGAATAATCTCAAATGACGTGAACTTAAAATACAACTCAAATGTTTACAATAACTAAAATGCGGAAACTAAAATTAAAACTTCTTTCCTAGTCCCAAGGCTTCCATAGTCCTGGCATCACACATCCTTCGAACACCTCCTTGTCGCCTTCCTTTCTATATCTTTTCCTTTCCTGTATCTGCAGTAAGAGGAAGTGTAGTCTATAAGCAAAATTTGCTTAGTAAGCGCTATCTAACTCACAAAAATCTTGATATGCATGTACATATATCTATAACATGAACTAACTGAATGCTTACTAAAGACTACTCATGCTCATCTAATAGAAAAGAATCAAACAGGCTGAAATGCTAAACATGTAAGCAAGTCTAACATAAACATAAACATGGGCATAAACATGAACATGACTTGAACATACTTGCATGCGTACTTATAAACCTACTATTGTGGTGATCTAGTTGCACTTAGCAGTACCGTGACATAAGTTGTTGATCAAACAACTACTCTAGCGCTAGGTTGGTAGGGATCCGAACTTAGGACCGGAGCCCCCCTTTATTCTGGCGCGCTCACCGGGCTTAGGTCCCCAGATCATACCACCATCCCAGAACATATCTTAGTTGATTCTGGTGCGCTCACCGGGCTTAGGTCCCCGGATCATATCACCATCCTAGAACATATCTTAGTTGATTCTGGCGCGCTCACCGGGCTTAGGTCCCCGGATCATACCACCATCCCAGAACATATCTTACCTGATTCTGGCGCGCTCACCGGGCTTAGGTCCCCGGATCATACCACCATCCCAGAACCTATCTTGGTCTTTTCTTTCTTTTCTTATCTTTCTTATACTTTTCTTAAAAAAGAATGCTTCTTACAAAACTGAAATGTTTAAACAAATTCTAATACTACAATGTTTAAACAAAATCTGTATACAAGTTTAAACAGAAATCTGCATATTAAGCTTATCTAAAATCTGCATACTAATACTTTATTAAATTTACATTGATCAACATGTAAATCTCTTTTTTCATTTTCTAAACTAATCTTCTATTCTGAACTTATTACTTGCATATCTAAACCTCTAGCTCAGATTTAACATAAGAAAATTATCTAAACCTCAAGCTCAGATTTAACATAAGAAAATTATCTAAACCTTTCTAAAACCTCAAAGTCATCGAGTAGAAGAACTCATCATAGCAAAATATAGAAGGCAGTATTCCACTCCTAATTCCCAAATATTCTGGAAAACAGAACAATATCGAAATTGAACCCTCATATTCGGAATTAGTGAGAAGAAACCAGAACACTATGATCATAGCCGAATGTACCAAATTTCTATCCAACAAATTCATAATCACTAGAAAAACATGAACATCCTCGATTACAGTGGAATTCACCCAAAATCTGCTCAGAATTGCATAACATAACCATGAATAGCAAGAATGTTATCAATCACCATCTAAATCACTACAATCTGTTGAGAAATTCGGAATACCACGAAGAGAAACGAGATCATCTTGACCTGTAATCTAATTCCCCCAAAGAAAGTTCATTCAGCAACTCGGAAGCATCGAGGAGAAACCAAAACAACCAAAATCTATCCAACCATTCTCAGTAACCACAAACTAAACAATCTGTTAACTTCCGAATCTAGCAATTCCACATGCTTGGACTGAACTAATCCTTCCCTCCCTTCCTTTAGGGTTCATGGCAGTAAGCATCAAAACCAAACCCCCTTAAAACATGCTTCGAAATCCAAAAGGAAACAAGAAACCGAAACCACAATTCATGGCAACAAGTAAAGGAAATCCCGGAACTACTCTTACCGCAGGTGAGTAAGCAACTTACCTTGGGTTTCTTGGACTTACAGCCGAGAAGGAGGCATCTAGGGCTTTCGGCGAGCTCGAAATCCCGACTCTTCTTCGTGCTCCCGACTCCTCCTCGTCGAGAAGAGCTTAAGGAGATGGAGGAACCCCTCGGAGGACCTTGGCCGGCCGTCGGAAGAAGCCCTAGCTTTCTGCCGTTCTGCCCGGATTCTGTTGTCGCGAGCGAGAAGGATAAAAGAGGGAAAACTAGGTTACGGCAAATCCAACATTAACTCATCCCTTTTATAATCCAATATTCCATTATCTTCCTTAAGAAATTTTCCTACCTTTTCTAAACAAAACCGACCGCTGGATCAGCTGGTCAGCCGCTCCGCTTAAATCCCGGGTTGAGCCGGAGATCGCCGTATCGAGCCTCGGCTCGGCCACTTTTCGAAACCTTTTTATTATCAAATATACCTTAATATATTTCTCTGCATATTTGCTCAGCACCGACTGCTAGCCCACTTGGTCAGCCGACTTTTAACCGAACCCAAGGTCCGGGCTTCGATTCCTCAGTCGCGCCCCTTTTATTTAATTTATTTTAAATGTTCCCAACTATTCTTTAAATACCATTTGTTCAATATATTTAACAAAACTTGCTTAGCTCAGTTGGTTGGCTGACTTATGTTAAGACTCAGTCAAACCCGAGGTCTTGGGTTCAAAACCCAACTTCAACATTTTTCTTTCTTCTTTTTTTTTTAAACTTCTTCCTCTTGGTAAAAATACCAAACGAACTCCAAAAATTACATAAAAATACTCTATAAATTCCTAAAAATCTCTAGAATTTTTCTAAAACATTTCTAGATTTTAATAAGGTCTTTTAGAACTCTAAATCATGAAATTTGGGGTGTTACAAACTTTGAATCCTTTTCCATTATCAAAACTCAGGTTCGATCGTCGGATGCTTCCCGTACCAACAAATTGGTATTAGCTATTTGATTTATATGAAGATAGTTAATTTGTGTGCGCTAATACAGGGCGTTGATTGAGACGGTTGACTTGACAGGGCGTGGTTGGTTTAGACTACATATTAAAGGTGGGTACTTCTTACTTTGACTCTTTAGTTCTTTGAACTTAGTGCATGAGCTATCTTTGGATAGAAACTGCTTGTACCTTGACTCCACTCTTACTTTCCTGTATTTGATACTTCCACTCGATCTTTGAGATATTTGTTTCCGTATCTATACAGTCTCTTGTTGTTGTCCATGATAAGTAGCAGATATTAGATACCATGTTTGTATGCCTTGACGGTTGTTTATTTATGTACTATATTGAGCATGCTGGCTTCATGTAGTATACTTAATTTCTACTTATATTGGTATGATGATTGCTGTTTGTTTATGTACCGTATTGAGCATGCTGGCTTCATGTAGCATACCTAATTTTTGCTGATATTTGTATGATGACTGTTGTATTGTGCGCATCCTATCATTGCATACATGTCAACGACAAATTCTCCCTTGCGGTCGAGAGAGTCATTGACTAGGGTCGCATCCTCGACCACTCGATAGAGTGGTAGCTGGAGTTGATGTCGCTTGTCTTGTCATGCCACACTCACCCACTTGTGGGTAATGGTAGCTGGAGTTGCGAGCAGCAGGGACCTCCTTCGCTGTGTAGCTAGTTAGCTACTCAGTACCTGTCCACTCGGTCACTTGAGTGGAGTGGCGGCCTTTGAGTGGTATAGTTGTCATCGATCCAACCTCTCGACCATACAGGGGTCGTGGTGCAGTGAGGTGAGCGGGGTGATCATCTGTGCATACGCTGTTATTATACTTGCTTTGGCTGGTGTTGTTTACATATGCTGTTATTGCTTACTTACTGCTGTTGTTCACTTATGCTGATATGCTTCCTTATGTTAAGATATGCTTTCATTGTAGGTGTTTAAACATTGGTTTATTTATTGGAAATGTTTATATACCTTATATGTTATCTCTATAGCTATGAGCAATACTGTAGAAGATTAATGCTACTTCTGACCTTCTATTACTAGCCTAGGATATGGTTTCAGGTATGAGTATTTATTATGGTTTTATTTTAGTATCTGCTACTTCCCCTATGAGGTTGTATACCTTTTGACATTCTCTATTTGTTTAGTTTATGTTCATGCACTATCTTTCCTTTACTCGCTGAGTTTCAACACTCACCACCCCCACAAAATGATTTTTCTTTCGCCAGGTAACAAGTAGATGAATCTTGGATGCTTGGAGAGTCCCGGTTGCATGTCCCACGTCATGCTCGAGGACAATTTCTTTTCGATGTTATTTCTGTTTGGTAGTATACTGATTTTGTGCATTTTGCTTTTCAATAAGTAGTTGTGGATTGCGGATTTCTCTTCATTTTTCTGCTGTGTTTTTGATACAGCCGTGTGGGCTAAATATTAACTGCGTGGTTGTTTTATTCATTTATGTCTAGCCGGGTAGGCTGCGTATATTAACTGCGTGGTTATGTTGCTTCTATTCTATATGTTGTTTATGTTTATATGTAGTGATGTATGTATATATGTTTCATATTGTCACCAGTACAGGGGAGATGCTGCCAGATTTTTGTCTGGCAGGGGCTCCTCTGGGGCGTGACACTTTATATATATACTATTGCCTAGACTAACTCCTTTTTGTAGAAAGATAAAGGCTAAACAAAAGTGGTCTGGGTACTCAGAAGGGCTCCGGGCGCCCAGAGTTCGGGTACCTGGAGATATTCCAGGTGCCCGGGTAAGTTTCTACAATGGAACAACCCCAGGCGAGTGCTTGGCCAAGCACCCAGGTGATCTTGGTGCCCGAAGTTGCTCCAAGCACCCGGACAGCCAAAACTCATCATCGCACTAAGATGGAACACAATGACTGACTGACCAACATCAACGGTTCAAGTACCCAGAGGGTTATCCATGCACCTGAATATAGATATGTATGTTGGCGCTACTCGAAATTTCATTCTGTTTTCCCTGTACAAAAATTTGTACAAGTACAGAACTTTTCCTAGGAATCCATGTGTTCTTCAAAAGTTAAACTTGGATTGCAAACGAAACTTAATATTATTAATCCAAGTTCAACTCATGTGTTCTTCATAAGTTAAATCATATTACAGAAGTTGATTAAATATCTATTTCAAGGATTGGTTTCTAGGTCGTTGGCGAGGCACTCAACCTTCTTGGTTATGGGATCATCCACCACTTCCTAGACAAAGTCTTTCAAAAAAATTGAATATTTAAACTCCTTACAGTAAAGCCTAGGTTTAACTACAGAGAACTCAATTGAAGTACAAAATTGATAGCCTCTTATGTTGGTATTTCAGGATCCATACAAAGAAAAACTAAACTAGTTTTGCTGCGGAATAAAGAACTAGTTGTACCTTTCTTCGTAGACAAAAACCTCTTGATCTTCTACTGTATTCCTCTCCTCCTCTTGGACGTCGTGTGGACGACGATCTACCAAGACAAAGCACCCGAACTTGAAGCAAGGTGTCGGTCGGCCTCAAGAGAAAGAAAACAATAGAAGAGGGCCGGCCACACAAGAGAATAAAAGAGAGAGAGCTTAGGTTATCTTTTTGGGCACCACCCTCCTCTTTTATATTCTTTGCTAGCGGCTAAAAAGGAAAGTTTTAACAAAATTTTCCTTTTATTTGCTATTGTGGATGGTTACCAAAAAAGAAAATATTTTAACAAAATTAAAATCTCTCTTTTAAACCATTGTAACTAGCTATAAAAGGAAAGATTATAACAAAACTTTGTTTTAACAAAATCTTCCTTTTATTCCTATAATGATTGGTTTCAAAAAAGGAAAGATTTTAACAAAATTAAAATCTTTCTTTTAAACCATTGTAGATAACTATAAAAAAGGAAAGATTTTAACAAAATTAAAATATCTATTTTAATCCTTTGTAGAAAGCTATAAAAGGAAAGATTTTAACAAAATTTTATTTTAAATAAAAACTTCATTTTCTCTTCTATTATGGTATGACTGACCCCTTGCTTGGACACCAAGTAAGGCTTGGCCGGCCCACATCTTGGCACTAAGCAAGGCTTGGCCGACCCCTTGCTTGGGTAGGAAGGATAATCAAAATGGGTGAATGCGAGGCTTTATAGAGGCTACAACAGGGACCTAGAGGAGGAATTGGTTTTGGCCTCCTGATGAGCTTGAGCTTCCTGTGTTCGATCTGAACACCCAACTCAAGTTTATCAATAATAACTCATACCACTAAAGAGTTATTATTGAACTACCACACCAATCCCATATTACATTATGAGCTCCTTCTTATCATGAGTGTGTTAATCTCTCTATGTTTAAGATATCGAATGCCCATTAATTAAATGAGTTATTGACAACTCACTTAATTAACATCTAGCTCCAAGAGTAGTACCACTCAACTTCATTTTCATGTCGGACTAAATCCACCTGCAGGGTTTACATGACAATCCTTATGAGCTCCTCAAGGGGACATCATTAACCTAGATAACTAGGACACAGTTTCCTTCTATAATCAACAACACACTATATAAATAACATCATTTCCTAACTTATCGGGGCTATTGATTTAACGAATAAATCTCACCCTTTGATAAATTAAAGAAATAAATACTAAGTACATGTGTTTGTTATTATATCGGGATTAAGAGTACGCACATCCATAATAATAGAGGTTCTGTTCTTTTATGCAGTCAGTATAAAAGGAACAACCTCAAATGGTCATGTTCAATACACATATAGTGTACTAGTGTAATTTTATAGTTAAGATAAACTAATACCAAATTACACTACAACCATTTCAATAGTTTGTCCCAATCCATCTTGGTTGTGAGCTACTATTTATAATTTATAAGGAGCTGATAACATGATATTCTGTGTGACACCATACATCATGTTATCTACAATATAAATTAAATGGACAGTTGCATTTAACTAAATGTAAATATTTGATCAATGTGATTCTTATTTCAAAATAAATGTTTATACAAAAAGCTAGACTTTTAGTATACATTCTAACAATGTAATACCTCGGTTCTGAGATTCTGGTTAAGTATGACTTAAAAGGTTAGATGGTACTATCCATATCACCAAAGTGCACCTTCCTTTTCGGAAGCCTAAACTTAAGAACTCTAAAGTTAAGTGTGTTTGGCTTGGAGAAATCTGAGGATGGGCGACCTCCTGGGAAGTTTTCCAGGGTGCGTGCGAGTGAGGACAAAGCATGCTGAAAGGACCTCTGGTGGTCTGTGGAGCTAGTCGTCAACCTGATGGGCAATTCTGGTGGAGTTCTCGGTTCAATCTAGGTGGGGCCCACCCAGGTCGGGGCGTTGCAAATGGTATCAGAGCGACCTTGCGACTGTGAGTGCGCCTGTGGCAGGAGCACCCAGAGCACAACCTAGCGAGGGAGATTCTAGTATTTGTCTGTGGTGTCTTTAAGTGGGGCTGATTGTAATACCCCGGTTCTGAGATTCTAGTTAAGTATGACTTAAAAAGTTAGATGGTACTATCCATATCACCAAGGTGCACCTTCCTTTTTGGAAGTCCAAACTTAAGAACTCCAAAGTTAAGCATGCTTGACTTGGAGAAATCTGAGGATGGGTGACCTCCTGGAAAGTTTTCCAAAGTGCGTGCGAGTGGGGACAAAGTACGCTGAAAGGACTTCCAGTGGTCTGTGGAGCTAGTCGTCAACCTAATGGGCAATTCTGGTGGCGTTCCCGGTTCGGTCCGGGTGGGGCTTGCCCGGGCCGGGGAGTTACAAGATAAACTTCAAGGATGAAGTTCCGATGAGAGCTCACCACGTAAGCACAGTCCAGGCACCTGGGAGGGGATGTAGGCACTCTGATGGGGCTATAAGGGAGGCTTTAACTAGTAGCTTCAAAACATCATTTCAGACATCTTCTGTTTTTGCGCGCTGCTCTGAAAAAGTCTCTACTATGCTGAAAAGATTCTCTGGTGATGACTACGTTAAAGATCTGCTTCTAAGTCGTCAGTATTATTTAATTTCAAAGTTACTTGTGTTGGTACAATATCCCTCAGGTCAAGGCTGACCTGGTTGACCAAGCTTGAGTCTTGGTTTCAGTTTCGGTGTTTGACAATACAAGGTTGATTGAAGAAGAGTCAAGTAGGTCAAGGAGTGACCAGATACTTGACTGGGAAGTCCTAACTGGGATGTTAGGCAGAAAGAAAGTCCTGGTGAGTGAAGCCAGGTAGAAGGAAGTCTTGGTGAGTGAAGTCAAGCAGAGGAGAAGTCTTAGTGAGTGAAGCTAGGCAGATTGGAAGTCCTGGTGAGTGAAGCCAGACAGAGGAGAAGTCCTAGTGAGTGAAGCTAGGCAGATTGGAAGTCCTAGTGAGTGAAGCTAGGCAGATTGGAAGTCCTGGTGAGTGAAGCCAGGCAGATTGGAAGTCCTAGTGAGTGAAGCTAGGCAGATTGGAAGTCCTAGTGAGTGAAGCTAGGCAGATTGGAAGTCCTGGTGAGTGAAGTCAGGCAGAGGAGAAGTCCTAGTGAGTGAAGCTAGGCAGATTGGAAGTCCTGGTGAGTGAAGCTAGGCAGATTGGGCATTTGGTGAAAGTCCAAGTAGGTCAAAGGATTGACTAGATACTTGGCACGGAGAAATCCAGATGGGTCAAGGTTGACCAGACATCTGGTGAAAGTCCAAGTAGGTCAAAGGAGTGACCAGATACTTAGCATGATGAAGAAAAGTCCAAGTGGGTCTAAGAGGTTGACCGGACACTTGGTGAGGGAGTCCTAGCAGGTCAAGGGTGACCAGATGCTAGGCATGATGAACCAACAGGTCAAGGCTGACCAGATGTTGGTTTGGGAGGTTTGGGACTTGGTTTTGGGCAAAAACCAGTAGCCGGATCGATCAGCCGATCGATTGGTGCGTCCCTGCGACAAGCCTTCGTCCCAATCGATCAGTGGATCGATTGGGAGGCAGTCGCGAGCACACAGTAGCCTTCTGGATCGATCAATGGATCGATCCTGAGGTCCCAATCGATCAGTGGATCGATTGGGAAGGTGCTGTATGTCGCGATAAGCCCTGAATCGATCGACCGATCGATCCAGGCCAATTTCCAGAGCACAGAGGCGCTCTGGATCGATCCGTGGATCGATCCAAAGCCTCCCCGATCGATTGGGAGCAATCCAATCGATCGGGATTCGACCGTTAGTGTCGATTTAAGCCGCAGGCGTTCATTTCCTTTGGCATCGCTTCCACGACAAACCTCAGATCTTCACCAGCGACTCCACAGAGCTCTCCACGCCAGTTCTTGAAGTTCTTGGAAGTTCTTCCAAGTCAAGAGGTGGATTTATTGCAAGAGGAAGAAAGCTAGGGTTAGGGTTTTCTTGTACTCATTGTAAGCTTTGTGCTTGTATTCTGTATCCTTTCCCCTTCTTCTTGTAGTGTGAACTTGTAGGGCTTCTCCGCCTTCGGTAGTTACCGAAAAGGAGGGTTTCATTAGTGGAGGGTGCGTGAGTAGGTGTGGATCCTTGGACTAGCCACCTCTTGTGAGGTGGATACCAAGTAAACCAACCTTATTAGCATTGTGTGGTTTGTTTCTTGTGTTTCCGCTGCGTATCTTTGAAGAAACAAGCAACGCCAACCACGAAGCACGCGACGAGCTATTCACCCCCCCCCCCCCTCTAGCTACTTTTTGGTCCCAACAAGTGGTATCAGAGCAAGGCCGCTCTTCACCGGAATCATCGCCGAAATGGGCAAACATAACAAGAAGAGCTAGAGGGTGAAGAAGTTGGAGAAAAATTATTAAAGTCAAAGAACTCAAGAATCTCAACTTCAAGATGCAATTCCAAGATGGACTTAGATTTGACACGAGGGTGGCTCCACCATACACATCTACAAGCTTCGATCTTTGGAAATCAAGGATCGAAAACTTCTTAATGATGGAGATAGAGCAATGGTTTGCTCTCATGGAAGGTTTTGAAGCTCCCACAAATTCCAAGGGCAAAGTACTCAAGAGGAGCAAGTGGAGCCAAGACCAAATCCAAAGATGTGAGGCCAATGACAAAGTGACCAAACTTTTGGTCAATTTATTGTCGAGCAACATCTTGGAGAAAATAGGAGAATTTGAAGATGTCAAAGAGCTATGGAGCAAATTGGCAAAGATTCATGAGATCCCCTCCACTGTACAAGATCAAGAAGAATCCAAAGAGGGTAACTCATTAGATCAAGACCAAGAGGAGGAAGACTCCGAAGTTGAGAGATGCTTAACTTCCGAAGAAGAGGAAGTTCAAGAAGCTTCATCCTCAAAGGAGTGCAATCAAAAGAGCAAGGAAGGAGTATATTCCTTGTTTCATATACAAGAGGATGAAGAAGAAGGTTAAGTCTCCACCTCTAGGATTGAGGGGGAGCAATCTTCGTTGACACCGGAACAAGAGCAAGAAGAATCCTCCACATCCGGATCAAGAGAAGAAGAGGATGATGTGGCTTCCACCTCCGCGAGTCAAGTCAAATCTAATGGAGGAGCATCACTATCGGATCAAGAGGAAGCCTCTACATCCACATCACATGGAAGATCAAGTGCCATCCCTACATGTGAAGGTAAAACAATTTCAATTAATAAAAATCATATTATATGCTTTGAATGTAGGGAAAAAGGGCACTACAGAAGTAAATGCCCTAAATTGGCCAAGAAGAAGGGCCAAATGGCAAAAAAGGGCAAGGAGAAGCCCAAGGAGACCATCCCCGGGACAAAGAAGAGCAAGGAGCACATTGTGTGCTTCTCCTGTAATCAAAAGGGGCATTACCGAAGTCAATGCCCTAAGGGGAAGAAGATGGTCAAGGCTCATGGAGGAAGCTCAAGTCAAGGGGGAGCCTCCAAGGTAAAAAGAAAGGTAACCTTCATTGAGCCTACCCCTTTAAATTATGGTAAAAAACATGATAGTTCTAACTTATATCATTTTAATGCTATTTACCATGAAAATAGGAAGCATGATAGCGTTAAGGAAAAACATATAGCTTTTCATGCTAAAACTACTACACCTAAGGCTAGGAATATAGGTAAAAATCTAGGCAAGAACACTAAGGGTTTTAGTTATAGGCCTAGAAATAAAAATGCTCATGGGTTTAATGAAAAACCAAAATCTAAGGACTTAATGGTAGAAAATCAAGTCTTGAGGTCAAGGCTTGATAAATTGGAAAAGACCCTAAAAAGGATGAAAAATATCCTAAAAGGGAAAAATGAGCATAGCCTAGGTCTAGGAGCACAAAGGTCATCCAATGGCCATAGAGGTTTGGGATACAAACCCAAGGCTAAGAAGGATGTGCCCTCTTACCATAGGGTTCCATATAGCTATGGAACAAACCCTAGGTCTAGTGGTCAAGTCAAGAATACTAGGGAGGTCATCTCTAAGAGTATTTTTACAACAAATGTGACTAAGACTTCTAAGAAGTCTAAGAAAGTCACAAACAAGGTCACAAGGGAAGCAATCCCTAGCGTTGACCTAGAAAAGGTGACCAAGGCTTCTAAGAAGCCTAACAAGGTCACTAGGAAGGTATCTAGGGAAGTTATCCCTAGTGAATACCTAGAGCATCCAAGGAGCACCAATAGGTTTTGGGTTCCTAGGAGCATCTTCTCTACCCCATAGATGGGTTAGAGAGTGTCAACTCTAAGAAGAAGGGTAGTTAACCCAACTTTGAAGAAATTGACACTCAAGGAGCATTTTCAAGGTTATTATTAACCCTTGAAAATGAAATGGATTTATGGCTACTCCTTGAAAGAGTAAAATGTGAGAAGTATTGATTTTAATCTTAAATGACACATATTGGGAAAATCACAAGAACTACCAAGTTGGGATTTTGGTATGTTCTTAGGAAATTAAAGGCAATTTAAGCCTTAATTTAAAGTGCTACTCTTGTGGAAAAATGAAATATGCCAACAATTTGAGGAATATGCTTGATTTCAATTGGCATAAATTAATCAAGAGAATTAGAAATGCAAATTTAGGTTTTGGCATTTTCTTGAAGCACTTTGGGCAATCTAGGGTAGAACTTAAGGATTAGTTAAGGTTTAAGGATACTTAGATAGATAATCTAGGTATAGCGTATTTATGCTAAACCTTGCCATGATTGTTTGCCCATTTTATGCCATGACATCATGTTTATTTTTGCATTCATTCCTTAAGATGAAAAACACAAAAATACCATGTCACGATATACATGCATCATGTAGTTATAGGAATTTTCTTTTGAAAATTATTTCTTTTTGATGTATGTCATAACACTATCATGCATTATGTTTATTTCCTTAAAAGCAAGGACAAATGGCATTTATCAACAAGTGTTTTCAACAAGTGTTGACAACAAGTGGTATTAACAAGTAACATCCTAAATGGATGTTCAATATCCACAAAATACCTAGATAGATATGCATGATCCCTAGATTAGGGCAAAATCAAACTTTACATCTCACAAAGACCAATAAGATGACTTGTATGTGTTTTTGTGTAATTTAGATGCAAGTGAGATGTTAGGATGATGAACAAAACTCAAGATGTTGATTTAGTGCATTCTTTTGAGTTTTGAGTTTATCAAAACACATAGTTATGTGTTTTTCCATCATTGGGAAAGCTAATGTACACATGTGCATTAAGCCCAAGGAACATGATGGGATATTGGTTTTGAAAAGGTTTTTAAAATGATTTTGGAAAACCTTGGTGAAGGCTATCTCTTGATAGTAATCATCATTGAATAGTTAGACACAAACTTGAAGAAAACACTAAAGTTTATGCAAGTTTTCAAGTTTGTGTAAATATTTGAAAATATGATGTATTTTCATAGAAAACTATTTTTCCATGATAAAGTATATCCTAAATAATGTCTACACAAATTTTCACGATTTTTGGATTTTTGTAGAATTTTCTAGGGGTTTCTGAAGTTGACTGAAATGGAATTTCAGCAACTATCAGAACTTCAATCGGTGGATCGATTGGAGTACCTCAATCGATCAGCCGATCGATTGAGAAGGCATTTCTCGCGAGCAGAAGCTCGCTGGATCGATCAGTGGATCGATCCAAGAAGACTGAATCGATCAATGGATCGATTCAGCAGGGTTCAATCGATTGGAACCCAACTCCAATCGATCGAAGATGCTGATTTTGGCTGGGAAAGCTTATTTTCAGCATTTTGAACCTATTTTAGTCTAGGTAACCATTCCTAACCCCTGAAAATAAATTTGTATACATTGAAAGGGTGTTTTCATCTGGAAAACAAGGATGGATTGGTTAAGGAAGGCTAAGTTGAAGTTTAGGTTGAGGTTTGTTTCAAATTTTGAATATTTGAACCTCAAAACTTCTAAAATTGGGTTTCCTAAAGTTTTAGGGATTCCAAGTCATTGTTGGTGTAATGACAGAAGTTACCACCATGTCTTTAGGGGGAGGGACTCTTTAAAGACATGAAAATTATTTTTCATGAACCTTGGAAGGTGGTTAACCTTCCGTTAAGAACATGCTCAAGGTTGAGCGTTTGAACTTTAATGGGGAGTGGATATCCTCATTATTCAAGTAATTTCAAGTGGATAATGCTCGAGGATGGGCATTTGCTTACATTGATGAAGAATGTAGGGTTAAGGATAAATGAAGGGTATGAGACCTTCATTTGGGTCATTGGACTTTGTTATTGCTCCAGGGCGAGCATTGTTGATGATGAAGGGAATGGGCCCTTCATTATCGTGTTGATCACAACGAGTGAAGTTGTGAACTGTGATGAGCAACTCTTCAGGGGGAGAGTTTTCAACATGGGGCATGGATTGACGTGTGCCAAAAAATGTGATATAGTTTGATGTGTGCCAATAGGGGGAGAATGAAAGGAAGTAAGTTAGACTTTCATTACCTAGAGGGAGTTTGCCCTCTTAGGGGGAGAATGAAGGGCTTAACTTATGTATTCATTACCTAGTGGCATGAAGAAGGTTTAGGCCTTGGGATTAGCCTAACTTACATATGGTATTGTAAGTGATAGTGATGGTATTGTCAAACATCAAAAAGGGGAGATTGTTGGTGCAATATCCCTCAGGTCAAGGCTGATCTGGTTGACCAAGCTTGAGTCTTGGTTTCAGTTTCGGTGTTTGACAATACAAGGTTGATTGAAGAAGAGTCAAGTAGGTCAAGGAGTGACCAGATACTTGACTGGGAAGTCCTAACTGGGATGTTAGGCAAAAAGAAAGTCCTGGTGAGTGAAGCCAGGTAGAAGGAAGTCCTGGTGAGTGAAGCCAGGCAGAGGAGAAGTCCTAGTGAGTGAAGCTAGGCAGATTGGAAGTCCTGGTGAGTGAAGCCAGGCAGAGGAGAAGTCCTAGTGAGTGAAGCTAGGCAGATTGGAAGTCCTAGTGAGTGAAGCTAGGCAGATTGAAAGTCCTGGTGAGTGAAGCCAGGCAGAGGAGAAGTCCTAGTGAGTGAAGCTAGGCAGATTGGAAGTCCTAGTGAGTGAAGCTAGGCAGATTGGAAGTCCTAGTGAGTGAAGCCAGGCAGAGGAGAAGTCCTAGTGAGTGAAGCTAGGTAGATTGGAAGTCCTAGTGAGTGAAGCTAGGCAGATTGGAAGTCCTGGTGAGTGAAGCCAGGCAGAGGAGAAGTCCTAGTGAGTGAAGCTAGGCAGATTGGAAGTCCTGGTGAGTGAAGCTAGGCAGATTGGGCATTTGGTGAAAGTCCAAGTAGGTCAAAGGATTGACTAGATACTTGGCACGGAGAAATCCAGATGGGTCAAGGTTGACCAGACATCTGGTGAAAGTCCAAGTAGGTCAAAGGAGTGACCAGATACTTAGCATGATGAAGAAAAGTCCAAGTGGGTCTAAGAGGTTGACCGGACACTTGGTGAGGGAGTCCTAGCAGGTCAAGGGTGACCAGATGCTAGGCATGATGAACCAACAGGTCAAGGCTGACCAGATGTTGGTTTGGGAGGTTTGGGACTTGGTTTTGGGCAAAAACCAGTAGCCGGATCGATCAGCCGATCGATTGGCTGGAGCCAAATCGATCGGCCGATCGATTGGTGCGTCCCTGCGACAAGCCTTCGTCCCAATCGATCAGTGGATCGATTGGGAGGCAGTCGCGAGCACACAGTAGCCTTCTGGATCGATCAATGGATCGATCCTGAGGTCCCAATCGATCAATGGATCGATTGGGAAGGTGCTGTATGTCGCGATAAGCCCTGAATCGATCGACCGATCGATCCAGGCCAATTTCCAGAGCACAGAGGCGCTCTGGATCGATCCGTGGATCGATCCAAAGCCTCCCCGATCGATTGGGAGCAATCCAATCGATCGGGATTCGACCGTTAGCGTCGATTTAAGCCGCATGCGTTCATTTCCTTCGGCATCGCTTCCACGACAAACCTCAGATCTTCACCAGCGACTCCACAGAGCTCTCCACGCCAGTTCTTGGAAGTTCTTCCAAGTCAAGAGGCGGATTTATTGCAAGAGGAAGAAAGCTAGGGTTAGGGTTTTCTTGTACTCATTGTAAGCTTTGTGCTTGTATTCTGTATCCTTTCCCCTTCTTCTTGTAGTGTGAACTTGTAGGGCTTCTCCACCTTCGGTAGTTACCGAAAAGGAGGGTTTGATTAGTGGAGGGTGTGTGAGTAGGTGCGGATCCTTGGACTAGTCACCTCTTGTGAGGTGGATACCAAGTAAACCAACCTTGTTAGCGTTGTGTGGTTTGTTTCTTGTGTTTCCGCTGCGCATCTTTGAAGAAACAAGAAACGCCAACCACGAAGCACGCGACGAGCTATTCACCCCCCCCCCCCCCCCTCTAGCTACTTTTCGGTCCCAACAACTTGTACTTAAATTATAATTCACTTTTGTAACTCTCCGATTAACTAGTGATTCCCAAACGAAAGCACTCTCACATGTGGGCCTTAGAGTAGGAGTCACCACAGGCTTCGAACCATGTAAAATTTGGATTTGTTAGTGTTATCCATTTTTCTTTTCCTTATTCTGCTGCCACTTGTCTCTCCAAGTTTAAACGAACGTGAAAGTCATGAGTGCTATTCACCCCCCTCCCCCTCTGTAGCGCTTTCAATCCTACAATTGGTATTAGAGCAGGGTCACTCTGAATTGGTGAAACCACCTTTCGAACAAAATTTTTTTTATGTATTTTCGCTAGTGAATATATTCTTACGTTTTTTTCTAGTTTTTGCATCTTGAGATTTTTGAGTCAATCAAAATCGATGCTATCACCCCTTCTGATATTTTTTATCGATCGAGTTTATTGTTTCCCGAAGTTGGTGCAACATCACTCGAGTTCTTCAATTCTCTTTCTTCTCACAATACTAATCCAAGACCTAGTCTTGAAACATTCGCTATTCTTTTTCTGTGTGTGAGGTTTTTCTCAATGGCCCGCCAAGAAGACTCCAGTACCTCTCATTCACCTCTTTTCTCCGGTGAGGACTTTAGTTACTAGAAAGGCCGGATAGAGTACCACTTGAAGACACAATTCGAAATGTGGTTCATCATCCAAACTGACTTCTCTCTACCACTTGACGAGACTAGAAAACTAGTATCATGCAAAAATTGGGACCAGACCATAATGAAGAAAATTGAGGATGACGCAAAATCTACTCAAACATTGCAATGCGAACTAACGAAGGAATAGTTGAACCAAGTTGGCCCATTTACAAGTGTAAAGGATCGATTGAACAAGCTTATATAGCTGTATGAGGGCACCTCAAACACAAAGGTAAGCAAAAGAGATTTAATTTTAAACAAACTATACAACATTAAAATGTAGGATGGTGAATTGACGAGCCAACTCCATGCTCAGATTCAAGACCTGCTCAACAGTCTCTATGCAATTGGTCAGAAGAAAGAAAATCATGACGTTATAAGGTATGCCCTTAATGCTTTTCCAAGGAACACATTGTGGGCATCTATGGTGGATGCTTACAAAGTTTCTAAGGATCTCCCTTTAAATTGGTTAGATGAATTATTTTCTGAGTTTGAACTTCATGAATAGACTAATGCACTCCCGGTCGAGAAAGGTATTGGGTTACTTGTAGGGAAACTCACAAACAAGAAGCTAAAGCCTAAGTAATGAACTGAACCTGAATCCAAAGAAGAATCAGATTTCAAAGACAAAGATGAGAATACCACCGAACTAGTCAAACTAGTTCAAAAAATACTTAAGAAGAAAAAAGGTGATACAATCCAAGAGGAAGAGTTTGAAAGCAACATAGTCCAAATCCTCTGAAGACTCCAACGAAGAACATGAGCAAGCGAGCTTCCTTGCTCTACGAGGAAGGTTTTGAAATCAATGTTGTAACGACCCAATTTTCCTCATTAGGAGTTCTAAAAGTTCTTAAAAATATTTAGAAATACTTTAGAAAAATTCTAGAGATTTTTAGAAATTTTTAGAGTATTTTTATGTAATTTTTGGAGGTCGTTTGATATTTTTACTAAACGGAAGAGTTTTGACAAAAAAATGTCCAAGCCGAATTTCGAACCCGAGACCTCCGACCAAACCAAACCTTGATCGAATCCAGCTAACCAAGTGTGCTGCGGATGTTTTGTGAACATATAGGAACCAAATTATACTTAAGCCATAATAGGAACAGAAATACCAAAATAAAGGGAGCCAAGCAGAGTTCAAATGCGCGACCTCCAACTCGCGCCAAGCCGCGGCTGACCAAGTGTTCAGGCCGTCGGTTCTGTTTAGAATAGATAGCAAATTTATTTAAAGAAGTTAACTGAATATTGAAGTTATAAAAGAGGAACTTAACTTAGGGCTTGATTTACCCGAAATCAAATTCCTTTCTCCTCTCCTTTCTTCTGCGCGCGGCGTCCACGACGATTTCCTCTCGGGCGAAGTTGAAGAACAAAGCTAGGGCTTCTCCAGTGGCCGGCCAAAGGGATTCCGCGAGTTCTTCTCGGATCCGAGCTTCCCTCGTCAAGAGGGAACTGTTAGCACGAAGAAAGGCCGGAGATCTCAAGCTGTCCGAACCCTAGACGTTTTTCCCATTCGGTTTGAATCCAAGAACACGTTGTAAGTTGCTACTCACCTGTAGTAGGATAGTCCCGGATTTCTATTCTTTTTGTGTTCCGAATTTTTTTCTGTGAAGAAGGTTAGCTTAGGGTTTACTGCTGTGACCTTCAAAGGAAGAACAGGATGGGTAAAGATCAAGCATGTGGGTTTTATACCTCGAGTTTTTATAGCTTGAATTCGGATTTGATGCTTTTATTTCCCTTTCGCTTTCGATTTGTGCAATGAGAAGGGTAAGAGTAGTTTTCTTTGGAGTTTGCTGGGCATTCGGTTTTCTTTCCGTGGCAGTTAGTGAGCACGAAGAACAATTGATGTTTTAGTTCTTAGTAGTAAATCTTTGTAGCATTGGGCATGAAGAATTTATGCTTTCTCTTTAGTTCCTAATAGTAAATTCTTCCCTAATTGCATTTTGGCGTGCACAATGAATGAAGCAATGCAGATTTTATTTTTCATTAAGCTTTTAGTTCCCTTTGGTACATACAGTAGGCATGAGAGTTATATGTAGCAGTGCAGTTGCATTTCCTTAAGAATGCATTTCCTTTGAAAATATAGTAGGCATGAATCACAATTGTAGCATTGTAGTCTATCTCTTTTAGTAGTGCAGATTTTGTTCCCTTTAAACATCTACTTCCTTTTGTTTTAACAATAGGCGTGTACCATATTTAGTAGAGGTGCAGAATTTTAGATCCCTTTTAAGCATCTAGTTCTTTCTGTTGAACATTGGGTTTTTGTGTAGTTTGGTATTCAGATTTTAGATTTCTTTTGCACATCAGTTATAGATCTTTGTTGAGTTATTAGAGCATGAAATGGTGTAAATTGGAGCATACAGTTTAGTTTCATTGTGTAGCACCTTAGTTTGATTTTCCCTTGCTGTAATGAGTAAGAACAGCCCTATCCAGCCACTCAAATGAGTGTGTAGCAGAGTAGTTGGGTGTCCTATTAGTTTCTTTTGAGCTTATGGGTAGTTGAACTTAATGCGGAATTGTTAAGTTTGGAATTTAACCAATTGTATATAGTAGCTATTTCTTTAGAGTTTCAAGTACAGTTTCGTTAAGCTTATAGTGCAGTTTTGTTAGCCCAGTATACAGATTTCTGTTGAGCATTGGTATGCAGAATTTTAATTAGTATAGTATGCAGATTTGTTTTTGTTTAAACTGCAGTTTTGGAACTTCTCAAGCACAGCAGATTTAGTTTATTTAAGTATTCAATTTCAGATTGTTTAAGCATTCAATTCTAGGTTGTTTAAGCATTTACATTTCAGTTTGTAAGAAGCAATCTTTTATTAGAAGTATTAACAAGAACAAGTATTTTACTTGAACAAGTATAAGAAAGATAAAGAAAAGAAAGAAAAAGGCCAAGGCCTTAAGTAGATCCCAAAGTCAAGACTTTAGAGATTTTGGCACACAAGGTGCTAAAGAAAATGCCGAGACATTATATATTAGAAGTATTAAAAGATAACAAGTATTTTACTTTTATCAGTGGCACTGTGCTGGACTCTCAGTTGTCCTTGGGTTGGGCTCCCATAGTCGTCCCTAGGTTTAGATAACCTAGTAGTAACGGCACGGCCGACGGTCGACGGTCGACGACCCGAGGGTCGCCAAATGGGCCGCCAAATGGGTCGGGTCGTTACAATAGTAAACCCTACTAGATTCGGGACCAGCTATCTCGGGTCTAGTTAGGGATGCGCGCATAGCAAGTACAGTCGCCGGGCCCAAGAAGAAAGTTGATTATTACTTTGAAGTATTATAAGTATAAGTTTTTGAACAAGTAAAGTAAGCTTTACATAAGTATAAAAGTATTAAAGAAGAAGTTTTTAAATAAGTGAAATAAAAGAATAAGTTTAGAACAAATGAAATAAGTTTCATTTTGTTTTAAAAGCAACAAGTTGAGTTTTCTTTTATGCTAGCATGTTATTTAGATTAGCTTACTGTTCTTTGCTATTTTCTGAGCATGAGTAGCTTTACATGTTTAGCATTTCAGCTTGTTTGATTCCTTTATTATTAGATGAGCATGAGTAGTCTTCAGTAAGTAATCAGTTAGATCATGTTATAGATATATGTACATGCATATCGAGATTTTGTGAGTTAGATAGCGCTTACTAAGCATTTTTCTTATAGTTTGCATTTCCTCTTACTGCAGATACAGGAAAAGAAAAGTTCTAGCAAAGGAAGGCGACAAGGAGGTGTTCGAGGATGTGTGATGCCAGGACTATGGAAGAGACTTGGGATATTATTAAGTTTCCACATTTTAGTAATTAATAAACATTTGAGATTGTATTTTAAGTTCATGTCATTTGAGATTATCTTTGTTTAGATTGCATGGAGATGAGTTCTGTTTAATGAGTAGATATTTTGATGTTTGTCACTTATTTAACTGCGTGAGTGTTTGATATATGTTCCAGCTGTCTGTGGCTGATGTATACTATGTATGTATCTCAGTTTAAGGTCACCGGTACAGGGGAGACTCTGTCGAAATTTTTCGGTAGAGACTCCTCGTGGTTTCAATCTTACCGGTTAAGTAGAGTTAGTAGTTAAGTAACGGTCATCCTTAGAGAGTAGTATAGTATATTAAGAAGGGTGGTCTTTACAAATGTTGCCAAAACCAAGTTTGAGTTCGAAACCAAAACTAAATTGGAAGCTAAATCTGAGCGAAGCCACAAATCCGTGTCCATTTTTGAAGGGCCAAACAATACTATAAGTTCTTCTCAAGTAGATAAATTACAAAATTTAATTCCATATTTATTAGGCAAGTTGGCCAAATCCAATATCTAGGTTAAGTCACTCTAAAAGGAGATAACAACCCTTAAGGAAGTGACTAACCTGAATTGTTTGACTGAACAAGTTTAAGATGGAATCTCAACTCAAGTTCAACAACTTGAGGAAGAGAATTACACTTTGAAAAGATAAGTCAAGGAACTTAAGGACACATTAGAATGGTTCACCTTTGATCTGATTCTTAGAAAATAAAGGGTCGTATACAATCGATCAAGACTCAAATATAAGGCTAAACAAATATTCAGATCATACTTATCTTTCGTAAAATGATCAAATAGAAATCTTGTCCAAGGATGAGTTTCCAAGTCTAACCTGAATTAGTCAAGTTAGATTCAATCAATATTAGATCTCCAAGGATCAAATCCATTACCTTGATAGATCTTATTGAGGCTATGGTCTAGGGGAGCCAATAAAAAGACTATTTTTATTATTAAATAGACATATTTGATATTTGATTTACTGTTTTTCTTATTCATGCTTAGATTAGGATAGATAAAGACTTAGGCTTGATCGACACTTGAGTAGTTAGACTTAGGATTTTTAAAAAGAAAATTAAATATTCAATTTCTTTAAAAGGCTTAGTTTAAAAGTGGTTGTTGCTCCAATATCCAAGAAGGTCTAGTGCCTCGCCACAGCTTGGAAGTTGATTATTGAAATGGATATTTAACCGACTAACTGTCAAATTTTAGTCTAACTCAAATGTAAATCAATCCTTATATTTTAATTTAAATTGAAGATAAAATTAACTATCTCACAAAACCTAGAAGGTTCCTTGTTTAAAAATCTAGAAAAGGTGAGATAGATTCGATTAAAATTGAGAATTAGTTTAATCAAATTTGATCAAACTCAGATCAAATTCAAATCAAACTAAGATTAAATCTAAATCAAACTCAGATCAAACCTAAATCAAATCTGATTAAACTCAAATCAAACTAGGTCAAACTCAAATCAAACTTAAATCAAACTCTGGTAAATCAAATCTGATGAAACCTAAATCAAACTCAGATCAAACCTAAAACAAACTAAGATCAAACCTAAATCAAATCTAATTAAACTCAAATCAAACTAGGTCAAACTTAAATTAAACTCAGATCAAAATTAAATCAAACTTAATAAAACTAAAGAATCAAAATCATAATTAATTTCAAAAACTCAATTATTTTCAAAATCATAATTAATTTCAAATTCTAATTAATTTCAAATATTAATTAATTTCAAATGTTAATAAATTTCAAATCTTATTTAATTTCAAATGTTAATAAATTTCAAATCTTATTTAATTTCAAAATCTTCCTTAAAACTTAATTATTCTTCAAATTCAAATTTTATTATTCAAACTTAATTATTCTTTAAATTTAATTATTCAAACTTAATTATTCTTCAAATTTAATTATTCAAACTTAAATTTTTAAAATTCAAATTTAATTATTCAAACTTAAATTTTCAAAATTAAAATTTAATTTTTAAAAATTTAAAATTAAATATTTTTTAAATTCAAAATTTAAATTAACTTCAAAATCAAAATTAGCTTAACTCTATATCATACAAACTCATAAGCTTAACATATTTGATAACTTAGAAAGAGTGAGATGGAAAATAAAAAAAAAATAGATGATTATTTTAAATATATTTTTTATTTTATTTTCCATGCTTGGACTCTAGGCCCGCTCAAATTTAAATAATTTACTTAAATTTTTTAAGGCATTAATCAAGGGGGAGAGAAAAAAGAGATTAAAATATTTTTTCGGTATTTGCAAAGCTATGTATTTTTCAAAATTTTATGTCAAATGTTTAAAGGCTAAGTTCAGCAAAAACTTAAATTTTTTTAAATTAAATATCTTTAAAAAGTTTTTTTTGGGATAAGCCAAGTATTTCTTTTTCATAAAACTAAGTATCTTTTCATAGAGTTTCTTTGTAAAGTTAAGTATTTAACTAAATATTTTTCAAAGAGATCCTTTTTTTAGCTACGCATTCTTCAAGGAAATTCTTTTAATACTAAGTAAAAAATTCTTTTCAAAGCCAAACATTTAGCTAAGTTTTTATTTGGGGGGAAAGGAAAAACTAAGTTTTTTTAAAGAAGAAAAGCTAAGTTTCTTTAAAAAGAAAATTAACACTTTTCAAGGGATCTTAAAGTTAAATTTTTAGAAAAAGATTAAAAACTAGTTTTTTAAAATTAAGTACTATCTTTACAAGCTAATAACTTTTTCTCTCTACTTAGTATTCTCTTTGAGTTATGTCAAAGGAGGAGAGAAAGATTAAAAGTTAAGTCAAACATAACTTAAATATCTTTTTCTCAAAAGATTGAGGGAGAGAGTATTAAATTAAGGGGAGACATAAGGGGGAGCATTTTCACTCTGCTAAAATTGTCAAATTATTTTACTTATGCTCAAATTCCTTACTTATGTTACATTTCTTTTTGTTATGCTTAACTTTGAATTATTTTTTCATAATAAAAAAGGAAGAGATTGTTGGTGTAGAAAGCACCAGATGATCGAATCTAAGTTTTGATTATGGCAAAGGGTTCAATGTTAAGGTTTCTTTATTATTCTAACAAGTTGAACTTAGTATGCAGGAAGTCTAAAGTGATCTTAGGCAAAGAAAAGTCCTAGTTGAGACTAGGCAGGTGCAAAGTCTTAGCTATGGTTAGGCAACGAAGTCCTGATCCAGAGGGCTGTGTAAAGTCTTGGCAGGTTGAGGATGTTGGGCAAAATCCTAGGTTTAAGGACGCTAGGTGAAAATCTTGGGGGTCGTGAACACCAGGTAGAAGACTGGATGGGTCGAGATCAAACATCCTGCATGAAGTCCTGTCGTCTCAAACGCTGGGCAAAAGTCCAAATGATCTGGAGGACTGATCTGCCAAAAAGTAATTTCTCCTTAGAAGAATATGTGAGGATGTGTTCCCCGTTAATAGAACAGTAGGCATCGGTTCAACCTATCATTTTTAGGAAATCCAAAAGTTAAATCGGACATTTAAAGACTATCAAACATTTTATTACCATATTATTTTATTATGCTAAACTTTATTTTGCAGGGTATATTTGGTATTTGGGCCAACATGCCTTGCAGGAAGTAAGAAGCACAAAGGTAAAGCTTGGATGAACAGTGTTGGAAGACACCTTCAAAGTGGCTAAAGGCGCCTTCGATGAACAGTGTTGGGTGCATCTTCCATGTAGTTGAAGGAGCCTTCGGGTGGATGAACTTCGCAGATTTTGGAAGTTATCGAGTCTAATGTTGTGGGGATAATTTCTACAACTGGAGGAGTCTTCCATGGAGTTGAAGGTGCCTTCAGCACTCTATAAAAGAAGGTTTTGAGCAGGTGCTTCAATATAACTTAACTTCCCGATTCTTCTCTTGTGTGCTTCTCCAAAGATGATCTGACAAAGCCGTAATGCTATTTCGATGACCAAAAGGTTGCAATTTCAACATCGTCATTGTCGGTATAATTTTAATCATTGTAATTAAATTACTGTACTTGTAATTATATGATTTGATAGTAAATTGGCTAAAGTAAGCACTGAACGAGTGTGAGCCTTAGAGTAGGAGTCATCACATGCTCCAAACCAAGTAAAACTCAGTTGTGTTAACTTGGTTGTTTTTGTCTTTCTTTCTTACTTCTTTTCAGCTGCATGAACTCTTATGCAAACATTTTTCGAAAAGTATGAAAAAGCTACGAGCGCTATTCATTCCTCCCTCCCCCTCTAGCGCTTTCGATCCTATGCATTAAACTACCAATAACACTGGCATCTGATTTTTTCTTCATTTCGACTATCTTCTTCAGGAGTCTTGGTATGCATACTTTTGTTCAGAATAGTACCTCTCACTATAGGTGTCTATTCAATGTTACAATCTAGCATATTGAAGTGTTGTAGCATCTTAGTGATATAAGCCTCTTGAGACAAATTCAAAAGTATTTTCTATCGATTTCTAATGTTCTTCACTCCTAAGATGTACTATTTTTTCCCATATCTATTATGTCAAATTATGATGAAAGTCACGATTTGACTTCTATCACACACTTTATGTTACTTTCAGCTATTAGCATATCATCAATATATAATGGTAAGATGACAAACTTTCCTTTATTCATTTCTTATGTAAATACAATGATCCTCATTGATCATTTCAAAACCATAAGATAAAATGACTTCATTAAATCTTATGTTACATTATCTTGATGCTTGCTTTAGCCCATATATCGACTTCTTAAGTCTACATACTTTATTATCTTGACCTTCAGCAATGTAACCTTCTAGTTGTGTCATATAGATTTCCTCGTCAAGATTATCATTAAGGAAAGTCATTTTTACATCCATATGATGTAATTCCATGTCAAATTGTGTCACTATAGCTAGGATGATATGTATTGATACAAACTTTACAACTAGGGAGAATGTCTCTTCAAAATCAATACAATCCATTTGATTATATCCTTTTGCAACTAAATGAGCTTTGTATTGATTAATCTATCCATCTTCTTTTCTCTTAATTTTGAGAATCTATTTATTCTCAAAAGCCCTTTGGCCTGGAGGAAGATCAAATAAATCCCAAACTTGATTCTTTCTCATAGACTTCATTTCCTAATCCATTGTAATTTTTCATTCTTCTCTAACTAAGCATCTCAAAGCTTCCTCAATGGTTCGAGGTTCCTCATCTTTAACTGGGAGAATCATCAATGTTTCATTCTCAATATCAAAGCTTCTCAATCGACCCCTCCCATGAGTTGAATCAAAAGGTAATTACTTGTCTCTTTCGTAACTAGGATGTCTTCGCTTAGTCAACCAAGGAGATTATAGGGGTATCACCCTCAATCATGGAACACCAATTCAACACTGACCCAGAAGCTCGACCGATCTGATAAAATAAGTGATACTTTGGGCCTGAACAAAACAAAATAATGAAAATTGAGGCTACCAAGCAGATGGAGGTTGGCCATATTCGGGAGGTTCATTTCCCGACCTAGTTGACTAATGTGGCGGCGACTCCCAAGCCTAGGGGCAATTGGAGGCTCTGTATAGACTTTCATAACCTCAATAAAGTTTGCTCGAAGGACTGCTATCCCCTATCTCAAATTGATGAATTGGTGGACTTGACCTCAGGCTGCGAAATCATATATATATAAGATGCATACTAGGGCTACCACCAAATCCCCTTGGCAGTCAAGTATCAAGAAAAGGTTAGCTTTGTCACCTTGAACAGAATCTTCTACTACACTATTATGTCGTTTGGACTAAAAAATATAGGGGAAACCTATCAATGATTGATGGATCGCATCTTAAAGCAGCGAGTCAGGAGGAATGTTAAGGTTTATGTGGATGATATTTTGATCAAGAGTACTGGGGCCAAATACATGATTGATGACACCAAGAAAATCAATGGCATGCTATGACGATATGGTCTTATACTAAATCTGAACAAGTGCATGTTCAGAGTCAAGCACAGTCATTTCCTCAGTTACATTGTAACCAAACAAAGAATCGAGGCTAACCCAGAGAAAGTCAAAGCATTGTAAGATATTCCTTCTCTTAAACACATTAGGGAGATGCAGAGGTTAGTCAGGTGAATCATAGCACTCTACCAATTTATATCTAGATCAATTTACAAAAGCTTGCACTACTTCAAGATTCTTGAGAGGTCAACTTGATTCAAGTGGGATGACAAGTGTGAACGGGCCTTCACTGAACTACCTAACCAATTTGCCCCTACTGTCTAAGCCTATTAATTATAGGAGAGACGATCTGGCTATTATTGACAGCAGTCAAAGGAGCAGTCAGCTCAGTTTTACTTCGGTAGAAGGGTAGCATGCAACACCCTATATATTTTTAGGTTCATCTTCTAAAAGATGCTGAGACTAGATATTCCACTTTGGAGAAGTTGACTCTAGCTTTGGTAACTATAGATTGCAAACTACAATTTTATTTCTTATCCCATCCCATAATCATGCTTACTAACAGCACCTTGGGTCAGGTATTGACTAACACTGAGACATTAGAGTGACTCATCATATGGACAACAAAGTTCAGTGAGTACCATATCTAATACAAACCCTGAACGACCATCAAAATGCAAGCACTAGCTGATTTCTTAACCGAGACTCTAGGTCTGGAGTCAAAAAAGACTTGGAGGATCTTCATTGACGGGTTAGCTACGAAGCAAGGTACTGGGGTGAGAGTATTACAGATTTCACTCCATGAAGAGTTATTGTAGATATTCATATAGTTGAATTTTTTTATCCTCCAACAACAATATGTGGCATTGTTTGTTGGACTCTAAGCTTCCAAATAGGTTGGTGCTTCTCAAGTTGTTATTCACTCCAACTCTCAACTAGACACACAATAACTTGAAGGAAAGTTTGAAAACAAGAATGATATACTTCGGGGATATGCTAAAGCTTTCAAAAAATTAAAGGCTGAATTTTACGAGGTCATCATACAGAAGGTACCTCGAGCTAAGAATTGAAAGGCAGACGAGCTTGCCAAAATAGCAAGTGCCTTAGCCACATGAACATTGGATGACCCTGTCACCCAAATTTAGTTGGTCTTGTAAATGGATTATGTACCTGCACAAGAGGAGTTAGTTGAATGGCGAACTCCATTTATTCCTTTTTTGAAAGAAGGAACTCTATTTGACCACCTGGATAAGGCTCAAGTCCTCAAAAGGTGAGCATTATGGTTCACTCTAGTCTCTGACTCTCTATACAAGAAGGTTTTTGACCCAGGCTTTGCTCAAATTCCTTGGTCCAAAAGATGTCAAATATGTCACTCAAGAAATTCATCAAGGCAGTTGTAACAATCACATGGGTGGTTGAACGCTCTCCATAAAGATCCTACTAGCTGACAACTTCTAGAAGACTCTATAAACAAATATAGCTCAGCTAGTTTGCACTTGTGTTGACTGTCAAAAGCACCAAAACCTCTCTTGAGCCCCTATGGAATTACTAAAAACATCTACTATTTCCTATCCTTTGATCAGTGGTGAATGGATATTATCGGATCATTTCCTATTAGTCCCAACCAGAAGAAGTTCCTCTTGGTGGTGGTCGATTATTTCTCCAAGTAGATGGAGGTTGAACCCTTAGCTCAAATAACAGAAGAGGTTATACTCAAATTCATATGGAAAAGAATCATTTGTCGGTACAACCTTCCTCGTTGGTTAGTTTTCTGACTACAGTCAATACTTCCAAGGATGCAAGCTCAAAGAGTAGTGTGAAGACATTGAAATCGAGAAAACTTCACCTCAGTTGCTTATTCTTATAGTAATAGACAAGCATAAGTGGCCAATCATGAGATCATTTGGGGACATAAGATCAAACTTGACCACGTTGGTGGTAGTTGGGTAGAAGAGCTACCAAGCATCCTATCGTCTTACAGAACTATCCCTCAGGAAAATATGAGGATGCCCCCTTTCCATTTGATCTACAAAGAAGAAGCCCTTATTCTCATGGAGATTAGTGTGCAGTCTACACGGGTACAAACATACAATTCTAGTAATCTTGATAAATGGCTTCTCGGGCTCAACCTGATCACTGAAACTCAAGAAAGAGCAGGAGTGCGACTCACCGCATACTGATAATGAATGTGTCAGACATACAACAAGAGAGTTATTCCCTATACCTTTCAAGTTAGAGATTTTGTCTGAAAGAAAGTCAAGTCTGTGGGCGATGTGGGAAAGTTAGAACCTCAATAGAGATGACCTTACCGGTCACTCACAAGTTAAGCTCTGGAGCATACTATATGAAGGACTCGAACGAGAAAGACGTCGGCCGACCTTGGTAGGCTGTGCATCTGAGGCCTTATCGAGCTTAGAGACCTCAAGTATCTGTCATTTTTAATTTAAGTACTTATTTACTTTGTACCTATCTTCTCATTCCAACAGTAAAAGACTATCTTCCCTTTCCAAATCACTCCATTTCCCCGAGTCTATGCATGTTCCCATGAAATTGAAGATCACTCGGATTCTCCGAGTCTATGTGTGTCCCCACGAGAATAGAAGATCACTCGGATTCTCTTAGTCTATGCGTGTTCCTACTAAATCATACACCACTTAGATTCTCTCAGTCCATGTGTGTTCTAATAAAATTGAAGGCCACTTGGGTTCCTCAAGTCTATTCGTATTCTCACAAAATCTAAGACTAATCGAATTCCTTGAGTTTATGCGTGTTACTACGAAATTAAAGACCATTCGAATTCTCCCAGTCTTTGTGTGTTTATATGAAATCAAAGATGACTTGGATTCCCTTAGTCTATGGGTGTTCTCATGAACTCTATGCATGCTCCCATGAAATTGAAAATCACTTAGGTTTCCAGAGTCTATGCGTATCCCCATGAAATCTATGTGTGCTCCCACAAAATGGAAGATCACTTGAATTCCCTGAGCCTATGTGTGTTCCCATGAAGTCCTTGTGTGTTCCCATAAAATCAAAGACATTTGCATAATATGTCAAATCACAAACAATGGTGTCATACACCGAGTATCCTCATAAACTCCGAGCCCTCTAATCCTCGCAGCTCAACACATTATTGGCAAAAAGACTGAAACAAGACTACAACGGTAAAAACTGTCACGCCCCAGAGGAGTCCCTGTCCGAGAAAATTTCGGCAGCATCTCCCTTGTACGGTGGACAATCTGAAACTTTTCTACATCTCACAAATACCTCAGCCACATGCGGCTGGAATAATAACAACAAAATAAAACATCACCACGCAGTTATATATAATCAAACAAAGTAGTAATACTCTGACTCAAAAACCACCCTACTCAACTACACTCGTAAAACTCAAAACCGACGAACTCACCTCTTCTGTCGTCCAGGCAGGCACGTAGTAAAAAAACACATCGAATAAAAATCCATCATCATCATCACAAAAATCCATACAACAACCAAGTATCCAAACAAACCAAGTCCAGACATAATCAATAAATGCAAAACAAAACTAAACGATATATAAACCATCGAGGTCTGCAGAGATCTAGCACAACGTGCTGTGGGGACTAGCGACTGGAACTCCCTCCTGACAGCATCAACCTGAAAATAACAACAATGGAGGTGGGGTGAGTCCAACACTCAGCAGGTACAGTTGATATGCAAAGTAAAGAAACAACACCTAGCACTAATCATGCATACAGTCTCCTGATAAGAAAGATAAAAATGCATCTGAAGTAAACAGGAGAATACTGTACTAACCAGGTCCTGAGTACAAGGTCAAACAGTCCGAGGGATAAGGAAATCCTGTATGCATGTCAAACATAGGTTTCCAAACAATATGCAGCATATAAATGCAGCAAACACAAACACAAGCAATAAATGCATCATGCATATGATGCCAATGATGTGTCCTGGTCACCCCTGACGCCAGTCGATCATCTCATACAAAAGTGAGGTCGAGTGGGTAGGGCTGTGACAACCGTGCACTCTATCGTCACTACTCCTGATGAGTGACCGAGTGGACGGGATGCTGTCGGAGTACACCTATCCTCCTACCCCAAATCATAGATGGGGGAGCGCAATGCTCTCAACTCCCGGTACAAAATGACGGGGAGGAATCCCTGCCGGATAACACGTTGTGTCACACTACCCATGAGCGGACCAACGGTGCCTAACAGAGTCCCTGCTGCAACACACTCTGCCTGAATCGACCACTAACCCATGAGTGGCGGTGTGTGCAGATCCATGTAACTGGCGATGTGCTCAACAATAATGGAGCGGACTATCGCACAGCATGCAATCATGCAAATGATGCATGGCAATAACCATATAAACATCCTGACCTAATCCATATATATAGAAAAGTGCACCCTAGGTCAACGAATCATATCGAATCAAAGGTACACAGAAGGTATAAAAACCTAGGTCCTGAACATGGTGAAGCATGGTATATCACTACCCCCTATAAGCATGTATAAACAGGTAAAATATACATGAGATGCAAATCAATCAATCAATCAAGCACGTACCAAGATTTGGGTAGTGATTAACCGAAATAGATATGGAACACAATTGATGCAATATGTTAATTTCATTACTAAGCATATCAAAGACAAAAAGTCAAAAGTACCCGCCTCCGAAAATAGAAAGGTCCAAATCTGACTCTGAGATACTCGTCTCGCATCAAGGTCCTGTAATATTTATAGTTTCCAGGTTTAGCTAGCTTCATATAGATAAAATAGCTAAATCAAATCCACGAGAAGCTAACATAAATCCAACAATTAACTAGGGTTAACTTACCTTAACCCTAATCATACTATCAGACCAATTCCAATTATATATATACAACCAATTACAAAAATCTAACTCATACCTAATCCAACCTAATTAAATATCTTACCTCAACACCAAAGTCTCCTCTATTGATCCACAACAAGTAGTTGTTGTCGGGACAGGGGCAGCCGCTGAAACCAGATACACCACCGTCGAATTGAATCTAAAATTAGAGACTACCACCCTTAGTTAGCATAACCTTTCACACAACCCAAGTGCTGCTCACGGCAGGGTTAAGAACTAGATCACAGAATTGAAAACAAAAACAAACCCTAAGCCTTACCTCAAGTTCCACAACCTAGAAATCCAAATCAACCTCGCTGCTGGAATCCAAGAGTTGCTGCCCAATAGGGTTGTTTACCGCTAGAATGGTCGGTAGAAACCCGAAGCAAAAACCCAAGCAATCGGTAGCTCGGCATGGCAGAAGGAAAGGGTCGGCTCTGCTCGGGCTGAGGGACGGCGGTAACCAGGGAAAAGGAGAATGGCAGCGATGTCTCGTGAGGCGGCGGTGCTGCTCTCGTCGCCGACGGCAGAGGATCGGCAGTGGCTCACGCGACGCCTGTGCTTATGCTGTGGAGTCGGCGTCGCTGCTGTGGAGAAGGAGAGAAAGGAAAACGGGAGGCAGAGGAGAGGAGGAAAAGAAGCAAAACCCTTGCCGAGGGGTTTTGTACTCGGGTAGGAGGAACCGCTCGTGTTGCCGGTTAGGGCACGGGGAGAAGGCGCGCGCGAAGGGAAGGAAACGGCGAGGAAGAGAAGAAAATATAAAGAAAAAGAAAAAGAAAAAGAAAAGGAAAAGAAAATAAAATTTTTCCTCATTAAAACAGAATAACCTAAACAGGCTTTTCTGGGCCCCGTTTTTATCCCAGTGAACTTATCCGTACGAGCTCCGAAAAATTCCCGGAAAATTTCCAAAAATTCCGAAAAATTCCCTTATTAATATTCGCCTATTTCCAGTATTTTACATTCTCCCCCACTAATAAAAAATTTGGTCCCCAAATTTCGTTATCTACCATCAGCAAGTACTAACAACAGATAACAATAATAAATGCTGAACGGTAAACTAAATCACATACCTCCAGTGAAAAGATGGGGATATCGAGCTCGGATAGTATCCTCGAGCTCCCAAGTAGCCTCCTCGTCCGAATGATGCTGTCATCCGACTTTAACCAGTCGGATAGTCTTGTTCCGCAACTGACGCTCTTTCCGGTCGAGAATCCGTACCGGAACCTCCTCATATGTAATGTCAGGCTGAACTGGAACCGGAATATCTGCCAGCACATGTGTCGGATCAGGCACGTATCTCCTCATGGATACATCGAATACATCCTGCAAGGGACGGTGGTAGTGCCAATCGGTAAGCTACCGCTCCGATCCTCTCCAAGATCTCGAAAGGACCAATGTACCGCGGAGCTAGCTTACCTCTGAGGCCAAATCTCTTCACCCCTTTCGTGGGTGAAACTCGCAGAAATACATGGTCACCAACAGAGAACTCTAGTGGTCTGCGTCTCCGATCAGCATAACTCTTCTGGCGGTCCTGCGCCTCCGACATCCTCCGTCTAATAGTACGGACCAACTCTGCATCCTGCTGAACTCTATGAGGTCCCAACAACTGGGCCTCTCCAACCTCATCCCAGAGGACGGGTGTCCGACAAGGTCTACCATACAACGCCTCAAACGGTGCCATCTGGATAGCCGAATGGAAGCTGTTGTTGTAGGCAAACTCTACCAACGGCAGATGGTCCTCCCAACTGCCTCCGAAATCCATAACACATGACCTCAGCAGGTCCTCTAAAGTCTGAATGGTCCGCTCTGACTGTCCATCTGTCTGCGGATGGAAAGCTGTACTGAAACGGAGCTGCGTGCCCAAGGCCTGCTGCAGACTCTACCAGAAACGAGACGTGAACCGTGGATCTCTATCCGAAATGATACTAAATGGAACACCATGTAGTCTGATAATCTCTCGGCAATACAGATCTGTCAATCGATCCCGGATCGCTAAGAAGGGCGCGGATTTGGTTAATCGATCACGATTACCCAAATCGCGTCATGGCCTCGTCGTCCTCGGCAACCCTACCACAAAATCCATGGTAATGTGATCCCACTTCCACTCGTGAATAGGAATCCCCTGAATTCTCGGTGCTCAGCCTTCACCTACTGACAGACAAGACATCTAGCTACGAAATCGCGATGTCTTTCTTCATGCTGTTCCACCAAGAGGAACGCCTCAAGTCTCGATACATACGGGTCCCTCTGGATGGATCGCAAATCGAGAACGGTGTGCCTCCAGTAGCTCCTGTAAGACCGGATGAGACCGAGGTACGCATAATCGCCTCGGAAGTATATGATACCCTCCTCGTCTCGTAAACTCGATCACGCCTTGAAGCTATCTCGATCGCTAATAAACCGCAAATGCCGATCATCGCTGGCCTCTCGGATCCTCGTCTCGATCGACGATCGAGCAACCATGGTAACAAGAATACCTTGCTCGGTCCATCCCTGCTCCTCAAGATCTAACTCAAGTCCGTGATCAAGTCCGGTGGCAAGCCAAAGTCCTCTGGACTTCCTGCGTGCATCTACAACCACATTAGCTTTCCTGATAGCTAATGGTACAATCGTAGTCCTTCAGAACTCCATCCATCTCCTCCGTCGGATAAGCTCCTTCGAGTGAAAATATATTTGAGACTCTTATGATCGTGAGAATCTCAAATGTGATACCGTATAAATGATGATGCCAAAACTTCAGAGCAAAGATGATGGAGCTCCAAGTCATGTACATGGTAGTTCTTCTCATGCTTCTTCACCGACGAGAAGCATAAGAAACTACTGCGGTCTTTGCATTAGAACAAGACCCAAACCACAAGAGACGCGGTATAGAGTACAACCATCCTCTCCGAAGGTAAAACCAAACCGGAGCCGACACTAATCTCCGCTCAGCTCCTTCGCAATCCTCGGACCATATGAACTTCATGCCTTTCCGGTAAGGCGTGTCAGTGGATAGCAATACGCGAGAAGCCCTCGACAAAACGTCGGTAATATCCGGCCAATCCCAGAAAACTGCGGATCTCCTGCACTGACTTCGGCTGCTCCCAACCAGTGACAGCCTCGATCTTCTGAGGATCAACTGAAATACCTCTACTAGAAACCACGTGTCCAAGAAAACCAACTGAGGATAACCAGAATGTACACTTGCTGAACTTCGCGTACAGCTGATGTCGTCGAAGAATCTCCAAGACTATACGAAGATGCTGTGCATGCTCCTCGGAATGCGAGTAGACCAATATGTCATCAATGAAAACGATAACAAACTGATCCAGATACTCCAGAAAGATGCGGTTCATCAAGTCCATAAACACCGCTGGAGCATTGGTAAGCCCAAATGGCATTACCAAAAACTCATAATGACCGTATCTAGTACGGAAAGCTGTCTTCTGGATATCAGAATCTCTGACTCTCAACTGATGATATCCGGATCGCAAATCAATCTTAGAATACACTGATGTACCTCTGAGCTGATCAAACAAATCCTCGATCCGTGGTAATGGATATTTATTTCTGATGGTCACTGCATTCAGCTGCCTGTAGTCAATACACAACCTCATAGTACCATCCTTTTTCTTGACAAATAGAACTGGAGAACCCCATGGTGAAACACTAGGGCGAATGAATCCTCTGTCTAAAAGCTCCTGGAGTTGAACCTTCAGCTCGTTCAACTCTTTTGGTGTCATACGATACGGAGCTTTCGATGTCGGCGCGGTTCCCGGAATCAGCTCAATAGCGAACTCCACTTGCCTTCTGGGAGGCAAACCTGGCAGCTCCTCTGGAAATACATCTGGGTACTCCCGGACTACAGGAACATCAGAGAGGTGCGAACTACTACTGTCCTCAGTACTGATCAACGACAACAGAAAACCATGACAGTCGTGAGACAGCAGCTTCTGCGCCTGAATCGCCGAAATAATCGAGATACCGTCGTCTCTGATGCTAGTGAAACTCCACGAGGGTTGGTTAGGAGGCTGGAAGGTGACCACCCTCGTCTGGCAATCAACGGTAGCATGATAAACTGACAGCCAATCCATGCCAAGTATGACATCAAACTCGATCATCTCCAATACTAGAAGATCTACCGTAAGTATCATGTTGCCAAAGTCTAACGGGCAACCTCTGATCTCCTGGGTGACGTCTAAAGTATCACCGGACGGTAGGGAGACAGTCAATCGCCGCAACCTAACAGTAGGTAATCTACCAATCTCCCGCATAAAGGTACGGGATATAAAAGAATGCGAACTACCAGTATCAATCAAAATATCAGCAGTAAATGCATAAATAGAAATCGTACCGCGGAAAACGGATCCGTCGGCCCGCTGAGCATCCTCTCTGGTAATCGCATGAACACGACCAGTCTCTGGCGGAGGAGGAGGTGGTAACACTGCCAGCGGCTACTGCGGCTGGGCAGAAGCCTGCCACTGAGGCGCTGCTGGACTATGTGCCAGATAAGACTGAGAGGATGGTGACTGATACTGTGCAGCTGGCTGGGACTGAGTCTGATACTGCCCCTGAGTCGGATAATAAGGTCCTGGAGCAAAACTCTGGGGTGCTACAGAAGCACTGAAGTGTCAAATGCTGCTGCGGAGGGAGCTGCTCCCTGCTGACGCTGTGAAGATTGGGCTTTCTGCCCTCCTCGATATGCCCCTGACTGACTAGACTGTCCCCTCTGACCTGACCCTCCTGCAACTGTGTGCTGAGCCTTCAGCTGACACTCTCGGCTCTGGTGTCCAGGCAGTTTGCAATAATAGCAAACTGACTGTCCCAGAGAGCAAGCTGAGGTGAGGTGATCTCTGGATCCACATCTGAAACAATGAGTATCACCGGAAGGTGGTTGCCGGTTCTGCTGAGAAAACCGGGAACGTCCTGAAGAAGACCGCCCTGATTTCTGAGGCCTACGAGACGCCCCAGAAGTACCCTGACCTGACCGTCTGCGACTACTCTGAGGCTGTCCTGTCGCCTGAGTCTGCTGGACCTGCTCTGATGTCTGACCCGTATGCTTTCTTTTCCTGTCCGGATATGCTGTATGCCGAGCTAACTCTATCATCAAAGCTCGATTCAATGCATCAGAGTAAGATAAAATCCCTAATCCGGCAAGCTGTACATGCAGATAACCATCCAATCCCTGTATAAACTGCATCATGCGAGTTCTGTCCTCCGCAACTAACTCTGGACAAAACTGAGCCAACCGGAGGAATTCAGTATTATACTCGGTCACTGAGCGATTATTCTGCCTCAGACTCATAAAATCCTGTCGGCGAGCCATCTGATAGGACAGTGGAAAGAAACGGCTCTCAAAAGCCTCTCTGAACCTGGTCCATGTGACGTTGCGCTCACCAATAATAGAACGCTGAGTAACCCACCAGGCATTAGCTTCATCCCGTAAATGGTAAGCAGCCAGCTCTACTTTCTCCCACTCGGAGCAAGCCATATAGAAAAAAGTCTGCTCCATAGTCTCTATCCATGACAGAGCCATACAAGGATCGAGATCTCCGCGGAAAAGAGTGAAACGAGTCTTCATCGACTCGGCCAGTGCTGGAATCCTAGCTCGTGCAGCGACGATATCAGTGATCTGTGTCGGGACGGCTGTAGGAGCTGGCGGAAACACTGGAGCTGATACTACGGGTGGTACCGCGGAATAAACCGGAGGAGGAACTCCCGGTGCTGCTGTATATACCGGAGCATAGGCCGTCGGTGGTACTGCCTGGGGGACAAAAGTGGTGGCAGCTGGAGGTACGGTAGCAAAAGGTACCGGATATGGTGCAGCTGCTGCTAGCATTGGGGGTACAGGTGTCACTGGTGTCGGGTACACTGTAGGTCCATGTGGCGGTGGTACTGAATACGCTATAGGCTGCGCTGGAGCATATGTCGGGTACACTAATGGTACCCCTGATGGTACGGTAAACATGGTAGGTGTGGATACCGTCGGTGTGGCCAAAGTAGGTATCTCTACAGGAGCTATCGGAATTTGAGAGCCCGATGCTCCTGCTGCATCCTGAGTCTGTCCCTGACTGACAGGCTCACTAACAGTGGGCATCTCAGGCATATCCAGAGATCCCGTGGTCCTCCCACGTGGTCGTCCAGCACCACGTCTCGCAGCAATATGTGTGGATCGTCTCATATCTGTTAAATTAAATTACAGATATTACTACAAGTATAAAAATCATAAAATAACAACATACCTATTTGCTGTCTGGAGATGTTCCGTCACTGTCCAGTCCCCAATTTGACCTCAAAATTCTGAACGAGAATACGCCGGAAATCCAATAAATCCGAAACGAAAATCCGAAACATAACCATATCGAAATCCGAAAATGCCCAGTTTGACTCGCAAACCTGGCTAACCCAAATATCCTGAATACCAACAACCGGTATCCGATAAATCTCCAGAACACCGAAAGCAGGTATCATAACCCGCTCTGATACCAAATAAATTGGTATCAGATAAATCCCGAAAATCCAAAATACGAAACAAAAGATCGTAAAACTGTGCTCTGATACCACTAAATTGTCACGCCCCAGAGGAGTCCCTGTCCGAGAAAATTTCGGCAGCATCTCCCCTGTACGGTGGACAATCTGAAACTTTTCTATATCTCACAAATACCTCAGCCACAGGCGGCTGGAATAATAACAACAAAATAAAACATCACCACGCAGTTATATATAATCAAACAAAGTAGTAATACTCTGACTCAAAAACCACCCTACTCAACTACACTCGTAAAGCTCAAAACCGACGAACTCACCTCTTCTGCCGTCCAGGCAGGCACGTAGTAAAAAAACACATCGAATAAAAATCCATCATCATCATCACAAAAATCCATACAACAACCAAGTATCCAAACAAACCAAGTCCACACATAATCAATAAATGCAAAACAAAACTAAACGATATATAAACCATCGAGGTCTGCAGAGATCTAGCACTACGTGCTGCGGGGACTAGCGACTAGAACTCCCTCCTGACAGCATCAACCTGAAAATAACAACAATGGAGGCGGGGTGAGTCCAACACTCAGCAGGTACAGTTGATATGCAAAGTAAAGAAACAACACCTAGCACTAATCATGCATACAGTCTCCTGATAAGAAAGATAAAAATGCATCTGAAGTAAACAGGAGAATACTGTACTAACCAGGTCCTGAGTACAAGGTCAAACAGTTCGAGGGATAAGGAAATCCTGTATGCATGTCAAACATAGGTTTCCAAACAATATGCAGCATATAAATGCAGCAAACACAAACACAAGCAATAAATGCATCATGCATATGATGTCAATGATGTGTCCTGGTCACCCCTGACGCCAGTCGATCATCTCATACAAAAGTGAGGCCGAGTGGGTAGGGCTGTGACAACCGTGCACTCTGTCGTCACTACTCCTGATGAGTGACCGAGTGGACGGAATGCTGTCGGAGTACACCTATCCTCCTACCCCAAATCATAAATGGGGGAGCGCAATGCTCTCATCTCCCGGTACTCAAAGACGGGGAGGAATCCCTGCCGGATAACACGTTGTGTCACACTACCCATGAGCGGACCAACGGTGCCTAACAGAGTCCCTGCTGCAACACTGCCTGAATCGACCACTAACCCATGAGTGGTGGTGTGTGCAGATCCATGTAACTGGCGATGTGCTCAACAATAATGGAGCGGACTATCGCACAGCATGCAATCATGCAAATGATGCATGGCAATAACCATATAAACATCCTGACCTAATCCATATATATAGAAAAGTGCACCCTAGGTCAACGAATCATATCGAATCAAAGGTACACAGAAGGTATAAAAACCTAGGTCCTGAACATGGTGAAGCATGGTATATCACTACCCCCTATAAGCATGTATAAACAGGTAAAATATACATGAGATGCAAATCAATCAATCAATCAAGCACGTACCAAGATTTGGGTAGTGATTAACCGAAATAGATATGGAACACAATTGATGCAATATGTTAATTTCATTACTAAGCATATCAAAGACAAAAAGTCAAAAGTACCCGCCTCCGAAAATAGAAAGGTCCAAATCTGACTCCGAGATACTCGTCTCGCATCAAGGTCCTGTAATATTTATAGTTTCCAGGTTTAGCTAACTTCATATAGATAAAATAGCTAAATCAAATCCACGAGAAGCTAACATAAATCCAACAATTAACTAGGGTTAACTTACCTTAACCCTAATCATACTATCAGACCAATTCCAATTATATATATACAACCAATTACAAAAATCTAACTCATACCTAATCCAACCTAATTAAATATCTTACCTCAACACCAAAGTCTCCTCTATTGATCCACAACAAGTAGTTGTTGTCGGGACAGGGGCAGCCGCTGAAACCAGATACACCACCGTCGAATTGAATCTAAAATTAGAGACTACCACCCTTAGTTAGCATAACCTTTCACACAACCCAAGTGCTGCTCACGGCAGGGTTAAGAACTAGATCACAGAATTGAAAACAAAAACAAACCCTAAGCCTTACCTCAAGTTCCACAACCTAGAAATCCAAATCAACCTCGCTGCTGGAATCCAAGAGTTGCTGCTCAATAGGGTTGTTTACCGCTAGAAGGTGGCTGCCGGAAATTAGAAACACCCCTCAAAGCACAAAAACCCCACCAATCCGTTACCTAGAGTGGCAGCAAGGAAAGGGTCGGCGTCGGCAGTGGTGGCGGCGCGAGGTGGCAGGGCAGAGGCGTCGGCGCTCAGTGGCTGGCACAGAGGAAAGAAGGGAGAATGGCAGCGATGTCTCGTGAGGCGGCGGTGCTGCTCTCGTCGCCGGCGGCAGAGGATCGGCAGTGGCTCACGCGACGCCTGTGCTTATGCTGTGGAGTCGGCGTCGCTGCTGTGGAGAAGGAGAGAAAGGAAAACGGGAGGCAGAGGAGAGGAGGAAAAGAAGCAAAACCCTTGCCGAGGGGTTTTGTACTCGGGTAGGAGGAACCGCTCGTGCTGCCGGTTAGGGCACGGGGAGAAGGCGCGCGCGAAGGGAAGGAAACGGCGAGGAAGAGAAGAAAATATAAAGAAAAAGAAAAAGAAAAAGAAAAGGAAAAGAAAATAAAATTTTTCCTCATTAAAACAGGGTAACCTAAACAGGCTTTTCCGGGCCCCGTTTTTATCCCCGTGAACTTATCCGTACGAGCTCCGAAAAATTCCCGGAAAATTTCCAAAAATTCCGGAAAATTCCCTTATTAATATTCGCCTATTTCCGGTATTTTACAAAAACTTTCAATCCATTTTAAAATTTGGCTAAATACGTCATCATGGGATTACAAGAAACTAAATATAATCAAATTATGATAGTCGGCAAGATCCTCCTCGGGAATATTGTTGCAGACCTTTTGCAAGCTTATAGTGTTCTTGGGTAAGTCAGCGGGCAAGTGCCCGGCCTCACAAAGCTGTTTGGTGGCTCCATTAATCCCATAACGAACCATCTTAAGGGTGTGACTGCCTAGCAAATCATAGAATTCCTTCACTTCCCAGTTAGATAGCCTTTGAGCTTGGCCTTCTTGTTCGCTTGTTGGAGCTTCTGGGCTATCAGGTTAGCCTGCAAGGCATCTATTTTAGACCGCTGGATTCAGATACGACCATCCTGACCTCCATCACAACCTTTATCATATTTGAAAAGTATCTTAAGACAATCACCTTAGATATTATATTATTTATTAGATAAATAAAATTTCTTATTTTAGTATGCATTATATATATATGGTATTGACCTTAAACTCAATTAATGAAGTCCATAATACAATACATATCATGAGAGAAATTATGATTGGATTATAATTAGTGGGTATCTCTCCATGTATAATTATGTATATATTAAAATATTATTTAGTCGATGAATTGATGAGATTGGACATCAACAATTCTATAAGATAGCATATGTTATGATCCTAGATTTTTTCAAGTAGTCGATCATCACTGGCTAGAAATATTGAGATGCTGAGAGTTAACATATGGATGTTGGTTAAGGATAACTAGTTCATTATATGTAACATGCTATGAGACTTCATATGATTGTCTACATGTCAATGAAAATCTCATTGCAGCTTGAGTATAAGTTTTCTTAGACTTAAGGTATTCAAGTCAACTTGGTTATTGAGGCTTATGGTTTGACATCTTGACAATCATCTCCTAGGAGGTGTAGGTCTAGGATAATTGGGTATAAGTTAATATGGCTGAAGGTGTTTGAATAGTCCACAAAGGATTCGGTACTCATTTTATAAGGAGACTTATACCCTATGGACTCTTGTCAGGATTAGTACTCATAAGTCTTTGGCCAAAGCATTACACGTCAAGAGGATGGTCTTCTTGGGTACATGTTTGAGTAATTTGAACCATAGGACAAGGAACTACTATATCATCTAGGTGTGACGTAGTTAGCCTAGTGGAGATAGATACATAGACCATATTCTAAACCAAGTGGGTATAAGATGAGTGAAAGAAATAGAGGCTCTGATAATTATAGCTGCTAAAGGGTTCAGAATAATTTTAGGATCAACTTTGATTTTCTAATTAATTAGGGATCATGATATACTACTAAGTACCACTCATAATTGATCCATAATTAATAGTTAATTATGGATGGTTAATAGCTCGGGAATCGGATTACACTTACTACAAGTATATTTGAAAGTCTTAAAATAATTTTGGGAATTAGATTCTCAAATTAAGATAGACTAAGTCTAGTAGGACCAGATAAGGGGTAAATATGAAAGATATTTGTCCACTAAAAATGATGGTGGGTCATGCCTCTTAGGCAAGGTTGGATCCTTTTTGGTTTATTTATGAACAAAAATTGGTTTGATTTAATATTAAACCAAGAGTGATTTGGTTTTGAATGAAGTTGGTTTGTTTTAAACCAAGTTTAATAATAACAGATCGAGCTACTATTGGGTTTTCATTTTAGGAGATCACTTGCTACCCAAGTTATTGTGAAGAAGTATATATATACCCCTCCATGAGGAGAAGAAATTAATTAATTATTCATTGAAAGAACATGATTATGATTAGGGCTCTCCCTCTCCCTCTCTTGTTGTCACCCACCCAAAGAGGGTCATCACCCCCTTTATGTCACCGCAAGCCACCACTATTGGCAACCATCCCTACTATTAGCACCCCCTACTTTGGCGTTGCCTCCCATCAGTTATCAAATCGCCAAACAACAACAAAAGGCCACTAGACAACAGGCCCTCCGGTTGCTCCTCTCCCTCACTTTGTGCCATCGGGTTGCCCTCGCAGCTAAGCACAAAGTTGAGTCAGGGTTTCCTCTCTTGGATCACGTCGTCTCTTCCACTACAACAAAATAGCTAATAGACAATGCTTTAAAAGCATTATGTATATACCTAAAAAAATGTTGTTAAAGACACTGTTATTAAAAGTCCACTTAACTATAATACTTTAAAAGCGTTGTCGTTTGTAGCAAAGACAATGTTTTTGCGATGCTTTAAAAGCGTTGTCATTTTTTTTTGCAAAAACAATGTTATTTCAATGCTTTAAATGCGTTGTTATTTTTTTTTGCAAAGACAACACTTTTATAACACACTTTAAAACCCTTGTCTTTTTAAAATAAAAAAATTTTAAAAATTAATTACAAAATCATTATTTTTATATTTACAAAATTACTATTTTTCTTTTACCATGTCCAGATTTGAATTTGACATATAATAACAATTAATCAACTCGACTAATGATTTCAAACTCATACCAAAACAATAGAATTTTACCAAAACAATAAAATCCAATTATAAAATAGATATTGATATTTACAAGAGAATTCAGCTACAAAGTAAAATTCAACTACAAAGTAGAATTTAACTAATGATTTCAAAGACTAAATAGTTCTGTTTAAAAATATATAGTGACATTCAAATTTAAAATGAAAGAACACAAAATAGCTAGCCAACCTCGAAGGCAACGATTTGCATGCTTACTTCTACTAGCTACACTCATAAAGGATTGTCGGCTTGAGACTGAGAAAAAAACACCTACCACTGTGTATCTGCCACAGAAAATAATATCATCGGTATTATGCAAAATAAATTTCCACTCTTAAAGTTAAAAATAAGGATCACAGTTTACACCATACAGCAATTAGAAAATCTTGATTGAGGTACAGACGAGATAAATCTAGATTTCATATAACTTGTTGCACAAAATTACAAAATAATACAAAACTACTTAATAGTTGAAACCAACAATGAAGCTCGAGTTGTTGAAACCTGATCATGATTACCATTATGTGTATCTGCCACGGAATGGCCAGAGATCAGAAACTCTAGTCCACATAAAAGCTTCATCAGTACTCAACAAAACTTCTGCTAAATTTGAATTTTATAGTGATTACTATAAACTTGCATTCAAGCAACAAATAAAAACAAATCAAACTAAAATAGTTGAGGGAAATTCATATCATGACTTAAATTTTTCACTTCTCAAGAAGAATGTGTAAATAAATAATATATATCCTGGATACAAATAAGAAATCTAATAAATAATCAATGGATATGATTAAAAAGCTAAGGGATAGTAATAAACCTATAGGACATAATAGAATGAAAGTTTAAAAAGGAACTTGTTTTTTTAGTAAACAAAAGACAAAAGCCTACTTTCGATGCCCACACTCCATAAATCAATGCCATAATGAAAAAGCTCAACAGATTATAAACGAACACATTTTCTATCAAACTCTATACATTGAACACAATGACAGGTTTTTGAACTCAAAAGTAGTTTTAGCAAACAAACGAACAAAATCTCCTTTGTTTACATTCATACACTTATATAAATCCATACAATCATGAAAAATCAACACCAAAAGAGCATACAAGATAAAATGATGTTAGAGTGAAATAGAATCAGCAAAGTATGCGGTATAGTAATTAAGTTCAATGAAATCAAATGATGACTTAACAAGTTGAGATTGTTCTGTGCTAAACTTTGGAAGGCGATCCCCAACAAGTGCTCTCATTGTGAAAGGATAGTCCCCTTGAGTTAAGGGGTTCGTGAACCTACAATAAAATTATTTCACACATGAATAATTATCATTAGAAAAGAAAAGAGAGGTGAGTGACAGAGCTCACCATCCAAACATGAAATCTAGTGAGAGATTGCAACTTCTTTGGTGTTAGAGCAAGGCACAAACCAATGGCTTACTAGTGTTATGCCTATCAATCCCTTTTGAGATACCTAAGAATGGATTAAAAAATGTCTTAATCCAGTTGCTAATATGAAAGAATTTTGATTAGGAGCTAGAACCATTGAGTACAATCGGGTCAATATTATATCTTACAAGAGATAATAAATTCCATAATTCATAGCTACGCAAAGCAATATCTCTCACAGGCCTACACTAAATGGCAAGATCTAAATGAAAGAGATGACCTATCACTGATAATGCTGACCAAGTATTTGGGTTTATGTTGTTAAAACAGTATAATATAGTCTCAGCATAGTTAATAGTAAATTAACGAGGACATTATCATTTAACTAAATTATAAATGGATTAAGCGCTAAACGAATAACAAAGTTAACATCTGGGCTACCATGCACAAATGTTATCATAACATTGACGTCCTAAGCTCCTTTGTCATCTTGATGATAACCAAGGCATCGGCATATTGAAAAGAGGAAGTGCATCCAAGATTTAGATTAACTTTGAAAGAATATAAGAATGAACTCAATTTTCCCAAGTACTATTACTTTCTCTAAGTACTGATTACATAATAGCATCGTTCAACCAAAAGATGAAAGCATATGTTCAACTTAACAAAACTTTCTAACTGACAATTGCTTGCCACAACTTTTGTAGTTTCAAACACATTGTAACTTGAAATTTGGCCATGGTATGTTCTGCAAATTACTGAAACTACTAAAAGCCAAACTGCTAAAAGTCATTGTTGATGTCGTAGTATGCTTATAAAGCATAAAAGTTCAATGCATCAACTCATATAAGGATGATTTTTTCCTTCCATTAGACAATCCAGAAATCAAAAATCTTAAACCAAGGAGAAAAGATAAAATAAGTGAAGTACTAGTGTCCAACATACCTGCTTGATTTTACCAAACAGCGCCTCACTCTGAGAGTCGAGCAAGTTGATGACCCTTCCAAAGAAATACAAGTAGACCACTAGCGCCACCCCCCTTGGGCAGGGCAGTATAGCCCCGACCACCATCAGCACCCAATCGAGCTCATCTACGCAGGAAAATAGCCTGGAGAAGGGCACCGCGACCGAAGGCGGCTCTATCTCCTCAATCACATCAACGGCAACATCATCCTCCACAGGAACTGCCTCCACCCCACTAGCAATCAGATTTATGACTATTTACCTTTATGTGGTGAACGAGGTGATTGTAGAGAAGATCCAGCAAGTGGAGATTGGGAGAAGAGAAGAAGAGTCGGATTGCGATTGTCTATACGCCTCCCAATTCCTCTGCCCTCGTCATCATCTGGCGCGAGGGAAAATAGTGAACAGCGATGGTGAAGAAAAAGAGCAAAATGAGGGATCTTGCTTATAGGGTGGAAAAAAATTAAGCTTTGGAAAATACAATGGAATCCTTCCGAAGACTCACCGTCAGCTTTAGAAGTAGAAGGGCTACGGTAACCCTTCTGAAGACTCACCGTTAGAATCTTTTTGTTAACCCAATGAAGGAAAGGATCGGCTACTGGGCGCACAATTGGACAACCCTAAGCAACAAGAATGATAGCGTCGGAAGAGGCATGAAAGTTTTGGTGGCTTTGAAGGGTTAGGGATTGGGTCGTGGGCGATGCGGAGGAATGATCGAGGAGACTAGTGTTGGACGGATGTGCTTGCTAGAGGGAGGGGGAATAACGTTTTGTCGCACTTGCGTCGATTTACTTCGTCTTGTTATTGTGCAGCGGAATACACGAAGACAAATACTCACAATGCTAACAACTAGAGTTTACTTGGTATCCACCTCAAGAAGAGGTGACAAATCTAAGGATTCACACACGATACGCTATCTCCACTAATGAAACACTCCTTATCGGTCAAAGCCGGAGGTGGAGAAGTCTCGTACAAATTCACACAACAACACAAACAAAAATACAAGAAGAGAGTACAAGATACAACTGAAAACACTACTTATTCTTGCTTACTTGTTGTTTGTTGTTGCCTCTTGAACCTTGAGAAAACACTCCTAAGAGCTTTCAAGAACTGGCGGTGAAGATCGGAGAAAGTCACTGAAGATCGCTGTAAGCTTGCAGGAAAGAAATCGCAAAGATCTGGCGAAGAAAACGCTCCGCCCAGACTTTAAACAGTGCTCCCAATCGATCGAATTCATCCCCAATCGATTGCCATATCAGCACCGCTCCATCGCAGCCGTTCATCACCTGCATCCTGCGCAACGATCACTTCCCAATCGATCGACCGATCGATTGGGACTTCCTGAATCGATCGTCCGATCAATTCAGAACCTTTCTGTGCTCTCGCATCCGCGTGAGAGCTTCTGCTGCCCAATAGATCGACCGATCGATTGGCAACTCCCAATCGATTGCCCGATCGATTGGGAAAGCCTCTGTGCTCGCGATTCCACATCCCAATCGATCGACCGATCGATTTGGCCTTCCCATAATCGCAGCACACTCCAATCGATCAGTCGATCGATTGGACCCTGGTTCAATCGATCGCCCGATCGATTGACCAGCCTGGACTTGACTCAAACTCAAGTCCAAAATCTCCAACCCAACTCCTGGTCAACCGTGACCTGTTGGGTCTCCATGCCTAGCATTTGGCCACACCCGACCAACCTCGAACTAGCCTTCTAGCATCCTCCATCAGCCTTGCGTCCCTCGGATATCTCCCATCCTTCACATCTTGCCTTCAGGAGCTTCCTTCGGCCTCATCCTATTTGTCAAGTTCTTTCTTGCCAAGTCATACCAGGACTTACCTTGCCAAGACCACATGCTTGGACTTATACCTTTTGCCAAGATCACACTTGGACTTTCCAACTGCCTGGCTCCTCACCAGGACTTTCTCCTGCCTAGCTCCTCACTAGGACTTTCCCATTGCCCTGGCTCCTCACCAGGACTTTCTCCTGCCTAGCTCCTCACTAGGACTTTCCTGTTGCCTCGCTCCTTACCAGGACTTTCTCCTGCCTAGCTCCTCACTAGGACTTTCCAAATGCCTAACATCTAGTTTGAAATTTCCCAGTCAAGTCTCCTGTCAACTTTGACCTACTTGACTTGTATTCTCATCAACTTGGTCAACCCTTTGACCATCTCCACAACCGGACGATTGCTCCAGCAATCTCCTTATATTGTCAAACATCAAAACTCAAATCCTGACTCAAGCTTGACTCAACTCAAGCTTAGTCAAACTGGTCAAACTTAACCTAGGAAAATTGCCCCAACAATCTCTCCCTTTTTGATGTTTGACAATACCTCTAAGTTAGGCTAAATCTCATAGCCTTAACCTCTTCTTTATACTAAGGCTAAATCTCATAGCCTTAACCTCTTCTTTATCACAAGGCTAAATCTCATAGCCTTAACCTCTTCTTTATACCAAGGCTAAGTCCCATAGCCTTAACCTCTTCTTTATCACTAAGCTAAATCTCATAGCCTTAACCCTTTCATGACAAGGCATGAATGAAGATTTCCTTCATTCTCTCCCTTTCCTAGAGAGAAAACTCCACCTTCTTGGGATGAAGGCCTAACTTAACCTTCCATTCTCCCTCTTTGTCACACATCAAAAACTAAAAACAAACTCTTCACCATAAGAGTTAACTCTACGTTGTTTACAACCTCATATGTTGTTAACGACTCCACAATAAAGATCTCATATTCTTCATTGCCACCTAAGCTCCCCCTTGAGCTCTACTTCACTTCACAATGCTCATCCTAGAGCATGCATCAACTTCCCAATGAAACTCCCATTCATTGTATTCAATGCTCCCCCTTGAGCAGTAATCTTCTTCACAATGCTCATCCAAGAGCATTTTTCACTTTAATAATGAAGGTCCGATCCCCTTCATTAATCCAATGCTCCCCCTTGAGCAGTAAACTACTCTACAATGCTCATCCGAGAGCATTTATCATCCTAGTAATGAAGATAACCAGTATTCCATTGTTCCCTAATACTCGATCCTGAGTATTATCCATCACGAAGGTTTAACCCCCTTCCAAGGTCCTTCAAGATAAATTTCCATGCATTCAAGGAGTAATGCCCCCTAAAGATATGGTTAAACTTCTGTCATTGCACCAACAATGACTTGGAGTTCCTAAACAGTTAGGAAAATCAAAACTTGACGTTTTGAGGTTCAAGATTCAATAGTGAAACTAACCCCAACCTAAACTTCACCTAAGTCTACCTTAACCAATCCATACTTACTTTCATCATGAAAATTCCCCCTAAATGTATATAAGTGTATTCCAAAGAGTTAGGAATGGTTAATGACCCTTGAAAATCAAAACTTGAAGTTTTGAGGTTCCAAAATTCGAAATTGAACTTAAACCCCATCCTAAACTTCACTTTGATTTATCTTAACCAATCCATACATGTTTTCATCAAGAAAACTCCCCCTAAATGTATACAAATGTATTTCAAGGGATTCGGAATGGTTATTGGAACTTGAAGTGGCTTAATGTGCTGAAATAAGGCTTTTCTAGTCATAATCAGACTTCCCAATCGATTGAAGTTGGGACTCAATCGATTGAAGCTACTTCAATCGATCCATTGATCGATTCCGCAAGCTACTGCTTGCAGAAATTCCCTCTGAATCGATCGGCTGATCGATCCAGCCTGGGTTAATTTATCGGTTGATCGATCCACTGACCCTCTGTTCACGGGAATTGGCTTCCCAATCGATCGACTGATCTATTAAAACCATCCCAATCAATCGGCTAATCGATCAGGTTTCTGATTTTTCTGAAATTTAATTTCAGCGAAATTCAGAAACTCCCCAAAAATTCTACAAAATTACAAAAATCATGAAAATTTATGTAGATACTCTTTAGGGTATACTCTATCAGGGAAAAATAGTTTTATATGAAAATACTTCTTATTTTCAAAGATTGACACAAATTTGAAAACTCTTGAAAACTTTAATGTTTTCTCCTAGTTTGTGTCTAACTTTTCAATGATGAATACTATCAAAAGATAGTCTTCACCAAAGTTTGCAAAAGCCTTTTAAAATCATTTTCAAAACCAATATCCAACCATGTTCCTTGGGCTTCAAGGATCTGGATCAGTCCTGCAGAGCCTATAAAAGAAGCCTCAGGAAGCAGCTTCAAACATCATCTCGAACAGAACATCCTGTGCACTTGTATGCTGCTCCGAACGCTCAAACGACGCTCCGCTTCTCCGACAACTGACGACGAACTTCCGTCATCTTTTGTGTTGTCGGTATTGTAACTCTTTTCAGCACTTGTATTTTTTAAGTTGTAAAAGATATACGCGATTATAGTTGTTGTCAAAGTAAACGCTCAACGAGCGTGGGCCTTGGAGTAGGAGTCACCCTAGGCTCCAAATCAAGTAAATCTTGGTGTCTTTTGCTGTGTCTTGTTTAATTTTCGCTGCTCTTACTCGAATTTCTGAATACGAACATGTAAAAGCCACGAGCGCTATTGACCCCCCCCCCCCTCCCCTCTAACGCTTCTCGATCCAACAATTGGTATCAGAGCGAGGTCGCTTTGATTTGGTGTAACCACCAATCAAGCAAATTTTTCATGGTGTTTTTCAACCTTTTCGGAGTCAATCGGAATAGGTATTCTTACCGTCTTCCGATCTAGTTTTTCGTAATCAGATTCTTGTCTCGAAGTCAGTGCAACACCACTCGAGACCGTCTTTTATTCTTGTTTTAAACCGCGCTGCTAATCCAGGAACTATTCCTGGGACAAGTTTTTTGTTTGATTTGTGTGCAAGTACTATCGTAAATTTTCATGGCTCTGCAAGAAGGGTATAGCACTGCTCGCCCACCGCTCTTCACCGGAGATGACTTCGGTTACTCGAAGGGCCGAATGGAAGCGTATCTCCAGACTCACTTTGAAGTCTGGATGATCGTCAAAACCGGCTTTGAACTACCAACTGACGGCGCTGACAAGCCAATACCTTGCGAGAACTGGGATGTAGCCCTAATCAAGAAGGTAGAAGCAAATGACAAAGTGGCATGCACCCTCCAGTGTGGCCTGACTAAGGAAGAACTCAACAGAGTAGAACCTTTCTCAAATGCAAAGGAGATGTGGCAAATGCTGATCGAACTACACGAGAGTACATCAGACACAAAGATAAGCAAGAGAGACATTATTTTAAATAAACTATATAACATTAAATTGTAGGAAAATGAAACGGCAAGCCAACTGCATGCCCGCATACAAGACCTATTGAACGAACTCCACGCAATCGGTCAAAGGGTGGAGAACCGCGACATATTGAGGTATGCCTTAAACGCCTTTCTGAGGAATACCTTGTGGGCATCCATGGTTGATGCATACAAGATTTCTAAGGATCTCTCTTCAATCAAGTTAGATGAGTTATTTGCATAATTTGAATTACATGAACAGATTAACTCACGTCCGGCTGAGAAGGGTATAGCTTTGGTTGCAGGTACAAGCAAAACCCAGGAAGCTAAAGCAAAGCGCAGAACCAAACCGGAATCAGAAGAAGAACCAGATTCGGACGACGATGACGATGAGCTCACGGCCGAACTCGTCAACCTAGTGAGGAAACTCTACAGAAAGAAGAGGGGCTTCAACAAGAAGGATGTCAAAAAGGTAATCCAATCCAAGCAGGCCTAACCAAAGGTGAAGTTCGAGATGACGTGCTACGGATGCAACCAAAAGGGGCATATCAAGGCCAACTGCCCGAATCAAAAAGATGCGAAGAAACCAAGAAGGAAGAAGGCCCTGAAAGCGACTTGGGACGAGTCTTCTTCGGAAGAGTTCGACGGCGAAGAACTCGAACAGACGAGTTTCCTTGCAATGACGGCCTGAGACCAAATCAATGAATCTGGAAGCGAGAATGAATCAGAAACTGAATTCGAGAGAAGCCACGGATCTATATCCGTTTTTGAAGGGCCGAACTCCTCTGTAAGTAAATTTCATTTGTATAATTTAATAAATTACTTAATGCGTAAACTAGCTAAGTCTAATGTTCGGATCAAGTCACTTCTAAAGGAAGTAACATCCCTTAAAGAAGTGACTAATACAGAATCCTTGGCTGACTTTGTTCAGACTGGAACGTCAACTTAAGTCCAAAAAATTGAGGAAGAGAACTCCAACCTGAAAATTCAAGTCAAGGATTTGAAGACTACATTGGAACAGTTTACACTGGATTCCAAGAATCTTGATTTGATTCTTGAAAAATAGAAAATCGTATACAATCGATTCGGACTAGGATTTAAAGCTAAAAAGAAATATCGGTCTTATTTATCGTTTGTTAACAGACCGAATAGAAAGATAGTCCAAGCATGGGTACCTAAGTCCAACTTGGTCAATCAAGTTGGACTTGGTCAATATTTGGTCCCCAAGGATCAAATACGTTACCTTGATAGACCATATCGAGGCTATGATCCAGGGGGATCCAATAGAAAAACGATCTTAATAAATAGATAAAATTGCTTGATGTTTGTTTACTTTTTTTGTAATAAGCATGTTTAGACTAGGATAGATTAAGGACCTAGGCGTAATTTATACTTGTTTAGTTAAACTTAGGGATTTCAAGAGGGAAATTAAATATATATTTTCTTTGAAAGACTCTGTCTAGAAGTGGTGGATGATCTCATACCCAAGAAGGCCTAGTGCCTCGCCACAACCTGGGAGTCAATCTTCGAAATGTATATTTAATTAACCAATTGAAAAACCTAAGTTTAACTCAAATGTAAATTAATCCATAGAAATAATCTAAATTAAGATAACCATCTCACAAAGCTATTCAAAGTTCCCTGATTGATAACTTAGAATCGGGTGAGATGGATCTAGGTTGAACTTAGTCAATTTTAACTAAATAGATTTAACTAAACTTAATTAATAATTTTAAATAAATAAACTTAACTAACTTAATTAATAATTTAACTTAATAATTAATTAACTTAATTAACTTAAATAATCAACTAAATTTTAACTAACTTAATCACTTTTAATTGAAATTAACTTAATCAGCTAAATAGAATAAATTAACTTAAACCAATTAACTTAATAAACTATCTTACAAACACCCATAGGAATACCATGATTGATCATCTAGACTGGGTGAGATGGAACATTAAGTTAATTTCAGTCAAACTATCTTCTAAATCCATCAAATTGACCCAAATCAAATACTTTATGTAGGAATATAAAGAATTAAATCAATGGACGCTAGATAGTGGATGCTCCAGGCACATGACTGGAGACAGACTGAAATTCACTAAACTGAAACTCAAGAACCTAGGGTCGGTTGCGTTCGGCAACGACGAAACCCTTAAGGTAATCAAAATAGGTAATATCCAATTAAATTCCGATTTATATATTCAAAAAGTATTATTAGTTGAACAATTTAGTTTCAATTTACTTAGTATTAGCCAGTTATGTGACTCAGGATACTCAGTCATTTTTTCAAAAACTGAATGCATAATTAAGAATATTAATAATCCTGAAATCACACTTAAGGGAATTAGGAAAAGGAATATTTATACAATAGACCTACCTACCTCCTCACAAGAGTGTCTATTGACACAACAAGAGGAAACCTAGTTGTGGCACAGGAGACTGGGTCACACTCATACTAGACTCATTTCAAAAATGAGTCAAAATGGTTTAGTTAGAGGTCTGCTTAAATTAAAATTTATTGAAAATTCAACTTGTGATGCTTGTCAATAAGGTAAACAAATCAAGTCAAACCATAAGTTAACCAACCTAAACAGAACAAATTCAATACTTGAGCTCTTTCACCTAGACTTGTTTGATTCATACAGAGTCAAGTCACTAAGCAAAAATCAATATTGCTTAGTAATAATCGATGACTACTCAAGATTTACTTGGATAAAATTCATAAAAACTAAAGATGAAACCTTTGAAGTTTTTAAAATCTTTTGCAAATTAATAGAAAATGAAAAAGACACTCAAATAAAAAGAATTAGAAGTGACTATAGGGGAGAATTTGAAAACCATAAATTTATTGAATTTTGTGAAATTAATGGCTATAAACATGAATACTCATGCTCTAGGACCCCCCAACAAAATGGTCTAGTAGAACAGAAAAACAGAACCCTACAAGAAGTCGCTAGGATCATGTTGAATGAATATAAACTATCTAACCAATTCTGGGCTGAGACAATTAATACAGCCTGCTATATACAAAATAGAATTTTACTTAATAAATATCAAAATAAACCACCTTATGAAATATATTATAATAAAATTCCTAACTTAAACTATTTAAAAGTATTTGGCTGTAAAGTATTTATTTTAAACACCAAAGACTATTTAGGAAAATTTACATCAAAAATAACCCCAGGAATATTCTTAGGGTACTCAATAACTAGTAGGGCATATAGGGTTTATAACAAAAATATCCTAAAATTTGAAGAAACCACAAATATAATCTTTGATAAAGACTTACCAAATGTAGTAAATGAAAATATCAATATAGAAAATATTAACTCAAGAAATTTAGAAGATGATGAAGAAATTCCACTTGAACCTAGTGAATTACAAGAACCAATTACTGACTCAACTATAAGACCAACAAGAACAAATACTAATCACTCATCTGACCAAATTTTGGGTGATCCAACTCTAGGAGTCAGAACTAGGTCATCCTATAGGAACCTAAGCCAAATAGCCCTGATTTCCAAAATTGAACCCAAAACTATAGACGAAGCCCTACCCGACCCAGACTGGACACTAGCAATGCAAGAGGAATTAGCCCAATTTGAAAGAAATCAGGTCTGAGAATTAGTATCTAAACCCATTAACAAGACAATAATTGATACTAAATGGGTTTTTAGGAACAAGTTAAATGATCAGGGTGAAGTAGTTAGAAACAAAACAAGGTTGGTAGCTAAGGGGTTCAACCAAGTAGAAGGGTTAGACTATGATGAGACTTATGCCCCTGTAGCCAGACTTGAATCCATTAGGATACTGCCGGCCTATGCAGCACATAAAGGATTCAAGTTTTGTCAAATGGATGTAAAACCCGCTTTCTTAAATGGATTTATCAAAGAAGAGATATATGTAAGTCAACCCCTTGGATTTGAGGACTTAGAAAATCCAAATCATGTCTTTAGGCTAAAAAATACCCTATATGAACTAAAACAAGCACCTAGGGCTTGGTATGAACGTCTATCCAATTATCTAATATCTAAAGGGTTCAACCACGATCAAATAGATCCAACCTTATTTGTAAAAACACTAGAAAATAATATTTTTATAGCTCAAATATATGTAGACGATATAATTTTTTGCTCAACTAATTCCAAATTTTTAAAAGAATTTATCAAATTAATGGAAAATAAATTTGAAATGAGTCTAGTAGGTGAACTTAACTTTTTCCTAGGTCTATAAATTAAACAAACCAAAGATGGAATTTATATTTTTCAAACTAAATACGTTAAGGAATTCATTAGAAAATTTAGAATGGATAATTCAAAAATTATTAATACCACCAATGGCTATCAACATTAAAATTGATTTAGACTTAGAAGGAAAACCAATAGACTTGAAATACTATTGAAGTGCGATAGGAAGTCTACTGTATCTAACTGCAAGTCGACCGAACATTCTTTTTGCAGTAGGTATGTGTGCAAGATATCAATCTTGTGCAAAAGAGTCATACTTAACCTACGTTAAAAGAATACTTAGGTATATTAAGGGAACCCTAAATGTAGGATTATAGTACCCTAGTTCTTGCACCCTTGATCTAACAGACTATTCAGACTCAGACTATGCCGGGTGTAAGCCAGATAGAAAAAACACAAGTGGTAGCTGTCAATTTCTAGGTCAGTAACTAGTAAGTTCGTCAAGCAGAAAGCAACACTGTGTTGCTTTATCTACCATTGAAGCTGAATATATAGCCCTAGGTGAATGTGCATCTCAATTATTATGGATGATGCATACCCTAAAAGACTATCAACTAGAATATCAGAAAACAAATAATATAAGTTCAATTAATCTAACCAAAAACCCAATTCACCACTCAAGGACTAAACATATAAAAGTAAAGCACTACTTTGTAAGGGATCACGTAGCTAAGGGTAATATTGTACTTAACTATGTTGAGTCAAATCAAACCTAGCTGACATATTCACAAAGCCCTTACCTGAACTTGAGTTCAGTTCACTTAGAAGACAAATAGAGATGTGCTTAGTAGAATAGAACTTGCTTACTATATTTTCTCAACTTGTTTTCAAAATTGATTTTAAAATCCTAGGAAAAATATTTCAAAATTCCTCTTTTGTTAGTTTTCCAAAACTTTGGTTTAGCCCAGGAATTTACCCCTAGAAATCATGTACCCCTAGTTTCAGCCAGAGCATCTCACAAGCACCCTAGGGTTAACTTGCTTGTGTTTGAAAACACTTAGAATGGTGTGAGATGCATAGGGTACTGCCTGGACTTCAGTATGCTTATGTCTGTGCATCGACATAAGTCTGGGATATAAATACCTAACTTACATTAATCAAGTTAAGTTATCCAGACTTAGTCAAATATAACTGGATCACTAACTTAACTTGACTAACCAAGTGAAAACTGTTACCTTCTAGGTAAACAACTAGTAGCTAATGGTTAGACATGTGGCCAAGAAAATTAAGTATTGAGCTTTATTTTTTTTACTCATGCTTGGACTATAGGACTTTTGAATGTGTTTTGTGAGGGTGGCCTTAGCTAAAATTATTTAAATCAAGCTAAATTTAAATAAACTTTTTAACCCTAAAAGAGTTCTTTTCTAGAAGATTTTTTTAACATTTTATACTTTAAAGTTTTATCATCTATTTTTACAAACTTTTTAGCTAAGTTACTTTTCAAATCAAAACTTTCCCTTAGCTAAATCTATTTCTAAAATTAAGTTTTGAGATTTTGAGTTCACTTTACCATCCTCTAAAAAGCTAAGTGTTCTTGCAAAAAGCTTTTCAAATTTAACTAAGTATTTTTCAAAAGCTTTTTAAATTTGGCTAAGTACTTTTTCAAAGAATTTTTCAAAATTGGCTAAGGACTTTAAATTTGACTAAGTATTTTTCAAAAGGTTCTCAAAATTTACTTTAAAAGAAAAAAGTTTTTTTTTAATAATAAAACTTTTTTATGTCAATTAGCTGAAAGTGTTACAAGGAAATTTAATCTAAGTGTTTATCAAAGTATTTCTAATTCTCTATTTAAACGACCATTGATCTATTTCTTTATTTTTCTCTACTTTCTTGCTTATTTTGATATATGGCAAAGGGGGAGAGTATAAGAAAATTCAAAAGTATAAGAAAATTCAAAGAGAAGCTTTTATTAAGGGGGAGTTCTTTTTTGCTTGTCCGGGGAGTTCTTTTTTTGCTTGTCCTATTTTTATACTATCTTTGAAAATCCTTAATAACATTGTTTTACTTAACTTTGAATTATCGTTGCCATAATCAAAAAGGGGGGATTGTTGGTGTGGGAAGCATCCGACGATCGAACCCAAGTTTTGATAATGGCAAAGGGATTCAAAGTTAAGTTGTTTTATTATCTAATATGTGTGAATAAGGTTTTCTAGGAAAGTCCTAATTGCGGTTAGGCAGGTGGAAAATCCTAGGGGGTGGTAACTCTAGGTCCTAGGGGGTGGTAACCCTAGGTGGAGGAAAACTCTAAGGGGCGGCAACCTTAGGTCCTAAGGGATGGTAACCCTAGGTGGTGGAAATCCTAAGGGGGGTAACCATAAGTCCTAGGGGGAGGTAACCCTTGGTGGCAAAAAATTCTAGGGGGTGGTAATCTTAGGCGGAAAGTCCAGTAGGTCTGGAGGACCTGACTAGCATCAGGTATGCTCTCCTGAGTGGAGTAGGTGAGGGCGCGTTCCCCAAAAGAGGGAACAGTAGGCGTCGGTTCGACTTAGGGTTTCCGGTCGGAAATCCGAAGTCAGAACCGGACAGTCCGAAGACTGTCAAACTTCTTTTTCTAATATATTATCTGTTATGTTCTAACTCTATTTTGCAGGAGACTAACATTTTGTGCAGGAGTAGAATTGACCGGGATCGGTCAACCGAACGTTTGGATAGGTCGACCGAACCCCCAAAGCAGCAGGACGGATTTCCAACGAGTGGACCGGGCTTGACCAGGAGATCGGTCGACCGAACCTGGTTATCGATCCACCGAACTAGAGATAGGAATTGACCAGATCGAAGCGGAGCGAGAGGATCGGGTGGATCGGATGAGGAGAAGATCATCTAATCGGTCGACCGAACATGGGGATCGGTCGACCGATCCGTCTTGGATCAAACCTGATCCAGAGCTTCAAGAATCTGGATCAGTCCTGCAGAGCCTATAAAAGGAGCCTCGGAAAGCAGCTTCGAACATCATCTCGAACAGAACATCCTGTGCACTTGTACGCTGCTTTGAACGCTCAAACGACGCTCCGCTTCTCCGACAACTGACGACGAACTTCCCTCATCTTTTGTGTTGTCGGTATTGTAACTCTTTTAAGCACTTGTATTTTTTAAGTTGTAAAAGATTTACGCGATTATAGTTGTTGCCCAAAGTAAACGTTCAAAGAGCGTGGGCCTTGGAGTAGGAGTCACCCTAGGCTCCGAACCAAGTAAATCTTGGTGTCTTTTGCTATGTCTTGTTTAATTTCCGCTGCTCTTACTCGAATTTCTGAATACAAAACGTGTGAAAGTCACGAGCGCTATTCACCCCCCCCCCCCCTCTCTAGTGCTTCTCAATCCAACAGATGTGCCTCTTATAGTACTCAGCCACCTTGACGAGGAGACATTGGGGAGGGGGATGTCATTGTCAACGCATTCATCCTCTATCATGTGTTTGATGGTCTGTGACTCCATCACCACCGCTTCCTCCACCTCGAACACCTCATTGTCCGAGCTCCTCAGTGTGATCATCCTCGTCATGCCTACCACTATCCAAAAACAAAATTGCACGAGAAGATTAAGTGAAGAGAGATCAATAAAGGGAAAACAAGAGGCAAGAAAGTCATGACATAGACGATGGGGTGGGGGAATCAAACGTGAAGTGATTCCTATGTCAAGGTATCCATCGTCGTCACGACCGTCACACATAGGACTGCAAACAAACTGAGCCGAGCTAAGCCAAACTTTGGGATGTTCAAGCTTGTTTGATAAGGTAACCAAGTTGAGCTAAGCTGAGCTTAAAATCAATCGAGCTCTCAATTCAAGTTTGGCTTGAGCTTGGTTCGAGCTTAGCTTGAGCTTGGTTCGAGCTTAGCTTGAGCTTGGTTCCTTTAGATGTTAATTATCGAGCTCCCAATTCAAGTTTATTTGATTGTTTAAAACTTTTAGTTGTTTGATTAGTTATTGAGCTTGATAATTTAAACTTATATGTTTATTTTATTTTATTTTATTTTATTATTTATTTAGTATATTGAAGAGAGTTTTATTAATGAATATGATTTGTGAACATTGTTCACGAAAATTGTTCACGAATATTAACAAGCTGAATATATATGTGTTCAAGTTTGTTTGTTTAGTTTAACGAGTTGTTCAAGATTATTTGTTTAATTAATCTTATGTATATTGAACGAACATAAATAAGCTTTTAACAAACCGAACATCAAATTTATTAACGAATATTTTCATTTACAACCCTAATCACACAACAAGAAGAAATGCAAACTATTTTTATAATTTTATATATTTAACCTTAATTAACCTCCCGGTTAACTTTCTCTACCTCCTACTGAAATGTTCCTTTCCATTCTTAGGGTTTGCCGCAAATACGGAAATACCCACTGAAATCTCTTTATCAGAGTTGGATCCGAGCCAATACAGCGAGTGAGAAGAACAGCCGACGCCTTAGTATGCCGGCGCCGATGGAGACGGAAGCACGCAACGGACAAGTTGGCGGCACAGTGGCGGTGGTGATGGTGCCGCTCACGGCGCAAAGCCACCTCGCGCAGCTGCTCCACCTTTCGCTCTTCCTCTGCTCCCTCCCGGGCCTCGCTGTCCACTACGTCTCCACCACCACGCACGTCCGCCAGGCCACCTCCCGCCTCCACCGTGCCTGGTCCGCCTTCGCCAACGCCATCTCCTTCCACGAGCTCCCCATTCCTCCCTTCTGCAGCCCGCACCCGGATCCCTCCGGCACCAAGTTCCCCGCCCACCTCCAGCCCATGTTCGACGCCTTCGAGCACCTCCGCTCTCCCGTCGGCGCACTCATCCGCTCCCTCTCTGCTTCCTCCCGCCGCGTCGTTGTCATCCACGATCCGCTCGCCTCCTTCGCCGCAGAGGAGGCTGCCGCCCTCCCCAACACCGAATCCTACGTCTTCCACTGCCTCCCCGCCCTGTTCCAGATCCTCTTCACCCGACCCTCCTCCGCACTCGAGCTGAGCCGTGACCACGGCCTCACCCTCCCGTCCTCGGAGGTCATCATCACTGAGGAGTTCGCGGCCTTCGTCCAACGGCAGTGGACCCCTTCCAGGATCGCTCACGCCGCCGGGATTCTCCTCAATACGTGTCGCGCGCTCGAGGGCGAGTTCCTCGACAAGATCGCGCTAGAACCCGATTACTGCAGCAAGAAGCTGTTTGCCATCGGCCCACTGAGTCCGTTGGCCGCAGTCGCCGGCGCCGGCGCCGGCGTGGGCAAGCGTCTGTAAGTGTTCTGCACTATGGTTATCTTTAATTATGCATTTTATTTTCTTTTGAGTTGATTAATGCCATGAAATCTACCATCGACAGAGTGAGCTCTCACGAGTGTTTGGATTGGCTGGACAAGCAACCGCCGGCGTCAGTGGTGTACGTGTCGTTCGGGACGACGACAGCGATGTCCTCGGAGGAGGTGAGGGAGCTGGCGCAGGGGTTGCTGCTTAGCCAGCAGCGGTTCCTGTGGGTGCTGAGAGACGCCGACAGGGGCGACATATTCGCGACGGAAGGGAGAGACGACGGCCAGCAGATGGAGCTGGAGGCGGAATGGGAAGACAAGGTGGGAGAGCGGGGAATGGTGGTGCGCGGGTGGGCGCCGCAGCTGGACATCCTGACCAACCAGGCTACAGGGGCGTTCTTCAGCCACTGCGGATGGAACTCGTGCACAGAGAGCCTCTGCCTGGGCGTGCCGATGGTGGCGTGGCCGATGCACTCCGACCAGCCCACCAACGCCGCGCTGGTGGTGGACTACCACGGCGTGGGCGTCGCCGTACGGGGCGGCGGCGAGGCGATGGGGTCGGAGGAGATCGCGGCGGCCATCAGGCAGGTGATGGTGGGGGAGGAAAGCGAGGGCGTGAGGCGTCGGGCGAGGGAGCTGGGGGAAGCGGTGCGGGCGGCGGTGGCCGACGGCGGAGCGTCGCGTGCCGAGCTGGACGCCTTCGTTGCTCTCATCACCAGATGAAACCCAAGTCAAATTTTCTATTTATCAAATTAAATAAATAGCTAGCAAAATCAAATCCACCGTTTAAGAAGTAATTTATCAAGTACTTAATCTGATGCCAATCGATTCGAGGTGGTCCATTTTCTATTCCCATTTTCAGATCGCTAGCAATTAAATTTCTGTTGTCCTCTTTTCCTAAAGTTTTATAGTCCCTTCTAGTCAGATAGTTTTTCATCGGGTTGATTTTTATCGGAGTTTGTTGGGTCTGTAATTGATCGAGTCACTTCTTGATCGAATAAGTCAGGGGTCGTCAGTTATGGAATTGGGGCAAGAAATCCAAGATACGCCCGACCTCGGAGGAACTCAATGGAATGATGAAGATCGAAATCCAGTCACGAGCAAGTAAAAATGATAAATCAGTTAGTGTATTAGTTCTGAGGACATCTATTCGACTCAAATAAATTTTTTTATAAGTTATCAGGATAAGTTAAAACAATGTGAAGCTAAGTATTTTTTAATTACACGCCCTATTCAAAAGAAAGACTCTAAAGTCAAAGATAATTTAAATATATTACGTGACACACTAAAAGAAGATTGTGACCGTAGCGCAAAATTTGGAATTGGGCTGAAGACAGATCTTGTCGTTACTCTTTTTATTTTTCTTTATAATTTTTTTATAAGTTAGGCACCAGATATTCAGAACGTGCACGTCGTCATAACGTGCCCCGTCCACTCCTCCATTGAACCAAAGGCACGCCCTTATAATAATGTTGAACTAGCTAACTTATAATAACATCACATGGATGGTTGATCTATAAAAAAAATACTAGGGCAGATCTTCAGAATATTTAAATCAGTTTTTTTTCCCTAAATCCTGTATATAAATTTTTGAAATACCTAAATCATATACCATAATTTTAAAATTATCAAATCTTATACTCACTTCACATTTTATCCTCATCCTCAAATCAATCTGATTAGAAAAAAATAAGTCGATTAATTTTTTTAGTCGAATTGATTTCTTTCTATGCATTAAAAAAATCTATGATAAAATCGGTCAATAGACTTAGAGACATCGGAATGATATGAAATCAGTTCCTATATACTTGTCTAACTATCCTGAATGTAAAAAATGCATATTAAATATCAATTTAACTTAATATATTGAGAACAGTGATTTTTTAAATATGAATATGTTCAGAAAACTAATTCGTGTTCAAAAAATCACTACTCTCAATATATTACATCAAATAGATGTTTGATAGTATTTTTACAATCAAGAAAATAGGAAAACTATATGAACATATAGAAACTGGTTTCATATCATTTCGAGATCTCTAGGTTCATCAGTCAGTTTTGGCCAAAATAGGCTAATGGGCCTAGAGACCTCAAAATGACATGAAACAAATTTCTATATATTCGTGTAGTTCTCTTGATTGTACAAATGCTATCAAAAATCAATTTGACCTAATATATTGAGAGCAGTAATTTTTTAACATAAATTTATTTTTCAAACATATTCATGCTTAAAAAATCACTACTATCAATATATTGGCTCAAATTGATATTTGAGGGTATGGATATAATCATAAGAACTAGAAGAACTTATAGAATCTAGTTTCGTTTCATTTCGAGTTCTCTATGTCCATCAACTGATTTTAGCCAAATGAACTTATAATTAATTTTATTTAGGTTTATTTTGCCATAGTTTAAAAAAAGATCATTATGCTCGATATATTATGTCAAATTGATGTTTGATAGTATTTTTAAAATCAAGAGAACTATGTGAATACATAAGAACTGGTTTCATGTCATTCCAAAGTCTCTAGGTCCATGAGCCGATTTTGGTCGAAACTAACTGTGGACTTAGAGATCTCGAAATGACATGAAACTTGTTCTTATATATTTGTGCAGTTTTCCTGATTATAAAAATGCTATCAAATATCAATTTGACCTAATATATTAAGAGCAGTGATTTTTTAACACGAATATATCCGAAAAATTAGTTTGTGTTCAAAAAATCATTGCCCTCAATATATTGTGTCAAATTGATATTTGATAGTATTTTTACAAATAGGAGAACTAGACGAATAAATAGGAACTGATTTTATGTCATTATGAGGTTTCTAGGTTCATTAGTCGACTTTGATCGAAATCGACTAATGTATTTTTTGAACAGCAAGAAATTGATTCGATTAGAAAAAAATCAGTCGATTAATTTTTTTTCCCGCCGAATTGATTTGAGGATGAGGGTAAAATAAAAAGTGAGTATATGATTTAGTAATTTTAAAATTATAATAAGTGATTTAAATATTTTAGAAATTTATCTATGGTTCAATAAAAAAAATTTATTTAAAGGGTAGAAGTAGGGCAAATCTTGAGAATATGTATAGTTTGGCATGGTTTATAAAGTCGTAGGTAGGACGCAATTGTAGGACCCGAATTTGATATAGGATCGATTTGGGGTCAAAAATAAACTCGTCGGGATCTAATTATGTAATCCGATGATATCAAAAATCTTTAAAATTTAATTAATATTTGAAAGGATGATAAAATTTGACTAACCCAATTTAATTAAAAAAACTTTTTAGAATAAATTAAATCAGATTAATAATAATAATATTATTAATGATAATATATATATTTTATTTATTTATATTTTAAAATAAATATATATATATATATATATATATATATATATATATATATATATATTTTAATGTGAATAATTTGACTAAGATTTGAGGAAGTCTATTTAAACAATATTATTTAAGTTAGGAGTTGATGTTGGTCCTCGGACGACAAGTAAAAAGAGGTGAATTGCCAAGAAAATATAAATATACCCTTTCCGACACTTTCAACTTTAGATTAGAAAAACACTTTAATAAATGAAACTGCAATGTATAAAAATAAGTATGAGATAAAAAGATTTACTTGATTTATAATCGGAGAGGTTGCTAATACAAGGCAAATGTAATTCAACTAGAAAACTCCTTCTTCGAGACAAGTTGGAGACGGAGAAGCCTCGTACAGGACGTTGACAGCACAGAAATAGTAAAGAATAGGAAAGAATTCGAGTACAGAGAAAGTGTATTACTAAATTATTGAGACTAAGACTCTATTTATAACATACTGGTCAAATCTGACGTGACACGATCTTGGCACCTAGCCCTATCCGAGTGCCCCCAGCGTGGCAAGCTCTATCTCCACGTAACGACCTTCACAACGATGTGAAGATAACATTTTATTCACTCCCGGCTGCTCGGACCTGCTCCGGGCGCCCAAACTACTACTAACGTGGATCCAAAATCGATCCACTGCGTCGAGGCGCCCTTTCAACACCAAACTGGTCCGGGCACTTGGACCATCTTGTCCAGGCGCCCAGACAATCCAAGTTAGTGCCCTGATCAGTCAACTTCGTGTTGACCGTCCGACGCCTTCTCCTCGAGCAGGCTTCTTCTCTGGTTGCTTGGGTGATGCTCTGACCTTCTCTCCTTGAGCAGTCTTCCGTTCCAGCTTCTCATCCCTTAGAAACGCCGCGTGCTTCCTTTTTGTCCACTAGCGTACTCTTCTGCAGCACCTTGTTGTTAGAGTGTATACTGAAAGCCTAAGCTTTTGTAAATATTTATTTTGAATAAAGAATCACATTTGGTCAAATTATCTACATTTATTTGTAGTTGTTCAATTAATTTATATTGTAGATAACATAGTATGTGGTGTCACATACAGAAGATAATGTTATCAGTACCTTATAAATTATAAACAGTAGCTCACGACCAAAATGGAAAGGAACAAACCATTGGAAGGTCGTAGTGTAATTAGGTATTAGTTTATCTTAACTATATAATTACACTAGTACACTTTGAGTGTATTGAGTAGGACCATCAGAGGTCGTTTCTTTTATACTGACTTTATAAAGCAACAAAGACCTCAGTTATTATGGAAGTGTGTGCTCTTAATCCTAATATAATAACAAGCACATATATTTGATATTTATTTCTTTAATTTATCAATGGGTGAGATTTAGTTTGATAAATCAATAAACCCGATAAGTTGGGAAATGATATCACTTATAGTGTGTGTTGTTGATTATAGAAGGAAACTGTGTCCTAGTGATCTAGGTTGATAATGTCCCCAAGAAGAGCTCATAAGGATTGTCCTGTTAAACCCTGCAAGTGGACTTAATCCGACATGACGATAATGTTGAGTGGTACTATTCTTGGACTAAGATATTAATTAAATGAGTTGTCAGTAACTCACTTAATTAGTGGGCATTCGACATCTTAAACACAGGGAGACTAACATACACATAATAAGAAGGAGCCCAAAAATGTAATTTGGGATTGGTGCGGTAGTTCAATAATAGTTCTCTAGTGGAATGAATTATTATTGATAAAATTAAGTTGTGTGTTCGGAGTGAACACGGGATGCTTAATTTTATCGGGAGACCAAAACCAATTCCTCCTCTCGGTCCCTATCATAGCCTCTTATTTATAGAGTACTATACCCACCTATACCCACCTTCATACCCATGGTGTAAGGGCCGGCCAAGCTAGCTTGTGGATCAAGCTAGGGCCGGCCAAACCTTGGTCTATGGGTGGCCGGCCCTAGCTTGAACCCAAGCTTAGGTGGCCGACCCTATTAAATTAAAAAAGAATTTTAATTTTAAAATTTTCTTATGTGAAAGATATAATTTATTAGAGAGATTAAAAATTAAAATATCTCTTTTATAAGGATCTACAAAAGATTAAAGAAAGAGATTAAATCTCTTTCATTTTAAAGGAAATTTTATTTTTTTTTAAATTTCCGAAGACAAATAAGAAATTTTAATTGTTGATTGAAAATTACCTTGTTTGCTCTCCATGAGGTGGTCGGCCATGACATGAAGGTTTAGGAAATTTTGTTTAATTTTTCTTAATTAATTCATGTCAAGGAAAGTTAAGAAAATTTTATTGTAATTAAATTTCCTTATTTGCCAAAGCTAAGGATTATAAAAGAGGGGGGTTTTGGGAGCCTTCAAGGTGAACAACCTCTATTATTTTCTCCCTCTTTTCTTCCTTGGTGTGGCCGGCCTCCTTCTTTTCTCTTCTCTCCATCTTGTGGCCGAACCTCTCTTCCTCCTTGGAGATCAAGTGGTGGCCGGATTTTAGCTTGGAGAAGAAGGAGAGAAAGCTTACATCCCTTGGAGCTTGGTTGGTGGAAAAAGATCTTCATCTTTTGGAAGCATAGTGCTTGGCCGAAACTTGAAGAAAGGAGAAGAAGGTGCTTTGGTGGTTTCTCATCTCGGAAGATCGTTGCCCACACAACGTCCGAGGTTAGAAGAGGAATACTGTAGAAGACCTAGAGGTTTTTGCTTGCAAAAGAAAAGGTATACTAGTATTTAATTTCCGCATCATCCTAGTTTTATCTTCATGTAAAAATACCAAATACAATAGGCATGCGATTCTAGTATTTTGAATTTATTTTCGATGTTGTGTTCTTTTATTTTTCTTTTCCTTGTGATTTGATTGTTCTTTTCGATTGACCTAAAGTTATTTAAGGAAATTAAATATTAGCTTTCCTTAAAAGGCTTTGTCTAAGCGGTGGTGGTTGTTCTCATATCCAAGTAGGCCATGTGCCTCGCCATACAGTCCTGGAAGCCAATTTTGAAAATTAATATTTAATGGAATTAATAACCTAGGTGATTTGGATCGAACATGTTAAGTTCCGCAGGAGATCCAAGTCTAAACCTAAAAGAACAAGTAAATTAAACTTTGGATCAAATGTGTTAAGTTCCGCAGGCGATCCAAGTTTAATTTAAAAGAACACATGGTAGCTAGGAAAGGTTCAGACCTTTGTACAAAATTTTTGTATAGTGGAACCATTAGGTTTTCCGAGTAGCAACTAACAATTGGTATCAGAGCTAGGGTTTTGCCTCTGTGTATTTGGTATTAGTTTAATTATGCACATGTCATACATAATTTAGGCAGGTTAATAGTAGGATGTGCTAACTTTGTGGATGCAGGATCCAACTATTATGACTTATAGTTATTATGTGTGTGATTGGACCCTTGGACATGTCAAGGGCATTTATTGTGTGTGCATGATTGTATTATAAAATACAGCAGGAGCTGTATTTAGTTTTATTAGGATTTTATTTTTGATCTAGTTACATGTACATTCCTTTTATGGAATATAGGATCGATAGATGTAAATTTTATTTTATGTTCGATCTAGTTTACATGTACATTTCTTCGAGGAATATAGGATCGAAAAATGTAAAATTCTATTTTTGTCGCGGATCAAATTTTGCAAGGCGTGGAACCTTTTGAGGACCAGAGGCGCAGCGGAACAAGGAGCAAGATGGATGCGACAACTAGAACCGGTGGCAGTGGCCAAAGATGGCAGCAGCTAGGGTTGACGACATACGGAGGACAACAATAGATAAAAGCCATAATAGTTGAAAATTAGTTTTTCTATTTATTGCTTTTATATTGTGTTGTGTGTTCATGTTAGTATACATGTTTAGTAGGCTAGCATAGTCAAAATTCCTCACTTTAAATAACTAAGTGGGAGAGGGATTTTAAATAAATTCCACGGTCTCCATTACTGGTTTGTAAGTGATGCAAACAAGCTTGCGCATTGGCTCTGAGTGCCTTCCTCCATATCGGATGAGCTTGTTTGTGGATCACTAGAACAAACTTCCATTTTGGATGACTATAGGAAGTTAATTAAGAGTGTGTGATCTTCCCCATCGGAAGGGGCATAATCTTATTAATGGACTTAGTGTCAAGTAATGGTATACACTTAGGCACATCTAATAGTATCCTCCCCATCGGAGTCATTACTATTATTCGTGTGACCAAAGGAAACCAACTATTAATTTTATTTGTCAAAAAGTTAGGTTGACAAGATAATAAAATTAATGGGTTAAACCCTCCTTTTACAAATGTTGAATTTGTATACGTCCACACTATCATGGCATACAAAATTCACGGTGTTTTGAGGTGTTGGTTAATTTAAAATAGTATTGTTTGAGGAATCAATATTATTCTAAATTTAGAGTTCTGACCAAAAGTTATTTGTGATTCTTAGGATGACTTTCAACCCACTGGCCATCATACTAAAAGAGAACAGACTTACTGGTCCTAACTACATAGATTGGAAAAGGAACCTGGACATTGTTCTTACTGCTGAAAGTTATAAGTTTGTACTGACTGAACCTTGCCCTGATACACCCAATGGTGAATCTACCCAAGAGGAGATTGAGTATCATAGGAAATGGGTAAAAGCAGATGAGATGGCGCGGCGTTACATTTTGGCTTCAATGTCAAATGTATTGCAACATCAGCATCAAGATTTACCAACAGCCTATGATATTATGAACAATCTCAAGGAACTCTTTGGTCACCAGGATCGGGCTTCTAGGCAAGAAGCCATGAGAAAGATAATGACAGCCACCATGCAAGAGGGTACTCCTGTGAGGGATCATATCCTAAAGATAATGGCTTATCTGAATGAAATACAAATCCTTGGAGGAGAAATTGATGGGGAAACCCAGATCGATATGATCCTCCAAACGTTACCTAGAAGTTTTGAGCAATTCCGCCTGAATTACAATATGAATAAAAGGGTATATTCATTGGCGGAACTACTGACAGAATTTCGGGCGGCAGAAGGTTTGTTCTGTCATAATTCTCATATTCACTATGCTGAAAATGGTTCTACTTCTAAACCGAAAGGAAAGAAGAAGAAGAAACAAGTTAGCTCAGCAAAGAAAGTGAATAAATCTCAGAGTACAGGACCTAAAGCTGGAATGAAGAAGCCGAAGGGCAAGTGCTTCATCTATAAGCAGTCAGGACATTGGAAGGCGGACTGTCCTCGTAGGAATCAAAACAACAAAGGTATATCTCATGCTCTGGTTGTTGAAACATGTTTAGCGGTGTTATCTACCAGCACCTGGTGTGTAGATACAGGAGCCACTGATCATGTCTGCAATTCCTTACAGGGGTTCCAGGAAACCCGACGACTATCTGAAGGAGAGATTACCGTCTACATGGGCAATGCTACTAAGGTGGCGGCTGTTGCAGTGGGAGACGTCTACTTATCTTTTAATAGAAATAGAAATTTGGTTTTAAGAAATTATCTTTATGTACCCAGTTTTAGAAAGAATTTAATTTCAGTTTCTAAACTGTTTTTGGATGGATATTCAGTTTCCTTTAGTAACGATGTGGTTATTAAGAGAAATAAAGTGATTATCTGTTCTGGTGCATTGATTGGCAATTTATATACTTTAAATCTAATTTCTCCCACAAAGCAAAATATGGAAATTAATAACACATCTTCTAACTCAAATAAGAGAAAAGAACCTTCAGAAATGAACCAAGCATATCTTTGGCATCTAAGGCTTGGTCATATTAACTTAAGTAGGATTCAAAGGCTTATAGCCGATGGACTCTTGGGTTCATTAGAGTTGGAAAATTTTCCAACTTGTGAATCTTGCTTGGAAGGTAAAATGACCAAGAGGCCTTTTAAGGCCAAGGGGTATAGAGCAAAAGAAGTGTTAGAATTGGTTCATTCTGATTTGTGTGGTCCTATGTCTATCCAGGCGAGAGGTGGTTTTGAATATTTTGTCTCTTTTAAAGACGATTATTTAAGATACGGATACATTTACCTAATGCACCGTAAGTCCGAGTGCTTTGATAAGTTCAAAGAGTACAAGGCTGATGTGGAGAAACGACTAGGTAAAAGTATCAAGACACTACGGTCTGATCGTGGTGGCGAATACCTCTTAGGAGAGTTTAGGAATTACTTATCAGAGGCCGGGATTCAATCCCAACTGTCTGCACCTGGTACACCTCAACAGAATGGTGTGGCAGAATGAAGGAATATGACTCTTATGGAGATGGTTAGATCAATGATGAGTTATTCAGAATTACCAAATTCGTTTTGGGGATACGCTCTGGAAACGGTAGTGTACATTCTGAACTTAATACCTTCTAAATCAGTTTCTTCTACTCCTACAGAATTGTGGAATGGGCGAAAACCCAGTCTAAGACATATTCGGATTTGGGGTAGTCCAGCACATGTGCTGAAACCAGATGCTGATAAGTTAGAATCTTGTACAGAAGTTTGCGTGTTTATAGGTTATCCCAGAGGAACGAAAGGTGGTTTATTTTATAGTCCTAAAGACCAGAAGGTCATTGTTAGCACCAATGCCCGGTTTTTAGAAGAAGACTATATAATGGATCACAAGCCCAGTAGTAAAGTTGTTTTAGAAGAATTTAGAGAGGGCACGTTTACTTTAGTACCAACAGTACAAGATGAAGTACCACAAGAGACTGCAACACGTGTCACACATGATACACAACCACAGACGGTGCCTCGTCGTAGTGGGAGAGTTGTAAGGGAACCTGAGAGATTCATGTTTTTGGGAGAGTCTTCAGACTTGATCCCGGGTAAACATGAACCTGATCCCTGTACATATGACGAAGCACTCCAAGATATAGATGCAGTATCTTGGCAAAAAGCAATGAATTTTGAAATAGAGTCTATGTACTCTAATAAGGTCTGGGAGCTTGTAGAACCACCCGATGGTATAAAAACCGTTGGATGCAAGTGGATCTACAAAAAGAAAAGAGGGACAGACGGGAAGGTAGAAACCTTCAAAGCTAGGCTTGTTGCGAAAGGGTACACTCAGAAAGAGGGAATCGATTATGAGAAGACCTTTTCACCGGTAGCCATGCTTAAGTCTATCCGGATACTCTTATCCATTGCTGCTCATATGGATTATGAGATTTGGCAAATGGATGTCAAGACAGTTTTCCTTAATGGAAGTCTTGAAGAAAACATCCATATGAAGCTACCAGAAGGGTTCATTGAAAAAGGCAAAGAGCATCTAGCGTGCAAGCTAAATCGGTCCATTTATGGACTGAAGCAAGCTTCAAGGTCTTGGAACATCCGGTTTAATGAAGTAATCCAGTCATATGGATTTATTCAGTGTCCAGATGAGTCTTGTGTATACAAGAAGTGTAACGAAAACGTGGTGGTATTTCTTGTACTATACGTAGATGATATTTTGTTAATTGGCAACAATGTCAAGATATTATCAGACATAAGGGTATGGTTGTCCAAACAATTTGATATGAAGGACTTAGGAGATTGTGCACACATTCTTGGGATCAAAGTTATAAGAGATAGCAAGAAAAGAATGTTGTGTCTGTCCCAAGCTTCATATATAGATACAATCCTTGCTCGTTTTAGCATGCAGAATTCCAAGAAAGGTTTCTTACCTTTTAGGCATGGAGTAGCTCTATCTAAAGAGATGTCTCTGAAGAAATCGAAGGAGATAGAGGACATGAAAGCGGTTCCTTATGCTTCGGCTGTAGGAAGCCATATGTATGCAATGCTATGTACGAGACCTGATATCTGTTTTGCCGTGGGCATGGTTAGCAGATATCAGAGTAACCCTGGACAAGGACATTGGACTGCGGTAAAGCATATATTAAAGTACCTGAGAAAGACTAGAGATTATATGCTAGTTTACCAAGCGGACGATTTGCTTACATGGATTCAGAATTTCAATCGGATAGGGACAATGATAAGTCTACATCGGGCTATGTGTTTACTTTAGGAGGTGGAGCCATTGCATGGGCGGTGTTAAGCGAAATACGTTTGGACTCAACCATGGGCGAGTATGTAGCGACCTCGAGGCGCTAAAGAAGCGGTATGGCTCGGGAACTTTCTAATGGACTTAGATGTGATTCTGGTTTGCCCAAAATCATCACAATTTATTGTGATAATAGCGATTCTGCAAACTCGAAAGAACCACGAGCTCATAAGGCAAGTAAACATATAGGCGTACCACCGATACGAGATATCGTGAGCGAGGAGAAGTTGTCATCGCCATTGCATCAGCAGATAACTGCAGATCCTTTCACTAAGGCCCTTCAGAAAAGCTTTCGATCGGCATGTGGAGGGAATGAGAATCAGATGTATGGCAGCAGATATGGCAGCTTAGTCATTAGTATAAGTGGGAGATTGTTAGAGTGTATACTGAAAGCCTAAGCTTTTGTAAACATTTATTTTGAATAAAAAATCACATTTGGTTAAATTATCTACATTTGTTTGTAGTTGTTCAATTAATTTATATTGTAGATAACATAGTATGTGGTGTCACATACAGAAGATAATGTTATCAGTACCTTATAAATTATAAACAGTAGCTCACGACCAAAATGGAAAGGAACAAACCATTGGAAGGTCGTAGTGTAATTAGGTATTAGTTTATCTTAACTATATAATTACACTAGTACACTTAGAGTGTATTGAGTAGGACCATCAGAGGTCGTTTCTTTTATACTAACTTTATAAAGGAACAAAGACCTCAGTTATTATGTAAGTGTGTGCTCTTAATCTTAATATAATAACAAGCATATATATTTGATATTTATTTCTTTAATTTATCAATGAGTGAGATTTAGTTTGATAAATCAATAAACCCGATAAGTTGGGAAATGATATCACTTATAGTGTGTGTTGTTGATTATAGAAGGAAACTGTGTCCTAGTGATCTAGGTTGATAATGTCCCCAAGAAGAGCTCACAAGGATTGTCATGTTAAACCCTGCAGGTGGACTTAGTCCGACATGACGATAAGGTTGAGTGGTACTATTCTTGGACTAAGATATTAATTAAATGAGTTGTCAGTAACTCACTTAATTAGTGGACATTCGACATCTTAAACACATGGAGACTAACATACTCATAATAAGAAGGAGCCCAAAAATGTAATTTGGGATTGGTGCGGTAGTTCAATAATAGTTCTCTAGTGGAATGAATTATTATTGATAAAATTAAGTTGTGTGTTCGGGGCGAACACGGGATGCTTAATTTTATCGGGAGATCAAAACCAATTCCTCCTCTCGTTCCCTATCGTAGCCTCTTATTTATAGAGTACTATACCCACCTTCATACCCATGGTGTAGGGGCCGACCAAGCTAGCTTGTGGATCAAGCTAGGGCCGGCCAAACCTTGGTCTATGGGTCCCCGGCCCTAGCTTGAACCCAAGCTTAGGTGGCCGACCCTATTAAATTAGAAAAGAATTTTAATTTAAAATTTTTCTTATGTGAAAGATATAATTTATTGGAGAGATTAAAAATTAAAATATCTCTTTTATAAGGATCTACAAAAGATTAAAGAAAGAGATTAAATCTCTTTCCTTATTTGTAGATTGGAAAGATATTTTATTTTTTCTCTTTGTAAATTATTCACATATTGAAAAATTAAAATTATAGAAATTTCTTTTTATCAACCATGAAGGGATTTTAAAGGAAATTTTATTTTTTTAAAAATTTCCGAAGACAAATAAGGAATTTTAATTGTTGATTGAAAATTACCTTGTTTGCTCTCCATGAGGTGGCCGGCCATGACATGAAGGATTAGGAAATTTTGTTTAATTTTTATTAATTAATTCATGTCAAGAAAAGTTAAGGAAATTTTATTGTAATTAAATTTCCTTATTTGCCAAAGCTAAGGATTATAAAAGAGGGGGTTTTGGGAGCCTTTAAGGTGAACAACCTCTATTATTTTCTCCCTATTTTCTTCCTTGGTGTGGCCGGCCTCCTTCTTTTCTCTTCTCTCCATCTTGTGGCCGAACCTCTCTTCCTCCTTGGAGATCAAGTGGTGGCCAGATTTTAGCTTGGAGAAGAAGGAGAGAAAGCTTACATCCCTTGGAGCTTGGTTGGTGGAAAAAGATCTTCATCTTTTGGAAGCATAGTGCTTGGCCGAAACTTGAAGAAAGGAGAAGAAGGTGCTTTGGTGGTTTCTCATCTCGGAAGATCGTTGCCCACACAATGTCCGAGGTTAGAAGAGGAATACGGTAGAAGACCTAGAGGTTTTTGCTTGCAAAAGAAAAGGTATACTAGTATTTAATTTCCGCATCATCCTAGTTTTATCTTCATGTAAAAATACCAAATACAATAGGCATGCGATTCTAGTATTTTGAATTTATTTTCGATGTTGTGTTCTTTTATTTTTCTTTTCCTTGTGATTTGATTGTTCTTTTCGATTGACCTAAAGTTATTTAAGGAAATTAAATATTAGCTTTCCTTAAAAGGCTTTGTCTAAGCGGTGGTGGTTGTTCTCATATCCAAGTAGGCCATGTGCCTCGCCATACAGTCTTGGAAGCCAATTTTGAAAATTAATATTTAATGGAATTAATAACCTAGGTGATTTGGATCGAACATGTTAAGTTCCGCAGGAGATCCAAGTATAAACCTAAAAGAACAAGTAAATTAAACTTTGGATCAAATGTGTTAAGTTCCGCAGGTGATCCAAGTTTAATTTAAAAGAACACATGGTAGCTAGGAAAGGTTCAGACGTTTGTACAAAATTTTTGTACAATGGAACCATTAGGTTTTCCGAGTAGCAACTAACACTCGTCCCTCGCTAGCTGCGTCTTTCACTCGACTTCTTGTGTTTCTAAACTCCTGCACACTTAGACACAAGGATCAAATACAACAGACCTAACTCGACTTGGTTGATCACACCAAAACTATCACAGGATACTTACAATCTCCCCCTTTTTGATGTGAGTAACTCAAGTTAAGCCAGGATAAAACAAAAAAACAAAATAGTAAAATAATTGCAATTAATAATCATGCTATACAATTAATAAGTATGTAAAATTAAAACATTTAATATGCAAAGTAAAATGTACCTCCCCTAAACTTAATCTATAATTCTTCCCATTGATCACATTAAAAATAAGATAAAAATTATAAGGGTTACACAAACAGTGACTAATACTTAAAAAAATTCTAGGATTTTTTTTTTTCAAAAAACTAATTTTTTTACAATTTAAAAGTTAAATTAATTTTTAATAGATAAAAAAATTGAAATTTTTTGTAATCGGTAAACATACTTATCCAAAATAGTAATAAAATTTTCACGAATTAACAAAATTAATATAAGTAGTGATAAATTATTGTTTATAAAAAGATGTATTTTGGAAAAAAAATCTTAATAAATAGATTTTGAGTTCAAAAATTCTTACAACTTTTTTTTCAGTATGTAAAACAAAAGTTTTATCTTTAGAAAAAATAATTTTGTGAAGATTGGTTTTTTAAGAATTTTTAATATTAAAAATTAGTATTATGACAAAAAAAATCATAGAAAATTAAAAAATGCTCAAAAAATTTTGAAAAAATTTCTTTTGACAGAGAACTTGATACTTTAATAAAATAAATAAAATTTTTAGAAATATCTCTATGAAATATTTTTTATTTTAAAGATATGATTTTTATTAAAAAATTATAAAAAAATAATATATTGGTCAAAACATTTCAAAAATTTTCCTTCAATTAAGTGATAAAATCCTTTTTCATAGAAAAATTAAGATCTAATTAATTTCGAAGAGAAAGGATACAAAACAATTTATTTGAAAATTTTGACAATTTTAAGCATGCAAAATTTTTTTTAAAAAATAAAATTAAAACATGCATAAAGATTTAATCTAGGCATGATTTTAGAACTTAATATAGGTTCCTACCTAATAAATTAATCAGAAATTTTTTTGGAATATATTTCTTTATTACTTTTCTGATTTAACCCTTATAGAATCTATAATACCAATTAACCCTGTCACACCCCAGAGGAGTCCCTGTCCGAAGAAATTTCGACAGAACCTCCCCTGTACGGGTGACAATCTGAAGCATTTCTACAGGCATAATATTCCTCAGCCACAGGCGGCTGGATTAATAACAACAAATAAAAACAATTACCACGCAGTTTATATAGATATTCAGCCTCTGGCTGTCACAAAACCAACACAACGGAAAATGACAGAAATCAAATACAACCAAACACAAAACTGCTAGCCGGCTAGGCTTACACAACCAACAACATAACACCCGGAAACAAAACCAGAACACAAATCGAAATACAGAAATTTCATATACCAAGATAAAACAACAGAAAGGCAACGATATGTCTTCTGATGTGATGCGGGGACCAAAAAACAGATGCTCAAGCGACACCATAAATAACTCGTACACGAAAAGATAGTGTCCGGGGTGAGTTCCTGACTCAAAGAAATACCAATAGACATGCCTAGTAAGATATATCTAATAGTAATAAACATGGAATATGACTTCGAATAATATATAGGAAATATACAAGCGAAAAGTAACCAAGGAAGTCAGTACTCACGGGAACTTCTATCACGAACTAAAGGGTCATCAAACCGTCGCAGATGTCTCTGTATGTATGTCGAAAAATGCATCCACAAAACGCGTATAAGTCACGTGAACACAAGCAAATAAATCAATCGTGTGATGACCGTGCACTCTAACATCACTGCTCCTTAACAGGTCGAGTGGACGGAATCTTTGTCGAGTACTCATCCTCGACCCCAAATCATAAATGGGGAGCTCGATGCTCTCATCTCCCTGACACGATAACGGGAGGATATCTCTGACTACCACGTGAGTCACGACCAACGGAGCCAAACGAGTCCACCGCCTGCCGGAGCCAAAGAGCAGAACCGCCACACACCTCCCGATAAACCACTAATCCACGAGTGGTGGTGTGTGCGATACGTATGGCGATGGACTCAACCATGAGTGGAGCCGATAATCGAGACGTCTGATCGTGATCGTGACATTAAGCATAGCAAACCGATCAACATAACCATATCCATATATACAAAATGAGTATTGTAAAATCGATGGTCACATACTAAGATCTAGAGTACACAGATAGAATATCAAAAACCTATGTCCTGAATATAATAAGTATGGAATATCCTGATCAGCATAGAAAAATCCATATATACATAATATGAGTACCACAGTATCAGTAGGTCAAATCCACGGATCTAGGGTATACAGGTCCTCTATGGTATAACAACCTAGATCCTAAACATATCCCCCTTCCATAGCATATGTTCCAACAATATGCACAGATCAAAGCCACAAGGTCTAGGTACACGAATCATATATGATATACCAATAGAAATACACAATCCAGGCATGGCATAAAAACCTAAGTATCAGATAATTTGGATACACATGCCAGAAACAAAAATCCAGAGCCTAATCCTAACCTCAATAAAGCATGGTATGTCACTCTAGAAACTGAGATACTCATGGCAATAAGATAATCATGGCAACAAATCACGAGATACAAGCACGGATACATCACAGGCAACAAACCTAACATGCTATGGATATCAAACAGTGACATACCAAAGGCAAACATGTTCATTGCTTGTAGTTATTAAATACTATGCATATCCAAATGACAATATCATAAAAGATAAGTCAAGAGGTACCCGCCTTTATACATAGTCTGTATCGCAATAAATCCCGTATCCAGACATTTGTCTCCAAACAAAGTCCTGCAACACATAATGTATTTTTAGCTAATACATAAGAAGTAATAGCTAAATAAATTTTCCCTCCTAATAAGAGTAACTCAAATCAAACATGGTTATGGATTAATCCTCCACTTAACCTTAACCATAGTACAACCTAATTAGATTAGGCTTTATACATGATTCATCTCCAAAACTCACCCAAATTCGTATACTTCGTCGTTAATTTGTCGATGGAGCACCCTCTGTCGGAACTGTGGTCGTATCTAGATTGAGCCACTGACCTACACATCAAACACCAAAAATTTGTAATTCAATACATCCACCTCTGTGAATTAAACCATAACATTACATCCACAGTTTTAAACCAACAACTTACCCTAAACCAAAGGTTCGGTAGAAGGTGTTGCTGGAACAGTAGCCCAATTCAACACTTGCTATCCCAATTCTGTGCCAAAAATCCCTTCCTCTCTAAGGATCAGCAGCCAAATCTCTGCCGGCAATATCTCCAATCTGACCGCCGGCAGCAACCACAGCCCGAGCAAAGATGGCTCCTCAGAGCAGAGGGAAACGACGACGATGCAGGATCGGCGGTGACAGATCAGTGGTCTTCAACGCTGAAAAAAAATCAGGGAAGGAGAAAGGAATATCGCCGCGATTTAGCTATTCGCGATGGAGATGTTGAACCGAGGGAGAGGAAGAACCTCCGCTTTGGCTGGTTGCGTGGATGAACGACAATCGCGGTGTCGGGATCACAGCTAGGGCAGAGATGACCGGCGGCGTTAAGTGGCTAGGGCACGAACACTATGCAAAGGAGAGGTGCTCGGCTGCCGGCGCTCAGAAGAGGAGAATGAGGGTCGGCGCTAGGGCTGAGAGGCCGGCGGATCGAGGTCGGCGTCGCGTCGGCCAGAGGAGAGGAAGAGGAGAGGGAACCGTTGCATGGCGGTTTGGGCACGGGAGGAGAAGGCATCGCGAAGTTTAGGGCAAGGGACGGGCTCGCGGGGAAGAAAACAGGAAAAAGGAAAATAAGAAAAGGAAAAATAAAACAAAAACAAATAAATAAATTCAACTTTTCCTCATTTAAATGGGGTAGTCCAAACAGGCTTTTCCGGACCCCGTTTCTATCCCCGTAACCTGAGCCATACGAGCTCCGAAAAAATCCAGAAAAATTCCGAAAAATTCCCTTATCATTATTCGCCATTTTTCGGTATTTCACAAACCCTTGATAATTTCTTAAATTTGAAATAGCAAAATTTGAACATGAAGAATTTTTTAAATTTTCTATTTGTTCTTTCAACTAAGCATTTTCAATTTTAAATTTATCAAAATTCTCTATTAAACATTATTTTACTAAGATTATTTTTATTTCAAATTTTTTTTTTCAATTTATCATTTTTGGTTTTCAATTTACACATTGATTTAGACATGGACTTTATTCCAAAATATAATTGATTAGGAAGTAAGAGGCATACTTCACTTACCATGTCGGATCTGAAACTTGATTCTCCCCTTGCATCACTGCTAGCTTCCGAGTTGCTTAGTTCTTTGTGACTAGCCATTAGTGCTAGTCCGGCATATGCTTCTATTTCATACTAGGATGACAAACTTTCATCCCAAGTGGCCTTGAGATTTTTGCCCTTTATCCTTCCCCTTCTTGAGTTCTGATCAGTCCTCCTTTATATGCCCTTCATTTTGGCAATGGTAGCATCGAACCTTTCTTTTGTTTCTTGGATTTTTTTCTTGTCTGTATTTCTTTAAATTTGTTAGATTTAAAAAACTTTTTAAACTTCTTTACCATATAAGCTTCTTAGTCTGCTTCCATATCTGAGTCTAACTCAGATTCATCCTTCTTGTTGGCTTTCAGTGTTAGATTCTGTCTTGATTCTGTAGGATCGAAAAGAATTTAGATATCTCCATAATTACATAATATTGTCCACTTTGGGCCTAAGCCCTCATGGTTTTGCTCTTGGGCATATTTTTTCTCTTATAAACTCATGATCTTTCCCATGTGTTTTCAATGTGGGACTATGTTTGCAACCTTGCAACCCCAACACTCCTCCCGCCCCCCTCAAACAAAGGACCACAGGCTTCCCACGTCCGATCCTCAACCCACAGGTCTTCCTGCCCCTCGATCCACCCGACCTACTAGGACTTCCTTGCCTGGCCACAACTAGGACTTCCTGTCTAGTGTTTGGTCCTCTTGATCCGAACATAAGAGCCCCCAGTTTCTTTGTTCGAGGTCAATATTGTACCCACATGGCTCAATCAGACCATAGTTCTTGTGCACAGTCGACGGTTAGACCTTCTGGCAGCTCGAGCTCTGATACCAATTATAGGATCGAAAAGAATTTAGATATCTCCATAATTGTATGATATTGACCACTTTGGGCCTAAGCCCTCATGGTTTTTCTCTTGGACTCTACCCAAAAGGCCTCATGCTAATGGAGATATCTTTTCTCTTATAAACTCACTATCTTTCCCATGTGTTTTCAATGTGGGACTATGTTTGCAACCTTGCAACCCCAATAGATTCTTTTGTTGTGCCTTCACATCTAGTTTCATGTAATTCTAATATTGAGAAGAGTTCTTCTAAGGTACTTACCTCCAAGTCCTTAGAGATGTAATATGTGTCTATTATTGAGGCCCACTCTAGAGTTCTATGAAATTCATTGAGCGCGTAGCAGACCAAATCCCAGTTGGTTACCGTTTCACCGAGATTGATCAGTCCGGTGATCAACTCCTTGATCTTCGCGTGTAGTTCAGTTATCGTCTCACCTTTTTCCAGACAGAGGTTTGTTAGCTTACCCCAAAGAATATCTTGTCGTGCAAGCTTTTCTTTAGATGCCCCTTCATGGAGCTCCAGGAATTTCTCCCAGAGTTCTTTTGTTGAATTGTAGCTTCCAATGTAATTGACTTCTTGAGGCGGTAATACACTTAGTAAGTGATATTTCACTTTGTTGTTTGCTACGAAGTCGCTTTGGTCCTTCTTCATCCATTGATTTTCTTCTTTCTCTTCTCCTTGTTGATCCTTAGAAAATACAAAACCATACTTTATTATTAAAAGAATTTCGAAATCTATTCTTAGGAATACCTCAATTTGGCGTTTCTAGTGTGCGAACTCCCCCTCATACTTTGGTAGGTTAAAGCTTGGCCCGACCATCGATTTCTTGGCTTCAATCAGCGGTTAGTCCTTCTGAAGCGTCCTTGCTCTGATACCATTTATTGGTCCCGGGCGCCCGACAAAAGGGGGGTAAATTACCCTAAAAATGCAAATATACTCTTTCCAACACTTTTGACTTTAGATTAGAAAAACACTTTAATAAACGAAACTGCAATGCATAAAAATAAGTACAAGACAAAAAGATTTACTTGGTTTGCAACCGGGGAAGTTACTAATCCAATGCAAATGGGAAGAATGTTAAATTAAGGAGGAGAAAAATTGAAAAATCCTTACTTTGAAAATTTTAAAATTTTTTAACACTTGAAAAACTTTTTAAAAAAAATAAAAGAGTTTTCATTTGTGTTAGAATTTTATTAATACTATATTTTACTTGACTTTAAACTAGGTTGCCATAAATTAAAAAGGGGGGATTATTGATGCTGGAAGCACCAGCTAATCAAACCTGTGTTTTAGTATTGATAAAGGTTTAAAATTAAGGGTTGTTGTGATCTAACAAGGTTACATGAGTATGTAGGAAAGTCCTAGTTGAGGCTAGATAAAGAAGCCTTGGTCAAGTGGATTGGGCACAAAATCCTGGTCAAGGGGTTTGGGCATGAAGTCCTAATCAAGTGGATTGGAGAGAAGACTTGGCTGATCAAGGACATCGGGTGGAAGTCCTGGGGGTGGCGAACACTAGGTGAAAATCTAGACGGATTGAGAATCAGACGTCTAGCTAAAGTCCCGAAGGTCAAGGTCAAAGCTAGGCAAAAGTCCAAACAGGTGTTTGATAAAGGTAATCTCTCCTGAGAGGAGTAGATGAGGACATATTCTCTGTTAAGGGAACAGTAAGTATCGGTTCAACCTAGGATTTCAACAAAATCCAAAGCTAGAACCAGACAATCTCGAAACTGTCCAAATCATTATATTATGCCTATTTTTCTAACTCTATGGTGTAAGAAATCGAAGCCGAAAGTTGGCTAAAAAAGGGGTCTCCAGGTGTCCAAGAAGGGTCAAAGCACCCAAAAGTTCTAACGCCCAACCAGGTCTAGGCGCCTGGATTTGCCCAATTCCAGGCACTCGAGTAGAGGAGTTAGCGCATGCTGATTGGCTAGAACACGTCAGAGTCTAGGCGCCCGAATAGATCCAAATACCCGAATAGGTTCAAGCGCCTAGAGAAGGATAAACTTTTGGCAGATAGAGTTTCGTTGAGATCACATCACGTCATCTTGATAGGGGCGCTTGGGACTGATCCAAGCACCCGGACAAGGCTATAAAAAGAAGATTCAACCAGCACCTTAAACACAACTTTTCATACAACTTTCGTGCTTGCGTGCTATTCTTTTTGAGTTGTTGGTGAAATGGTCTCTTTACTATTAATTGCATTTCATTACATGTAATCGAAGGTTGTTGTACTTAATGAATCTTTAGTGAATTGCCCAAAAAAAGCTATCAACGATCATGGGCTTAGAGTAGGAGTTATCACAAACTTCGAACTAAGTAAAAAACAACATGTTAGTGTTGCCTCTTGTGCTCTTCTCTTAATTCTTTCTTTCCGCTGCGTTTCCTCGATTATTTTATGATAAAAAGTGAAAAAGTAACTCTCATTATTCACTCCCACTGTAGTGAGCTTTTTGATCCTACAACTATCCCTGAGAGTGCAAGATTATGTAATATATCGAGTCCTTACCACCTGTATCCTACCAGTCACATCTCATGACGTTGCTATGATGCGTCCATCTCACTCTTTTTTTCTTTATACATTATGTCAACAGATGAACATAGATATTATGTTAGTAGATGAACATAGATATTTCCCTGCATATCTTTCATAATATTATTCATGCATCTAGCATAGTCACTAGGGGACGCATCCATATGTCTTATTGCCATGTGTTGACCTTTATATTTTTGGTCATAAGAGTTGATGTTACTTAGGGCACACTCACTCCCCTTAGTAAGTATGACATGTTTGGTCAATGACAGTTAGCATTAGTCCATATAGAGGTTACTGCTAGGGGGTTTGACTTGGAGAGGGGGTATCCCTCCAGCAGTACCCATCGAGGTCGTCGAGGTAGCTGAGGCCGCAAAGGAGGAGATGTCAGAGTTCACCTTTCCCAATATCTTTACATCTTCGACCTCGCCGTCCACTTCCCAACCATTAGAGGAGCGCATTTCTAGATTAAAGGAGTCTTCCTCTCGTCTCGAGCAATCTGTTGCTCATGTCCGTGAGGAGATGGTCACTCTCCATGAGGAGATGACCACTGGCTTTTGACATATGGATCAACAGTTGGAGGATATTCAGAGTATCTTACATTTGATTCACCCTCCTCCTCCATCAGCTGATGAGCCTTAGACATTTCGTACTTTAGTTTATGTTCCTTTGTTTGATATGCTTGTACCTTCTACATGTTTGACTTACTTACTGGTCTCTTTTTAGTATATATGTTTACTCTTTTGGATATTTATTGATTGTTTTCTCTTGTTTACTTATATTTCTTAGTTTATATTTTGATGAATGCCAAAGGGGGAAGGTAAAGATTTAAGATAAGAAAAATATGAAAACTAAAATCATAACCCAACAATAATTAAGAGGATAAACAAAATGCTAAATTATTTTTTTCTCTTAAAAATATTCATTATATTATTTTTTCTATATATTTTTCTATCTTAAACCTAAATTATTATTATATCAAAAAAGGGAGATTGTTGGTACAATTAGCACCAATAAGTTAAACTTAGGTTTTAATGAATGACAAATGGATAAAGTTAGATGTTGTATATTCTAATCCTTTTACCAAGTATATAGGACTGAAATACATGATAAGGACCAGACATCAGGCTGAAGTCCAATCAGGCCAGGGAGGACCAGTCGATTGGCAGGAAGTCCAGCTGAGCCAGAGATGATTAGACAGTTTACAGGAAGTCCAATCGGGTAAGGGAGGACCAGAAGATTGGCTAAAGTCTAGATGAGACATCTAGCAGGAAGACCTGGTGGATTAAGAGATCAAGGTTAAGTAAGTATATAATGGTAAGTGAGGTGAGCACTGGAGGAGAGTGATCTAGTGAGGACTAGTCCTAGTGGGACTATAGGTGTTGGTCCAGCATAGATCCATTTAGAAGTCGAAGTTGAGATCATGACTAAATTCTGGTCTTGGTAAAATAGGATCTAATTAATAATATTGTCTTATTTCTATTATGCTAACTCTGTTTTGCATTGTACATTTGTTATTTAGACTAACAGATTTTGTAGGAACTAAAATTCATAACTTAGCCTCGAATGAATAGTGCTCGAGGCACCTCAAAGCCACTGGGAGGCACCTTGAAGCTCATTGGAGATGCCCTAGATATGGCGAAGGTGCCTTCGCGCGGATAAACCTCGGGGATAGAAGTTCGCTGAGCGAAGACGCCATGGATCACATTGGAGACACCTCAGAGCGCATTGGAGGCACGTAGGAGCCATTGGAGGTGCCTAGGAGCCATTGGAGGCACCCTCGCGCAGATAAAAACTAAACTCTGTAGATCGGATAAGCGATATTATAGGCACCCTAAAGCTTTGGAGGTGCTTCCAACACTGTTTAAAAGGAGGTCAGCGACAACACTCAATGCACACATCTTCTACATGATTCCTTGACTGTTCTGCTGCTACATTCTCACACCACTACTGTTCTACTACTCATCTACGTTTGAACTCTGCCAACACAGAGCTTCCACACTTCGATATCATTCTGTTGGATAACATTGCAATTTCAAGTCATTTACATTATTGTTTAAAGGAAGTATAGGATGTTATACTTTTCTCTTATTATTCTTTGTACATGATTACTCTACCAGGAGTTTATCGGTAGAGGATTTTAGCAGATTGTCCATCAATAGGTCTAAGGGCCTGGGTCATGGAGTAGGAGTCCTCGAAGGCTCTGAACCAAGTAAATCAACTATGTCATTTTTTATTTTTCATTTCTAGTTTTCTTGCTTTATTGTTTTTAATTCTGTTGTACACTCAATTTTAAAATGCTGAAAAAGAATGAGTTTTTTAAATCACGTGATTCACCCCTCCCCCCCACCTCACATGCCTTCGATCCTACAGTGATGATTTTGATAGATTGAGTCTTTGAATTAGCTCGTTATTTTGCTATAAAAGACTTGGGTTTACTACACTACTTTTTGGGGATCGAGATCTCTTCTTTGCCAAAAGGTTGTCTCTTATCTCAATCAAAGTACATAGCTGATCTATTTGAATGTGCACGTCTCACTGACAATAAGGTAGTTGATACTCCTCTTGAGACTCATGCTTAGTACTCTCCCTCAAATGCAAGGGCGGAGCTATGTTTGTGGTTACCTGGGTTGTAGCTCAGGGGCCCAATGGGGGTGAGAAAGAAATTTATGTGAGAGGAAAGAAAAAAAGTATGGGAAAGAGAAGGCTAGCCTAGGTCAGCATCAGCGGAAAAAGGAGTCTAGCTCAAGTGATGGTCGGCATTGGCGGAAAGAAGAGGCTAGTCTGGGATGACAACATCGGCATTGACACTCAAGGCCCACATCCCAAGTAGATCACCCGAACTAGCTCTGTCATTGCCCAGATGGTTCTCCTTTGTCAGATCCTAGCCTCTACTGTACTGTTGTGGGAATCTTGGTCTGTCTTACTATGACTCGTGCTCATGTTGTGCATGTGGTTAGTCAGTTTGTCATTGCATCAACCATAGTTTATTGGGTTGTTGTTCTTTGTTGGGGTTGCAAGGTTACAAACATAGTCCCACATTGAAAACACATGGAAAAAATCATAGATTTATAAGGGAAAGATATCTCCATTGGTATAAGGTCTTTTAGGTAGAGCTCAAAAATAAAACCATGAGGGCTTAGGCCAAAAGTGGATAATATCATGTCATTATGGAGATATCTAAATCATTTTTGGTCATAACAATTGGTATCAGAGTGAAGTCGCTCTTCACCGGACTAACATTCGGAAGAAGCATGAACCAAAGTCATGATCCAAGATCGAACCATGTGGGTGAAACCTTAAACGAAGTAGGGGAGGCCTTGAACGGGTTAGTGACATGATGCTTGAGAGGAGCCCCTGAGCAGGTCAAGAGTGACACATGGTTGAGGGGGGGTCCTATGGTCCTTTGTTTTAGGTGGAGATTGTTGGGGTTACAAGGTTACAAATATAGTCCCACATTGAAAACACATGGGAGAGATCATGGATTTATAAGAAAAAAATATCTCCATTGGTATGAGGCATTTTGGGTAGATCCCAAGAGTAAAACCATGAGAGTTTAGGCCTAAAGTAGACAACATCATACCATTGTGGAGATATTTGAAATCTTTTGGTCCTAATATTCTTCGCATTCTCGAGTATAGACTTCGCCAGAGGTTACTTTGGTGATTAGAATTCATAAATTAAAGTAATATATAGTAATCAATTTCAGTTATAAAAATGACGAAGTAAATATTATTTTATAATTTTAATTAATATTTTATTTCATAATATTTATTCGTAAGTGTTAAAGTAATAAATTTGAAACAGTCTAGACACTTTTCCCTTCAATTTGTTGGGGGTCGTTGGTGGCCGGCTATCGAAGGGTTGAATAGCCCTGCAAAATATAAAAACAAATACCCTTCTTGAACTTTTAAAAGAACACTTGCATAAACTGAAATAAAGAAATAAGCTAAAAGAAGAGGTTCATAGCTTTTACTTGGTTACAACCAGAGAGGTTGTTAATCCAAGAAAGTAAACACACTAAGTATCTCCTTCAGGCGGAGAAGCCTCTTACAGCAGTGAAAGCATAAAATAAGAAGCTAAACTAACAATGAAAAGTGCACAAGTGTTGTATTACTATTGCTTGTTCATTTAAAAGCTTCTGGACCAAGGTTGTATTTATAGCCTTGGTCGGGGCGCCTGGAGGGTTCTAGGCACTTGGAAGGGGATAAAACTTTATCCCCTTCACAACTGATCACGGTCAAACATGATCTGGTCAAAGTCGCATTTCGGGCGCCCGGGCCCTTAAAGTCAACTTTGTTGACTTTTTGCGGTCCGGGCTCTCTGCTCCGGTTCTGCTCACCTCGGTCCAGATCTTCTGTTCCACTCGCTTGGGTGATTTCGGCCAACCGAAATAAGACTCACCCGAACCCAATTTCGGCCTTCTCCTCGAGCAGGCTTCCGCTACGGCTTCTCATCCCTTGCAATTGTCGCGTGCTTCCTTCTCGTCCGCTTACGTACTCATCCACAGCTCTTCGTCCTTCAGACGCACCGAGCCCGTCGGCTCTCTCCCGTGTCGACCTTCTCGTTGGCTGCGTCTCTTGCTCCTCGAGCAATCTTCCGCTCCGGCTTCTCGTCCTCAGAAACACCGAACGCTCCCTTTTTGTCCGCCGGTGTACTCTTCCGCAGCACCTTGTCCCTCAAATGCACCTAGCCCGTGTCTAAGTGTGCAGGAGCTTAGGAGCACAAGAAGTCAAGTAGAAGACGCGGCTAGCAAGAAGGACGATACGGGAGAGAGCCGACGGGCTCAGTGCGTCTGAGGGACAAGGCACCACGGAAGAGTACACCAGCGGACGAGAAGGGAGAGTGCGGTGTTTTTGAGGGACGAGAAGCCAGAGTGGAAGATTGCTCGAGGAGCAAGAGACGCAGCCAGCGTGAAGGCCAGCACGAGAGAGAGCCGACGGGCTCGGTACATCCAAGGGACGAAGAACTGCGGATGAGTACGGTGGTAGACGAGAAGGAAGCACGCAACGATTCTGAGGGACGAGAAGCTCGAGCGGAAGCCTGCTCAAGAAGGTCGAAATTGGGTTCGGGTGAGCCTTATTTCAGTTGGCCGAAATCACCCAAGCAAGTGGAGCGTAAGATTTGGACTAAGGCCAGCAGAACCAAAGCAGAGAGCTCGGACCACAAAAAGTCAACAAAGTTAACTTTAAGGGTCCAAGAGCCCAGAATCAATCCGAGCGCCTGGACCAGTCCGGGCGCTCGGAACCCTTCTGGCCGCCCGAAATGTGACTTTTGACCAGATTACGTTTGACTATGATCCGTTGCGAAGGGGATAAAGTTTTATCCCCTTCTAGGTGCCTGGAACCCTCCAGACGCCCCGACCAAAGTTATAAATATAGCTTTGGTCCAAGAAACTAGATAGAACAAGCAATTTGATATTCAACCCTTGTGTGCTTCTCTTGTTTAGTTTAGCTTCTCATTTTCTGTGCTTGAATGCTGTAAGAGGCTTCTCCGCCTGAAGGAGATCTTTATTGTGCTTCAAATTCCTTAGATTAACAACCTCCCCAGTTGTAACCAAGTAAATCCTGTGAGCCTCTTCTTTTAGCTTATTTCTTTATTTCAATTTACGTAAGTGTTTGTTTAAGTTATAAGTCCGAGAAGGATATCTCTTTTTATATTGTGCAGGGCTATTCAATCCCCCTTCTAGCCGGCCACCAATGGTCCTCAACAATGGTATCTAAGGTACCAATTTAATCCATACAATTTTCTAATATGTTGATTATTTGAGCATGCATGATTTTTTAAAATATCTACTTGTATTTTCAAATTATCATTTTCTAATTTTAATTTATCATTTTCTAATTCTAATCTTTTAAAATCTTCTAACAGACACGATTTATCTAAAATTAATTTCAACTTTTTATTTTCTTTTTCTAGCATACAACCATCTTTAGTTAAATTTAAACATTTGGTCAGGTGGTAGAGACTATACCTGACTTACCTTGTTGATTTTTGATGCTCCCTCTATTGAGTTGCTTTCTTCCAAAGACTCTCCCCCTTCATCGATGCTCATCTGGGATGAGCTTTCTGTGTCCTCGGGAAGGAATTTGGCTATAAGGGTTGTCCCAGAAATTTCTTCGGTCTCGGATTCTTCTGACGACGACTCGGTGTCCATCGAGGAGTCAAATTCGGCTTCAATCGGTTCTTCGTGGAGCTTCAAGAACTTTTCCCAGAGTTCTTTTGTACTTTGGTAGTTACCGATTCTGTCGAGATCCTCCACCGGTAGTACACTTATGAGATGATATTCAGCCTTACCGTTTGACATGAAATCGTCGCGCTGCTTTTTGGTTCAGAGGCATTTTTCAATTTCTTCTCCATTCTCATTCTTTGGTGCTTCATAACCATATTTCATTATTAGTAAATACTGAAATCTATTTTAAAAAATACCTCCATTCGTTACTTCCAAAACGTGAATCCCCCTCTAACGTTGGTGGATAGATGTTAGATCCAGCCATCTCGTTGCTTCAGTCGGCGGTTAGTCCTTCTGAGGTGTCCTGGCTCTGATACCACTTGTTGGGGACCGTTGGTGGCCGACTATTGGAGGGTTGAATATCCCTGCAAAATATAAAAACAAATACCCTTCTCGGACTTTTAAAAGAACACTTGCATAAACTGAAATAAAGAAATAAGCTAAAAGAAGAGGCTCACAACTTTTACTTGGTTACAACTGGGGAAGTTGTTAAACCAAGGAAGTAAACGCACTAACTATCTCCTTCAGGCGGAGAAGCCTCTTGCAGCAGTGAAAGCACAAAATAAGAAGCTAAACTAACAATGAAGAGCGCACAAGAGTTGTATTACTATTGCTTTTTCATTTAAAAGTTTCTGGACCAAGGTTGTATTTATAGCCTTGGAAGGGGCAGGGGCGCATAGAGGGTTCCAGCCGCTTGGAAGGGGATAAAACTTTATCCCCTTCGCAACGGATCACAGTCAAACGTGATATGGTCAAAGTCGCATTCCGGGCGCCCGGAAGGGTTCTAGGCGCTCAGACTGGTCCGGGCACCCGGATTGATTCCGAGCGCCCGGACCCTTAAAGTCAACTTTGTTGACTTTTTGCGGTCCGGGATCTCTGCTCCGGTTCTGCTTGCCTCGGTCCAGATCTGCCGCTCCGCTCGCTTGGGTGATTTTGGCCAACCGAAATAAGGCTCACCCGAACCCAATTTCGGCCTTCTCCTCAAGCAGGATTCCGCTCCATCTTCTGGTCCCTCGGAATTGTCACGTGCTTCCTTCTCATCCGCCATCATACTCATTCGCAGCTCTTCTTCCCTCAGACGCACTAAGCCCGTCAGCTCTCTCCCGTGTCAACCTTCTTGCTGGATGCGTCTCTTACTCCTTGAGCAATTTTCCGCTCAGACTTCTCGTCCCTCGGAAACACCGCACGCTCCCTTCTCGTCCGCCGGTGTACTCTTCCACAGCACCTTGTCCCTCAGACGCACCGAGCCCATTGACTCTCTCTCCCGTATCGTCCTTCTCTTTAGCTGCGTCTTCCGCTCGACTTCTTGTGCTCCTAAGTTCCTGCACACTTAGACAAAGGGTCAAAACACCACAGGACCTAACTTAACTTATTTGATCATATCAAAACAACTTGGGGTTCCAACACAATCCTATTTTTTTACTCAATCCTCATTTCACAAAATTCCTACGCGACAGATTTTTCGTCTTCGACATTCCATCACTGTGAACCCTAAAAGCTATGGATCTGCCTCTCTCATCTCGCCTTTTTTTTTAAAAAAATGTAACTAGGATGTATTTTTGTGCTCATACTTTATTGCCTTTGTTCAATGTTACATGTAGTAATATCTAATGGTCCTAGTGGATTTATGTTCTTTGATATCTTGATTCATAGGAACAAGTGAAACTATGTACATTCTATATTTTCCCTAACTTGCTTATTACTACACATTTTTCCTAACTTTGCTAGACAATTACTTCATGGATGTATCTTTTTCCAATACATTTTTTTATCACATTGTTAGGGAGTTGTCATACTAAGATTTCTCATTCTTAATTTCGGTGAATTAAAGAGTCCAGTAATCATGACAGCCACAACAAATATATTGATAAGAGCTCTCAAAATCAGTAAACTAAAGAATGAATTAAAGGATGTAAAAGATATCTGCACTAGTAAAATGCACTATTCATCGTGCCTTCTTTTTTTTGTTTTTAGTTTTTTGCTTAATCAATCATTGTTATACAGTCTACATGCTTGTGTTACTTCTGTATGATCGAAAGTGCAAGAGGAAGGAGGGAGGAGGGAGGATTGAATAGCGTTCGTAGTTAATTCGTTCGTTTAGAGTAAAATACGCAGCGGAAAATAAAACACACAACGCAAACACCAAGATTTTACTTAGTTCGGAGTCTGTGACGACTCTTACTCCAAGTCCCACACGTAAGAGTGTTTTCGATAGACAATCACTAATTAATCCGGAATAGTACAAAATGATTACAGTTGTAGTACAAGGAACTTCTAAATAAAAATAATACCGACAGCTCTGTCTAAGAAAATCTCCAGAAGAAACGTCGTCGGGAGCTTTCGGGTGTCGTGGAAGCATTTTTTGAGTAGCTCGAAGAAGCGAAAGTTGTTTGTTTTGTTGTTCTGAAGCTCCTGGCCGAAGCTTCTTTTATAAGCTACTCCGGGTGCCCAAAACCCCTCCGGGCGCCTAGACCACATGGCTCGGCCATTCCGCGCGCGCCACATCAGCTTGGCGATAACTTTTGAGTTCTGGGCACCTAGACCGACTCCGAGCATCCGAACCAGCACGGGGTGTCCGGACCCCTTCCAAGTGCCCGGACCAGCTTTTACCAGCCCCTTATTTTCTACAAAATAAAGTTAGTCTAGGCATAAAATAATATATATAAATTGAAATTTGACAGCCTCTGACTGTCCGATTCTGACTTTGAGTTTCAATGAAACTCTAGGTCGAACCGACGCCTACTGTTCCCTCTTTGAGAATGCGCCCTCATCTACTCCTCTCAGGAGAAGTCACTTGTTGCCAGATTGATCTTCCAGACCAACTAGACTTTTGCTCAGCGTCTGAAGCTTCCGGTCTTCATGCTGGACGTTCGCTCCATGACTCGCCCAGACTTCCACCCAATTCACGACACAAGGATTTCAACCTAGAGTCCTCGACTCTAGGATTTTTCCCGAAGCCTTTGCCCCGCCAAGACTTTCCGCTTAGGGTTACCACCCCCTATGGTTTTCTACCTGCCTAACTGCAGCTAGGGCTTTTTCCTAAGAACACTTAGGACTTTCCTGCAATCTTATTCAATCTCCTTAGATCACAAATAATCTTAACTTTGAACCCTTTGTCATTATCAAAACTCAGGTTCAATCGTCAGATGGTTCTCACACCAACAATCTCCCCCTTTTTTATTATGGCAACAACAGTCAAAGTTAAGTAAAACAAAACTTGATTATAAGAACATAAATGTGCACAAAAAGATGTAATATCAAGATGCAAGTGCAATTTAAAAAGATGCAATATTTAGAACAACTTGTTGTAGCTCCCCCTTAATTACTTATTCACTACTTAACTTCACTTTTCTCTCTCTCTTTGCCATATATCAAAAATACTAAACAGAGAAAAGGATGTAAGGATAGGAACTTTTTAGCTCCCCCTGAAAGGTAGCATTTACTTGGTAAGTTCATAGTTTTGAAAGTAGACTTTAATTAAGAAGAAGAAAAAACTTTGCAAAGTTTTAAGCTTTGAAAAGTAATTTAGGGTTTACCAAAAACTTAGCTAGTTTTGAAGCTTTGAAAATGACTTTGCTTTTCAAAAAAAACTTAGATAAACTTCAATTTTGAAAAATTATTGTTCTGCAAAAAAACCTTAGCCAAATTAGAAATACTTTTGAAAATACCTAGCTTTGTCAAAAAACTTTGTCAAGATTTGAAAAACCTTTTGATAAAAACTTGGAAACATAAATTTTAAAACAACTTTCTAAACCAAATTTGATATAAACTTCAATTTTTAGCAAAATTTTGGAAATAAGGGCTATCTGACTTAGGTTTCTATAGGATGATCTAGTTCGAACTCCTAGGGTTGGGTCACCCAAAATTTGGTCAGATGGGTGATTGATACTTATTCTTGATGGTCTTATATTATGGTCAATAATTGGTTCTTGTGATTTACTAGATTTAATTTGAAAATTTTCATCATCGTCTATGTTTCTTGTATTAACCTTTTCTGTATTGACATTTTCATTTGTTAAATTAGTTAAGTTATTTTCTTCATCAAAAATCACATTAGTTGTTTCTTCAACTTTTAGGGTATCTTTGTTATAGACTCTATAGGCCCTACTGATTGTGGAGTACCCTAAAAAGATTCCTTGGGTTGATTTTGATGTAAATTCTCCTAAGTAATCTTTAGTGTTTAGAATGTGGACTTTACATCCAAACACTTTTAAATAGTTTAAGTTGGGGATTTTATTATAATATAATTCATATGGAGTTTTATTTTATAATTTATTGATTAAAATTCTATTTTGAATGTAACATGCAGTATTTATTGCCTCATCCCAGAATTGATTATTTAGGTTATATTCATTTAACATGGTTCTAGCGGCTTCTTGTAGGGTTCTATTTTTTCGTTCTACTAGACCATTTTGTTGGGGGGGTTCTAGGGCATGAGTACTAATGTTTGTATCCATTAATTTTACAAAATTCAGTAAATTTATGGTTTTCAAATTCCCCTCCATGATCACTTCTAATTCTTTTAATTTTAGTATCTTTTTCATTTTCTATTAACTTGCAAAAATTATTAAAGATTTTAAAGGTTTCATCTTTAGTTTTTAGAAATTTTACCCAAGTAAATCTTGAGTAATCATCAATTATAACTAAGCAATATTGGTTTTTGCTTAGTGACTTGGCTCCATGTGAATCAAACATGTCTAAGTGTAGGAGCTCAAGTATCGAGTTAGTTCTATTTAAGTTGGTTAACTTATGGGTTGACTTGGTTTGTTTACCCTGTTGGCAAGCATTACAAATTATATTTTTTATATTTTTAATTTGGGTAAACCTTTAATTAAGTCATTTTGACTCATTTTTTAAATGAGTCTGGTATGAGTGTGACCCAGTCTTCTGTACCACAACTTAGTTTCCTTTTGTAGTGTTAGGAGACACTTTAGTGAGGAGGTTGATAGGTCAATTGTATAAATATTTTTTTTCCTAATTCCCTTAAGTGAAATTTCATAATTTTTAACATTTTTAATTAAACACTTAGATTTTGAAAATGTGACTAAGTACCCAGAGTCACATAACTGACTAATGCTAAGTAAGTTAAAATTCAATTTATCAACCAATAGTACTTTTTGAATAATAAAATTGAAACTTAGTTTGATATTACCTGTTCCGATTACCTTAAGATTTTCGTCGTTGCCGAATGCAACTGACCCTAAGTTCTTGAGTTGTAACTTAGTGAATTTCAATCTGTCTCCAGTCATGTGTCTGGAGCATCCACTATCTAACACCCATTGATCCAAATCTTTATGTTCCTAAACATAAAGTATTTAATTTGGTTCAATTTGACGGATCAAAAGATAGTTTGATTGAAATTAGCTCCTTACTACTCCATCTTGCCCAGTCTAGATTGTTAAACATGTTATTCCTATGGGTAACTGTGAGATGATTTTGTGTTTAATTGAATTTATTAAATTAAGTTAAGTTATGAATTGATTAGACTTAATAAATGAATAAAATTTATTAATTAAGATTTATAGATTTATTAATTGATTAAGATTTAAGATTTGTTAATTAAGATTTATTAAGTGATTAATTAAGATTTTATTAAAATAGATTTATTAAATTAAATTTATTAAATTAGATTTGTTAAATTATTAAATTAGATTTATTAAAATAGATTTATTAAATTATTAAATTAGATTTATTAGAATTTATTAAATTAGATTTATTAAAATATATTTATTAAATTATTAAATTAGATTTATTAGAATTTATTAAATTATTAATTAATTCTAAATTTTACCTAAGTCTATCTCACCCTTTTCTAAATTATCAATCAGGGAACCTTATAGATTTTTGTGAGATGGTTAATTTTATCTTTGATTTAGATTATCATCTAAAGATTGATTTATATTTGAGTTAGACTCGGGTTTTACAATCAGTCAATTAAATATTCATTTCAAAGATTGGCTTCCAGGCTGTGGCGAGGCACTAGACCTTCTTGGGTATAAGATCATCCACCACTTCTAGACAAAGCCTTTCAAAGAAATTGGATATGTAATTTCCTTTTTGAAACCCCTAGGTCTAACTAGCCAAGTCTAAATCACGCCTAGATCCTTATCTAGCCTAGTATAAGCATGCATAATAAAGCAGTAAAAACAAGAATCAAACAAATTTATTTATCGATAAAGATGGTCTTTCTATTGGCTCCCCCTGAATCATAACCTCGATAGGGTCTATCAAGGTAATGGATCTAATCCTTGGGGTTCCAATATTGACTAAGTCTAACTTGATTAACCAAGTTTGACTTGGGGACTCATGCTTGGACTATTTTTCTATTAGTTCTATTTACAAGTGATAAGTAAGACTTGTATTTTCATTTATCCTTAAATCCAAGTCCGGATCTATTGAATACAGGTCTTTGTTTTCCAAGAATTAGATCAAGATTCTTGGAACCCAAGGTAAATCGTTCCAACGTGTCCTTAAGTTCTTTAACTTGAGTTTTCAAATTGGAATTTTCTTCCTCAAGTTGTTGGACTTGAGTTGAACTTCCATTTTGACTTGACACAATCAAAGAACTAAGTTTAGTCTCCTCCTTAAGAAGTTTTACCTCCTTTTAGAGTGAATTGACCCGGACGTTGGATTTGGCTAACTTACACATAAGATAATTAACTAAGTTATGCAGTTTAGTTATCTGAGAAGTACTTACAGTGGGGTTAGGCCCTTCAGAAACGCATACGGATCCGTGGCTTCTCTCGGACTCTGTTTTCGACTCGCTCTCGATTTCTGATTCGTCGAGTTGTTCCTGAGCCGTAAGCGCGAGGAAGATCGTCTGTTCGAACTCTTCGTTAGAATCTTCGAAGGAAGACTCATCCCACGCCGCCTGCAGTGCTTTCTTCTTCCTTTGCTTCTTCGCTTCCTTTTGATTCGGATAGTTGGCTTTGATATGCCCCTTCTTATTGCAGCCTTAGCAGGTTACCTCGGTCTTTATTTTTGGACTTGCTTGTACCATCTTGGACTGAATTACCTTTTTGATGTCCTTCTTAGTGAATCCCTTCTTCTTCTTATAGAGTTTTCGTACCAGATTCACCAGCTCGACTGTGATTTCATCATCGTCTTCATCTGAGTCTGGTTCTTCTTCGGACTCGGGTTCAGTTCTGTGCTTTACTTTTGCTTCCTACGTTCTGCTCGTACCTGCAATCAAGGCAATGCCTTTCTTGGCCATAGGTGTATTAGTCTATTCATGTAATTCAAACTCTGAGAATAATTCATCTAATCTAATGGAGGAAAGGTCCTTAGAGACCTTGTAAGCATCTACCATTGATGCCCACAAGGTGTTCCTAGGGAATGCATTTAATGCATACCTGATAACGTCATGATTTTGCACCTTCTGTCCGATTGCGTGGAGACTGTTGAGAAGGTCTTGGATGCGTGCATGTAGTTGAATCGCAGATTCGCCATCCTGCATTTTTATGTTATATAACTTATTTAAAATCAAATCTCTTTTATTTACCTTCGTGCCGGAAGTTCCCTCGTGGAGCTCGATCAGCTTCTCCCATAGTTCTTTAACACGTAAGAATGGGCCTACTCTATTTAGCTCCTCCTTTGTTAAACCACAGTGCAGAGTGCATGTCGCTTTAGCGTTGTCCTCGACCTTCTTCATCAGAATTGCGTCCCAGTTCTCACAAGATACTGGTTTTCTAGTGTCGTCGAGTGGGAGTGAGATGTCGGTTTTGATGATCATCCACATCTCGAGTTGGGTTTGGAGGTAGTATTCCATTCACCCTTTCCAGTAGCCAAAATCTTCACCGGAGCAGAGAGGTGGGCAAGCCATGTTGAAGCCTTCTTGGTAGGTCATTTAAAAATCTAGCACAACATAAAAAAAATAAGAAAACTTGTTCCAAGACTTGGTCTTGGATTAGTAGTGCGGGATAATGAATTAAAAAGGCGAGCTTGAGTGGTGTTACACCGACTTCGAGAAACGAAAGAATTCGATCAAAAAAAATTAGAAGACGACAATTTTACCGATTCTGATTGGCTTCAAAAAATAAAAATTACCACGAAAAAATTGTTTGAATGGTGGTTTCACCGATTCGAAGCGACCTCACTCTGATACCAATTGTAGGATCGAAAGCGCTAGAGGGGGGTGAATAGCGCTCATGGCTAATTCGTTCGTTTAGAGTAAAACATGCAGCGGAAAATAAAACACACGACGCAAACACCAAGATTTTACTTGGTTCGGAGCATGTGGTGACTCCTACTCCAAGGGCTGCACGTAAGAGTGCTTTCGATGGACAATCACTAATCAATCTAGAATAGTACAAAATGATTACAGTTGTAGTACAAGGAATTTCTAAGTAAAAACAATACCGACAGCTCTGTCTGAGAAAATCTCCAAAAGAAAGGTCGTCAGAGCTTTCGGGCATCGTGGAAGCGTTTTCTGAGCAGCTCGAAGAAGCGGAAGTTGTTCGTTTTGTTGTTCTGAAGCTCCTGGTCGAAGCTGCTTTTATAAGCTACTCCGGGCGCTCGGAACCCCTCCGGGTGCTTGAACCACGTGGCTCGGCCACTCCGCATATGCCACATCAGCTTGCCGATAACTTTTGAGTTCCGGGCGGCTGGACCGACTCTGGGCGCTCAGACTAGCTCGGGGCGTCCGGACCCCTTCCAGGCACCCGACCCCTTCCGGGCGCCCGGACCAGCTTTTTCCACCCCCTTATTTTCTGCAAAATAAAGTTAGTCCAGGCATAAAATAATATATATAAACTGAAATTTGACAACCTCTGACTGTCTGGTTCTGACTTTGAGTTTCGATGAAACTCTAGGTCGAACCGACGCCTATTGTTCACTCTTTGGGGAACGCGTCCTCACCTACTCCTCTCAGGAGAAGTTATCTGTTGTCAGATTGATCCTCTAGACCAACTGAACTTTTGCTTAGCGTCTGAAGCTTCCAGTCTTCATGTTGGATGCCCGCTCTACGACCCGCCCAGATTTCCACCCGGTTCGCGACACCAAGATTTCAACCAAGAGTCCCCGACTCTAGGATTTTTGTCCGAAGCCTTCGACCCTCCAAGACTTTCGCCTAGGGTTACCACCCCCTAAGATTTTCCACCTGCCTAACCGCAGCTAGGACTTTTACCTAAGAACACTTAGGACTTTCCTACAATCTCATTAGATCACAAATAATCTTAACTTTGAACCCTTTACCATTATCAAAACTCAGATTCGATCATCGGATACTTCCCGCACCAACAACTTCATTTCTGTACATGCTGACACTTGAATATTTTGGAATTTAAATTTATCCTTTTAATAGAAGACAACATGGGATACCCAAATATGAAAATGAAGTTTTCATTGGCGTTCTCTATCCTACTCTGCTTAGTAATTCCTGCCTTATTTCGAGTAAATAAAACAAATGTAAAGATATGGTCCAACTTATTTAAGGTAGTGGTTAAGATAATTGAGAAGCACTAGCTATAAGTATGGTGATAAATGAGTGTTTTTGGACTCTTGTGGGTGTGTTTAACACTTAGATCTACTTCCATGTTGGATACTCATGCCCAAGTTGAATTGATAACTTTTTAATACATCAACTGCAATTTGATTAGTCTTCTTTTATTTCTACTTTATGTTTTTATTTCTAATGTGATGGCTAAATTCGTGGTTGAAATTGTTTGCTATCATAGTATATATCTATTCCATTTTTGTTTAGACTTTCTATTTCACAATGTGCTAGTTAGTTATGTAACACATTAATGTGCATATCAAAAGTGTGGAAACTCATACCACAAAACAATAAGATGAATGTTCGGTTATTTATATCCTTATTCTCAATAATAGTAAGCTGTTGGTTATCGTGGTAATCAATAGTCTCCACTATCCCGGTATTGTTATAAGTTCCTATCTAGATGAACTTTGAGAATAAGGATATACATAATATAGAGTTCCAATTTTGAGAACAAGGTTATATTTTTTGAGAACAACTATAATCTAACAGAACTTTGAGACCAAGGTTATAAGTTCTAATTTTCTTCATAGAGTTAAAATGGACTACTAATGGGCATTTATATTTTTCCCCATCACTAGATCCATTAAAGCTTATAAAGGGTGAGCTTGCCCAAAAAGTTGAAGAATAACTCTTTGATAATCATAAGTGGATAGATTCAGATGTTTGATCTTCAATTCTGGTCATTAGCGGACACCTACTAAACTCTTTGATATGTAAGTTGTTAATAAATTTGGCTTCTATATTTTTCCCATATTTACCTTGATTTTGTTTGGAAGGTGAAGCCTATATTGTCCTTGAGGCTTCTTACTATCCTTCATTTTAGTTCTAAAATTATTTTTGTTTTATTCACTTGAATTTGGTACCCTATCTTCTCTAGCTTTTCTATCCATATTTAAGAATCTATATTGTAGAAAGAGGAAGTATGATATAGAGAATAAAAGTACTGCTTTTCTAAATTTTAGTACGGGTTCCTTTCCTTTGAAATGTTTCCTCACTACTTGTTTACTTTATTTTGTTGTTCGTTATGTTAACTGAAGAGATTGTTCTGAAATGGATTTACTATAAAATAGATACTCAAATACATTTTTTGTACATATATATGCATCTCTATTCATCTTTTTTTTTCAATGTTATGGACTTTTGGATGAATACATACTAAATTATCTAGGGTCCTCAATCATCCAATCTAACTTGAATAATGTTCTGGGATGGTTTTTTATATATATAAATGACAAAAATGCTAGCACATATTTCATTTGTTGTAAACAGATTCTTTAGGTCCATCAATCACAATATACTCATCAAGTTAGTTTGTTCCATGGAATATAGACTAAGAATGTTGCTGAAGATTATATAAATTAGAGTCGAGTCATTGTAAACCTTTTATAGTTCTTCTATTCATAATATTTCATAGACATATCATGCAAAATTAGCAATGAGGATGCCCATGTGAAATATGTGAATAGGATTAACAAACTTTTTCTTATATTAGCATCCATGTTTTTCTCCCTTCTGTTTTTTTATAGATCAAGATAATTAAAATATGAAATTCAAGATGTAAAAAATATAAATTGTTATCATTACTTTGCCATTACCTTACAATTACCTTATAGTTACCTTTACAAATACTTGAAGAAAGAAAATAAAACTGAGTATATCTCATTTGTGAATCCTAGTCACATACCTACATGCAGTGTGGGCGAAGAAGACAGTAAATTGTCACAACATATTACTACTCAGTTGGGAGCATCGAACAGAGATAGCATCTGCTTCATCCCATATAACACTGTGTAAGATTTTAATTATTTATCAATTCTTACTACATGCTAGTTAATGTTATATTTTCATTTGTGCAGATATCATTGGATCCTGACTATAATTAATGAAGATAAGAATATGATATATTTATTGGACTCTATGAGTAACAAGAACCGAGACCATGCTTGGCAAACTATTGTGATCAAGTAGGTAGTATATTATATTGATTTTGAATACATTCAATTCATTATAAGTTGAAAAAATAACTTTCTATTTTTTATAATGTAGTGGGGTTAAGATATACAATGTATCAAGGGATATTTCAAAAGGACCCGGTTTTAAACAATTGATAGTATGTATTGTGACTATGTATTTAGACATCAATTAATAATTCTTATTATTTGGATTGTGACTTTTTGCATGACATTTTCAATTTCATTAGGGTAATCTTAAACAAAATGGTGGTGTTGAATATGGATATTGTGTGATGCGATACATGAAAGAGATAGTCTTGGATGAAGATCCACAATTGGTGAGGAAGGTAAATTTTTTTCTTTATGAAATATTTTCTTTATAAAATATGGAGTCATTTTTTATTGACCCTCAAACTTCTATTAATATTTCAGTTTGTAGCATCAAAAAAATAAACATTATTATAATCAATCTCAGTATGAAGTTAGAAGTGAATGGAGCAAATTTATCTACTTCTATATGGGTGCCTAAGTGCAGACTATGATATAAATTTTAGATTGTATTTAGAGATTTATGGATACAAAAGTTTTTGGGTTATGGTTAAACATGTCTTTTATGAATACACTTTTAGATTGTATTTGATAGATATTAGTGATATATTTGTTCAATTTTGGTAGTGAAAAATATTGTGTTATAGTAAAATATTATGATATACACTTTTGTCAATTAAAATTGTATTATAGTAAAATATGGTCAATTACTTCGACACTATAAATAAAAATAATGGAGTAATATAACACAAAAGACTTTAATAAATTTAAATAATGGCGTAGTTAAATAAACTATTTACTTTGCCATTGATCAAATTTGTAAAGTCGTTCGTATGTATTACTTCGCTAAATTAAATTTTTTTATTGTAGTAAAATATGCTTTATTACCTCTATACTACAAGAAAGTAATACAATAAAAAAATACTTCGACCATGCTAAATTATACAGAAGTAAAATTAAACATTGACTACACCAGAATATAAAAATTATGAAGTCATATACATATTTTACTTCGTCAGTCAATGTAACCTATGAAGTAATATATCATCAATCACTTCGGTACTTTTATTGATCTCGATGAAGTAATAGAGCCATTTTTACTTCAAAAATGGTCCGATTTTGAACTAGATTTGGACCGGTGATAGACTTCAGTAATTATGTGGTGAAGTAATAAATTGACCCTTTTACTTCACATGCGTCTACTTCGGTAATTATCTACTTATTACTTCGGATCATAGCTGAAGTCTATTATTGATTTTCATATAGTGGTATCTTCAAGGAACTCAGTTTCAGAGTCTCTTATTCTCTTCTACTTTCTCGTTAGAGTTGCATACATACTATAATGATGATTGGGTGGGCAACCCTACTGATTGTAAGTTGGCCACCAACTTCTATATTTTTCTTGGAGATTCTCTTATCTCTTGGAAGAGTAAGATGCAAGATATTATTTCTAGATCTTTCACAAAAATTGGGTATCGTGTCATGACTATCATCACTTATGAGATTGTTTAACTACATTTGTTGCTTGCAGATATGAAAATTCTTCTTCGGTGACCTACTGCTCTTCATTATGATAATTAGAGTGTCATTCAGATTACATGCATACAATTTTCCATGAGAGAACAAAACATATTGAGATTGATTGTCATCTGATTCGTCATCATCTACATCTTGGCACTATCACGTGACCTTTCGTTCCTTCCTCACTACAGATAGCTAATATATTTACCAAAGCTCTTTTCACTTTGTATTTTTTTTTTATCTGATAAACTCTCAATGTTTTTAATTAGCTAAGCATCGTGAATTTGAAGGGATGTTAGATTATATATATTTATTAGAATTATTTATTTATAAAAAAATGTGGAACCGTCACATCAGCGGCCCCCCTAGAGCCGATCCCACTGATATGGAGGGAGGTAATAGAATTATGTATTTATAGCTTTTAGAATATGTTACTTAACTTAGCTATACTCATATAAGCCTTGTACTCTATATTTCTCCAGATATATTTTAATTTTAATAAGACGACTATGTTTCTCTCCTCAAAACTTTTACCAGTGACAAACTGTATCCTGATAATGATCCACTGCATGCAATAATGTTCACACTCTTTGGATGAGTACGATTCAAGTCTTGGATTCGAACCCCCTCTGATATTATATATCAGTCTTAATGTACTAATAACCTGTTCCATTCAGATTTTTCTAGCAACTTCAAAACCGATCACTTTGTTGCCAAATGCTCTCTTCTCTCAGCTTTCTAGTCTTGTTCTCAAGCATTTCACCACACCAAATAAAGAGGTTTGAGCCATACGATTCGTGATAACAATTAAGGAAATTGCTACCAAATTTGAGATAAGATAATCTACAAGAAAATGAACACAACTTCTAGCTCACAATAAAATGCAACAAGCTAACTGGTTATGCTTGATAGGGATTTTTTTTTTGCTTTCCAAGAACATACTAAAAATTCAAATACCAATAGAAATCTGTATTAATTCATCTCAAAGTCAACACAACTGACATCACTACATTTCAGCAAAATATATTGCACTCGATGAAGAAATTATATGCTATCAATTTACACATTGTGTTTGCTAAAGAAGCTATAGGTACCTTGCGATGGATTTACCAAGTTGTACATCCCAATTGCTTGCCTATACAAGAAACTCCTTTCAATAACCAAAACAAAGAACAGAACAAGGGGAACTAATTTTTTGTAGCATTTTTAAGACTTCGTATTGTCATGAGGAGTTGTTGTCTTTCACTTTCTACTTCTGCAAACTTCAGGCTTATGTTAGAATATCTTTCCTGCATTTCTTTCAGTTCAGAAACCATCAATTCATTTTGTTCCTTCAGAAGCGCCATTTCACTTAACACTTTCTCCATAACCTTCTGATCACAGGCAGAAGAAACAAAAACTGATTTGTCTTCATCTAAATTAGATTCTGCAAACCTGTAAATAACCATAATCTAGCATACTTTTAGTAAGTTTTTCATGTAAGTTTTTTCAAACAGCAACTTATGGAATAAGTTGTAAAGTTTCAATTTACAAACGAGTAAGTTAATAAAGGCGTTATATGATCATTCACCTTCTCTGTGATTCTTTATCTGTGACATTTTTGTTGTGTACGCATCCTTTGTCTTCCTCCAGCTGTTGTACATATTCCAAATGGCACTGGGCATTGTTTCTAGTGAATCTCGGTATCTGATGAAAATTATTGGAATCCTGAAAAAGAAAAACAATCCATGAGCCATGTCTTCACTCAGATGATCATACATGTGCATGTATATTGTTAAGGCATACTGTCATGTACTGGTAAAATACAATCTACACATATTCCAAATGAGCCAGTACTTCATTGACCCTTCTACCGTATTTAGTTATGTGATGTTTTGAACCCAATCAAATGAGATAATAAATGAGCATACTCAATTGTTCTAAGAAGAGCAAAATCATCTCCAAGATCTTCACCGTTTTATAACTTGACCTCCGAACAAAGTACAGGATCAACAGACAAAACAATTTGAACTGATCATGTACTAATTGTATAATCAAAAAACAAAGGAAAATGCATAGAATACTTGTTGGCAATAAATAATGAAAATATGGTGTGTGTTTGTATGAAGTCATGAAATTCAGAAGAAAAAAAAATTGAAATGAAATTTTAAGTTAGTTTGTACATGTTGATAATTAAATTGGAAAAAAAACATTATATTACACTTATATAGAAATTAATTCGTGAGAATTCAGAAACGGACTAAGGTTGTAATCCTCCTAACTCATACTCTTTATCACCAGGTACTTGAATGCTTTGCATTACTTCAATTGTATTGCTTGGATCCTTGTCTGAGTCTTTAACCAATGAGTCTAGTCCCTATTGAAACATATCATAGTAAACACAACAGAAACAGCTTAAGTGAATAAGAAATGATGAAATAGCGATGAGCAGTTATGTGAACAAGTTATGCAATATCATTTTGTTTGTATAACTGTGTTCATGTGCACATTCACAGAAGTGTTTGTGTTCTGCACTCATGTTTTGTGGTGCTCATGCCCTAGATCTGTGTATCTACGTGCTACAATGAATTTGGTAATCAGTTATGTGAGCTACAAAATATTAATTTTCATCTCATGTGGACATTTACATTCTAAACTGAAATCATGTTGGTCCTTACATTTGTACTTGTTGTCTTGTTGCATTCACTTTGTTCCACCAAGTCGGTAGTCATTTGCTTTTCCTCCAAAAGACCATTTGAGGCATGCTTCAATGAATTCTGCTTTAGTATTTGGTTTGGTGCCTTGGATTTCATCGTATCAAGAATAGCATCTCCATCTTTTGTATGCCTAAGATCATTTATGTTCACCAATGATTTACTGACTCTCTCTTAAAGTTTCTATCTCTTTCTTAAGAAAATCAATTTCCAGATTTCTGTTTTGCAAAGATATCTCACTTTCTATGAATTTTATTCTTAGTAGCTCCATCTCAACTAGCAACTTTTCTTTTTCTCCATTCTGTTCCAAGAGAAAAGATTTCTCATCTTGGAGGGTTGCCACTTCAGATTTGAGTAACTGCAACTCTCTTATGAAGTTTTTTTGCAATGCTTCCTCAGATAACTTATGGTTGTCTAGTTCTTTGCTCTTATCTTTTAGTTTCAAGCTCAACATTTCTACATCTCTTGACTTGATACCTATTAGACCTACTAGCTGCTTGAGTTTCACTCGGTACTTCTCCTGTAATAGCACCATATCTTTATTAGATTTCTCCAAAATTCTTTCCAAGTTCCCTTTTTGTGATTGCAACTTGGCATTTTCTTTAAGTGCTTGCATGACTGTCTTCTCATTAGCTTGAAATGTAGATGACATAAATGCAGAAAGACTCCTGAGTTCCTCTTGAAAACACTCGACACTCTTGGAAATGTTCCATTTAGTATTTCTCAATGTCTCTTCTGCTACTATGGCTCTTTTCTCTTGCTCAACTTTAGCTAGTGTGATGGTTGCTAGATCCGCTTCAATCACTCCAGTTTGTTTCTGAAGTTCTTTCTCCAATAACTCAACCTGTAACTCAAGATCACTGATAATGGAAAAATGTGCAGAACACTCATATTGCATCCTAAGTTGTTCACGTAGTTGCATTTGCTCAAGCTTTGTTGTGGCATCATGGTTTTCCTGTTTCAAAATTTCATAATCCAGAGAAAGTTGTTCCATTTGCATTTCTAGCTCTTCACAATTTTTCCTGTAAAATTCCGCTTCATTATTGAGATCAATGATCTTATTCTCCAATGAGTAAGCAGACTTCATGTCATCACGCTCATTTATAAGTGCAACCAATGCATACTCCTCTTCATTGTCACTTACAGAAATTGTTTTGGGTATCTGTTGCTTACATTCAGATTTGTGCAGATGTGAAGATCCATTACCAAATTTAGTGGCTTTAAGATCCAAATTAACTGTGTCTTTCATTTCCATTTTACTACAATTATCAGATAATGTTTCATTATGCCTATGTTCCAACATTCCCTCTAGATCTTTCACAGCAAGCACCAACTCAGAGTTTGCTTCTTGTGTCAATTTTAGTTGCAAGAGAAGATGGACATTCCGATTTTTCTCATGATCTAGCTCTTGCTGAATTTCTTCAAGATCATCTCTGTCATGCTGCAAGCTGGTAGTTGTGTCAAACTTTCTCCTCTTTTCTAAGATCTTGAGTTCATCACATTCTCTTTTAAGTGCATCTCTCTCTTCTTGTAGATCACTCATTTCCTTTGAAATATCTTGCCCTCGTTTGTTCTCCTTGATGATTTGCTTTCGTAGAGTCTGCAACTCTAGATCTGACACTTCCAATTTTCTAGTTAAAATATCTATTTCGCTCTTTAATTTCTCAAAACTGTCCTCTGAATCATGTGATATCTCATGCAAACCATCATCACTGGAACTTCTTGTGGATGCATCTGAACTGAACATCCTCATTTTAGAAGTGCCATTGTTGGTAAGAGGCAACAACACGATAGCATTCTCTCTTGGTGTATATATTCCTGAACCAGTATCTGAACCTGAAGCTGACATGGCATCGAAGGTGTGTGACTTTTGGAGGTTTCCATTGGAATCAGCATTGTGGAGAGGGATGCCCCTGCTTGATGAGAACCTGACTGCAGCCTGATTGTTTATTTCTGAACCATCCTGAAGAAGAAATATCATAGTTCAGTTCAATAATAATCTAAGAGGGTTCAAATGCAATTGGAATGAGCTCTCGCTTTCTTACAGAAGAAAATATTTCTAATACTAATACCGTTAAGTGTTAAGGATTTGCCTTATAAACGACCAAACATGTCCAAAAAAACAGCTATGAGCATTTGAACATTTGGAAGAGATGAGATTCATTTAGGCATTTTTTCATTGGGAGTCTTTTAATTATCAAGTTGGAAGTCCTGACACCATAGCTAGAACAATCTCAAGCAAATTTTTTTGTTCAAATAAACATATAAAAAAAGAAGTCGATGCGGTTCACCTCATCATCACACTTGCTTAACTGAGACTCCAATGTTCTTCTTTGTCGTTTCATGGTTGCTTCTTCAATATCATTTCCTTCCCTGAAAAAAGGGTCATGGAGATTAATGATTAGCCAAATCAACCCCTACAAAGTGTATTCCTCCAACCCCACTAGTATTGAAAAGAAGATACCTTCCTTCATCATCATCCTGCAGCCTCTGGATGGATATCTGTATTTTGAGCAAAAGACAAATGATCAGGAAATGCAGTCATAACTAAATGCTTGTTCAGACACACACACACACACAAACACACACACGGTTAGAACTAAATGCTTGCTTCACAGGCAATGCATGATCTTATTCCTCTTCTTTTTTCGCTTTTGTGTAGTAACAATACGATTTAAGAAAATTATAAAGATAAAAAAAAAAGGGTTTGAACATTGAAGAGACAGACAGTGCGAGAGAAAACTTGTGATTTGAGTTATTCTGCATTATGGCGAGCAGGGGCACTAAAAATCAATGCTCATCAATTCTTAAAGTTTCAATGCTCACACGTAAAGAAGCTCCAGTGTTCGATCCCTTCAGAGGAAGAACGACAGAGGATGGCCTGAAAACATCAGTATAATCTGCTAGGTTGATGCTTGCCTCCCCCAAAATTTTGGTTTTGCCCGATCCCTGCAAACGATTTCCCAAACTAATCGTCGTGGATTCCACACAGTACACAACCAAAAGCAAAACCGAAAGATTCAAGAATCTTTCATACAGCATCGGAAACCACAAATCTGTAGACTTTCTCATCCATCTTTCCCGTCTTTGGATTCCGGACAAGCTTAGCCGCCTCGAAAACCGGATTCACCCAGTCGCAGGCCCCCTCCACCACGGGTACCCTCTCCGATCTTGCCGTCGGCCGGCCGGCGTCTGCTGGTATCACGGTCACCGTCACCGCCTCCCGTCCCGTGGGTTGCACCTACCAAAATGTAACGGCACGGCAAAATACATTACCCTCGGTAAACCTCTCTAAAAGATCACATTTTTGTTTATTTCTGGGCAATGCGACACTGACCTGAGTCGCATGGAACCGCAGTTGGAACACAACTTTGGTCTTGCTCTTCTCGCTCCTCCATCGCGCCGCCTTGAACATCTTCGATCTCCGCTTCAGTTCTCCATCCTTCGGCAGCTAAATGCAGGGCGATAACCTCACCCGATACCAATTTCTTCAAAGGAATCGGCAAGTGGATTTCAGAGATCGATCAATGTCAGTTATGCAAGCGGATTGAATTCAGACGTTGACTCACCAAAAGGCCAGCGCGAAGGGGGCGGCAATCAGCAATGCGATGGCTGGCGAAGGCACCAAAGATTCGAAGAGAACTAGAAATCAGATCTGAGGTCCGAGCTCTTTTCGATCGCTCTCGGTCTCCTTCACCATTGATGAGTAGAAGAAGAGCAGCAGTTTCAGAACAAAAATGAGAAGCTTCTGCACGATAAAATAATAAAAATATACAGGTTGGTTTTTGAAAAAGCGAGGTTTATCCGTTGCTGTACTAATTTAATATATGAAAAATTTTCAGTTTACCCCTTCTACTTTTACTTTTTTAGAAATTCTGATGAGGTCTTTCTTTTAATCTTATTGACTATTCTGGATGATCAATTTGGTCACATAAATTTTTCCCACTAGCCAAGTAAATCAAGAAGTTTAACATCTTTTAATTGTATATCTCATTTAAAAATATTTTTTTTTATAAATTTATTATAGCTGAGGATTAAATCATAGGTATCTGAATGATAATTCAGATATCTTACTATTATATCGTAGCTCCGGAGGTAAAATTATCATTAATAAAAAGAATCAAGATAGATGATGATGGAATCTAAATGGTTTGCTTGTGTTTGATAATTCTAAGTGTATTTTAGATTTAGTGTGGTGTTGACCTTTTGGGCATGTGGGGTGAAGGTCTTTTTGGGGATCTGAGGGTGGACAAGTAGGGTCATGAGGCAAGGTACAAGTTACTTTTAGTGTGTTCTTATATAAGAAAGTCTTTGTATAGAAATTATACGGAGAGTGAAAGATATCTCTCTTGAGGATGATTGAAAGTTTTATCTGTATTCAATCGAACATGTAAGAAATCATCAGCTACCTATGTTCATATCTTAGGAGGGTCATTAGGAGTAGTTGACCTAAAGAGATTGGGAGTCAACAATAACAATGAGGCAAGACAAAAAAAAAAATGGGCTCACGATTGAGTTGAGCTAAGACAATGAGGCAAGGAATGGGTGTTGGGGTTTTGATTAAGTAACGACTAGAGATGGAAATTTACATAGCTAATAATTTTTTTTATATTGGACTGGAACAGTCCTGTTGAAGATCCGTACAACAACTATGGGAACTTCACATGGGGGTAATGAAAAGGAGGGAACAAGATGAGGAAACTTAAAATTATCAAAAAAATTATTTTTTTTATTTTTTATTTTTGCTGTCGAGGATTTAAAAACGCTCAAAAAAGTTACTCCCTTAAACATGGAATGGAATTACTAAAATATATACTTTTTAAATATATATATATTAGAGATATGGATAAGTAATGAAGTATAAAACAAAAGGAAAAATAAAACCAGAGCAGAATGTCTGTTTGACTGATCCATCGCCTAAGCCAGACTGTGTAAGGATGCAGCACTGCCCGATGACTTACCCTACAAAAAGTGGTGCTTTACTGTCAGATCTAACCATGGTTAATGCGAAGTACTTGCTGGCCTTGGCCCTCCTCCTCCCACAATTAATCATGTGCACTGCTTTGCCTCCGTCCATGGGCAGCAAAAAGGCCAAACACACCATGCACTGCCAGCGAAGCCTGGGCATGGAGGCTCAAGCACACATTAAGTAGTGTACTGGGCATAGTGCATTTTGCGTCATGGCCATGGTCTCCTCTTCTCTCCTCGTGCTTGGCACTGGGCCTCTTGTTTGAATCTGTCACACTAGACACAGTTGGATCAATCGCTGCTTATCATAGCTAACTACTCGCACATTTGTTCTTCGACCCAAAGATTCCATTGAGAGTAAATAAATCAAATCAAGTCAAATTTTGAGATATTGAAATTTATTTAATAAAATAATCTAATTAAATTAAGTCAAATCTAAAATAAATTAAGTCATTTAAATGATTATTCAAATTTATCTTTTTTTTTTTTTTATGAACTTGAGTTTGATCAAGCTTGGTCTGAATTTGATTCGTTTAGATATTATCAAGTTCTCAATTCAAACTTATTTAATTATTTAAAATTTTTATTTATTTGATTGATTATTGAAATTGATAATTTAAACTTGTTTATTTATTTGAAATGTTTATTTATTTATTTATTTAGCATGTTGATAAGAGTTTTATTATTGAATATGATTCATGAACGTTATTCACAAATATTGTTAACGAATGAACATGATTCGTGAACATTATTTACGAACATTGTTCACGAATGTTATTCACAAACTAACAAGTTAAACATATATGTGTTTAAACTTATTTGTTTTGGTTAACGATTTGTTCAAGCTTGTTATTTAATTGATCTTATGTGTATTGAACGAAGATAAACAATCTCTTCCCCTCTGCAAGAACTCCTCCTCATGCTCTTGAAGCTCATCCTCTTTATGATAAATGCTCCGCTTGCCCTAAAATGATCTGACCCGATAGGGAAATTCCAATTCAGTGGGCCTTTCAATACAATCAAATAGATTGGTCCAAGGGCGCTATATTCTAGGAGCTCAAACTATGTGATCGAATAAATCCTCCTCCATTTGTTGCGGGTCGATGTTCTCTTCCTTATCAAGCCGAATACTAAGCTTGTTCATAAATGTTCAGTTCATTTACGACCCTATATTCTACCACAATCTCTATTTCTTTCTTTGTTTCATTGTTGGAAAAAGAGTACCTAAGGGCTATAAACAAGTCAAGATGAGCCAAACTTTATGGTGTTCAATCTTGTTTTATAAGATAACCAAACCAAGCCAAGACAAGCTGAACTTAAAATAAATCAAACTGTTGAAATAATTGTTTAAGCTTGACTTGGTTTCTTTTATATGAACTTGAGCTTGATTCGCTTAGATGTTATTGAGCTTTCAATTTAAGCTTATTTGATTATTTTAAACTTTTATATTTTAAGTTTGTTTGATTGGTTGTTGAGCTTGATAATACAAACTTGTTTATTTATTTTCAAAATTTCTTTGTTTATTTAGTATGTTGATAAGAGTTTTATTAATGAACACAGTTCACAAATATTATTTATGAATGTTGTTCATGAATATTATTCACGAATGTTGTTCGCGAACATTAATGAGTTGAACACATATATGTTCAAACTTGTTTGTTTAACTTAACGAGTTGTTCAAGCTTGTTATTTAATTGATCTTGTGTGTATTGAATGAACATAAAATAAGCTCTTATCAAGTTGAACACCTAGCTTGTTCATTAACATTTGTTCCTTTAAAGCCCTACATTCTACCACAATCTCTCTTTCTTTATTTTTTTCATTGTTGGAAAAAGAACACGCACCTAGAGGCTATAAACAAGTTAAGCCGACCCAAGTTTTGTGGTGTTCAATCTGTTGGAGATCGGATGGTCGGCTAGAAGGGGGTTGAATAGACGTTGCCCTCAATTCGAGATTCTTCTTACACTTGTTAGTTACACAGTAGAATAATACAAAACAATCAAGCTAAACAATAAAGGAAAGAGCAAACCGCTAACACATTTCCTTTAACGTGGTTCAGAGATTAGGGCTCCACTCCACGACTATCCGTAAGGTGGACAATCCCAATCCGTCAGTGGATTAGCGCCCAACAAACTCCGGCTACATCAAGTTGCTCCTTGTGGGTGGAGAAACCTCACCACAACACCAACTAAGACCTCATGGAAAACAAAGAACTCTTGAGCACTTGTTGACTACTAATTAGGGTTAACCAGCACTAATTTCGTCGATCTTAACCAAGCTTCCAAGCCTTGGTTATATAGGCGACGGGTTAGAAAATCCCACCTACCAGTTGACTAGTGAAAGTGACAGTAAACTGTCCTCTGTGAAATTTCGACCGTTACAACCTAACAGCTCGATACCGTTGACTGGTAAAAGTACCAGTCGACTGCTCCACACTGGCTGAGCGAACAGAAGCATTCTGTTCGATCCCAGTTGACTGTCCAGTCTGTTGGTGCAACCTTAGGTCAAGGTTGACCTAGTTGACCTGACTCGAGTTGACCTGACTCGAGTTGTATTTTGATGTTTGACGAGAATAGAAAAGTTCTATTCTGATGTTTGACGAGAATAGAAAAGTTCTATTCTGATGTTTGACATAATACAAACTTGGGAGATTGTGGGTGCAATCTTTGGTCAAGGTTGACCTGGTTGACCCGAGGTGAGTCGACCTGATTCGGGAAATCCTGGTAAGTGAAGCCAGGTGAAAGTCCTGGTGAGTGAAGCCAGGCAAGGGAAAGTCCTAGTGAGTGAAGCTAGGCAGTTGGAAAATCCTGGTAAGTGAAGCCAGGTGAAAGTCCTGGTGAGTGAAGCCAGGCAAGGGAAAGTCCTGGTGAGTGAAGCCAGGCAGTTGGAAAGTCCTGGTGAGTGAAGCCAGGCAAGGGAAATCCAGATAGGTCAAGGTTGACCAGACATCTGGTGAAAAGTCCAAGTATGGAGACTTGGCACGGAGAAGTCCAAGTATGGAGACTTGGCACGGAAAAGTCCAAGTATGGAGACTTGGCACGGAAAAGTCCAAGCAGGGAGCTTGGCACGGGAAAAGTCCAAGTATGGAGACTTGGCACGGAAAAGTCCAAGCAGGGAGCTTGGCACGGGAAGTCGGAGAGGGCTCGGCAGCTCGTTCTCCGGACTAGGTCAGAGAGGGCTCGGGAGCTCGTTCTCTGGACCGAACGATGGAGTCGGAGAGGGCTCGGTAGCTCGTTCTCCGGACTAGGTCAAAGAGGGTTCGGTAGCTCGTTCTCAGGACCAGGTAGGGTTTAGGGCTGGGAGCTCTAAACCTGGATCGGTCTGGTGACCGATCCAGTGATACGCTGGTTGACTGATCGGTCTGGTGACCGATCAGTAACCAAAAAGTGTGTTTATGTGAATTACCTGATCGGTCTGGTGACCGATCAATAATCATACAGAAGCGAAGAAGATCGGGAGAAGAAAGAGAGGGATCGGTCTGTGGACCGATCCACCTGAGTCCTGATCGGTCCACAGACCGATCAGAGAGTTGGGCAACTCTCTGTGAAGCGTGTTGATCGGTCTGGGGACCGATCAGAATAGGTCCTGATCGGTCCCAAGACCGATCAGAGAAGGTCTGGACCGATCAGGGTGGAGCCTGATCGGTCCAGCTCTAGCCGTTGAGTCACAACGGCTAGATTTCTGCTGTGTCTTCTGCCATCTTCACAGGTTCGCAGGTTCAGGGATATAAAGGGGTCGAGTGCCTCTACAGTATAGTTACTGGCCTCTCTTTTCTTTCTGATCTTACTGCAATCAGAGCTTTGCTGAGCTCTCATTTTCCTGAAGCTTCGTGGAAGCTTCCTTCGGCTGGTTCCTGCTGTTGTAGGTGTTTCGTGAAGTTACTGCTTCATCCAGTCGACGAGAAGGCAAGCTGTGTTTTTACATTCTTACTGCCTTTGTATTGTGCTGTATCTTTGTACTCCTATCTTGCTGTTGCAAGAAGTTTGTGGCGAGGTTTCTCCACCCAGAAGGAGTTTCTATTAGCCGGTTTTCCGGGGTCTCATCCACCGACGGATTGATAGGCTTCGTCCACCTTACGGACACGTCGAGGAGTAGGAGTATCATCTCCGAACCTCGTTACATCATCGTGTTTGAGGTTTGATCTTCTCCACTTTCGTTTCTACATTGTATTTCCGCTGCGCTAACCTAAATTGTAGGAAGAAACGATAATTTGAGGTCGGCTATTCACACCCCCCCTCTCTAGCCGCTATCCGAAGGTCCTAACACAGTCGACTGAACCAGTTGATTGATGAAAGTACCAATCGACTGGTACCCCGAGTATAATTCCTCAGCACTCGGACCCTCACGACTCACTTGACGCTTCTTTACAGTCTTGACCTCTTGCCTTCAAGCCTACTTCCTTCGGCTCTCGTCCCTAGAATGCATCCAAGCCCGCGACTCATCCCCAATGCCATCCTTCGCGTATGCCTCGAAGTCGCTTCCCTCGGCCCTTGTCCTTGCTGCCTTGTCCATGATCCCTCTGATGCTCCATCCTTCATCGGACCCAAAGCCATTAAGCCGAGTCATATGCGTATCCTGCAAACCTGCACACTTATATACACATATCAAATACAAAGGTGAACCTAACTTAAACTCTTTGTCCAAACACCAAAACACATGGTCGCACAGACCATTGAGATTGCTCCAACAATCTCCCCCTTTTTGATATTTGGCAATACTTTTAAGTTAGGAAAAATATAATAGCAAATAAACATGCTAAAACAAATGGACTTATGTTGCTAAGGCTACATACTTGGACTTACACCGCCGAAAGGACTTACGTTGCCAAGTCTAGACACTTGGACTTACACCGTCGAATGGACTTACTTTACCAAGGCTACACACTTGGACTTGCACCGCCGAATGGACTTATGTTGCCAATGCTATACACTTGGACTTGCACCGCCGAATGAACTTATGTTGTCAAGGCTACACACTTGGACTTACACCACCGAATGGAAAATGCAAACATGCATTAGAACCTATCCCAAGACTCCCCCTACACCTAAGCTCTCCATTGAGCTAGGCATTTTACCACAGGGCTATTTAAGAACTTATCACAAGGCTCCCCTTACACCTAACCTTCTCATTGATCTAGGATTTTCACCACCATAAAGATATTTCAGGTTTTCCCACTTAAACCTTACTTCTCCCCTTTGTCTAATATCAAAAAGCTCCAACAATATCCTAATTGTCAAAACTTATCATCCAAACTAACTCTAAACTCATGTATTTATCCCCCAAGGATCTCATACACCAATGCGAGTTAACCCGGTCACAAACTAATGTTGAAAATAGTTTCAAACTTGTATTAGTCGACTGCCAAAAACACTAGTCGACTGCTCTTATCTAAACAAACCCACAGAACCATTCTATGTCTGATAAATACTGTTATCAGTCGACTGTCACACTATTTTCATCCCAAATAGTATTTCTAACCTAACTTCATAAATGCGCCAAATATTCTACAAACATCCAAAAATCTTCAAATTTAATGGAGATGTCTGTTTTACTCGTGTCTACTTGGGAAAAATATATTCAAAAATATATCTATCACCGATCCCAAGATTGACATAAAATCTAAAACTATCTAAATGGTTCAATTGAACCTTGACCTAAAGTCCTAGTTTTTGACTACCCAATCCCGAACCCGATCTATTATTGTTGGGTCTTTGACTACCTAACACCATATCTAATCCCTTAGATCCAATATTGAATCTCTCTAGGATTTTCTCCAAATGATCAAGCTTTGTCTTCAAAGTTTGATTTTTCCTTTCTAGATTCTTAAACCTAGAATCAACATATCCACCTTGGATATTCCTAGACCTACCCATTCTAGGCATGTGTCTCCCCTTCTTGAGATTAATGCCTTGGTTTTCCTTAGGTCTACCATTTCTAGGTTTATCATACACAAATCTCCTAGGGTTATGATCTACATTGACCTTATTTCTATCATGATATTTAAAGTCAAAACTTTTCATTGCTACATAATGATAATCATTATTTTCCCTAGCATGCATGGGAACATAAGAATTTGAATGATAATTCAAGTTAAGGTATACCTCCCTTACCCTTGAAGCTCCCCCTTTACTTGAGCTTTTCTTCTTCTTTTCCCACTTTTTCAAATGTGCTAGCTTCTTAATCTCCCTCTTCTTGGGGCATTTTATGTGGTAACGTCCCCGCTCACCACACATGAAGCACATTATGTGTCATTTCTTCTCCTTATTCTTCTTGGCACCATCATTCCTACAATCCACATTAGTATCTAAAATAATTTGAGTGGGTTTAGGTTTTAACTTCTTAAGCAAGGGGCATCTACTCTTGTAATGTCCCTTCTCATTACAACCAAAGCACACAATGTGATCCTTTGACTTGACTTCGGTAGAGACGCTTGTAAGATTGACTTCCAAGACCTCTTCTTCATCCATCTTGGCTTCTTCTTCAACTTTTGAGGATGTTTCCTCATCCACACTTGTGGATGGTCTTTCTTCATCCTTCTCCTCCTCGAATGTTGAATATGAGTCAACTTCCAGTTGCTCCTCCACTACTTGAGTCACTTCATCCTCCTCTTCAGATTTTTCTTCTTCTTGTGTAGGCATAAGTTCTTTGCCTAGAACTTTCTTCACTTTGCTCCACAAATCATGGGCATTCTCATATTCACCTACATCACTTATCACGTTAGAAGGCAAAATATCAATTAAAATCAACATTACCTTTGAATTTGCCTTTGACCGTGAAGTTTGCTCTTCTGTCCAATATCACGGTCAGAGATTCTTCCCATTCTTGTCTCTCAGAACTTCGAACGGATCTTCCACCACCATCATTGTGTCCCAATCCATCTCAAAGAATATTTTTATCTTCATCATCCAATAGGTGATGTCCCATAAGCCTCCTCCTTCAAACTTCGGAGGTGTTATCAAGTCGGTCATCTTTTGCTTCCTCGGCGATTATTCCAAAGGATAACGTCCTCGCTATGATACCACTTGTTCGAGATCGGATGACCGGCTAGAAGGGGGGTTGAATAGATGTTGCCCCTAATTCACAGTTCTTCCTACACTTATTAGTTAGACAACAGAATAATACAAAATAAACAAGCTAAACAATAAAGGAAAGAGCAAACCGCTAACACATTTCCTTTAACGTGGTTCAGAGATTAGGGCTCCTACTCCATAGCTGTCCGTAAGGTGGATGATCCCGATCCATGATGGATTAGCCCTCGGCAAACTATGGCTACCTCAAGTCGCTTCTTGTGGATGGAGAAACCTCACCACAACACCAACCAAGACCTCTTGGAATACATACCACTCAACTGCTCCACACTGGCAGAGCGAACAGAAGCATTCTGTTCGCTCCCAGTCGATTGTCTAGTCGACTGAACCAGCCGACTGATGAAAGTACCAGCCGACTGGTAACCCGAGTACAATCTCTCAGCACTCAGACCCTCAGCCTCATGACTCACTTGACGCTTCTTTGCAACCTTGACCTCTTACCTTCAAGCCTACTTCCTTCGGATCTCATCCTCATATGCATCCAAGCTCACGGCTCGTCCCCAATGTCATCCTTCGCATATGCCTCGAAGTTGCTTCCCTCGGCCCTTGTCCTTGCTGCCTTGTCCATGATCCCTTGGATGCTCCATCCTTCACCAGACCTGAAGTCATCATGCTGAGTCATATGTGTATCCTGCAAACCTGCATACTCATATACACATATCAAATACAAGGGTGAACCTAACTTAAACTTTTTCCCAAACACTAAAACACATGGTTGCATGGACCATTGGAATTGCTCCAGCACAATCATGTTTGATAAGAAAATCAAGCCAAGTCGAACCTCAAAATGAACCAAGTTATTGAAATGATTGTTTAAGTTTGTCTTAGTTTATTTTTTATGAGGTTGAGCTTGGTTCAAGATTGGTTTGAACTTGGTTCGTTTAGATGTTATTGAACTCTCAATTCAAGTGTGTTTGATTGTTTGAAATTTTTATATTTTAAATCTATTTGGTTGATTATTGAACTTGATAATACAAACTTGTTTATTCATTTTAAAATTTTCATTATTTATTTAGCATTTTGATAATAGTTTTATTGATGAACTGTTTAGAAATAATATTCACGAATGTTGTTTCACAAATATTAACAAGTTGAACACATGCATTCAAATTTATTTGTTTAGTTTAATGAGTTATTTAAGCTTGTTAACTTAATCAATCTTATGTGTATTGAACAAACATAAATAAGTTCTTACCAAACCAAACACCCACTAAAAAATCATCATTAGCTATGGAATTAGAGATAAAAATATATTTCCATCTTTATATTAGAGATGGAATTAACATTCCGTCTCTAATTTAAGACGAACTTAAAGTTCCTTCTCTAAATAGAGACAGAATTATATTTACATCTCTACATCGATCGTTAATAATAAAAAAACATAGTTAATCTATAATTAATAGCAACGGAATTTACTCTAAATAGAGACAGATAATATATTCTATCACTAATTATCATTACTATATTTAAATATTAGCAATTGAATATATTATCCATCGTTATTTAGCAATGAAATTTAAATTCTGTCTCTAATTAGAGACAGATAATATATTCTGTTGCTAATTATCATTACTGTATTTAAATATTAGTGATGGAAATTTAAAGTCTAACTCTAATTAGAGACGGAATTTGAATTTCATCTTTAATTAGTGGCTGAAATAAATTTCCATCACTAATATCGGGATCAAAATTAGGGCTCAACCCCGTTCTCGCAAACTCCTCGTGAGAATGATCTCTCTGGTGATTCCCAATCTCTCCGACGATTCCCAATTTCTCCGGCGATATTTCCAGCGACTGTGCCCTCTAATCTCTGGCATCCTCTCCTCCTCGCTCTCAGTATGATACCTCTCCTCTCGTTTTTAACCCTAGCAGCTTATTTTTTGGCCGACCATGAGCTTTTCCAACCTCGAGCTTGGCCTGGCCTGAGCTCGCTATCACGAGCTTGGCCGACCCTAAGCTTGCAACCAAGAACTTGGTGTGCTGCGAGTTTGGCTGACCAGATCTGCCTAGGTTGCGATGTTAAACTTAGTCACGAGGCCTCAGCCAACTAGTTGGTTGTAATGTTTAGAATAAAAATCTAAATATGATTCTGGATTATTTTAACTTGGTTTGGCAAGTTGTAGGATTTTAACCTACTTTGATTCCTTTAATTGAGCAACTTCTTGTATACTTATTTTTTGTGTTCATGGCATGCTTAGTTAATACATGGAATCATGTGTATAGTACCTCTCTTAGATTAATGGATGTATACATAATAATATGCTAAGTTTTTTATTGCTTCTTTTATATATGGAATCATGTTGTAATACCTCTCTTGTATTAATTGTATAATTGCTAAGTAATCAATCTTGTGTTTGTAATGTTGTAAATTTTATATATGCTCATTAGGATACAATGTACCTGAACACAGATTGGATGTATAATAGATTAGAAAATAAATTTATCTGAGATGAATATTTTGTTGAAGTTGAAGAGTTTGTGAACTTTACAAAGAATCATCCAGAATGTATAGATGATGTCGAGTTACGTTGTCTGTATAATCATTCAAAATGTAAAAAATAAAGCTTTTCGTGATGAGGATACTATAAAAGTACATCTATGTAAAAAAGGATTTATTCCAAATTACCACAACTGGTACTATAACGGAAAGCTTTATTTGTCTCATTATACAGAACTTCAGTTGCTTCTTCATCTGACATAACTACTCTAGGGGAATCACCATCTATTGAGAATGCAATGCAATCAATGGTTCATGATGTGATGAATGTAGTTGATCATTCCAATATATATGAAATACCAACACTTGAAGTTCAACAATTTTATGGCATGTTAAAGGCTATTGAAAGAAAAGTGTGGGAAAGCATTCTATCTAATCATCCAACTAGCAGCTACTGCAAGGTTATTGGCATCAAGATAGAACATCATTTCTCAGAACTGTTGGTGCAAGGAGCACTATAATCAAACATATATTTTGATGTTGTCAAATGTTCAAATTAAGTCTTATTATTATCTGATGAATTAATCTAGTGTGCAGGATTCTCAACTCGGAAAGCCTTAGTAGGTCAGCTGGACCTGATACTAGGTAAGAAAAGTATCACCAGGTCATGGAACCAGGCAGGAAGTCTAGATGGGTCAAGTGGACCTGACTAGCAGGTGGACTCGATAAGTCTGGAGAACCCGATATTGAATCAAGTGGAAGTCCTAATAGTTGATATGATGTTAAGCGATTAAGTCCAAACAAGTCTGAAGAACCCAATATTTGGCAGATGAATTGAGGTAAGATACTAGAGGTAGTGCAGTGAGGTCGTGTCTCGATAGGGATAAACCTTAGGTGATGATCTAACTAAAGAAACCAACGGAGTTTTCTAAGTTGAGATCAAGACAGTCCTAACTGTCTTAATCATGCATACTATATTTGTACTAATCCTGTTTTGTAGGTTTATGCTCTAACTCTATTTTGCAGGATAAATTTTCTAATCTTTTTTTTTCAAGATCATTTCATCAATAGAAAAGAGTGTTCAGTAGTAAAATTTGAATCAGAGCACAAAAGGAAAAAAAAATTGTTCAATCGACGAATAAAGACTTATCAGTCGATGGAACAACGTGATCATAGGGATTGGGCAAATCATATCTGAGAAAGAAGGGAAAGCAAGGTTCAGTCAATGGAAAGATCTTGATCCGTCAATGGAACAACAAGATTTCCTCGATCAAATGGATCAGATCACAGCAAACAAGGAAGGATCAGAGGACCCGTCGATGGATAGAGTGATTAGTCGATTGATCGGTTCAATCGACGAAACCTCTTATCAGTCGAAAAAACCTCTTATCAATCGACGAAATGAGCCCTATTAAAGAAGCCATCAAGCTCCGAGCCAGACACAACTTCTACTTTCTAATTTTCTACTGCGCTCATTCTCTACTTATGCAAGCGACAACTACTATAACGCCAAGAGGATTTTGACAACCTACACATCTTGTTATATTCATTGTTGTCAGTATTTTTATTCTTACTTGTACATTGTATTCATAATTGTAATATCATTTGATTATGTAGTGGATTGCCCAACGAAAGCGATAGACAATCGCGAGCCTTAGAATAAGAGTTGTCAAAGCTAAGGCTCCAAACCAAGTAAAAAAATAGACTTGTCTTTTGTCTTTATTTATTTTTATTTCCACTGCTTAACTCTTTAGTTTTTATGAAAGAAAAGAAAAGTTTTTAAAGCTACGAGATTCCCCCCCCCCCCCCCTCTCATTCTTTCACTATCCAATAATTGGTATCAGAACAAGACTATTCTGAAAAGACTTAACCGCCTTTCTAGCATTTTTTTCTTTTCTTTAGACTAACTTTTTATTTGTTGTTATTTTTTATCCTGCACTACTAATCCCAAGACAAAGTCATAGAAATCTTGGTCATTTTATTTTTCTATACTAGAATGGTAAACTCTCACCAAGAAGGCTACGACACCGTTCATCCGCCTCTCTTCAATGGAGAAGATTTTAGTTATTGGAAGAGAATGATGGAATGATTTTTGAAGTCCAACATCGACATGTGGTTTAGCATCAAAAAGGGATATAAATCACTAAGCAAAAAGGGAGAACCACTAGATCTAGAAGATTGGGATCAAAAGATGAAGAGGGCTCATATCGACTATAAAGCAATGAACACCCTCCAGTGTGGTTTGACAAAGGAAGATCTAAACCGAGTCGGCTCCTTCGAAAATGCTAAAGAACTATGGGATCTACTAGTTAAGTTGCACGAAGGAATTGAAGATTCAAAGGTAACAAAAAGAGATCTTTTAAATCAATTGTTCAATATTAAAATGTTATACAAAGAAACTACAACTCAACTACACGTAAGAATAAAAGGCATAATCAACGGACTCTACCTCATCAGCCACCATCTAGAAAATTGAGATGTGATATGGTATGCGCTAAACTCCTTCCCTCGAAATGTACTATGAGTATCGATGGTAGATGCCTATAAAGTTTCGAAAGATTTTTCCATTATAAAGTTAAATGAATTATTTTGTGAATTGGAATTACATGAGCAAACTAATACTAGCCAGACCGAGAAGGATATAACTTGGTATGCAGGTCAAAACAAGATCAAAGAGGCTCAGTCCAATTCAAAGTCAAAACAAGAACTTGAGAGCGAGTTAGATTTGGATTCAAACAATGAAGAAAAAATAGTAGACATAGTAAGAAGAATGTTTACTGAAAAGAAGTTCAACAGAAAGAATCCAAAGAAAGTACAAAACATTTCAACCATCTCAAAATTGGAGATAACCTACTACTGGTGAAACAAGAAGGGTCACTACAAGCACAATTGCCCTAGCATAAAGGAGGAGAAAACCAAGTCTGCAAGAAGGAAAGCACTTAAGGCCATGTGGGAAAAATCTTCATTGGAGGAGTCGGATATGGAAGAACCAAAGCAATCAAGTCATCTTGTGCTTATGGCAATGATCGAAGGATCCGAGTCCAAGTCCGAGAACGAGTTGAGTCTAAGTCAAACCATGGATCTATATCCATTTTAAAAGGGCCAAAAGAGGTAAATTTATTTTTTGAATTTCAAATACGCAAAGTTATTAAATGTTTATTTAAGAAAAGAACTAAATCTAATGCTCAGAATGATTTACTACTTAAGGAAGTCAACTACCTTAAGGAGCAAGTCAACTTGAATCCCTCAACTGACCATGTTCAAGAAAGAACTTCAACTCAAGTTACAAAACTTGAAGAAGAAAATTCTAACTTGAAAAGTAAGTAGAGGAACTCAAGAAAATGTTGGAAAAGTTCAACTTGAGCTCCAAGTATTTGAATATGATGCTTGGATCTCAATGAGTTATGTACAATAAATCTGGATTTGGATATGAAGCTAACTCAAACAACAAACCTTATATGTCTTTATTAAGTTAAAATGTTAGAAACCTAGTCCAAGCATGGATTCCAAAAGCTTCTCTAACAAAGCAAGTAGGATCAAACCAATATTATGTACCAAAAATTAATATTTGTTACTTAAACATAAAATATAAAATCTATGCTTCAGGGGGAGGCAACAAACTAGTTGTCACTTAACCTACTCACCTGGATATTTAGAACCAATAATATTAGGAAAATTTTAACTTAGTTCCAAAAAAGACTAGGATAATAGTAAGTCGGGGAAGCTAAGTTGAAAGCAAATCTAGGAGAATCATATGTGTTCAAACTGGTGCAATCGACTTAATGATACTAACTGAAGCTATCCCTATCTAGTCTGAACTAGTTGAACCAAAACTTAGTATTAAGTTCTTTAGGCAAGACTATTTTGAGAAGTATTTAGAAAGTGGTTTACCGTTGATACGGGTTATAATAGGTCGGCCTGGCAAGTGAAGGAGGGGTTAAGGTCGAGAAAGATAGAAAAGATATATAGTCGGTCGAGTGAAGGCCGAGCGAGCACTCATGTGCTCATATACGCTTGGTCGGGCAAAGTCTGCTCGAGCGTAAAGGCATTTAGCCTTATATATGACTCGCAATATATTATCGGTCGATCGAAAGCCGAGTGACCACCCTCGTGCTCATATACACTCGGTCGGGCAAAGCCTGCTCGAGAGTAAAGGCATTTAGCCTTATATATGACTCACAACATGTTAATGGTCGATCGAAGGCCGAGCAAGCACCCACGTACTCATATACTCTCAGTCGGGCAAAGTCCGCTCGAGCGTAAGGGAATTTAGCCTTATATATGATTCACAGTATGTTATCGGCCGATTGAAGTCCGAGCGAGCACCCACGTGCTCATATATGCTCGGTCGGGCAAAGCCCGCCTGAGCGTAAAGGCACTTAGCCTTATATATGATTCTCAGCACGTTATCGACCGATCGAAGGCCAAGCGAGCACCCACGTGCTCATATATGCTCGGTCGAGCAAAGCTCGCCCGAGCATAAAGGCACCTAGCCTTATATATGAGTCTCAGCATGTTATCGATCGATCGAAGGTTGAGCGAGCACCCAAGTGCTCCTATATACTCGGCCGAGCAAAGCCCGCCCGAGCATAAAGGCACTTAGCCTTATATATGATTCTCAGCATGTTACCGGCCAATCGAAGGCTGAGCGAGCACCCCTGTGCTCATATACGCTCGACCGAGCAAAGTCCGCCCTGTTGGGACCGAAAAGTAACTAGAGGGGGGGTGAATAGCTCGTCGCGTGCTAGGTACTCGTCGTTGCTTGTTTCTTCAAAGATGCGCAGCGGAAATACAAGAAACAAACCACACAACGCTAACAAGGTTGGTTTACTTGGTATCCACCTCACACGAGGTGACTAGTCCAAGGATCCACACCTACTCACGCACCCTCCACTAATAAAACCCTCCTTTTCGGTAACTACCGAAGGCGGAGAAGCCCTACAAATTCACACTACAAGAAGAAAGGGAAAGGATGCACAAATACAAGCAAACGCTTACAATGAGTATAGAAACCCTAACCCTAGCTTTCTTCTTCAGCTGTAGATCCACCTCTTGACTTGGAAAACCTCCAAGAACCTTCAAGAACTTGCAATCTGATCTTTGTGGAGAAGCTGTGGAAGCGCTGAAGTGATATGAGATGAATCGGTGAAGTTCTGCCAAAGAAGACGCACGCCAACAGCCTTTATCTGCGCCAACGGTCGGATCCCAATCGATTGGATTGCTCCCAATCGATCGGGGAGGTTTTGGATCGATCCATGGATCGATCCAGAGCGCCTCTGATCTCTGGAAATTCGCCTGGATAGATCGGCTGATCGATCCAGGGCTTATCGCGACATACAGCACCTTCCCAATCGATCCACTGATCAATTGGGACCTCTGGATCGATTGGCTGTTCGATCCAGAGGCATTCTGTGCGCTCGTGACTTCCTCCCAATCGATCCACTGATCGATTGGGACGAAGGCTTCTCGCAGGGACACCCCAATCGATCGACCGATCGATTGGGCTCCAGCCAATCGATCGGCTGATCGATTCGGCTTCTGGTTTTTGCCCAAAACCAAGTCCCAAGCCTCCCAAACAAAACTCTGGTCAACCTTGACATGTTGGTTCATCATGCCTAGCATCCGGTCACCCTTGACCTGCTAGGACTCCCTCACCAAGTGTCCGGTCACTCCCTTTGACCCACTTGTACTTTTCTTTATCTTGCCAAGTATCCGGTCACTACCTTGACCTTCTTGGACTTTCACCAGATGTCTGGTCAACCTTGACCCATCTGGATCTCTCCGTGCCAAGTATCAAGTCAATCCTTTGACCTACTTGGACTTTCACCAGATGTCTGGTCAACCTTGACCTATCTGGATTTCCCTGTCCCTGGCTTCACTCACCAGGACTTCCAATCTGCCTAGCTTTACTCACTAGGACTTCTCTTCTGCCTGGCTTCACTCACCAGGACTTTCACCTAGCTTCACTCACTAGGATTTTCACCTGGCTTCACTCACCAGGATTTTCTTCTGCCTGGCTTCACTCACCAGGACTTTCACCTAGCTTCACTTACTAGGATTTTCCTCACTGCCTAGCTTCACTCACTAGGTCTTTCCTTCTACCTAACATCCCAGTTAGGACTTCCCAGTCAAGTATCTGGTCATCCTTGACCTACTTGACTCTTCTTCAATCAATCTTATATTGTCAAACATCGAAACCCAAACCAAGACTCAAGCTTGGTCAATCAGGTCAACCTTGACCTGAGGGATGTTGCACCAACAATCTCCCCCTTTTTGATGTTTGACAATACCAACATGTAAGTTAGGCTAATCCTATAGCCTAAACCTTCTTCATGCCACTAGGTAATGAATACATAAGTTAAGCCCTTCATTCTCCCCCTAAGAGGGCAAACTCCCTCTAGGTAATGAAAGCCTAACTTACTCCCTTTCATTCTCCCCCTATTGGCACACATCAAACCATTGCCCCATTTTTGGGCACACATCAAACCATTTCCCCATTTTTGGGCACACATCAACAAATTCACTTGTTGAAAACTCTCCCCCTGAAGAGTTGCTCATCGTTGTTCACAACTTCACTCGTTGTGATCAATACGATAATGAAGGTCCCATACCCTTCATTATCCTTAACCCTACATTCTTCCCCTAAGTAGGCAAATGCCCATCCTTGAGCATTATCCACTTGAAACCACTTGAACAATGAGGATATTCATTCCCCATTAACGTTCAAACGCTCAACCTTGAGCATGTTCTTAACGGAAGGTTAACCACCTTTCAAGGTTCATGAAAAATAATTTTCATGTCTTTAAAGAGTCCATTCCCCTAAAGACATGGTGGTAACTCCTGTCATTGCACCAACAATGACTTGGAATCCCTAAAACTTTAGGAAACCCAATTTTAGAAGTTTTGAGGTTCAAATATTCAAAATTTTAAACAAACCTCAACCTAAACTTCAACTTAGCCTTCCTTAACCAATTCATCCTTGTTTTCCACATGAAAACACCCTTTTTTATGTATACAAATGTATTTTCAGGGGTTTGGAATGATTACCTAGACTAAAATATGTTCAAAGATGTTGAAATCAGGCCTTCCCAGCCAAAATCAACAACTTGGATCGATTGGAGTTGGGTTCCAATCGATTGAACCTTGCTGAATCGATCCACTAATCGATTTAGGAGGGTTGGATCGATCAGTGGATCGATCCAGGAAGCTTCTGTTTGCGAGAAGCTTGATCTCAATCGATCGCCCGATCGATTGAGATCCTTCAATCGATCGGGTGATCGATTGAGGTCTGATAGTTGCTGAAATTCACTTTCTGTGAATTTCAGAAGCCCCTAGAAAAATCTACAAACTTCCAAAAATCGTAAAAATTTGTGTAGACATTATTTAGGGTATATACTATCAAGGAAAAATAGTTTTCTAAGAAAATACTTTATATTTTCAAAGATTGACACAAACTTGAAACCTTGTAAAAATTTTAGTGTTTTCTTCAAGTTTGTGTCTAACTATTCAATGGTGATTACTCTCAAAAGATAGCTTTCACCAAGGTTTTCCAAAATTATTTTTAAAAACATTTCAAAACCAATATCCCACCATATTCCTTGGGCTTAATGCACATGACTTGTACATTAGCTTTCCCAATGATGGGAAAAACACATAACTATGTGTTTTGATGAACTTAAAACTCAAAAGAATGCACTAAATCAACATCTTGAGTTTTGTTCATCATCCTAACATCTCACTTGTATCTAATGTACACTAAAACACATACAAGTCATCTTATTGGTCTTTGTGAGATGTAAAGTTTGGTTTTGCCCTAATCTAGGGATCATGCATATCTATCTAGGCATTTTATGGATATTGAACATCCACTTAGGATGTTACTTGTTAATACCACTTGTTGACAACACTTGTTGATAAATGTCATTTGTCCTTGCTTTAAAGGAATTAAACATAATGCATGATAATGTTATGGCATACATCAAAATGAAATAGCTTTCAAAAGAAAGATTCCTATAATTACATGATGTATGTATGACATGACATGGTGTTTTTGTATTTTTTTTCATAATAAGTCATGAATGAAAAATACAAAACTAAATATGGTGTCATGGCATGTGATGGGCAAACATAACATGGCAAGGTTTAGCATAAATAAAATTACCTAGATTACCTATCTAAGTATCCTTAGTCCTTAGCTAAGTTAAAATTAAACCTAAATTGCCCAAAAGTGCTTTAAGAAAATGCCAAAACCTAAATTGGCATTTCTAATTCTCTTGATTAATTTATGCCAATTGAAATCAAGCATATTACTCAAATGTTGGCATATCTCATTTTTTCACAAGAGTAGCACTTTTAAATTAAGGCATAAATTACCTTTAATTTCCTAAGAACATACCAAAATCCCAACTCTGTAGTTCTTATGATTTTCCCAATATGTACCATTATAAAATGGACTTAATACTTCTCAAATTTTGGCACATTTTACTCTTTCCAAAGAGTACCTCATAAATCCATTTCATTTTCAAAGGTTAATAATAACCTTGAAAATGCTCCTTGAGTGTCATTTCTTCAAAGTTAGGTTAACTACCCTTCTTCTTAGAGTTGACACTCTCTAGCCCATCTATGGGGTAGAGAAGATGCTCCTAGGAACCCAAAACCTATTGGTGCTCCTTGGATGCTCTAGATATTCATTAGGGATAACTTCCCTAGATACCTTCCTAGTGACCTTGTTTGGCTTTTTAGAAGCCTTGGTCACTTTTATTGCAAAAATACTCTTAGGGATGACCTCCCTAGTATTTTTGGCTTGCCCACTAGACCTAGGATTGTTCCATAACTATATGGAACCCTATGATAGGAAATTACATCCTTCTTGGCCTTTGGTTTGTATCCCAAACCTCTATGGCGATTGGATGACTTTGATACTCCTAGCCCTAGATTTTTACCCTTAGACCCTTGTGTCATATTTGTGATTTTTCTAAGGGTCTTCTCTAAATTATTAAGTCTTGACCTCAAGACTTGATTTTCTTGTCATAATTCTTCAACCTTAGGTTTTTCACTAAAACCTTGATTTTTCTTCTTCTTAGGCAAATACCTAGAATCCTTAGGGTTCTTGCCTAAATTTCTATCTACCTTTTTAAATCTAGGTTGAGAGGTTTTAGCATGATAAGCTATATGTTTTTCTTTAATGTTATCATGCTTCCTATTTTCATGGTAAATAGCATTTAAATGATATAAACTTGAACTATCATGCTTTTTACCATTATTCAAAGGGATAGGCTCAATAAAGGTTACCTTTCTTTTTACCTTGGAGGCTCCCCCTTGAGTTGAGCTTCCTCCTTGAGCCTTGACCACCTTCTTCCCCTTAGGGCATTGACTTCGGTAATGCCCCTTTTGATTGCAAGAGAAGCACACAATGTGCTCCTTGCTCTTCTTTGTTCCGGGGATGGTCTCCTTGGGCTTCTCCTTGCCCTTTAATGCCACTTGGCCCTTCTTTTTGGCCAATTTAGGGCATTTGCTCTTGTAATGCCCATGTTCCCTACATTCAAAGCATATAATATGATTTTTATTATTAATTAAAATGTTTATACCTTTTTGTGTAGGGATGACACTTTCTCCTTTGGATCCGGAGGTAGAAACTTCCTCTTGATCCGAAGGTGATATTCCTCCATTTGATTTTGCTTGACTTGTGGAGGTGGAAGCTTCTTCATCCTCTTCTTCTCTTGACCCGGATGTGGAGGATTCTTCTTACTCTTGTTCCGCTGTCAATGAAGATTGCTCCCCCTCAATCCTAGAGGTGGAGGCTTCACCTTCTTCTTCATCTTCATCCTCTTGTACATGAAACAAGGAATATACTCCTTCCTTGCTCTTTTGATTGCTCTCCTTTGAGGATGAAGCTTCTTGGACCTCCTCTTCGGAGGTTGAGCATCTCTCAACCTCGGAGTCCTCCTCTTCTTGGTTTTGATCCATTGAGTCGCCCTCTTTGGATTCTCCTTGATTTGGTACAGTGGAGGGGATCTCATGAATCCTTGCCAATTTGCTCCAAAGCTCCTTGGCATCTTCAAACTCTCCAATTTGCTCCAAGATGTTGCTTGGCAATAAATTAACCAAAAGCTTGGTCACTTTGTCATTGGCCTCACATCTTTGGAGTTGCTCCTTACTCCATTTGCTTTTCTTGAGAGCTTTTCCCTTGGAGTTCTTTGGAGCTTCAAAATCTTCCATAAGAGCAAACCATTGCTCTATCTCCACCATTAAAAAATTCTCGATCCTTGATTTCTAAAGATCGAAGCTTGTAGATATGTACGGTGGAGCCACCCTTGTGTCAAATCCAAATCCATCTTGGAATTGCATCTTGAAGTTGAGCTTCTTGAATTCTTTGACTTTGATGAATTTGCTCCAACTTCTTCACCCTCTAGCTTTGCTTGTTTTGTTTGCCCCTTCCGGCGATGATTCCGGTGAAGAGCGGTCTCGCTCTGATACCACTTGTTGGGACCGAAAAGTAGTTAGAGGGGGGGTGAATAGCTTGTCGCGTGCTAGGTGCTCGTCATTTCTTGTTTCTTCAAAGATGCGCAGCGGAAATACAAGAAACAAACCACACAACGCTAACAAGGTTGGTTTACTTGGTATCCACCTCACACGAGGTGACTAGTCCAAGGATTCACACCTACTCACGCACCCTCCACTAATAAAACCCTCCTTTTCAGTAACTAACGAAGGCGGAGAAGCCCTACAAATTCACACTACAAGAAGAAAGGGAAAGGATACACAAATACAAGCAAACGCTTACAATGAGTATAGAAACCCTAACCCAAGCTTTCTTCTTTAGCTGTAGATCCGCCTCTTGACTTGGAAAACCTCCAAGAACCTTCAAGAACTTGCGATCTAATCTTTGTGGAGAAGCTGTGTAAGCGCTGAAGTGATCTGAGATGAATCGGTGAAGTTCTGCCGAAGAAGACGCACGCCAACGGCCTTTATCTGCGCCAACGGTCGGATCCCAATTGATTGGATTGCTCCCAATCGATCGGGGAGGCTTTGGATCGATCCATGGATTGATCCAGAGCGCCTCTGATCTCTGGAAATTCGCCTGGATCGATCGGTTGATCGATCCAGGGCTTATCGCGACATACAGCACCTTCCCAATCGATCCACTGATCGATTGGGACCTCTGGATTGATCGGCTGTTCGATCCAGAGGCATTCTGTGCGCTTGCGACTTCCTCCCAATCGATCCACTGATCGATTGGGATGAAGGCTTCTCGCAGGGACACCCTAATCGATCGATCGATCGATTAGGCTCCAGCCAATCGATCGGCTGATCGATTCGGCTTCTGGTTTTTGCCCAAAACCAAGTCCCAAGCCTCCCAAACAAAACTCCGGTCAACCTTGACATGTTGGTTCATCATGCCTAGCATCCGGTCACCCTTGACCTGCTAGGACTCCCTCACCAAGTGTCCGGTCACTCCCTTTGACCCACTTGGACTTTTCTTCATCTTGCCAAGTATCCGATCACTACCTTGACCTTCTTGGACTTTCACCAGATGTCTGGTCAACCTTGACCCATCTGGATCTCTCCGTGTCAAGTATCAAGTCAATCCTTTGACCTACTTGGACTTTCACCAGATGTCTGGTCAACCTTGACCCATCTGGATTTCCCTGTCCTTGGCTTCACTCACCAAGACTTCCAATCTGCCTAGCTTTACTCACTAGGACTTCTCTTCTGCCTGGCTTCACTCACCAGGACTTTCACCTAGCTTCACTCACTAGGATTTTCACCTGGCTTCACTCACCAGGATTTTCTTCTGCCTGGCTTCACTCACCAGGACTTTCACCTAGCTTCACTTACTAGGATTTTCCTCACTGCCTAGCTTCACTCACTAGGTCTTTCCTTCTTCCTAACATCCCAGTTAGGACTTCCCAGTCAAGTATCTGGTCATCCTTGACCTACTTGACTCTTCTTCAATCAATCTTATATTGTCAAACATCGAAACTCAAACCAAGACTCAAGTTTGGTCAAGCAGGTCAACCTTGACCTGAGGGATGTTGCACCAACACGCCCGAGTGTAAAGGCACTTAGCCTTATGAACGACTTCTAGTAGATTATCGGTCGAGCGAGTACCCATGTGCTCATATATGCTCAACCGGACAAAGGTCGCTCGAGTATACAGGCACTTAGCCTTATATATAATTCTCAGCATGTTACCGGTCGATCGAAGGCCGAGCGACCACCCATGTACTCATATACGCTCAGCCAAGCAAAGTCCGCCCGAACGTAAAGTCACTTAGCCTTATGAACGACTTCTAGTACATTACCGGTCGATTGAAGGCCGAGTGAGTACCCACGTGCTCATATATGCTTGACTGGGCAAAGGTCGCCCGAGCATACAAGCAATTAGCCTTATATATGGTTCTTAACATGTTACCGGCCGAGCAAAGCCCGAAAGACAAGCTCAACAAAAGGTATTCTTAATATATACAGCCAGCTTAAACGACTGGCCAAGACATGTTCAACAAAAAACATTCTTAATATATGCAGTCTGCTTGAACGACCGGCCAAGACATGCCCAACAAAATATTTGGCAAGAAATATTTTCTAGAAACTTCTTCAGTTATAATGATGTGTCCCCATCATAAATAGAAGTCATAAATGACAAAATAGATACATCTGGGGTACAAAAAAGGTTCCTTAAAAGATTATTGCATGAAGTATAGAAGATGACTTCATCTCCTAACAAACCCTAACAAACTGGGGACTACTTCATGACTAGGCGGTCATATAAGGTAGTATAAAAAGGGAGATGCTCTCTATTGGCAAGATACACAAGTTCTAGCATCTAAACTCTGTTTCATTTCAGTTATTGTTCTTCTTCCTTTCCTCCACCTTTGAGAGAGAAACTGACTTGAGCGTCGGAGGACCTAGCTAGGGATCCCCACCCCGATCTTAGATCACTAACACTTTGTTGGTTTATCTCGCTATGCGTAGGGTAGTGGAGGGCTTCTTCCAGATCTCCAGGAGGTTATCTTCAGCGAGGAGCATCGTTCACTGGAGCCAGCGCATGTCTTCACAGATTTTAAATAGGATCAAATTTGGCGCTGTCTGTGGGAACTATTCACCTAGATCTTTTCATATGTGCCTGAGATTGTAACTAGGATTCACCTAGTGACCCCTTTAGCTGAAGTAGTCCATATGAGGCAGGGGTAGAAGTTTGACCAAGCTGGGAAGGTAGTCCATGGGATTGTTTGAAGAGGATGGAGGAGCTAGTGGAGGCTATAAATGGTGAAGATGAAGAAAGTTCAAAAGCCTGTGAAGATGGGTCAGGAGATGAGAGGCTCGCTAACGAAGGATCCTATTCAGTAGGTGCTATAATAGGGCCGAAGGTAATTGATCTCCTACAAGGAGTTCTAAGAAGAAGGTAAAGCCAGAAGAAGGGGCAATGGATCCACAGGAGCAGTTGGTACCTCCTCAGGTAAAGGAGCAGCTGGAGGAATAACACAAGACATAGGAATGAGAAGTCCTGGTCTCATCATAGTTAATGCAAAATTGGAATGAACATTTGCAGGAGAAGCGAGTTCTTTACCTCTAGAGTGGGAGATTTTGGAAGGAATAATAGGGACTTGTTCAAAAGTAGCTATGGTAGCTGAAAGTGGACAGGGGGATGAGGTACGAGGTTTTTTTTTACTCTTCACAACGAAAGGAGAATAATCTTATCAAAAGAAACATCCAATGTTGTGTAGGTTGTACTAAGACCAAAAGCAAATAATAAGCCTTCGATGATTAGGGCAAGCAAGTTAAACTTTGCTCCCAATTTCCCCATAGAAGAATGAAGAATGGGATCTTCGGAGATATCTCCTAATTGGGTAATAGGGGAAAGGTGTCGATGCTAGGCTATGGGATATAGCGGCGGAGAAGGAAGATGCATAAAGAAAAACTTATCCCGCCATTCTCCTTAAGGAGGAATTCTATGGAACATAGTGGTTTTAGGGTGTGATTGAAATTTAAAAACCCTATCTTCCACTTGACAAGGAATGAAAAAGTGATGAAAAAGTCAAGGAGATAAAGGAAAATCGAGTAAACGGGAAATGACAACAAAACCAACCATAATAGAGAATGATTGGGGGATGAGTTGATTTAGGAGAATGCCAAAATATCTACTAATATCAACAAAGAAAGGATAAATAGGAAATCTGAAACCACATAAAATCTGTTCTCAAAAAATCATCACATTTTCTGGAGGAGGAAGATGAGGACGATCCCTGGAGGTAGGAATGGATAGGTATGTAGGGAAGTTATAGTTTCATTGAAGCTCACAGGCTTCCGATGCAGAAAACTCAGAAGAGCACTGAGTGTACCACTTATCGGAGGTCGACATTGTTAACAGGATGGAGTAGGGAAAACAAGAATAGTTAATAGAAAGCGAAGAACAAAAGATACGCAGATTGGAGGAAGAAGACGAAGTGTTAGGAATTTTCCTCTCTTTTCCATTTTAAAAGCTAGGGTATGATATCGAAAAAGGTGTTTGGAGTAGGAACATTAGATTAAGGTGAAGAGAGAAGTGGGATCAAAAAAGAGTCATTGGATGGATCGATAAGGCGGCGAACATGATGAGATAAGTACGGCTCAGACGTCAGGAATACATGTATCACCAATAGAAAAATAGTAGTGATAACCAATATAAAAGGTTACATTCCCAAGACATTAAAGTCATTACCAAAGTTAAAAAATTCTGAGATCCTAAAAGAGATTAAATACACTTCCGGTATTATAAATTCGGTCGGTCAGTACTAACCGATCGAATTTCAAGACTAGTTTAAAATGTTGTGTGTGTGTGTGTGTGTGTGTGTGTGTGTAGGCTTGGTCAATTGTTGTTGGCCGATCGAGTCTGAAAATAAGTTAAAGAAATATGTATGTAAACTCGATCGATCATCAAAGCCCAGTCGAGTATTAAGTTCGAATGAAATTAAACATAGAAGTAAACTCGATCGGTCATCAAAGCCCGACCGAATATTAAGTTTGGATGAAATTAAACATAGACGTAAACTCGACCAGTCACCAAAGGTCAGCTGAATATTAAGTCTGGATGAAACTAATATAGAAGTAAACCTGACTGGTCATCGAAGGTCAGTCGAATGTTAAGTGCGGGCGAAATTAAACATAGGAGTGAGCTTGCCCGATCGGAAGGAGTTGGACAAAAATTGTTATCAAATAAGGATAATTTTCTTATAGGAAATAAGAAAAAAGTTAACAATTGCTCTTCATTACAGAAGCATTTTGAAAATTAGAACAGCTTAGGAAACAAATCGGGGGGTATATTATCAAGTAATTCCCGACGGTCTAAGAAGTTAGCTGGAGGGGCAGAAACTAGGTGTCCTTTGTTTTTTAATTGCTTTACACCCCCCCCCCCCCCCTCAGCTCCATGGGTGAAGGCTTTGCCAATTGAAGCAGCAATAGAAGCATTGAATTCAGGAGATTCTAGAAGTATTCTTTTCCTCTTTTCAAATCCTTCATCTTCACCAGCCTTATAATCTGCCAGAGCATCTTGAGAGGCTTTTAATTCAGACTCTTTGGAGGAAAGCTCTGCTTTAACTGTGGTTAAGGATGAATGTAGAGAGTCTAGCTCAGAGTTTTTAGATTCCAAATCAGAATCTTTAGCAGTCAATTCTAGAGTATGGGCATCCTTCAACGTTTGTAACTAAGATGACAATTGAGTGTTCTCAGCAGTATACTTATCCACTTTGGATGTCAGTTCAGTGAGAAGGATGGTCTCTGATTTAGCTCGAGATTCAAAATTCTCTGCAGAAACTTTCCATTTACTTGAATTTTCAAGTTTTGCCTTGAGAAGTTTTTGAGTCTCTTGTAACTGGCTGGATAACTCCGCTAACTCTTTAGAAGTGTGAGAGGAAGACGCTCCAAGGGTTTGCTTCTTGAGTGTGTTTTTTTTCTTGAGATAAATCATATAATTGGTGGGTCACACTCATACCTATTACCCACCATTGTACAAAGAAAAGTTATGGTTAGAATGCATTAATGAGGGAGAACAAAGGAACCAAGGGCATGTTACCTTAGTTTCCTCGAAAGAAAACCTATCGACCAGATTAGCAGAGGTGAGCTTTTCAAGTTCTTTACATGTCTCTGCCCAAACTACAGTTAAAGAACCCCCCCCCCCCCCCCCTCCCCAAATAATGTTAGGAGGGTAGAAGAAGATATGGAAGAAGATGATAAGGAACTATGAAGAGAAGGAGGAGAGAAAAGAAGTATAGGAGGATCCTGAGTTCCTTGGGTAGGTAAAGGAAGTGGTTCTAGGAAAATCATCATGAATTCAAGATCCAAATCAACACTTAGAAGAAAAGGATCTTCTAGTGGTCGAATAGGTGAAGCAAGCGTAGCGTATAAGGAAGAGAGGGTAGGTTCCGGAGAAGAGGGTTGAATATCTCCTATAGGTATATCCTTAGGAGCAAATATAGCTCATTTCTTGGGGAGGGACACTAATGTTAACTTCCACCCGGAGCATTTTCTTGTGGAAGTAGCTTCTGGTGCCTATTCTTATAACTCCAAAGGGGCGCCCTCTGGAGGTAAACTTGTGGATGCCTCCCCAAAAGTGGTATGAGAACTAGAAGTGAGCGTTAGTTGCGTAGAAGGCTCAGGTAAAGAAGCATCAGATGCTTGAGCTGATGCGATGTTAAGTTCTGCCCTGAGCTCCTATTCCTTAGCTAATAATTCTTCCTCTTCTAAGCTGATTGCCTTGTCAACCAAAGCTCTGAATATAGCATCTACTACAACAAATAAAAGAGTATTTTAGTTAATAAATGAGTGATAGATAGAATGTCAGAACTTACCAAAGAAACATTATAGGCTCTTTTGAACAGGACTTAGGCCAAAAAGATATAAAAGATTACCGCGTATCCATTGGTGAATGTGAAAGCGATGACCCAGTAATTTATTGGAATATTCAGAAAAAACTGGTTGTTGATAAAGCTCTCTTATGTCATGAAGAGAGGGGAAAGAAGATTTCCACTTAGTAGACCAGGTGACGGACCTAGGAAATTTGATAAAGAAAAAAAAGTGATTTCCAAACCTTGATGGATGAAGGCATTTCTTCAAAGAACACCATCTTCGGACGAGATTGAAAGTGGAATACTCCTGGCTCTGATTTTTTTGGGATAAGAGAATATGAAAAAAAATTGAGGAGTAAGAGGTATACTGAAAAGGCGAAATACCATATACAATCCACATAGATATCTAAAAGTGTTTGGGGTAAATTGTTGTAAAGGAATATCAAAATATTGACTTATATCTATCAAGAATGGAGGAATGGGAATGAGTAAACCCGCAACTAACTGATCTTTGAAAAAGGTAATGCAGTCATCAAGAGGAAGATAGGGATGAGCGTCAGGTTACGAAACCTTAATGTAGGGGATCGGTGGCCAGCTAAAAGGGGGGTTGAATGGACGGCGCCCCCAAATCAATAGTGCTTCCTACATTTGTTAGTTTAAGTAGCAGAATACAAACTAATATAAACAAGGAGAGCTAAAGACTAAGACTAAGAAAGGAAATGTAAACCACTAACACGTTGTTTAACGTGGTTCGGAGATTAGGGATCCTACTCCACTGCTGTCCGTAAGGTGGACGATCCCTCAATCTATCGGTGGATTAGTCCCTAAAAACTCCGGCTAGCTCAAACCTCCTTGTGGGTGGAAAAACCTCACCACAACACTCACCAAGGATCACTTGGACACAAGGGAAACCTTGAGTACTATTAGACTACTAATTAGGGTTTACCACCACTAATTTCGTCAGCCTTAACCAAGCTCCAAAGCCTTGGTTATATAGGCCACGGTTTGGAAAACTCCGCCTACCAATCGACTGCCAAAATCATCAGTCAACTGCCCTCTATGGAGATTCAACCGTTACATCCCAATGGCTCTATACCAGTTGACTGGTAAAAGTACCAGTCGACTGCTCCACACTAGTCGAGTGAACAGAAGCATTCTGTTTGCTCCCAGTCAACTGTCCAGTCAACTACACCAGTCGATTGATGAAACCACCAGTCGACTAGAACCCGAGTACAATCTCTCAGCACTCTGACTCTCACCTTTACGACTCACTTGACTCTTCATTACAACTTTGACCTCTTGCCTTCAAGTCTACTTCCTTTGGCTCTCTTCCCTCGAATGCACCCAAGCCCGCGGCTTGTCCCAATGTCATCCTTCGCGTATGCCTCGAAGTCGTTTCCCTCATCCTTTGTCCTTGCTACCTTGTCCACGATCCCTCCGATACTCCATCATTCACCGGACCCGAAGCCATCAACCTGAGTCATATGTATATCTTACAAACCTGCATACTCATATACACATATCAAATACAAGGATGAACCTAATTTAAATATTTTGCCCAAACACCAAAACACATGGTCACACGGACCAGTGGGATTGCTCCAACACTTAATACCATATTCTTTAGGGATTTCATATAGAGAACGGATGGAAGTTCGGTCGACAATGGTAAAGAAAGAATGAATTTGAGCGTACTAAGGGAGTAAAGATTCTTCAGCCATGGTGAAAAACAGAAACACTCAAGGAATAAGCGGCTTACTGAGTCCTTAAGGAAAGAAAGTCATAGAAGAAGACCAAGGAAGATGAAGAAGCGTGAGTTGTTGAAGGAAGTCAGAAAAGAGAATCACCAAAAAGTAACTAGAGGAAGATGAAGAGTAAAGAGTTAAAAAAAGACTTAGGATTTTAGGGCAATATAAGGATCGTCGTTAAATTAAAACGATTCAACAAAGGAGAGTCATTGATCTACTAAGAAGAATGTGTGATAAGACACGAATAAAAAGCGTACCAAGGGTTGCTTAGAAAAAGGGGAAAATGCTATGTGGCGCTCACCCAGGAAGAGACATTTATGATAGACAAAACAGATCAAATCATATACTGAGCCACCATATCTTTGAGTATTCTCTTTCCGTTAAAGGACCAATCACCAACGAGATCATTTTGAAAAACCAAGCGAATCTCAAAATATAGTAAAAAAAATAAAATAAAATAAAATAATAAATAATAATAAATACTTGGTGAGGTAAATAGTATAACCAAATATAAAGATAGAACTTTATATTGTCATCAGTAATTATATATATAATCATAACTCTTGAACTTCCGTGAATCTTCCATAAACAGATATAACAGATAAATAATTTTCTACTTGTCTTGCTTCCGGGAGCTACCAGATTGTTCTGCCTATCCCAAGTATGGGCATGTAGTGGAATGGTAGCCTGGACAAAGAGAAGATGTTTGTCTTGTCCTCTTGCACTTGTATGATTCACCCGCTTGGGTTTGTGGCAAAGAAGCTAGCTCTGATCTGACCCGATCTAATTCGGCTTGCAAAAAATTTACCTTATCTTTTTGCTGGTCCAAGTCTTATTGTTGTCGTAATATTAGTAGACCGTCTACATGAGCTTTCCTGGTCAAAATGGTTATTTCTGAAGCATATCGAGCCCTCAGATCAACTAATTCTTCAGTCTTCTACTTTAAATCCAAATAAGCTTTGCTCCTCAAAGCCACTTCAGACTGAACTTGAGACTGAGCTGCTAGTAGACATACTTCCAGCTCTCTTTGGTGTGAGTGATGGAGATCTAAGATTTGTATAGCCTCCGCCAAATACTTCTCTTTCTCGGACAATAGTTGATCCCAAGGAGAAAGATTTGAAGCCATAACTCTCAAAAATATCTCTAGAAGAAAGTGAAGCAAGAAAGAGTAAAGGTTGGTGTTGTAGAAATTAGGATCACACCTCTATTTAACTTGGTCACAAGATATATGTTGAGGGTGTCACGGGTGTTGGTGCAATCTTAGGTCAAGGTTGACATGGTTGACCCGACTCGAGTTGACCTGACTCGAGTTGTATTTTGATGTTTGACGAGAATAGAAAAGTTGTATCTTGATGTTTGACAAGAATACAAACTTGGGAGATTGTGGGTGCAACCTTTGGTCAAGGTTGACCTGGTTGACCCAACTTAAGTTGACCTGATTCGGGTAAAGTCCAAGTATGGAGACTTGGCACGGAAAAGTCCAAGTATGGAGACTTGGCACGGGAGAAGTCCAAGCAGGGAGCTTAGCACGGGAGAAGTCCAAGTATGGAAGCTTGGCATGCGAAGTCGGAGAGGGCTCGGCAGCTCGTTCTCCGGGCTAGGTCAGAGAGGGCTCGGGAGCTCGTTCTCTGGACCGGACGTGGAAGTCAGAGAGGGCTCGGTAGCTCGTTCTCTGGACTGGATGGAGTCAGAGAGGGCTCTGAGCTCGTTCTCTAGACCGGACGAAGTCGGAGAGGGCTCGGTAGCTCATTCTCCGGACTAGGTCAGAGAGAGCTCGGGAGCTCGTTCTCTGGACCGGACGAAGTCGGAGAGAGCTCGGTAGCTCGTTCTCCGGACTAGGTCAGAGACTCGGCTCGCGGAGTCGGAGAGGGCTCGGTAGCTCGTTCTCTGGACTAGGTCAGAGAGGGCTCGGGAGCTCGTTCTCTGGACCAGACAGAGTTGGAGAGGGCTCGGTAGCTCGTTCTCCGGACTAGGTCAGAGAGGGCTCGGTAGCTCGTTCTCTGGACCGGATGAGGAAATTAGAGAGGGCTCGGTAGCTCGTTCTCCGGACTAGGTCAGAGAGGGCTCGGTAGCTCGTTCTCAAGACCAGGAAGGCCTTAGGATTTAGGGATGGGAAGCTCTAAATCCACATGGGCATTGGATCGGTCAGCAGACTGATCCAGTGATACTATGGGTTTTCTGATCGGTTTGGTGACCGATTAGTAACCAAACAGTGGCTCACTATAAGTTATCTGATCGGTCACCAGATCGATCAGGAAACGATCAGGAGGCAGAGAAGGTAGGGGGATCGGTCTGTGGACCGATCCACCTATAGCCTGATCGGTCCACAGACCGATCAGGCTTCGAAGCCAACTCTCACAGAGAGTTGGTTGATCGGCCTGGGGACCGATCAGCGTAGGGCCTGATCGGTCCACAGACCGATCAGGAGACTCCCAGACCGATCAGGTTGGAGCCTGATCGGTCCAGGCGTAGCCGTTGAGACACAACGGCTAGATTCTGTGTCTTCTTTGTCTTCTTCGCAGGTGCAGGATATAAGACCTCTACAGTAGACGAAGGAAAGTGCTTCTCTTTCTCACGAGACTGTGATTTGAGCTTTGCTGAGCTCTGTGTTTCTTAAGCTTCGTGTGAGCTTCCCTCGGCTGGTTTGCTGATCAGTTGCTGCTGGCATCGTGAAGTTGTTGCTTCATCGAACTCCAGTCGACAAGAAGGCAAGCAGAGTGTTGTTACATTCATATTCTTCTTGTTTTCTTGCTCTATCTTGTACTCCTTTATTGCTGTTGCAAAAGAGTTTGTGGCGAGGTTTCTCCACCCAGAAGGAGTTGTAGTTAGCCGGTTTTCCGGGGTCTCATCCACCGACGGATTGATAGGCTTCGTCCACCTTACGGATACGCCGAGGAGTAGGAGTATCATCTCCAAACCTCGTTACATCATCGTGTTTGAGGTTTGATCTTCTCCACTTTCGTTTCTACATTGTATTTCCGCTGCGCTAACCTAAATTGTAGGAAGAAACGATAATTTGAGGTCGGCTATTCACACCCCCTCTCTCTAGCCGCTATCCGAAGGTCCTAACAAGTGGTATCAGAGCGAGGTCACTCTTCGTCGGATTAACACCCGGGGGAGCACAAGCTAGAGAATGGATCTACTTGGAGAAGACATCACGATTCCACCCTTCTACGATCGCGACGACTTCGCGTATTGGAAGGTAAGAATGAAGTACTTTCTTATGACTAACCTAGAAAATTGGAATTGTGTACAAGTAGGTTTTATTCCTCCGATGGATAAAGGAGGAGAACCTCTCGAGAAGAAGAAGTGGACGAAGGAACAAATCCACCAATCCATAATCAACGACGAGGTAACGAAAATCTTTGAATTTTCATTACCTAATGATATATTGTGTAAGATAGGTGGATACAACGATGCCAAGGAGTTGTGGAACAACTTAGCTAAGTTCCATGAGGAGAGCTCCAATTCAAGTCATGAAGAGGAGTCAAGTGAGCCAAGTAGCTCACATCATGGAGGTATGGAATTAGAAGTTAAGGGCTACTCAACATCTAAGGAAGAAGAGGAGAAGAGTTCTTCTTCAAGATTGGAACAAGAAGAAGAAGTCTCTACCTCCAGAAGGGATGAAGAAGAGAGCTTATGTTCATCCTCAACACTAGGTAACTCAAGCAACTTAATTTCAAGTAAATTACATATAATGTGCTTTGAGTGTAGGGAATATGGGCATTAAAAGAGCAAATGTCCAAAGAGGATTAGGAAGACTCCACCGGCACCAAAAGTCAAGGAAGCCGGAGTCCCGATACGCAAGGGCAAGGAGCACGTGGTGTGCTTCCAATGCAAGCAAAGGGGACATTATAGGAGCCAATGTCCGAGGGGGAGGCAACCTCACAAGGACAAGAGAAGAAGCGCATCTAAGGGGGGAGCTAAGGCAAACCCTAAGGTACCCTTTAAGGCACATTATTGCAATTCTAATAAGACACATGCTAGTAGCTTTATTGCAATTGTCAATAATGATAAGCATGATAACTATAGAAACCGATACATGTGCTTAGGTGCAAAACATGTTAGCCTAGATAAGGACTATACTAGAAATGTCAACCCTAGGATTAACTCATCTAAGGTTAAGGAAAACCTAGGTAGGAATCCTAAAACAACTAGACATATGCCTAGGAATACCTCAAAGAAAAATGATAAATTAAAACTTGAGGTATTAGAGAAGGAAAATCAAGTCTTGAGGTCAAGACTTGACACTTTAGAAAAGACCCTTAAGAATTTGGAGAAGTCAACTCTAGGGTATAAGGGTCAAAAGCAAAAGCCCAAGGACATGAGAGGTTTGAGTCACAAACCTAAGTCTCAAGTGGTCAAGCCCACTTACCATAATGTTCCATTCGATTATGGAACAAGACCTAGGGCTAGGAAGACCATCACCAAGGTCACAAGGGGAGTCACCCCTAGTGTTGATTTTGATGAGTCCCAAATGACCAAGGCTTTAAAGCCTAGGAGGGCCATTAAGAGGGTTGCTTGGGAAGTCATCCCTAGTGAATATTTAGTGAACCCAATGAGCTCAAATAGGTATTGGGTTCTTAGGAGCGTGATTTCATCACGCTAGATGGTTTAGGGTGTGCCCATCTTATTTGGATAGGTAGTTAAACTAATCATGGCAAAAGGTGGAATTTTAGGAAGTTTCAAGGTATAACCAAGCCTTGAAAATGAAATTAAAAATTATTCCTAAGGTGATTAGGATGTGCCAACCACATTTGAGGAGTTTTCTAGGATCAATCTAATTGGCACATAGTGATCTAAAAATCTTTAGTATATGATTTTAGGTCTATTACACTTAGGAATATAGGATTTGTGGCAAAATGATCAAAATTATCAAAAAATGGCAACTAAGGCTAGAATTAGGTATTTTCTATACCTTTATATGTTATTTGCCATATATTGTTTGTCATATGCCATGTCATGACATCATATTTATTTTATTATCATTTGAAATGTCATGATAATGCTTAGGTTAGTTATATGTCATGCCTTATTTAAGTTTCATACTTTATGACATGACATCATGACATTGGCACATGTTTTCACTTATGATATTATTTTATGCCATGTCATTATCTCTCGCATGTATGATCAATTAAATTGATTTAAGGATAAAAACTCAATTTGATATGGAAATCAAATTGTTGTCTAGAAAATGCATGAGAACTTAGCTTAAGATGACCTAAACACATATCTCACATCAAAATTGACTTGGATGTGTTTGATACACCTTAGATGTGTGTGAGATATTAGGATTATGAGTTAGGATCAAGGTGCATAGCTCTTGTACCTAGATGAGCCTAATTCTAAATTGAGGATCATAGGGAAAGCTTGTGTACAAGTCATGTACATTTAGCCCTAAGATTGTGGTCCTAAATTGAATGGTTTAAAATCATTTCAAAATTGATTTGAAAAACCTTGATGAAGTTTTTCTAGTGATAATATTCATCATTGAGCAAGTTGATACAAAGATGGATTAACCTTGAGCTATTTCAAAGTTTTTCGAACTTTGTATCAAGATTTGAAAATGGAAGTTATTTTCATAGAAAACTATTTTTCCATGATAATATATGTTATGAAGAATGTATCCTCAAAATTTTATAATTTTTGGAATTTTCTGTGAATTTTTAGGGGTTTCTGAATTTCGGAAGAAAAATCAGAAATTCCTATCAGAACTTTGTGGACCGATCAGAGGGGATGCTGATCGGTCCAGGGAGGTCTGGATCGGTCACTGGACCGATCCAGGGAAGTGTGGATCGGTCTGGTGACCGATCCAGTAAAGGGCTGAGCGTGCCAAAATGTTGATTTTCGACTGATTGTCTGAAAATTCAGCTGGAAGTTGGTATTTTAGATTTCTAAAGGATTGAAACTCTCCAAGACATTGTTGGTGCAATGGTCAAGGGGGAGTTGACCTTTAGGGGGAGTTTTACCTAATGGTCAAGGGGGAGTTGACTTTTAGGGGGAGTTTTTACTCGATTTCTGAGGATGAGTGACATGGGATTATCACTAAGTTGATTGTTGTCTTAAGTATCAAGGGGAAAATTAAGGGTTTCAATGAAAGGTATGAGACTTTCATTAGGAAGAAACTCTTGACCTTGATTCACTCTTTTTGATGTGTGTCAAAAAGGGGGAGAATGTTTAGAGAATGTTCAAGGTAGAACATTGGAGTTTGGGGAGAATGTTCAGAGAATGTTCGAGGAAGAACATTGGAGAACTATTGGAAAACCTGAGTTAGGTTATCGGGTTAACCTAACTTGATTATGGTTTTTGTCAAACATCAAAAAGGGGGAGATTATTAGTGCAACCTTAGGTCAAGGTTGACCTGGTTGACCCGACTCGAGTTGACCTGACTCGAGTTGTATTTTGATGTTTGACGAGAATAGAAAAGTTGTATCTTGATGTTTGACAAGAATACAAACTTGGGAGATTGTGGGTGCAACCTTTGGTCAAGGTTGACCTGGTTGACCCAACTTGAGTTGACCTGATTCGGGTAAAGTCCAAGTATGGAGACTTGGCACGGAAAAGTCCAAGTATGGAGACTTGGCACGGGAGAAGTCCAAGCAGGGAGCTTGGCACGGGAGAAGTCCAAGTATGGAAGCTTGGCATGCGAAGTCGGAGAGGGCTCGGCAGCTCGTTCTCCGGACTAGGTCAGAGAGGGCTCGGGAGCTCGTTCTCTAGACCGGACGTGGAAGTCAGAGAGGGCTCGGTAGCTCGTTCTCTGGACTGGATAAAGTCAGAGAGGGCTCGTGAGCTCGTTCTCTAGACCGGACGAAGTCGGAGAGGGCTCGGTAACTCGTTCTCCGGACTAGATCAAAGAGAGCTCAGGAGCTCGTTCTCTGGACCGGACGAAGTCGGAGAGGGCTCAGTAGCTCGTTCTCCGGACTAGGTCAGAGAGGGCTCGGGAGCTCGTTCTCTGGACCGGACGAAGTCGGAGAGGGCTCGGTAGCTCATTCTCCGGACTAGGTCAGAGAGGGCTCGGGAGCCTGCTCTCGGACCGCATGAGTTGGAGAGGGCTCGGTAGCTCGTTCTCCGGACTAGGTCAGAGAGGGCTCGGTAGCTCGTTCTCTGGACCGGATGAGGAAGTCAGAGAGGGCTCGGTAGCTCGTTCTCCGGACTAGGTCAGAGAGGGCTCGGTAGCTCGTTCTCAAGACCAGGAAGGCCTTAGGATTTAGGGATGGGAAGCTCTAAATCCACATGGGCATTGGATCGGTCAGCAGACCGATCCAGTGATACTATGGGTTTTCTGATCGGTCTGGTGACCGATCAGTAACCAAACAGTGGCTCACTATAAGTTATCTGATCGGTCACCAGACCGATCAGGAAACGATCAGGAGGCAGAGAAGGTAGGGGGATCGGTCTGTGGACCGATCCACCTATAGCCTGATCGGTCCACAGACCGATCAGGCTTCGAAGCCAACTCTCACAGAGAGTTGGTTGATCGGTCTGGGGACCGATCAGCCTAGGGCCTGATCGGTCCAGGCCTAGCCGTTGAGACACAACGGCTAGATTTTGTGTCTTCTTTGTCTTCTTCGTAGGTGCAGGATATAAGACCTCTACAGTAGATGAAGGAAAGTGCTGCTCTTTCTCACGAGACTGTGATTTGAGCTTTGCTATGCTCTATGTTTCTGAAGCTTCGTGTGAGCTTCCCTCGGCTGGTTTGCTGATCAGTTGCTGTTGGCATCGTGAAGTTGTTGCTTCATCGAACTCCAGTCGACAAGAAGACAAGCAGAGTGTTGTTACATTCATATTCTTCTTGTTTTCTTGCTCTATCTTGTACTCCTTTATTGCTGTTGTAAAAGAGTTTGTGGCGAGGTTTCTCCACCCAGAAGGAGTTGTAGTTAGCCGGTTTTCCGGGGTCTCATCCACCGACGGATTGATAGGCTTCGTCCACCTTACGGGCACGCCGAGGAGTAGGAGTATCATCTCCGAACCTCGTTACATCATCGTGTTTGAGGTTTGATCTTCTCCACTTTCGTTTCTACATTGTATTTCCGCTGCGCTAACCTAAATTGTAGGAAGAAACGATAATTTGAGGTCGGCTATTCACACCCCCCCTCTCTAGCCGCTATCCGAAGGTCCTAACAACGGGATCATTGTAGTAGATATGAAATGTTCAGAGAAATTAATATTTATTAAAAGGGTAGAAGTAGATTTAGGTCTAGTCAGTCGGCTATACCTCATTTGACTAGACTTGAAGGGGAGGCTAGTGATATGAGTTATGATAGTTCGACCTGGCAAGTGAAGGAGAGGTCAAGGTCGAGAAAGATAGAAAAGATATATAGCTGGTCGAGTGAAGGCCGAGCGAGCACCCATGTGCTCATATACGCTTAGTCGGGCAAAGTCCGCCCGAGCGTAAAGGCATTTAGCCTTATATATTACTCGCAGCATGTTATCGGTCGATTGAAGGCCGAGTGAGCATCCACGTGCTCATATACGCTCGGCAGGACAAACCCCACCCGAGCGTAAAGGAATTTAGCCTTATATATTATCAGCCGATCAAAAGCCAAGCGAGCACCCACGTGCTCATATACGCTCGGTCGGGCAAAGTCCGCCCGAGCGTAAAGGCATTTAGCCTTATATATGACTCACAGTATGTTATCGGCTGATCGAAGGCCGAACGAGCACTCACGTGCTCATATATGCTCGATCAGGCAAGGCTCGCCCGAGTGTAAAGGCACTTAGCCTTATATATGATTCTCGTCACGTTATCGACCGAGCGAAGGCCGAGTGAACACCCACATGCTCATATATACTCGGTCGAGCAAAGCCCGCCCAAGCGTAAAGGCACCTAGCCTTATATATGATTCTCAGCACGTTATCGGTCGATCGAAGGCCGAGCGAGCACCCACGTGCTCCTATATGCTCGGTCGAGCAAATTCCGCCCGAGTGTAAAGGCACTTAGCCTTATATATGATTCTCATCATGTTACCGGCCAATCGAAGGTCGAGCGAGCATCCATGTACTCATATATGCTCGCCCGAGCAAAGTCCGCCCGAGCATAAAGGTACTTAGGCTTATGAATGACTTCTAGTACATTACCGGTCGATCGAAAACCGAACGAGTACCCACGTGCTCATATATGCTCGGTCGGGCAAAGTGTTGGAGTGTATACTAAAAGCCTAGCTTTTGGTATAAACATTTATCTAGAAATAAGAATCACATTGGTCGAATGTCTACATTTATGATAAATGTAGTTGTTCAATTAATTTATATTGTAGATGACATGGTGTGTGGTGTCACACACAGAATATCATGTTATCAGTAGCTTATAAATTATAAACAGTAGCTCACGACCATGATGGAAAGGAACAAACCATTGGAAGGTCGTAGTGTAATTAGGTATTAGTTTATCTTGACTATATAATTACACTAGTACACTCAGAGTGTATTGAGTAGGACCATTTGAGGTCGTTTCTTTTATACTGACTTTATAAAGAAACAAAGACCTCGGTTATTATGGAAGTGTGTGCTCTTAATCCTAATGTAATAACAAGCACATATATTTGATATTTATTTCTTTAATTTATCAATGGGTGAGATTTAGTTCGTTGAATCAATAAACCCAATAAGTTGGGAAATGGTATCACTTATAGTGTGTGTTGTTGATTATAGAAGGAAACTGTGTCCTAGAGATACTAGGTTGATAATGTCCTCAAGAGGAGCTCATAAAGATTGTCATGATAAACCCTGCAGGTGGACTTAGTCCGACATGATAATAAGGTTGAGTGGTACTACTCTTGGACTTAGATATTAATTAAATGAGTTGTCAGTAACTCACTTAATTAGTGGACATTCGATATTTTAAACACAGGGAGACTAACACACTCATAATAAGAAGGAGCCCAAAAATGTAATTTGGGATTGGTGCGGTAGTTCAATGATAATTCTCTAGTGGAATGAATTATCATTGATAAAATTAAGTTGTGTGTTCGGGGCGAACACGGGATGCTTAATTTTATCGGGAGACCAAAACCAATTCCTCCTCTCGGTCCCTATCGTAGCCTCTTATTTATAGAGTTCTATACCCACCTATACCCACCTTCTATACCCACTAATAAGGGGTCGGCCAAGTTAGCTTGGGAACCAAGCTAGGGCCGGCCTAGGAATATTATTGGGTGGCCGGCCCTAGCTTGAACCCAAGCTAGTGGGGCCGGCCAAATTAAATTAAAAAGGGATTTTTAGTTTTTATTATGTGGAAGAAATAATTTTTTAAAGAGAATTAAAATTAAAATATCTCTCTTGTAAAAGATCTACAAAAGATTAAAGAAAGATATTAGATCTCTTTCCTTATTTGTAGATTGATGAGTTATTTTATTTTCTCTTTAAAAATTATCCACATGTTGATAAAATTAAAATTATAGAAATTTCCTTTATCAACCATGAAGAGATTTTTAAAGAGAAATTTTATTTTTAAAATTTCCGGAAACAAATTAGGAAGTTTTAATTTGTTGATTAAAACTTGTCTAATTTATTTCCTCTAGAAGTGGCCGGCCATTAGAGATTAAATTGGGAAATTTTATTTAATTTTTCTCAATTAAATCATGTCAAGGAAATTAAGGAAATTTTATTGTAATTAAATTTCTTAATTTGCCTAGGCCAAGGAATATAAAAGAAGGGGTGAGGGTGCCTTCACAAGAAACAACATCTATTATTCCTCTCCCTCTTTTGTTCCTTGGTGTGGCCGGCCAACCTCTCCCTCTCTTCCTCTTGTGGTGGCCGGATACTACTCGGAGAAGAAGAAGAAGAAGGAGAGAAAGCTAGCATCTCTTGGAGCTTGGTTAGTATTTTGTTTTTCTTCCTTGGTGAAGCTTCCTCTTTGTTGGCCGAACCTAGCTAGGAGGAGAAGAAGGTGATTGGTGGTTTCTTGTCTCGGAAGATCGTTGCCCACACAACGTCCGAGGTTAGAAGAGGAATACGGTAGAAGATAAAGAGGTTTTTCTACAAGGTATAACTAGTAAATTTTATTTCCGCATTATGCTAGTTATTTATGGAAATAATACCAAATACAAGAGGCTTACGTTCTAGAATTTCGAATATGTTTTTTCGAAGTTGTGTTCTTTTGTTTCTTTCTTTTCCTTGTGATTTGATTGTTCTCTTTGGTTAACCTAAAGTTATTTTAGGAAATTAAATATTAGCTTTCTATTAAAGGTTTTGTCTAGTCGGTGGTGGTTGCTCCCATATCCAAGAAGGCCATGTGCCTTGCCACGTCAGTACTGGGAACCTTTTATGGAAATTAATATTTAATGGAATTAATAACTTAAGGAGACTTGGGTCGAACGTGTTAAGTTCCGCAGGAGATCCAAGTCAAAACCTAAAAGAACAAATAGATTAAGTTTTGGATCAAACGTGTTAAGTTCCGCAGGCAATCCAAAATTTAATTTAAAAGAACACATGGTAGCTAGGAAAAGGTTCAGACCTTTGTACAAAATTTTTGTACAGTGGAACCTATAAGTTTTCTGAGTAGCAACCAACAATTGGTATCAGAGCTAGGGTTTTGCCTCTGTGTATTTGGTATTAGTTTAATTATGCACATGTCATACATAATTTAGGCAGGTTAATAGTAGGATGTGCTAACTTTGTGGATGCAGGATCCAACTATTATGGCTTTTAGTTATTATGTGTGTGATTGGACCCTTGGACATGTCAAGGGCATTTATCTGTATGTGCATGATTGTATTATAAAATACAGCAGGAGCTGTATTTAGTTTTATTAGGATTTTATTTTTGATCTAGATACATGTACATTCCTTTTATGGAATATAGGATCAAAATGTAAAATTCTATGTATGTCGCGGATCGAATCTTGCAAAGCGTGGAACCTTCTAAGGACCAGAGGCGTAGTGGAACTAGTAGCAAGATGGATGCGACAGCTAGACCCGGTGGCAGGAGGTTGGGATGACAACACACGGAGGACAACTAGAGATAAAAGCCATAATAGTTGAAAATTAGATTTTCTAGTTATTGCTTTTCTATTGTGTGCATGTTAGTATACATGACTAGTAGGCTAGCATAGTTAAAATTCCTCGTTTATAAATAACTAAGTGGGAGAGGGATTTTAAATAAATCCCATGGTCTCCATTACTGGTTTGTAAGTGATGCAAACAAGCTTGCGTTGGCTCTGAGTGCCTTCCTCCATAACGGATGAGCTTGTTTGTGGATCACTAGAACAGACTTCCATTTTTGGATGACTATAGGAAGTTAATTAAGAGCGTGTGATCTTCCCCAACGGAAGGGGCATAATCTTATTAATGGACTTAGTGTCAAGTAATGGTATACACTTAGACACATCTAATAGTATCCTCCCCATCGGAGTCACTGCTATTATTTGTGTGACCAAATGAAACCAACTATTAATTTGTCATAAAACTAGGTTGACAAGATAATAAAATTAAAGGGTTAAAACCCGTCTTACAAATGATTGATTTTGTATACGTCCACACTAACGTGGCATACAAAATTAACGGTGTTTGAGATAATTTTATTTGTCATAAAGATACGTTGACAAGATAGTTAATGGGTAAAACCCTCCTTTTACAAATGTTGAATTTGTATACGTCCACACTAACGTGGCATGCAAAATTCACGGTGTTTGAGGTGTTGGTGAATTTAAATAATATTGTTTGAGGAATCAATATTTTATTTTAAATTCAAAAAGTTTTGACCAAATATTTGATCAAAGATAGATCAACTATTAATTTTATTCGTCATAAAGTAAAGTTGACGAGATAATAAAATTAATGAATAAAATCTCTTCTTCGATTTTGTATACACAAAATTCATGGAGATTTTAAGGAGTTGATCTTGACCAAATATTTTTGTGATTCTTAGGATGTTTGTCAATCCCTAGTAGTCATACTATAGAAAAAGACTTATTAGTCCCAATTGTAATGATTGGAAATAGGACTTGGACATTAAGGTAGACTGTCTTCTTAGAACTAAGAACAATTTAGATGTATTTAATTCATTAGTTGAAACATGTCCAGTGGTGTTATCTACCAGAACCTGGAGTGTAGATACAAGATGCCATTAATCATGTCTGCAATTCATTGCAGGGTTCGAGAAACCCGACAACTAAATGAAAGGTAAATCACCGTCCACATGGGCACTACTATAAAAGTGGTAGCTATTGCGGGAGATGTTTATCCTTTGATAAGAATAAAATATGGATTTTAAGTAATTGTCTTTACGTACCAAGTTTAGAAAGAACCTGATTTCAGTTTCTAAACTATTATAGATATTGTGTCTATTTTGATAATAAAGTTGTTATCAAGAAAAATAGGAAAGTTATCTATTCTGGTATGATGGTTGACAATTTATAATCCAATAACTCCCACGATGCAACAAATGGAAATTAGTAACACATCTTCTAATTTTAAGAGAAAGCAACCTTCGGAAATGAACCAATTATATCTTTGGCATATAAAGCTAGGTTATACTTGAGTAGGATTCATTGGTAGCTGATGAACTTTTGGGTTCATTGGTAGTGGAAATCTTTCAAACTTGCGAGTCTTACTTGGAAGAAAAATAACCAAGAAGCTTTTAAGTCCAAGGGATATGGAGTCAAAGATATGTTGAAATCGGTTCATTCTGATTTGTGTGATCCTATGACTATCCAGACAAGAGGTAGTATTGAATATTTTGTCTAATTTATAGACAACTATTCAAGATACAAATAAATTTACTTAATGTACCGCAAGACTAAGTACTTTGATTAGTTCAAAGAGTACAAGGTTGATGTGGAGGAATAAAGTAAAAAGTCACTATGGAAGATCGTAGTGGCAAGTACCTCTTGAGAGATTTTAGGAGTCACTTATCAGAAGTTGATTTCAATCCCAACTAACTACATCTGGTACACCCCAACAGAATGGTGTAGTAGAAAGAAGGTAAAGAACTCTTATGGAATAATTAGATAGATGATGAGTTATTCAGAAAATTACCAAATTTGTTTTAAGGATAAACTCTGAAAATGAAAGTGAGCATAGTGTCTTCCAAGTCATAACTCTCTACTCATATAGAATTGCTGAATAGGCGTAAGCCTATTTTGAAGCATATTCGGATTCAGGTAATCCAACATATATGTTAAAAAGAGATAATGATAAGTTGGATAGGAGTTCACTTGTTTGTAAGTTATCCTAGATAAACAAAAGTAGGTTTATAGTCTTAAAATCAGAAGGTCATTGATAACATCAATGACCGATTTTTAGAAAAGGACTATATAATGAACCACGTGCTCATAAGTAAATTTGTTCTTAAGAAAATAAAAGATATGTCTAATCTAGTACCAACTGTACAAGATGAGATACCACAAGAAAACTGCAACACGTATCACAAATGATACACAATTACAGAAAATGCCTTGTCGTAGTGGGAGGGTTGTTAAGCAACCTTAAAAGATTCATGTTTTGGGAGAGTTTTTGAACTCGATCCCTGAAGGACATGAACCTGATCTCCGGACATATGACGAAGCACTCCAAGATAAATATGAAGCATCTTGGCATAGAGTAATGAATAATAGAATTAGAATATATGTATTCTAATAAAATCTGGAAGCTTGTAGAACCACCAAGTGGTGTAAAAGCCTTTGGGTGTAAAAGGTCTATAATAGAAAAAGAGGGATAGACAGGAAGGTAGAAACCTTCAAAGCAAGGCTTGATGAAAAAGGAAACCTTTTTCACTGGTAGCCATGCTTAAGTCTATCCGGATTCTTTTATCTATTTGGCAAGTGGATGTCAAGACAGCATTCCTTAATAGAAGTCTTGAAGAAAGCATCCATATAAAGCAACCAGAAGGGTTCATTGCAAAGTGCTAAGAGCATCTTGTGTGCAAGCTCAATCAGTCTATGGACTGATAAAAAGCTTCAAGGTCTTGGAACATCCAGTTTATCAAAGTAATCCACACCTATGGATTTATTGAGTAAACGGATAAAGTTTTGTGTATACAAAAGATGTGATGGGAACGTGATGGTATTTCTTGTACTATACGTAGATAACATTTTTGATAGTTGGAAACAATATCAAAATGTTGTCAGAAGTAGGGGTATGGTTGTCCAAATAATTCGATATAAAGGACTTGGGAGAATGTATATATTTTTTAAGATCAAAGTAATAAGGGATCACAAGAAAAAATATATTTATTCCAAGCTCGATACATCGAAAAAATCCTTGCTCGTTTTAAGCATGCAAAACTCCTCAAAAGGTTTCTTACCTTTTAAGCATGGAGTGTCTTTATCTAAAGAGATGTCTCCGATGACATTAAAGGAGATTGAGGACATGCAGGCAGTTCTTTATGCTTCGGCAATTAGACAACCTAATGTATGCTATGCACGAGATCAGAAATCTGTTTTGCTAAGAGCATAGTTAGCAGATATCAAAGTAACCCTAGACAAGGACATTGGACTGCAGTAAAGCATATATTAAAGTACCTTAGAGGCACTAAAGATTATATGCTAGCTTACAAGGCAGTTAATTTGGTTCCTATGGGTTGTATGGATTTTGACCTCCAATCGGATAGGGACAATAATAAGTCAACCTCGGGGTTTTGTGTTTATTTTAGGAGGTAAAGTCATAACTATGGAAGAGTGATAAGCATAGGTGTTTTTCTGGACTCCACCATAGAAGCTTAGTATATGGCAAGCCTCTGAGGTAGCCATTAAAAGCTGTATGACTCAATAACCTCAAGATAGACTTAGATATGATTTCTGGTTTGTCCAAAGATTATTACAATTTATTGTAATAATGTTGGTGCAGTAGCAAACTCGAAGAAACCATAAGTCTATAAGGCAAGTAAACACAATAGAGCGCAAGTACCACCCAATACGAGAAATCGTATAAACGAGGAGAAGTTGTTGCCGCCTAGATTGCATCAGGTGATGACCTATTGATCCTTCCACTGAGGTCCTTAAGGCAAGAGCTTTTGATGGGCATGTTGAAGGGTTAGGAATCAGATGTATGGCAGCAGATATAGCAGCTTAGTCTTTTAGTATAAGTGGGAGATTGTTGAAGTGTATACTAAAAGCCTAGCTTTTGGTATAAACATTTATCTAGAAATAAGAATCACATTGGTCGAATGTCTACATTTATGATAAATGTAGTTGTTCAATTAATTTATATTGTAGATGACATGGTGTGTGGTGTCACACACAGAAGATCATGTTATCAGTAGCTTAGAAATTATAAACAGTAGCTCACGACCATGATGGAAAGGAACAAACCATTGGAAGGTCGTAGTGTAATTAGGTATTAGTTTATCTTGACTATATAATTACACTAGTACACTCAGAGTGTATTGAGTAGGACCATTTGAGGTCGTTTCTTTTATACTGACTTTATAAAGAAACAAAGACCTCAGTTATTATGGAAGTGTGTGCTCTTAATCCTAATGTAATAACAAGCACATATATTTGATATTTATTTCTTTAATTTATCAATGGGTGAGATTTAGTTCGTTGAATCAATAAACCCAATAAGTTGGGAAATGGTATCACTTATAGTGTGTGTTGTTGATTATAGAAGGAAACTGTGTCCTAGAGATACTAGGTTGATAATGTCCTCAAGAGGAGCTCATAAAGATTGTCATGTTAAACCCTGCAGGTGGACTTAGTCCGACATGATAATAAGGTTGAGTGGTACTACTCTTGGACTTAGATATTAATTAAATGAGTTGTCAGAACTCACTTAATTAGTGGACATTTGATATCTTAAACAGGAGACTAACACACTCATAATAAGAAGGAGCCCAAAATGTAATTTGGGATTGGTGCGGTAGTTCAATGATAATTCTCTAGTGGAATGAATTATCATTGATAAAATTAAGTTGTGTGTTGGCGAACACGGGATGCTTAATTTTATCGGGAGACCAAAACCAATTCCTCCTCTCGGTCCCTATCGTAGCCTCTTATTTGTAGAAGTTTTATACCCACCTATACCCACCTTCTATACCCACTAATAAGGGGCCGGTCAAGCTAGCTTGGGAACCAAGCTAGGGCCGGCCTAGGTATATTATTGGGTGGCCGGCCCTAGCTTTAACCCAAGCTAGTGGGGTCGGCCAAATTAAATTAAAAAGGGATTTTAATTTTAGTTTTTATTATGTGGAAGAAATAATTTTTTAAAGAGAATTAAAATTAAAATATCTCTCTTGTAAAAGATCTACAAAAGATTAAAGAAAGAGATTAGATCTCTTTCCTTATTTGTAGATTGATGAGTTATTTTATTTTCTCTTTAAAAATTATCCACATGTTGATAAAATTAAAATTATAGAAATTTCCTTTATCAACCATGAAGAGATTTTTAAAGAGAAATTTTATTTTTAAAATTTCCGGAAACAAATTAGGAAGTTTTAATTTGTTGATTAAAACTTGTCTAATTTATTTCCTCTAGAAGTGGCCGCCATTAGAGATTAAATTGGGAAATTTTATTTAATTTTTCTCAATTAAATCATGTCAAGGAAATTAAGGAAATTTTATTGTAATTAAATTTCCTAATTTGCCTAGGCCAAGGAATATAAAAGAAGGGGTGAGGTGCCTTCACAAGACACAACATCTATTATTCCTCTCCTCTTTTGTTCCTTGGTGTGGCCGGCCAACCTCTCCTCTCTTCCTCTTGTGGTGGCCGAACCCTACCCTTCTATTGGAGCTCTTGTGGTGGCGGGATACTACTCGGAGAGAAGAAGAAGAAGGAGAGAAAGCTAGCATCTCTTGGAGCTTGGTTAGTATTTTGTTTTCTTCCTTGGTGAAGCTTCCTCTATGTTGGCCGAACCTAGCTAGGAGGAGAAGAAGGTGATTGGTGGTTTCTTGTCTCGGAAGATCGTTGCCCACACAACGTCCGAGGTTAGAAGAGGAATACGGTAAAAGATAAAGAGGTTTTTCTACAAGGTATAACTAGTAAATTTTATTTCCGCATCATGCTAGTTATTTATGGAAATAATACCAAATACAAGAGGCTTACGTTCTAGAATTTCGAATATGTTTTTTCGAAGTTGTGTTCTTTTGTTTCTTTCTTTTCCTTGTGATTTGATTGTTCTCTTTGGTTAACCTAAAGTTATTTTAGGAAATTAAATATTAGCTTTCTATTAAAGGTTTTGTCTAGTCGGTGGTGGTTGCTCCCATATCCAAGAAGGCCATGTGCCTCGCCACGTCAGTACTGGGAACCTTTTATGGAAATTAATATTTAATGGAATTAATAACTTAAGGAGACTTGGGTCGAACGTGTTAAGTTCCGCAGGAGATCCAAGTCAAAACCTAAAAGAACAAATAGATTAAGTTTTGGATCAAACGTGTTAAGTTCCGCAGGCAATCCAAAATTTAATTTAAAAGAACACATGGTAGCTAGGAAAAGGTTCAGACCTTTGTACAAAATTTTTGTACAGTGGAACCTATAGGTTTTCTGAGTAGCAACCAACACAAAGGTCGCCCGAGCATACAAGCACTTAGCCTTATATATGATTCTCATCATGTTACCGGTCGATCGAAGGCCGAGCGAGCACCCATGTGCTCATATACACTCGGCCAAGCAAAGCCCGCCCGAGCGTAAAGGCACTTAGCCTTGTAAATGACTTCTAGTACATTATCGGTCGATCGAAGGCCGAGCGAGTTCCCACATGCTTGTATATGCTCAGTCGGGCAAAGACCGCCCGAGCATACAGGCACTTAGCCTTATATATGGTTCTTAACATGTTACTGACCGAGCAAAGCCCGATCACGTGTAAAGACATACTCAACAAAAGGTATTCTTAATATTTGCAGCCGGCTTGAACGACCGGCCAAGACATGTTCAACAAAAAACATTTTTAATATATGCAACCGGCTTGAACAATCAGTCGAGACATGCCCAACAAAATATTTGGCGGGAAATATCTTCTAGAAGCTTCTTCAGTTATAATGGCATGTCCCCATCATAAATATAAGTCATAAACGACAAAAGAGGTACATCTGAGGTACAAAAAAAATTCCTTAAAAGATTATTGTACGAAGTATAAAAGATGACTTCATCTCCTAACAAACCCTAACGAACCGGGGACTACTTTATGACTACGGAGGTCATATGAGGTAGTATAAAAGGGGATCCTCTCAGTTGGCAAGGTACGCAAGTTCTAGAATCTAAACTCTGTTTCACTTCAGTTATTGTTCTTCTTCCTTTCCTCCACCTTTGAGAGAGAAACTTACTTGAGCGTTGGAGGGTCTAGCCGGGGATCTCCACCCCGGTCTTAGGTCGCTAACGCTTTGTTGGTTTATCTTGCTGTGTGTAGAGTCGTGGAGGGCTTCTTCCAGATCTCCAAAAGGTTATCTTCAGCGAGGAGCATCGTTCACCAGAGCCAGTGCACGTCTTCGTAGATTTCAGACAGGATCAACCGTGATACTCAAGAAGGTCATATACATCACCACCGACTGAAAATTTATTCTTAAGAAACTTGCTTGATGAACCCAAAGCTAAGTCTAAAGTCAACATCAGTTAAAGTCTAAAGTCAACATCAGTTAAAATTAACTTAAAACTAATTAAATTTAAATTAAGTTAAAATTAATTAAACATAAATTAAAATTAACTTAAAACTAATTAAATTAAAATTAAAATTAAATTAAAACTAATTAAACATAAATTAATTTAACATTAATTAAATTAAATTTAAAATTAAATTAAAACCAACTAAATGAAAATTAAATTAAATTATAATTAATAAAACTAAACTTAAACTTAATAAATTAAAATAAAACTTAAATTGAAATTAAATTAAACTAAAACTTTGATTAAATTAAGTCAAACCTAAATTTAAATTAATTAAATTTAACCTTAATTTTAATCTTAAATTAAGCTAAACTTGAATAAAACTTAATTTACGAATAAAATTAATCTAAGATTAATTAAACTTAAATTCAATTAAATTAAACAAAAATATTAAATCTTAATCTTAAAATTAATCTTAATAATTTTAAATCAATCTTAATTAATTAATTAATCAATTATTTTAATTAATTTGAAAATTAATTACGTTAATCCTAAATATATTTATAATAATTAATCAACTAATTTATTTAACTAATAATATTTAAGAAAAAAAATCATAATCTTAATTAATTGAAACCTAATTAATTAATCAACTTTAACAATCTGAAATCAATTTTAATTAGAAAAAAAAAACTATCAACTTTATTTGAATCCAAAAATTAATTAACATAAATTAATTAATAATCCAAAACAACAACTTAATTTAATCAAAACTTAAATAATTATCAAGCAATTAATTAATTAATAACTCATAATTAATACAAAATCTAATTAACCTAATTATAAACTTGATTTTATAATTTGAAAATATAATCTTATACTCAATTAATTAATTATTAACTGTGCAAATTAATCCATTATGTTAATCTTAATTCTAATTAATTTGAAACCTAATAAAGTCAACTAAACTAACTTAATTCAATTAATTTCAACTTAATCAATTAATCTAATTACACTTGAATTAATGAATCAATTATTCTTAATTAATAAATTGGTAATTATTTGCTAATAATAAATTAATTAAGTTTAACTTAATCCAAACTAATTAAATTGATTTAAATAATGAAATTAAAAATCAAGTTAATTAACTTTAAATTAATCCTTAATTGATTAACTTGATCCTATAGATCTAGAAGTCTTGATATTTCATAAATACCTAGGATTTACCTTGATTGTGAATTGCTGAACATAGATTGATGTGAAATATATAAGATATACCCTAAGTTTCAAATGTAGATCAAGTACATCGACATAAACCTTGGTTGAAAGAAAGATTAATGTGGCTAACTTCTTAAACAACTTAATGATTCTTTTTATTATTTGAGTTAGAAAAGAAGATAAAGAAGTTGGAGAATTATTATGATACTTTCAAAAATATTATTTTCCAAATACTACATTTAAACTTATTTTTCTTAAAACCAAGTTATTCTGTCAACAGAACTACTTTTTTCATCGGCGGAACAAAACTTTTTATTAATAAAAATCAAAGCAGAATCAAAAGCGTGATTTTGAATGTTGACACTGTTGGACCACTTTGGGAGTTAAAGGGGAGTGAATAGCTTGTCTTGTTCACTCACTCACTCACTCACTTCGTCGATATTGATTTTGCATCGGATAAACTCAAAGTAAGCTCCTAATACTAACAAGTAGAATTTACTTGGTATCCACCTCAAGATGAGGTGACTAATTCAAGGATTTATACCGAGCACACTCTCCACTATGAAATATACTCATTCTTGGAATAATCTGGAGGTGGAGAAACCTCTACAACTCAAGAACAATTGCTTGTGAATGCCTCTTGTAAGTTTGGAAGTGCAGCAACACCTCAGCCCTAAGTTTCCAAGAACTAGCGGAGAAGATGGAGTAGAAGTGGAAAGAAGTTGTGTAAACGCTATGTCTTTGAACTCGTCGTCTCTTTTATATCTATGTTTTTAGAACTCCTAATCGATTGAGCCTGCTCTCAATCGATTGTCAAGTCAGATCCCAGAGATCTCAGTTGTCCAAACCCTGCATCCTGCTAAACGGTCATATCCCAATCGATTGGGGAGGCTTCAATCGATTCACTCATCGATTCAGAGAGCATCTGTGCTCTCACCGTGCTTCGCAAAAAAAAACTTCTCCCAATCGATTGACCAATTGATTGGGAAACTCACTGTTCGTCACGAAGAAATGCTCTCAATCGATCATCTGATCGATTGGCAGCTTCAATAGATCACTTAATCGATTCAGAAGCTCACTATTTGCTTATAAACTCTCCCAATTGATTGTCCAATCGATTTGGGAAGGTCTTGATTGATTACCCAATCGATCAAAACATTTTGCATTATTCTTCATCAACCAATCAATTGCTTGATTGATTGACTACTCCAATCTATTGGTCAATCAATTAGTAAGTAGTAAAATGTGTAGAGTTCTAAATTAGCTTCATTTCACATCTGAGATCATCTCATTCTGATAACCGCGTCAAAAGTTATAGCCTTCGGTAGTTTGCTACGTCGGAACTTCTTCGTTCCATGTCAACTCCCTATTGGACTTATGATTGTCAAATGTTTGGTCAACCTTTGACTCACTGGACTTTCTCTTTGCCAACTTCTCGTTAGATTTCCAATCACTAAGTGCGGTCCTCCTTAACCCACTTGGACTTTCTCATGTCTGGCTTTACTCACCAGGAGTTTTCACCTGGCTTCACTCATCAGGATTTCCCAACTGCTTAGCTTCAGTCACTAGGGTTATTCACCTGGCTTCACTCACCAGGATTTCCTAACTGCCTGACTTCACTCACCGGGACTTTCCAACTGTCTGGCTTCACTCACCAAAACTTTTCAATCGCTTGGCTTCACTCACCAGTATTTTCCAGTTACCTGGCTTCACACACCAGGACTTTCGCACCAAGTATCCTGTCAACACTAACAAACTTGAATTTTCCATCTTCTGCCAACCTTCTCATTGGACTTGCCCTTGCCTTGACCTACTTGAATCTTCTCCACATCAAACTGGTACAAACCTTGACTAGAGGGGAATTGCACCAACAATCTCCATATATTGTCAAACATCAACACTCACACATTATGACTCAAGCTTGACCTAATTCAAGCTTAATCTAGGAAAATTGCAACAACAGACATGACCATTCAATTTATTTATCAACAGAACTACCCTTATCAGACAACGGAACTAATTTTTTTAATTAATCAAAGCGAAATTACTCCTGATAATAATTTCTTCGTTGACAGAACAACTCCTATTCGTCGACAGAACACAAAAATCAAAGCGTGAATTTGAATCTTGACACAACTATTCAAGTGATTCATCAATGGAGCAACCCTTATCTGTCAACGAGAATACTGAAAAAGTTGATCAATTCCCCTCGTGAAACCTCGATTCAATAGATTAGTCAATGGATCCCATTAATCCATCGACAGAATGACGAATATAAAAAGGACCATGGCAGGGGATTAGAAGCATGCAACAAGTTGTTTCCTCTCCTCTCCCGCTTCAAAATCTGACTAGGCCAAGTCTTTCAAAGTCTCTGAAACCTTCAACCTCCTCCGAAAGATCACCATGCTTTTGTAATGCGAACGTAAATATTTTTCTATCATTTTTCTACAATTTCTTTACCAAAGTTTATTTATTCTAGTAGTCAAAAAGATCATAAAAACTCCCAAACGCGGCCTAGTTCCTTTAATAGCAACACAAACCCTAGGTTTTTAACTGAAGAATTATGCCCCTCTTTCACCCTAAAAAACTTTAGTTAGGTTGACAGTAGATAAGTAGACATCCCATTCTACACACAACAATGCCTTGAAGTAATTGATATCATCAATCATTATTGTTGGGACACTTCGGGAGCTGGGGGTGATTAGCTCCATTCGCTTGGTCGATGATTTGTTGCAGCAAAAAATACTCAAGCAAACGTTAATGTCAATATTTACTTGGTATCCACCTCAAATGAGGTGACTAATCCAAGGATCTAGTCCTCTCTCGCACATCCACTATGTAAACACTCATTTTTGAAAACAATCCGAAGGTGGAGAAGCCTCGTACAAGCTCTCACACAAAAATACAAGAAGAAGAACAAGAAGAAGCCAATATAATATGAAATCTTATAAGATTTACAACAACTAAAACCCTAGTTTCTTACTTCTTGCTTGCAGACACCTCTTGATCAACTTGAAATTGCAACAACACTTCTCTCTAAGTCTCCAAGAACTAGTGTTAAGCGGTGAAAAATTTATCGCAAGAGCTCTGCATGCAACAGTCATGAAACAACCCTTTTCTAGGGATACTATTGGCACTTTGATTGCTTAAGCTTTTCCCTTAAGCAATTATACCTCTGCAACCTACTCAAAACAGCTATATTTTTAACTTTAAGCAATTACTATAATCGCTTAAGTGTTCTTAATCGATTAGCCCAATCAATTTATGTCATAATTGATTATCTTAATTGATTACAGCACTTTCTAAAAAAATGAAAAGATAAATATATATCATCAAAATGCACAACCAAACAAAAGTGATCCTAGAACCTATTATGTCATGTCTGACGAACTGTCAAATCTGGAAGGGGATCTGTGATCGCGTACATGCGCTCATTCGTTTACCATCTATCTCTGTCTCCTCTGCACATGCTAGCTGCAAGCTCCTCCTTAGCACTGGATACTAAAGCTGAGGTATCATCCAACACTACCTACAATCTCTGTCCATGCTACTCATCTGTCCATATCATTAGTGTCCACACTATGTCTTGTGTCTCCTGTAAGCAGGTGCCCCGCACCTCCTCTATGCCTTTCGCATCTCCCATGTGTTTGTGAGTCTCCAGTGACTCCAAGCCATCTCGATCCATCTCCTCCTATGTCATAGGCCAAGGCCCCATGCAGTCACTTTGAGCAAGTGACTAGCTATCAACGGATTTGGCGTGCCTTTACCGCAAGCCATTTGTTGCAAGCTAGATAGGTCTTTATGGTGGACCTATGCACCCTCCTGAGCTTTTGGCAAAGCCCCAGCCATAAACGGATTTAATGTTGTCCTTACCGCGGGCCATTTGCTGCGGACTAGATAGCCCTTTATGGTGGGTCTATTCATCCTCTTGGACTTTTTGGCAAAGCCCAGTCATAAATAGATTTGACATATCTTTACTGCCAGCCATTTACTATGGACTAGATGATTATGGCCCTTTCTATTTCCTCACAGAGAGGTCCTTAAGCGATCACCCTAATCACTTAAGGCCAACTAAATCACTTACCCTAAGTGATTCAGCAACCCTAACTCCTGAACTTGAGTCCTAGGGTTCCTTGCCCAATATTCTGTCAATCGTGATCTGTTGGGACTCCTCTTTGCCTAGCATCTAGTCAAACATTACTTGCTAGGACTTCTTCACCAAGTGTTTGATCAATCCTTGATCCACTTAGACTTTTCTTCTCGTGTCAAGTGTTCGGTCAACCTTGACCTACTTGGACTTATCATTTCGTGCCAAGTGTCGGTCTGATGGATCGACTCACACGTGAGAGGGGGTGAATCATATGGTTTTAAAAACTTATTCTTTTTGAATTTTAAAAGATAAGTACGCAGCGAAAAACTAAGAAGGTGAAGAAAAAAACCAAGTAGATAGAATACGAACGCAAGCAATTTTACTTGGTTCGGAATCTTCGACGACTCCTACTCCAAGACCCAGGTCCCATGGACCTATCAATGGGTAATCCACTAAAATACCTCTTCTGGTACCTCAGAAAGAGGAATCGAGTACAAAGAATTTTGGTACAAGTATAATACACTGTACTTGTCCTTTTATAGTAATTAAATATAAAAATTAAAGTTACTAAACATATTTCAGAAGATGATCGGCTCAAGCACGGTGTTTGGGGCAGTTTCTCAGCGGTAGACGGGTGTAGCAACATTGTAGCATAACTGTAGCAGGAAGCCGAAGCAGTCGGAGCCTCAATCGGATGCGTAGGAGCTTGTATATCAGTTATATCATGAAGCTTGGTTGAGTCCCCCTTATAAAGGGTGTGGAAGGCGCCTTCCATAGTTATTGAAAGTACCTTCAATGTGACAAATTCTATCCCAACTTCACTGTGCCTTATCTGTAACGAGGTCCAAAATTTATCTATTGGAAGGCACATTCCATGCACTGAAGGCACCTTCTATGAACAATAACAAGGTGCCTTCCAATGCTTGAAGGCGCCTTCCATCCCCTGGAAGGCTTTTTGTGCTCTTCTTGCCCTGCAAAGTGTGTTAGTCCAATAAACCAAATAATAACCTGAAAGACAAGTGTTAGCACAATAAAATGAGTAGTAAGTAGACCTTGTCTCCCCAAGACCAGGATCTAGTCGAGGTCTTAGTTTAGGGATCCGAAATGGACCTAAACTAGGTCGACGCCTACTGTCCCTCAACTGGGGCTCATCCTCACCAAGTCACTCTCCTCCAGTGACTTACATTTACTTACCAACTTGTAGTCAGCTGACTAGTCTCTTGACCCGCCATGTCTTCATGCTAATGGTCAAGTCAATAGACCCAACTGGACTTCTGTCGACTGTCAAGTCTCGCGGACCCAACCGAACTTTCTACTAAATCTTAGGTCGGCTCATTGACCTATCTGGACTTCACACCAACTATCTGGTCCCACAGACCTAGCTGGATTTCAGCGTGGTGTCAGGTCCTTCAAACCCATCAATTATTGCACACTTGGTAACGCAATCAGATCACAAAAACACCTAACTTAACTCACTTGTCATTCATGAAAATCTAAGTTAGATCGTTAGTGTAAACTACACCAACAATCTCCCCATTTTTGATGAAATGACAACCTAGATTAAAGTTATAAAAAGATATGCAAAACATATATGACAAAATAAAACATATATGAAAGAAATGATTTAAGAGAAGTATAAGTTAGTTTTATTCTCGTGATCATTTTTAGGGTTAAGTTCTTCTTCTGATTTTTTTTTTTTTTTGGTTCTCTAACTTAAACCCTTACCCTCCCCCTTTGACATTCATCAAAAAATGCATAGAGAAATTAGTTAAGTTAAAAAGCGTAGTAAGTCTTGCAAGTTAAACATGGAAAGTAACGAAATTTTTGGCTTGACAATTTCAAAACTTTCAGGTTTTTACTTGCAAAACAATTTTTAAAGCAGCTTTCAAGATATTTTCAAAGCTAAATTTTACAAAATTAGATTTTGCAAAACTAAATTTTCCAAGAGTTTTATAAATTATTTTTCAAAAATAATTTATTGTAAGGGTGTTTTGTAGTATAATTTCTGAAAAATAACATTTGTTTACGTAAGCAATTTAAAATAAGTAGTTTTAAGTATTTTAACAAGAACTTAAAAGATATTCTCAAAACGCTAAGGATTTTAATTTAGAAATATTTTTGAAATGCTAAGAATTTTTTTTAACTTAGAAATATTTTTGAAATACCTAGAAATATTTTCAAAATGCTAAGAATTTTTTAACTTAGAAATATTTTCTAAATGCTAAGAATTTTAGAAATATTTTCAAAATATTTTTCAAACACAATTTTTAAAATACTTTAACTATTAATTTTTCAAACTTTTCAACTATTAATTTGTTAGAGCAAATTAATAAGATACTTTAAAACATTTTTCATAGTGCAAAAAAAAACTAAAAAAAAAGTTTTAAAGTAGGTTCCAAATTACCTCCCGTGAACCTGGTATGTATTTAAAAATATTCATCTAAAAATCATCCTTACATGTCTAACCATTAGTTACTAACTAACTACCAGAAGATAGTAGTGTTCACTTGATTAGTCAAGTTAAGTAAATGTTTCCAGTTAGTGTTTGACTAAAATGGATTACTTAATTTGATCACTGTAATTTGGTATTTCTTGCCTAGACTTGTGTCGATGTACTGATATAAGTATCATAAGTCTAGGTAATTTGCCTACACATCTCACATCGTTCTAAGTTTTTAAATACACAATCAAGGGAGTTCTAGTGTGTTTGTGAGATGCTCAAGTCCTAGATCTATAGGATCATTCTTTCTATGGATTTGATCTAGACTAAGGCTAAAATCAATTTTTGAAAATCTAAGGAATTGGGAAACTTTTGAAAAATAAAGGTAAAAAATTTTTCCTAGAATTTGTAATTTATTTGGAAAATATTTTGAAAGTAGCAGGCCTAGTCTATGAGACATAATCCTAGATTATCCAAATAAGATGACAAAGAGTGGACAATTATATAGATCCAGTCAACCAAGTGTACAATGTAGGATAATGTACTAAGATGATCAAGTCTGGTCCTCATCAGTTGGAGAGGGTGGGGACTACTCAGACACTCGCACAGCTTGAAGAATCTACTGAAGTCTGGTGGTCATCTCCTCCCGGAGCGAGGAAAATCTAATGGTTATCTCTCCTCGAAGGGTGCTGAATCCAAGACTAACTATTGGAGCTGTGCAGAAGACTCCTCAAGTCATGCTAGTCAGTCCTCGATGGATAATGAGGTCAAGGGATGGGTTGAAGTCGAGGGCTGGGTCGAAGTCAAAGGATGTCCAAAGAGCTCCTCCTCCATGAATGTCAGCAATTGCTCCCCTTGGTCGGAATGATAGGTGGGAAATCGTCTTCAGCCTCGCCTGGTATATCTGGTTGTGGTCCCACTCTCTAAGCTAGTCCCCCCTGAGCAGTGATGTCTATATGCACTAATGTAAACTGGCACTGACCAATCTCATCATATACGCTAAGGGGAGTGGTCGTACCCTACGTCATATCTATCCCTATGGTCGAGAATATCTATGTCAAAATATGATAATATGGCATATGAACATGTAGCCTAATGACGAGACTAGATGCATGAATGACATTATGGAATATGTGTAATGCAATATTAATGTCAAGGCATTGGCATAGTGCATACAGAAAAAATGAATGAGATGGTCGCATCATCACAACATTGTGAGATGTAATCGACAAAATGAAGGTGGTCAGGACTTGATATAGCATATAGTCCTGTACCCTAAGAGAGAGTGACCTAAAGTCAATCACTGTAGGCAGTCTTTCCTCCCAAAAAAATGCATGTAGATAGTATCTAATGTAATATGAGAGTAGAGTTCACCAAATGGCAAATCCTTACTAGGGTAGCACAAAAATGGGCAGGCAAATCTCCTAAGTTCTAAGCTATCATACAGTAAAGTAGGAGAAAAACTAAAGTCCTTTCCACCAACTCTAGTGGAATAGGTGAGGTCATCAATCTTAACCAGATTGTTGTAAAACTGGGCACACAAATCTAAGTTCACTGAATGACTACAGTAAACTAATTTATCCAACTAATAGTAATCAATAATCTCAATCATAGGTGCATAGTATTTGGTGAAGAATGACCTACTTAAAAACCTAGATTTTAGTGCAACATATGTATGTCGTAAAATGTCTAACCTAAGCTGCTCAGAGGGAAATCTAGCATCAGTAGATGGGGCATTGCTAGGGCTAGGGTTAGCATATCATTGTTTCCTAAAATTTTAAACATACAAGACATTCATATAACAACAAATAAATAGCCAAAAAGAGTTATGTAGTTAAGTTAGGATATACCAAGAAGTATTGTTGAGATTTTGGAGGGGAAAAAATGAAGAAGTAGCAAAAATTGGATATGGAAGGTGCCTTCTTGCTGCCACAATTGTGAATAGAGCGTCGCTCTATTCGCTAGAAAATTTTGAGTTGAAAGTGCCTTCAGCCTCATTGAAGGCGCGTTTAAGGTGTTATGGAGGGTGCCTTCAACCGACTGAAGACGCCTTCAATCGGCTGGGGCGGGAAATTTCCTGTCCTTATAAAGGCACCTCCAATTGACTCAGAGGTGCCTTTAGAGGCGTACTTTTTTTAGTTTTGATTTAAGTTTTAGAATTAATTTAATTTTGATTTAAATTTAATTTTAATTTTAGTTTTAGTTTTTAATTTAATTTTAATTTAGTTTTAATTTTAATTTAATTTTGATATTGATTTTAGTTTTTAATTTAATTGTAATTTTAAATTTAATTTTTAAGTTTTATTTTTTAATTTTAGTTTAGTTTAGTTTTAATTTAATTTAAATTTTAAATTTTAGTTTTAATTTTTAAGTTTTAATTTCTTAATCATCTCACCCGATCTACATTTTCAATCAGGAAATCCTATAATATTGTGAGATGAATTAGACTTAGTTTTAGGGTTGAGTTTAACTTTATGTTAGATTCAAGTTAGACTTGGGTTCAACAAACAGGCATTTTTCGGATAAACTTCTAAGTTGTGGTGAGTCACCTGAATATCATTAGAGTAACCATGCTTTCGAAAATTTTTAAATAGTCTCATCCACTGAACTTAATACAAAACTTTGGTCTAACCAGTTAGAATTCATAAGGGATAGCTTCAATTAATTTCACTAAACTAAATGCACCAGGTCTAAGTCATATCTTCCTAGGTATGCATAGGCAGAGCTTCCCTAACCTACTATCATCCAAAACTTTACCAGTAACGTTTATCAAGTTAAACTTTTGTCCCTATTTAAACTAGTCCTAATTACCCACCCGGGTAAGTTATTGATTTTGGAGGTGTTAACTAGTTCGAAGCCTCCCCTTGAATTATTGACCTTTTAGGTTTATGTCGATTATTTTTATAGTTATAATAAACTTGATGGTAATTTAAATTAGCTTTGTAATTATTTAATTTAAATCTATTTGAGTTTGCATTGTTTAATTTTATTTTATTCTTTAGTTTGAAATTTAATTTTGAAGATTTATTTTGGTTTGGTTTTGAATTAATAGGTTTAGTTGGATTTGGTTTAAAATAATGAATTTTATTTTTAGGCACGCTTTCATGGTTAGGCACGCTTTCGGAACCCAAGCTTTGGTTAGTTTCTTATTTTGATTTATAGGTGATATAAACGTTTTGTTAATCGAGCTGGACTTGTATCTAAGTCCAGACTTATTGTACACAGCTCTTTGTGATCCAAGTAGCATATCAAGGTACTTGGATCTAGTTGTAAATTTTTCTAGTAGTTCCTTTAGTTCAAGGATTTCACCTTTCAATCTGGAATTGTCCTCCTCAAGTTTTACAACTTAAGTTAGAGTTTTAGCTTGAATTAGCTCGGTCGTTGAGATTGATTTTAATTGGTCATTAAGTGTTTTATTTTTTAAATTTAGTTCATTTATTTGATCTTCATACAAGGTTAATTTCTCATGTAAACATGCAATTATTTTAAAAAAATTATACTTAAAGTAGATTGTACCTCATCAAAACCTTCAGAAATGAGTGCGGATTGTGGTTCGATTCGGGTTCGGACCAATCTTCCGATTCACTTTCTGATCCTTGTCCATATACCATTAGCGCGAGGTAGTTGGTGTGTTTTGGTTTGTCGTTGCCCGATTCATCTATGAATGATTTATCCCACATTGCTTTGAGGGCTTTCTTTTTCTTGAGATTCGGGCAGTTGTTCTTGTAATGCCCCTTCTTGTTGCATCCAAAGCACATGATGTTGATCTTGTTGTTGCTGGAGTTTGAAGTGGAGTTAATCTTCTACAAGTCCCTTTTGGTGAAGTTCTTCTTTCTCCTGGTGAACATCTTTCTTACCAGGTGTTCTTCATCGTATGAGTCTTGGTTAGACTCAACTTTAGGTTTTAGTTTGATTCTAGATTTTTCTTTTGATGTTCCTACAATAAAAGCAACACCTTTCTCGGATTTGGCATTAGTCTGTTCGTGAAGCTCTAATTCATAGAAAAGTACATCTAATTTCAATTTGGATAAATTCCTCAAGATCTTAAAGGCATCCACGATGGATGGCAATAGTGCATTTTGAGAAAATGCATTTAGAGTGTACCTTATAAGATCTCAGTTCTCCATCTGGTTTCCAATTGTGTGAAGTGTGTTGAGGATGTCCTTTATCCTCGCGTGCAGCTGACTGCCAATCTCACATTCCTACATTTTGATGTTAAATAATTTATTTAAAAATAGATCTCTTTTTGTTACCTTTGCATCGTTGGTTCCTTCGTGTAGTTCTATGAGTTTGTCCCATAGCTCTTTTACATTTTCGTGTGGGCCAATGTGATTTAGTTCCTCCTTCGTTAGTCTGCACTGGATTGTGTTGAGGGTCTTGAAGTTGATCTAGGCCTTCTTATTCATTTCCGGATTGAAATTTTTCGAATCTATTGAAATTCTGATGTTGTGGTCGACTAGCACCTTATATCCTTTGGTGACGCTGAACCACTGCCCGAAATAGGTCTTTAGGTACACTTCTATCCACCTCTTCCAATATGGTAAGTCATCTCCAATATGTGTATATCAGTTATATCTTGAAGCTTGGTTGAGTCCCCCTTATAAAGGGTGTGGAAGGCGCCTTCCATAGTTATTGAAAGTACCTTCAATGTGACAAATTCTATCCCGACTTCACTGCGCCTTATCTGTAACGAGGTCCAAAATTTATCTATTGGAAGGCACCTTCTATGCACTAAAGGCGTCTTCAATGAACAGTGACAAGGCGTCTTCCAATGCTTGAAGGCACCTTCCATCCCATGGAAGGCACCTTGGGTACTGTTCACCGAGGATTTTTGTGCTCTTCTTTCCCTACAAAGCGTGTTAGTCTAATAAACCAAATAATAACCTAAAAGACAAGTGTTAGCACAATAATATTAGTAATTAAACTCTGTCTCCCTGAGACCAGGATCTAATCGAGGTCTCAGTTTAGGGATCCAAAATGGACCTAAACTGGACCGACGCCTACTCTCCTCCAGTGACTTACCTTTACTTACCAACTTGCAATTGGTTGACTAGCCTCTTAACTCACCAGGTCTTCATGTTAATTGTTAGGTTCGTAAACTCAATTGGACTTCTACCGACTGTAAGGTCCCACGGACCCAATCAGACTTTCTGCCAAATCTTAGGTCAGCCCGTTGACCTATCTGGACTTCACACCAACTATCTGGTCCCACGGACCTAGTTGGATTTCATCTTGGTGTCAGGTCCTTCAAACCCATCAATTCCTGCACACTTGGTAACGTAATCAGATCACAAAAATACTTAACTTAACTCACTTGTCATTCATGAAAATCTGAATTAGACTGTTACTGTAAACTACACCAACACGGTCAGACTTAACCTATATGGACTTCCAATCACCAGGTGTCCAGTCAACCTTTGACCTACCTAGATTTTCAACTGTCTGGCTTCACTCACCAAGACTTCCTCACTACCTAGCTTCACTCGCTAGGGCTTTTCACCTAGCTTCACTCACCAGGACTTTTTATCACCTAGTTTCACTCACTAGGATTTTCATCTACCTAGCTTCACTCACTAGGCTTTTCATCTGGCTTCACTCACTAGGACTTTCATCTACCTAGCTTCACTCACTAGGATTTTTCACCTGGTTTCACTCACTAGAATTTTTCAACTGTCTAAATTCACTCACTAGAGCTTTTCATCTGGCTTCACTCACTAGGATTTTTCATCTGCCTAACTTCACTCACTAGGGCTTTTCACCTGGCTGGCTTCACTCACCAGGACTTTCACACCAAGTATCTGGTCAACATCGATCCACTTGGATTTTCTTCTTCTGCCAACCTTTCCATTGGTCTTTCTCTTGCCTAACCTTCAGTTAAGACTTCCCAGTCAAGTATTCAATCGACCTTGACCTACTTAACTCTTCTTCACATCAAACTGGTCAAACCTTGATTAGAGAAAAATTATACCAACAATCTCTCCAAATGGATAATTGCACCTACAATATCCATATATTATCAAACATCAAGACTCAAGCATCAAGACTCAAGCTTGAGCTAACTCAAGCTTAATTAAACTGATCAACTTTAACCTAGGGAAACTACACCAATAATCTCCCCCATTTTTACAGTTGATAATATGTTTAAGTTAGGCTCATCCACAAGCCCCAACTTCTTCTTCATGCCAAAGCATGAATGAGGGTTTGCTACATTCTCCCCCTTAACAAAAGGGTTTCATAATCCCCCCTTGTGAATATGGAGAATTTCTTAACTTAAACCCTACATTCTTCCCCTTTGGCACACATTAAAAACTCTTCTTCTTAAGAGTTATCTCATGTTATTCACAACACCACAATGAAGGTTTCATACCCTTCATTATGCCCAATGCTCACCCTTGAGCATTAATCATATGCTCATCCTAGAGCATTCATAACCATGAAGGTTTCCAACCTTCAATTGTTTAGTTAAAAAAAAATAAGTCATGTCTTTGATGTTGGAGTGTATACTGAAAGCCTAAGCTTTTGTAAATATTTGTTTTGAATAAAGAATCACATTTGGTCAAATTATCTACATTTGTTTGTAGTTGTTCAATTAATTTATATTGTAGATAACATAGCATGTGATGTCACATGCAGAAGATGATGTTATCAGTACCTTATAAATTATAAACAGTAGCTCACGACCAAAATGGAAAGGAACATACCATTGAAAGGTCGTAGTGTAATTAGGAATTAGTTTATATTGACTATATAATTACACTAGTACACTTAGAGTGTATTGAGTAGGACCATTTGAGGTTGTTTCTTTTATACTGACTTTATAAAGGAACAAATACCTCAGTTATTATGGAAGTATGTGCTCTTAATCCTAATATAATAACAAGCACATATATTTGATATTTATTTCTTTAATTTATCAATGGGTGAGATTTAGTTCGATGAATCAATAAACCCGATAAGTTGGGAAATGATATCACTTATAGTGTGTGTTGTTGATTATAGAAGGAAACTGTGTCCTAGAGATACTAGGTTGGTAATGTCCCCAAGAGGAGCTCATAAGGATTGTCATGTTAAACCCTGCAGGTGGATTTAGTCCGACATGACGATAAGGTTGAGTGGTACTACTCTTGGACTAAGATATTAATTAAATGAGTTGTCAGTAACTCACTTAATTAGTGGACATTTGATATCTTAAACACAGGGAGACTAACACACTCATAATAAGAAGGAGCCCAAAAATGTAATTTGGGATTGGTGCGGTAGTTCAATAATAGTTCTCTAGTGGAATGAATTATTATTCATAAAATTAAGTTGTGTGTTCGGGGCGAACACGGGATGCTTAATTTTATCGGGAGACCAAAACCAATTCCTCCTCTCGGTCCCTATCGTAGCCTCTTATTTATAGAGTACTATACCCACCTATACCCACCTAAAGGGGGCCGGCCAAGCTAGCTTGGGAACCAAGCTAGGGTCGGCCTAAGCATGAATTGGGGTGGCCGGCCCTAGCTTGAACCCAAGCTAGAGGGGCCGGCCATATTAAATTAAAAAGAATTTTAATTTTAATTTTTATTATATGGAAGATATAATTTATTAAAGAGAATTAAAATTAAAATATCTCTCTTGTAAAAGATCTACAAAAGATTAAAGAAAGAGATTAGATCTCTTTCCTTATTTGTAGATTGGTAAGATATTTTATTTTCTCTTTAAAAATTATTCACATGTTGTAAAATTAAAATTATGGAAATTTCTTTTTATCAACCATGAAGAGATTTTTGAAGAGAAATTTTATTTTTAAAATTTCTAGAAACAAATTAGGAAGTTTTAATTTGTTGATTAAAACTTGTCTAATTTATTTCTCCATGTGGTGGCCGGCCAATATAGTTTAATTTGGGAAATTTTATTTATTTTTCTCAATTAAATCATGTCAAGGAAATTAAGGAAATTTTATTGTAATTAAATTTCCTAATTTGCCTAGGCCAAGGAATATAAAAGAAGGGGTGGGGGTGCCTTCATGAGAACAACCTCTTTTATTTCTCTCCCTCTTTTGTTCTTTGGTGTGACCGGCCATCATCATCCTCTCCCTCTCTTCCTCTTGTGGTGGCCGAAACATCCCTATTGCTTGGAGTTTTTGTGGAGGCCGGATACTACTTGGAGAAGAAGAAGAAGAAGAAGGAGAGAAAGCTAGCATCGCTTGGAGCTTGGTTGGTGTTTTGATCTTCTTCCTTGGTGAAGCTTCCTTATTGTTGGCCGAACCTAGCTAGGAGGAGAAGAAGGTGGTTGGTGGTTTCTCATCTTGGAAGATTTTGCCCACACAACGTCCGAAGTTAGAAGAGGAATACGGTAGAAGATCAAGAGGTCTTTCTAGAAGGTATAACTAGTAATTTTTCCTTTCCGCATCATACTAGTTATTTATGGAAATAATACCAAATACAAGAGGCTTACGTTCTAGTATTTCGAATATGTTTTTCGAAGTTGTATTTTTTTTGTTTTATTTTTCCTTGTGATTTGATTGTTCTTTTCGGTTAACCTAAAGTTATTTTAGAAAATTAAATATTAGATTTCTATAAAAGGTTTTGTCTAGTCAGTGGTGGTTGCTCCCATATCCAAGAAGGTCATGTGCCTCGCCACGTTAGTACTGGGGACCGATTATGAAAATTAATATTTAATGGAATTAATAACTTAAGGTGACTTGGGTCGAACGTGTTAAGTTCCGCAGGAGATCCAAGTCAAAACCTAAAAGAACAAATAGATTAAGTTTTGGATCAACCGGTTAAGTTCCGCAGGCGATCCAAAATTTAATTTAAAAGAACACATGGTAGCTAGGAAAAGGTTCAGACCTTTGTACAAAATTTTTGTACAATGGAACCTCTAGGTTTTCCGAGTAGCAACCAACATTTGAGTAGTGCCCCGTCAAAACATACTTCAACCTTCTGTTATTGCCTCAACAATTACTTGAAATTTTTAACCTTTAGAAAAGTTAAAATTTAAAGTTTTAAGGTTCAAAAATCAATTCTGAAACTAAACTTCATCCTAAACTCTAACTTAGTCTTCTTTAACCATTCCTTTCTTGTTTAATAAGAAAACTATCCTTAAATGCTTATCTAAGCACTTCCCGGGGTTAGGAATAGTTATCATGACTAAATATGATTTAATGGACTAAAATTAGACTATTTAAACCAAAATCAGCATTCTTAATCGATTGGTACAACTACCAGTCAATTACAGCCTCTCTTAATCAATTAGAGTTGGGATTTAATCGATTACCGAGTATTAATCGATTGCTCTAATCAATTATGACCTTTAATCAATCACATTGATCGATTCTGTGAGCTACTGTGCTCAAGGGAATTCACCTTAATCGATTGCCCTAATCGATTACGATTTCTAAATTTCTGAATTCAATTTCAACCAAATTTCAAAAATGCATAAATAATTCTATAAAATTCCAAAAATCATGAAAATTTATGTAGATATTAATTATGTCAATACTATCGTGAAAAAATAGTTTTCTAAGAAACTACATCCCATTTTTAAAGATTGACATAAGTTGGAAACTCTTGAAAACTTCAATGTTTCTTCCAAGTTTGTGTTTAACTTTCCAATGGTGATTACTATCAACAAATAATCTTCACTAAGATTTTCCAAAATATTTTTAAAATCATTTTCAAACCCAAATTTCTAACCACGATCTTTAAGCTAAATGTACATGACTTGTACATTTACTTTCCCCATGATTGGATAATACATAATATATGTATTTTGATGAAATCAAAACTCACAAAGATGCACTAAATCGACATCTTAAGTTATGTTCATCCTCCTAACATCTCACTTGTATCTATTGTTCACTAAAATACATACGAGCTAACATATAGTCCTTGTGAGATGTAGATTTTGGCTTTGCCCTAAACTAAGGGATCATGCATTTCTATCTAGCCATTTTAAAATTGATCATCCACTTAGGATGTTACTTGTTGATTAATATCATTGTCCTTACTTTACAAAAAGTTAAAATAATGCATGATGATTTATGAACTACATCAAAGTAAGTATTTTTTTCAAAAGAAAATATACTATAGCTACATGATGTATATATGGCATGACATGGTATTTTTATTAACAATATGAATGCAAAATATGATGGGCAAATAATCATGGTAATTTAGCATAAATAATATACCTAGATTATCTATCTAAGTATCCCTAATTAATTGTTAAATTTTAAAAAATAGACTTAAGTTTGTCTTTATCTCCCGAGAGAATACCAAAATCCTAACTTGACATTTCTTTGAATTATCCTATTTGTGCCAATTTTAATTAAGTTCAAATCTTCAAATTTTGGCACATATTACTCTTCCAAAGAGTAAACATTTAAACCTACATTTTCAAAAGCTGACAAAACCTTTAAAATGCCTCCAAGTGTCAACTTCACCAAGGTTGGGTTAACTACCCTTCAAATTAGAGTTAACACTCTCTAAATCCATCTAAGGTGAAGAGAATACACTCTTAAGAACCCAAAATCTATTAGTGCTCCTTGAATGTGCTAGGTACTCATTAGGGATAACTTCCCTTAGTACCTTCCTAATAACCTTCCTAGGCTTCTTAGAAGTCTTGGTCATACTTGACTTCTCATGGTCAACTTTAGGAATAACTTCCCTTACAACCTTCTTAGTGACTTTGTTAGGCTTCTTAAAAGCCTTAGTCACATTGGTCTCTTCAAGGTTAACTCTAGGAATGGCCTCCCTTGTAACCTTGACTTGACCCCTAGACCTAGGGTTAGCTCCATAACTATATGGAACTCTATGATAAGAAGGGATATCCTTCTTGGTTTGAGGTTTGTATCCCAAACTCCTACCATTGGATGATTCTTGTCTATCTTTCCCTAGTTTTTTATTCTTAAACCCTTGGAAACCATTTGTCATTCTCTTAAAAGCTCTTTCTATTTATCAAGTCTTGACCTCAAAACTTGATTCTCCTCCCTTAATTCCTCAAATTTTACTTTTTGACTAAAACCTTAAGTTTTCTTTTTCTTAGACATATATCTAATTTCTTTAGATTTCTTGCCTAAATTATCATCTACCTTCCTAATCTTAGGTGAGGTAATCTTAGCAAGATATGCTACATATTTTTTCTTAATCCTATCATGCTTTCTATTTTCATGATAAATAGCATTAAAATGATATAAATTTGATCTAGCATGCTTTTTACCATGATTAAAGGAATTACTTCAATAAATGATACCTTGAATTTGCTCTTAAGAGCTCCCCCTTAAATTGAGCTTCCTTCTTGACTTTTGGTCGATCTCCTCCCCCTTGGACATTGACTTCGCTCATGTTCCTTTTGATTACACAAGAAGCAGACAACATGCTCCTTCCCCTTCCGTATCAAGGGGTCGACCTTCCTTGGCTTCTCCTCAGTCTTGTGTGTCGCTTGACCCTTCTTCTTGGTCAATTTTGAGAACTTGCTCTTGTAGTGACCTTTCTCCCTACATGCAAAACAAATAACATGATCTTTATTTTTACAATTTGAAATTTTTATAGCTTCACATATAGGGTTGACACTTGATTTTCTATTTGATCTGAATGAATAGGCTTCCTCTTGATCCGGCATTGATGATCTACACTCCACCTTAATCTTTGAGGTGGATGCCTCTTCACTTTCATCCTCAGATGTTGAGCATATCTCATCCTCCAAATCCTTATCTAAGTGAAACAAAAAGTATGTCCCTTTGCCTTTAGCCTTGTGCTCTCTAAAGGATGGATTTTCTTCACTTTCTTCTTCTTCGTGATCCAATGAGTCTCTCTCTTTGGATTCTTCTTAATTTGGTATAGTAGAAGGGACTTCATGAATCTTCGCCAATTTACTTCAAAGCTCCTTGGCTTCTTCATATTCTCCTATCTTGCTCAAGATGTTGGTAGGTAATAAATTGACCAATAGTTTGGTCACTTTATCATTGGTCTCACATCTTTGAATGTGTTCCTTGCTCCAATTGCTTCTCTTGATGATTTTGCCTTTGTCATTTGTTGGAGCTTGAAAGTCTTCTATTAGAGCAAACCATTGCTTTATCTCCATCATTAAGAAATTTTTGATCCTTGATTTCTAAAGATCAAAGCTTGAAGATGTGTATAGTGGAGGTGCCCTTGTGTCAAATCCAAGTCCATCTCAAAAATTCATTTGAAGTTGAGTTTGTTGATGAAGTCTTTGACTTTGTTGGCTTTAAGGCTTCAACTTCTTCTTCTTTCTCTAGCTCTTTGCCCTTTCCGATGATGAGTCCGGTGAAGAGCGGTCTTGCTTTGATACCATTTGTTGGGGCACTCTGAGAGCTAAAGGGGGGTCATTAGCTTCGCTTGCTTAGTCGATAATTTGTTGCAGCGGAAAACACTCAAGCAAACGTTAATGCCAAGATTTATTTGGTATCCACCTTAAATGAGGTGACTAATCTAAGGATCCGGCCATCTCTCACATATCCACTATGTAAAAACTCCTTCTCAAAAATAATCTAAAGGTGGAGAAGCCATGTATAAGCTTTCACACAAAAATACAAGAAGAAGAATAAGAAGAAGCTAATACAATATGAAATTTTACAAGATTTACAACAAATGAAACCCTAGTTTCTTACTTCTTTCTTGTAGACACCTCTTAATCAACTTGGAAGTGCAGCAACACTTCTCTCTAAGTCTCCAAGAACTGGTGTTAAGTGGTGAGAAATTTGTCGCAAGAGCTCTGCATGCAACGGTCACGAAACAACCCTTTTCTAGGGTTACTATTGGCTCCTTAATTGCTTAAGCTTTTCCCTTAAGCGATTATACCTCTGCAACCTGCTCAGAACGACTATATTTTCAACCTTAAGTGATTACTCTAATCACTTAAGTGTTATTAATTGATTAGCCGAATCAATTAAGAACCCTTTTATTCGATCACGAGAGGGTAGTAAGCGATTAAGCTTCCCTACTTAATCCTTACCACAACTTTCATTTCAAACAGAAAGCTTCTTAAGTGATTTCCCTAATCGCTTAAGATATGCCTAATTGATTAGTCTGATCGATTAGGTACCTCCCTGTGCACTCATGAAAACGGGCTTAATCAATTACCGTAATCTATTAAGCATGTCATAATTGATTACCCTAATCGATTACGAGCCTTTCTATTTCCTCACAGAGAGGTCCTTAAGTGATTACCTTGATCACTTAAGACCTGCTAAATCGCTTACCCTAAGCGATTCAGCAACCCTATCTCCTGGACTCAAGTCTTAGGGTTCCTTGCCCAACATCATGTCAACTGTGACCTATTGTGACTCCTCATTGCCTAGTATCTGGTCAAACATGGCCTACTAGAACTTCTTCATCAAGTGTCTAGTCAATCCTTTGACCCACTTGGACTTTTCTTCTCGTCCCAAGTGTCTGATCAACCTTGACCCACTTGTACTTACCATTTCGTGCCAAGTGTCCAATCAGCCTTAACCCACTTAGACTTCCAATCACCAGGTGTCCAGTCAACCTTTGACCCACCTAGATTTTCAACTTCCTGGCTTCACTTACCAGGACTTCCTCACTACCTAGCTTCACTCACTAGGGTTTTTCACCTGGCTTCACTCACTAGGACTTATTATCACCTAACTTCACTCGCTAGGATTTCCATCTGTCTAACTTCACTCACTAGGCTTTTCACTTGACTTCACTTACCAGGACTTTCATTTGCCTAGCTTCACTCACTAGGGATTTTCACCGGCCTCACTCACCAGGATTTTCTAACTGCCTAACTTCACTCACTAGGGCTTTTCACCTGGCTTCACTTACCAGGATTTTCGATCTGCTTAGCTTCACTCACTAGGGTTTTTCATCTGGCTGGCTTCACTCATCAGGACTTTCACACCAAGTGTCCGGTCAACATCGACCCACTTGGATTTTCTTCTTCTTTCAACCTTCCTGTTGGTCTGTCCCTTGCCTAACCTCTAGCTAGGACTTCCTAGTCAAGTATCCGGTCAACTTTGACATACTTAACTATTCTTCACATCAAACTGGTTAAACATTGATTAGAGGGAAATTATACCAATAATCTCCTCAAACGGGCAATTATATCTACAATTTTCATATATTGTCAAATATCAAAACTCAAACATCAAGACTCAAACTTGAGTTAACTCAAGTTTAGTAAAACTGATCAACTTTGACGTAGGAAAATTATATAAACAATTATCAATTACAATTATTAGTGGGTTATCAACATTTTTCCAATCTTGAACTTTGTTCTCACTTTTATCATAATCTCTGTGAAATTGATGCATTCACATTTAAAACAAGAGTTGTGGACATAGACATACTTGTTACTCTTGACTCTATTCGTCAGTTTTTACGTACAAGATTATTAGTCACTTTTGTTGTTTTCCCAACTACACAGACCCTTTACTTGATCCGTATTCGGCCCTAACCCTCGATTTGATTTATGCCAAGTTTTTGAGGGCCCTCGTGTATCTCCTATACAATCCATCAATCTTAGTCCTAGAAACAATGCTTTCTATAAAGCAGTTGTCTTTTGCATTCTACCTATAGGATCTAGGGACCAATCAGTAATCTAACTAGTACTCCATCTATTTCTTATGTATACCCTTCAAAAATGGTTAGATCTTGACATAGGTTTATGGGTGTTCAAAGCCATCATTTACTACTCTGAGTATAGAATTCGTTTGGGACTATTCATATGGTATATTGTCATCTTCTCACCTCCTACATTGGAACCTTTGGTATTAACACCGCCATAGGAGATATCACTTTCCAAAGAGATTTTGATAATGTAGGAATTAGGCACTTGTCCCTAGCTGGCATTAGAGTGACTGCACAGGGCTTGGCCTTCAAGCCTTGACACTAGGCTCGAGTTCGGCAATATGTTGAGGAGGTGATGCCGGATGTTCACGCTATATCTCAAACCCCTCTACTAGATAGCTCGACTCCTTTTGCACCGTCAGAATCCAACTATCCTTACACTTGTCTCTGAGATGATATGTTTGGACGATTTAGCACACTTTAAAGTTCACTTGAGCAATGTATAGATAGTCGCTTCAACATGCTCTAGCATCACATCGATAGCCACTATAACACACTCCAGAGTCACATTGATAGTCGCTACGATAGCATTGAGCAACACTATGATGAACTTACCAATCACTATGAGATACTACAAACAGAATAGTGGGAATTACCATAGACTATCTGCACTTGGATCGGTAGTCATCCACCTCCTCCTCCGTCTGTGAATTAGTTCTCTAGTTTATCTTTTTATGCACTTTTACTGTGTTTGCTACTTCATGTTTTTTATGCACTCTTTGTTGAACATCTCTATGTATGCAATTTTGAGTTTGACTATCTTTACTAGTTCATCTTATGCGCATGTTGATTTTAACTAAGTATTCCTTTTGAGTTATATTTTACTGTTTCTTAACCATGCTTGGACTTTAGAATATTTTTAATTTAGGGAAAGCATTAATATCGATTTTGAAAGAAACTTATTTTTAGATTTTCAAATCTTATTTCAAAATTTATATTCAAAAAAAAATTAGAAAACTATTTTCTCCTTAGAAATTTCAAAATCTATCTTTCTTAGTAACTTCAAAACTTATTTTCTAAAACTATTTTTCCTTAGAAATTTCAAAACTTATTTCCTTAGAAATTCAAAATTTTTCTTAAAAATTTCAATACTTATTTCAAAATTTATTTTTGAAAACTTTTTCAAAATCTCTTATTGAAAATTTTAAAATTTAAAACTTCTCTTTAAAAACTGTTTTAGAAAATGTCATTTTCAAAAATAATCTCAAATCCTTTCTTAGAAAATTTTTAAAACTTATTTTTCAAAATTTTCAATATTGTTTAAAATTTATTTCAAAGTGAATTTTAATATTGTTTAGTAGCACTTCAAAGTTTTCAAACTTTATTAAATTGATGTTTATTGTTATGACCCCATTTTTGTATGTGTGTCAGAGGGGGAGACATGTTAAATTTAGGGAGAGTTTAACTTAAGGGGAGAAAGTTATGTTTTTAATTTTGAGTATCATGTTTTTAACTTAACTTTAAACCAGGTTGTTAAACATCAAAAGGAGAGAGATTTATTAGTACAGTAAGCACTATAATCGAATCTATGTTTTAATGTTGTCAAAGGTTCAAGTTAAGTCTTGTTATTATTTGACGAATTAATCTAGTGTGCAAGATGCTTAACAAGGAAAGCCCTAGTAAATCAGCTGGACCCAATACTAAATAAGAAAAGTCTCAGCAGATCATATAACTAAACAAGAAGTCCAATGGGTTAAGTGGACTTGACATCTAGCATGTGGACTCAATAGTTTTGGAGGACTCGATATCGGGTCAAGTGGAAGTCTTGGCAGTCGATCCGATGCTGAGCTATTAAGTCCAAACAGGTCTGAAGGACCAGATACTTGGCAGGTGAGTTGAGGTAAGCTACTAGAAGTAGTGCAATGAGATCGTGTCCCAATAGGGATAAACCTTAGGTACTAATCCAATTGAAGAACCCAATGGAGGTTTCTAAGTTGAGATCAAGACACTAACTATCTTAACCATGCAACTATATTTGCACTAATCATGTTTTACAAGTTTATGCTTTAACTCTATTTTGCAGGATAAATCTTCTAATCTTTTTTTAGGATCATTTCATCGATGGAAAAGAGTGTTCAGTGGGCAGATCCCTGAAAAACTAGAACAACAAGATTCGATCCAGAATGTAAATGGAATTTTTGGTTTCATTGATGGAACAAATGTGTTCAGTCGACGAATCGATGAAATATCATAATAGTAAAATTTGAATCAGAGCACAAAAGGAAAAAGTTATTCAGTCGATGGATAAAGACTTGTCAGTCGACGAAACAACATGATCATAGGGATTAGGCAGATCATATATGAGCAAAGAAGGAAAGCAAGGTTCAGTTGATGAAAAGATCTTGATCCGTCGATGGAACAGCAAGATATCCTCGATCATATGGATCGGATCATAGCAAACAAGGATCAAAGGACCTGTCAACAAATAGAGTGATTAGTTGACTGATTGATTCAGTCGATGAAACCTCTTATTAGTCGATGGAATGAGCCTTATAAAAGAAGCCCTCGAGCTCTGAACTAGACGCAACTTCTACTTTCTAATTTTTTATTGCGCTCATTCTCTCTTGTGTAAGTAGCAACTACTACGACACCAAGAGGATTCTAAAAACCTACGCATCTTGTTATATTCTTTATTGTTGGTATATTTATTCTTACCTGCACATTATATTCATAATTGTAATATTATTTGATCATTTAGTGGATTGCCCAATGAAAGTGATTGACGATCGTAGACCTTGAAGTAAGAGTCGTCAAAGGCTCCGAACTAAGTAAAAAATAGGCTTGTCTTTACTTTTTTATTTCAATTGCTTAACTCTTTAGTTTGTATGAAAGAAAAGAAAAGTTTTTTAAAGCTACGAGATTCACCTCCCCACCCCCCCCTGCCCCTTGTTCTTTCACGATCCAATAAGAACGATATTATGATGACATTTGTTAATTGATGTCAAAGTTTCTCCCTACTAATCATCTAATGAATGATAGCTTCTATAGTATACAGAACTTGGTAACGGATTTAGGTTTGTCTATAGAGAAGATTGATTGTTACATAAATAACTGCATGATATTTTGGAATGAAAATAGTGAACTGATTAAATCCAGAATATATACTCTCCCTAGTTCTATCATAGAATTCATTATTGTTCTGATTTGATTATTATTATAAATGTATGTATTATAATGTAATTATGCAGATATAACATGTCAGATTTAGTAGTTGCGTCATGGGTAAATTGTGTTGTGAATTGTGGGGTTTGGTAAGTATTGATGTTATTAGTCATTTTTATTGCATCTATTTTTTTGTAACATATTTCTAATATTTATATTTTGTTTATGTAGTTTTACCCCAAGATGATGATCAGGTAGTGGCATACATAACATAAACCTGCTGGTACTACATGGAAGTGTGTAGACCAAGAGATGAGACAGTTTTATTATGATGAATTTTTTGTAAGTAATTTTAATTATCAAGATTTTTATTATTTTTTATACTAATTTGTGAATTTATTGTAAAGATATACCTAGAAACCAAGGTACGAGGTGGCATGTTATGCAACTTAGAATGTAACTTGTGCCAAACTGTATAAAGATATATTATACGAAGCAAGACAAAAGGGAATAAAGTCATCCTATGTATAGAGGATATTTGGGATGCATGACGAGCCATCTAGGCAGTAGAATGGTAGGAAAATTCAACAACAATTTGATCCAATAGAAACATTGAGTTGGCTGGCCCTAGTACCATGTCCACAAAACATATAACTGGATCTTGATCGATCATCAAGTATGTCTTAGACTTGGTGAGTTTATAATTAATAAATTTATATAAAAATTATGTGATCATCAATGAAATCTAATATTTTAATTTAATTTTATTCTTTAATATTTAGGAAAATGAGCTATAGTAATCTCTTACTTATTGGGAGGTATTTACCAAAACATACAAGTCAAAGAATGACACATTTGTCAATTGTTGATCATCGACATTAGAAGTAAGAATATAAACTTGAATATATTTAACTGTTAATAATGATTAGATTTTTTTAATAAATATATTATATGAATATTTTTTTAATGTAAATAGGAAGAAATGACTGCTAGGGTTGTATAGGTATCTCAGCCTTCTATAAAGGAAGGTGAGGCACAGACTCTATCCACCGACCAGATAAATAAAATTTATTATGATGCGGTCGGTGGAAGGAAAAAAAACTTCCACCCTCTATCGTCTTGGCTCCTCGGCAAGAGTCACATATGATCGGGTGATGATTCCTAGGGATAGGGGTCGTCCCGACAGATCATCTAGTGGATCTGAATCATTTACTAGAGTAGATGCCTTAGAGAAAGAAAGCTAAGATTTGAAGAATCGATTGACTCTCAACATTGGAGAGAGATTTTCAAGAGGAGCGGCAATCCCGGATGCATTTTGAGGAAATTATATAGGAAATGCAAAAATTCATGGCTCGAATGAGTCAAACACCGCATCATTTTGATTCTCAAGAGACTCAAGACCATACTAATCAATAGCTGACTCAAAGGTGTGTGGACTTTTTACTTTTTTTTCTTTTGTTTATCACTTATAAAATATGCAAAATATATCTATTAATTTTTATATTAGATGCATCTCTAATTATAAAATATCTTTTCAGGAATATTATAAATTTATTCTATACATCACCATCAGTAGATATTCAAACTAGTATTTAGGTATGTAAAATAACTTTCTATCTAAACTGTTCATATTATTAAATTCAATATGTTAGTCATAATTCTAATAATGTATCATTAGTTTGTTCCTTGTTTTATTAATAACCTATTATATTATATTTTCTGCAAGATTGAATATTACTAGCTTGTTTTGGAGTGGATTGACTTCTCTAGATAGTATTGTATTTCATATTATTAAATTCAGATGTATTATAATTTATTTGAGATTTTTGGATATTCATTTTTGTTTTGTTGTTGGATTAATTTGATACTTGGTTAGATTGGGTTGATACTTTCCATTTTCGATACACGTGAGAAGGGGGTGAATCCCTTGATTTTAAAAATATTTCTTTTTTGACCTTTTTTAAAATAAGTGCACGGCGGAAAAGACAAATAAGAAGGAAGAAAAAAACATAACACATCGATTTACTTGGTTCGGAGTCTTCGACGACTCCTACTCTAAGACCCAAGTCCTGTGGACCTTTCTGATGGATAATCCACTAAAAGCAATCGCAATCGAGTATAGCAATAAGTGTAACAGACCTACACTTCCTTATACAAAATTGAATAGCTATAAATTAAACGTTACCCAACCGAAGAAGAAGAAATGAATGGCTCGGGTGTTAAAGTTGGTCCATCTGTAGTAGTCGAGTGTAGCAGCGTTACAGCACAATAGCAGTATAAAGTCGGATGATCGAGGAAGCGCTTAGAAGAAATGTTGTGAAGCATCTGCTCGAAGCCCTCTTTTAAACAGAGTTGGAGGCACCTGTAAGGGTCCAGGACGCCTCCAATAGCGCTTATCTGATCCGCTCTCTCCGACCTTTATTTGTGCAAGGGTGCCTCAACGCGCCTCCAATACACTCTAAGGCGCTCTAATATGTCTCTGAGGTGCCTCTAATATGCCTCTAAGACATCTCCCCGCAACGAAAAATTCTATCTTCGAACTCTTCTGCGCGAGGGCGCCTTCGCCTTGTCCAGGGTGCCTCCCCGCAACTCCTAAGCACCTCTAGCATTGTTCATCTAATGCTAAGCTTTTGCACTTTATTCTTATAAGTCACGTTAGTCCAAATAACAAACGGTAACTTGTAAAACAGAGTTAGCACAATAAAAATAATATTATTAATTAGATCATATCTTATCAAGATCAGGATCCAGTCATCGTCTCAACTTAAACTTCCAAAATAGATCTAAGCTGGGCCAGTGCATACAACCCCACTGGGACTCGTCCTTGCTAGATCACTCTCCTCTAGTGCTTACCTTACTTACCATTATATATTTTCTTGACACTTGACCAACCAGGACTTCATGTCATATGCTCTATCTGGACTTCAGCCAGTTGTCAGGTCTCGCAGATTCAATTAGACTTCCTGCTAGATATCAACCTATCTCGCAGATTCAATTAGACTTCCTGCTAGATATCAACCTATCTGATCTTCTCGTGCCAGTTATCAAGTCCTCCAGACCTAACCGAACTTCAGCCTAGTGTCAAGTTCCATCAAGTCTTTCAGTCTTGTACACTTGATAAATAGATTAAATCACAAGCCTTTGTCATATATCAAAATCTGAGTTTGATTATTAGTGCAAACTGCACCAATAATGTTGTTTGTGAAAATGTGCAATGTGTTTGTGAATGTGTTATGTTGTTTATGAAAATGTATTATGTGTTTGCGAATGTGTTATGTTGTAATGTGTAATCTGTCAACATTTGAAAACCATCATATGTGATGGTGTCGATTGATATATGTAAACATGAGGAAAATGTGAAAAGAGACAGTTGCTTCTAGATTTTTTTTTTAATATTAGCGATTGAATTTTAAAGTTTCATCATCATTTTGCAATGAAATTTTAAATTGTCATAGGAATAGAGATGGAATTTTAAAATTTCATCACTAGATTTAGATATGAAATTTAAAAAGTTACGATAATTAGCAATAGATATTTAATAATCCGTCTTTAATTAGTGACAGAATATTAATATTTCATCGTACTAATCAGAGACAAAATTTATTATTCCGACGAGATTAATAAACTTCCATCTCTATTTTAGCAACAGACTATTTAATTCCGTCGCTAAATATAGTGACAGACTTTTAAATTCTGTTACTAAATTTAGAGACGAATATTAAATTCTGTCTCCAGTAGTGATGAAATATTTAATTCCATCTCTAGTAGTGATAGAATATTTAATTCTATTGCTAAATGACATCAACGACCAATTTCACAACGATGACAATAATCGGTCGCTATGTTCAATTAACGACCAATTAGCGACAGATAATTCTATCGCTAAACAATTTTTTTCTTTATAGTGAACAAATTTATTTATGAATGTTTGATTCATTTAAAGTCCTAATTAACCACCTAAACTTTCCTTTTGATCTTCTATGATAGCATTTCTCTTTAGAGCGGGAAAAATAGGGATGGCAATGGGGTGGGGTGGCCAGGGGCAAGTTTATCATCCTCATCCTTGCTCCTGAATTATATCTTCGCTCTCATCCCCAATTTTGTTTACTCGGAGAATCCCCATCCTTGACCCCGAGGGGATTAAATTATCATCCCCATCCCCGCTTCCTACCCCCAAGAATAAATCTAAAAGGATAGTCATCCCCGCTTCCCATCTAACATTTACCGAACTAATCAAAAAGTCCCCATCCCCATCCTCATCCCCCATCGTGTTGTATCGGAGCAGGTTCGGGGATGGGGATAGCATCCCCGAGCAGGGTGGGTTTGTCATCCCCATCTCCACCCCCGAATTATATCCCGCCCTCATCCCTGGTTCTATTTAATCATAGAATCTTCGACCCTACGGGGATTAAATTCCCATCCCCATATCTATCCCCACTTTCCATCCATGAGAATAAATCTAAAAGGATAGTCATCCCCGCTTCCCATCTAACATTTACCAAACTAATCGAGGAATTCTCGTCCTCATCCCCCATCATGTCGTATCAAGATAGGTTTAAGGATGGGGATAACATCATCATACACATCCTCGTTCAAATACAGGGATTTGAAAAATCTTCGAACTTGAACCCATACCCAAAAATACTCCCTTAATCCGCCCTTGTTTTGGATTTTTCCCATGGGGTCCCGAATCTCATAGGGAAAGTTTGTCATCCCTAATCCCCATACAAATCCCACCCCCATTTCAAAATTTTCCTATGGGCCCTCAACCGTGGGGAAAATTATCATCCCTAATGCTCTATTTACTTAGAAGAGCAGAAAATTAAGGAAAAGTTTCTACATTGAAAAAAATTTCATCTTTTACTTCATTAAAATTTTAAGAGGAAAGAGAAACACAATCCATTAGCAGATAATTTTAGAATCAAAATCAATCACATCAAAATCGAGTGAAAAGTAACGAATGGAACAAAAATAGCATATGTATCCTTTTCATTTATAAAATTATACTATATGTCAAAAAATGACGCATGTACCCTTTTAAACTCATAAAATTAAGTCATATACCCAAAAAATGGAGCATATGTACCATTTTTCAGTTATAAAAATTATACTGTATATAAATGAACACCTAGAGGAAAAGATTTCTTTCCATTCTCTTCTCATGCCCTTAGATTTATTTCATCTATTCATCGTACACTCCAATAAGAAGAACATTAGGTGTGCGAAGTTAACAAACATTAATTTGCACCTACTTAATATCTATTAAATGGCTGCAGTCTTCGTGGTTTGATGCTACATCAACGTCGTCATAAGTATTTGCATGTCCCATTCACCAAAACACACGTTAATTACCATCATGGAGTCACTAATTAATAATTAATTGGACAAGCGTGAGAATTAATTTTGACATCTAATTTTGCAAATCTAATTAATAAAGAGTAATAATAAAGGGATGCAACCTTATTGGGCCGGGTGTGAGGCCCATTATCTATCAACCCAATAGGTCCACTATGCATCAATAAATTTGAAATTTTTATAATTAAGAGATATATATATATATAGTATTTTTATTTCCACTTCTCCGGTCTCCGCTGGTGGGACCGGTGGAATCTGAGGCCGAGCGCACATTAAATTTCACTTTCCAATAATTTGGAAATTACGAATCCGTCCTCGCGATTTGTTCTGCGTTGTTATTGGCTTGATCTAGTGGAACGCTGGAATTGGAGGCCAAACTTGCTCCCTTGCTTTTGCTCCCCCACTTTTGAGCAGCGCAGCCCAGCTTTGGAGCTGATCCCTCTGTAGTTTCACTGATGACGACGGAGAAGGCGGCGGTGGAGGGATCCACGCCGGAGTCTGCTCCGCTGCTGCTGGAGCCGGTGCTGAAGGACGTCGAGGAGGCGAAGGCCCCCATCGTGCCGGCGCCGGAGGAGAGGCCTAAATTTTCTAAGCTCCTCGCCGACGCTCAAAGTAATATTTTCTTCTCTCTTTTTTTTTACAGAAAAATGTTTTTTTTAACAGAGATCTTTTTCTGTTTGTTTTCTTTACCCCTTTTCTCAGTCTACTTTCAGTTTAACTCATTTAACAGGGTTGAGGCTTATGGATTTCTCTCAAATATGCAAATACTCCTCTGAATTCACTTAATTTCTTCTTTTTTTGCTATTTATAGCAATTTCCCCCTTGACTTTTGAATTTTACATGCACAGATCATGAGGAACTTTCAGCAGACTCTAGGTCAACTGACCGAGGTATGACTGCTCACAATATTACAATTCATGCTTTCAAGAGCAAAAAATTGAACAGTTTCGTGTTGCTTTTCCAGGTGCTATCCTTGCAAGAGCTTTAACAGAGAAGAGATTGTCTTTGATCAAGGCATGGGAGGAAAATGAAAAGGTTGAATCAGAAAATAAGTAAGTTTGGTCTTCTTATGCTTGGATGAATCCCTGCTTTTTTTTTATGAGACTTTTTTGCTGCGTATATGTTGAATCCTAGATTTTTTTTTTACACATTTTAATATCTTTTGGCGATGATTGTTTCCATTTGTTTATTAGGGCTGTAAAGAAGGTAGCAGAAATTGTTGCCTGGGAGAACTCAAAGAAGGCAGAAGTAGAAGCTAAGCAGAAAAAGAAAGAGGTAAAAGCCAGGGACTCCATCAATACCCATTGGACTTGGTTCAGTTCAAGATATTGCAATTGATCTTCTTGATTCAGAAACAATTACCATTTTAGGATCAAGGAGAGAAATTTTTCTTTGCATTAGTAAACTAATGATCCATACTGCATGCAGGAAAAGTTGGAAAAAAAGAAGGTAGAATATGCAGAGAGAATGAAAAACAAAATAACCTCAATTCACAAAGAAGCCGAAGCCAAGAAGGCGATCGCCGAGGCCAAGCAAGGCAAAGAGGTTATGAAGGTCGAAGAGAAGGCAGCAAAGTATCGCTCTACTGGGCTTGCTCCAAGGAAGATTTGGGGATTTTTAGGGAGGTGAAACCTGACTGTTGCTGGACAACCTCAACATATAACTGAAACTTAATCTGCTTAGCAATTCCTGTGCTTTATGTTGTGTGAATCCTTCAGGTGCAGCTTCTATTGGTTTATTTTATTGATTGCTCAGAGGTTAGTTGGCTTTCTAGTGTGTGTGATATCTGTTAACTCTTGCATGACTATGTTGATGTAGTTTACATGAACAGAAACATCTTGTGCAAAAGTGTACTCAATTTTTATTTTCAAAAAAAAACATATTGTGTACTTAATCTGACAATGTAAGTTTCAGCTTAAGACAACTGATGCAATGCAGTTCTCGTAATTGCCACAAGATTCTTGAATCCTGATTCATTCAATGTGTAGGCCATGCTATGCAATGAATGTTTTGGGGAGCAGGAAGTTGCATGTTGCTTTCATCCTCCATCCTCCATTTTTTGGCTTCAATTATAATCTTCCTAAAGGCAAAATTGCAAGGTTATCTTTTGTTTGTTGTTGAGTTGTATTGAAAAGAAGAGCAGATCAAACATCATTTTCAATGAACCAAAGTGACTAGTTGAATTTGATCATTTAAATGGCCATGTAGTTGCAAAAGACATCTCGAAATCTAGCATTCTTTAGTCATTAAAGGGAAATAGAAAATTGACACATACAGCAGTATACATTATGCATACCTACACTCAAGCTTCTTACAGTCCCCACAACAATAAGAATTAGTATTTAGGCGTAAACTGTAACCAACACGAAAGCGACACTGCAGAACTCTATTATTGCTTCTACCAATCCATTCTTTCCTTTGACAAGCTTATAACATATTTCTCTTTCGGTTATTGTAGTATAAACATGGTTTACTGCACTCGTTGTCTCAATTTTTTTCAACTATGAACAAAAGTAGTATTACCAGTCAGCTGAGAGATCAAGCCACAAATCAAAGATGGCTTCTTCGACTAGATCATCTAGTGCAGTATCCCATATCTCAAGGACCACCTCCTCAGTTTCAAACTGAATGTCCATCCAACGTCCAATCTCCATATCGCTTGTTACTATAGGATCAATTGAATCTGAAAAGTCCATTGGAATATGCCCTGTGATAATTCTGTCAACTTCTTTACTTGGGCTCAGTTCTGCCGGTGCAAGCAGAACATTGGATGAGAGCAGGGACACCCAAGGAGTGCATTTGAAGAACTTCTCCTGTATCTCCTTGAGAGCCTCATAAATGCAGTCAAATAGGAGCTTTAGATCATCTATCTGTTGATAGCATGAAATCCCTACTTCATCAAAAACAGATTGCTCAAGTAAATTGTTGGCCAAATGCCATCTCGAGAAGTCAATAGCTCTTAACCCTGATGCTTCCAGAACAACTTCAATGTACTTGATTCTAGCTTTCCTATTGGCAAAATATGTCCTTGAAGTGGTTCGCTCTTCTTTTGTTGGAAATATAGCTGCAGGTTTGCAACAATACCAGTTGATTCATATAGGGAATACAGAACTGACAAAATGAAATGGATAATAATATTATACAGTTCACAGCTCTGAGTTTAGGAATGGTGAAGTCGTCTGGGATAAATTTCTCGAAAACAGAAACTGGCGATCTCCCTGGCTTATTTATGGGGCTTTCAGGAGTCTCGAAACTTTCTTTGCGGTAAGAACTTGGTACTGATTGAATCATAGTGTGTGCCTGCAGAACCGATGGATCCAAATCAATTGAGGCATTACATGAGGTAGTGTACATTGCAAGACAAAAAGAAATGTGATGACTGATGATATAATCTAGCAAATTTTCTCCCTATAAAACATACCAAATCTTCATTCAACACTGCACATGCAACAGCAGCTTCCTTGCTATTTGACTCTGATGATGCATCTGATTGGTCATTCAATAACTTGCTAAATGCATCCACTGTTTCCACATTTCGTACATTTGCTGAGAAGTATACAATTGAGATCATCCTAGTGCACTAGTACAAAACTAATTAGAAACGATTCATTATACAAAATTACCTGCATGGTTTGGATCTGATACAACACATTTATTGGCAATCTCAGTTTTTAATCCAAGAATTTCATCATTTTGATAGTCAATGGAACAAGACAAAACCTCCACATTGTGTTTCGATGGGCTTAGTGAATTGTTTGCATCTTCATCGAACTTCTGTAAGGGGATAGACACTGCTTCTTCGGATGTCAAGACAATCTCTTTTTCACCTTTGTGACTCATTTTCATACGTAATGCATCATCCTCTTGCATAGAAAACAATTTCCCTAGAGATTTGGAGACATGAGCTGTTCGGGAGCTTGTTCTTGGACCTTCAGCATCTAGCATGTCGACAAGGTGCTTCTTTGCTTCTTCATATATAGGAGGAGTTGATTTTGCTACAGAGGGATCAATTCTGATTCTATTGTTATTGATGACCGAACTTGCAATGGGAGAGACAATGGAAGGCTTTTCTTTATCATGCAAGGATTTGCTTTGAGAACTTGCAACTACACTGTCATTATTGAGCAATTTTTCTCCGTCAGCTCGATCCTTGTGCCTGATGGGAATTTTGTGTAAAATACCATCCATGGAGATTGCTCGTCGTTCTTTCTTACTCCCACCAATTATACTCTTAATCTTTCTTTTGATCTCCCTAAGAGAAAAATTGGACATAACTCCATCACCTTCCTCGTCAACTGTCTTACTATGTGATGGACGTGAAAAGTTTGGAATGGATTTGATTTTTTGCTCCTTTGTTCTTGTTCTGTGGTTTTCAACAGGTGCTTGATTTTGATTATCCAAATCCTCACTTTTTTTTGGTGATCCTATCTCCTTTGATTTATCTTTACTCCAAAAAAACCTAGATCTATTTTGCTTATTAACCATATCTTCATTTTCAACTTGATGGCCTTTCTTGGAACTCATAATATCGTCCCGAGACAATCGTGCATTTTTTGAATAACTTTCAAACCCCAAACTTGGAGGCCTGGTTTGATTGTTAAAATCAGAATCTGAATTCAGCTCGTACTTATTACTCCTTTCTTGAAGCATTTCTTCCTTCATGAGAGTTTTAACACTAGCAAAGCTTGCAGCATCTCCCTTTGCCTTGGTTCCAGTAACTTTCTGAAAAAAGCATCAGATCTGATATATGATATCCTTCTAGCTCAGTATAGACAAACTAAAGTTTTTCAAAATTCGTAAAATGAAAAAGCGACAACCATAGTACTCCTATACTGATCAAGGGTTTAGGGACATTAATATAAGATATGCAAGACCTTTCTTGGTTTAAGAATTTACATTTTTCTTTTCAGTTTAAGGAAGTTGAGACAGTACAATTATCTAATCATAATTGACCTCGTAATGTTTTTGTTTTATATGTTAAACTGTAATAATTATGATATATTCTCATGATACTACCCAATCCAAACCAAATTGAGGATACTAAACTAGTTTACATATGATACGCATTTCGTAATCAAATTCCAACTCAAATAGAGGATATCTAGACAACTGTTATTGCAAATGTTGTACTTATGATACGCATTTCGTAATCAAATTCCAACTCAAAGAGAGGATATCTAGACAACTGTTATTGCAAATGTTGTACTTACCTTGACATTTTCACCTTTGTCTTCGTTACGGCCTGATTTATCAAGTTTAATTTTTGAATAATCTCTACCTGTAAATAATTTAGAGACCATAAATTATGAAGCCAGCAAGTTAAAGAATTCCCTACAATATTTTAAAACTTACCGCTCGGCAATCAATATGTAAACTGACATATAAGCAGTAAACAAGAGCAACCTCAGAGATCAAAAAATTACTAAACTTAGTATTCAGCTTCTCTTCATCTGCAATATTACGCTGATAAAAAATAACCAAAGAAAGTCTATGTTATGGAGTTTACTCTAGTATTCCTATTTATCAATGATATTTATATAAAGGTAGAGGAGGCTACCTAGGATTCATTGCTAAGGGGTAAACTTAATTTTTCCCATAACATGGTGTCATAGCCGCTTCTTTTTTCCGGTTGACCCCTTCATGCGAATCATGCCTATTTTCTCTCCATGTCACCAATGACGGTTGTTGCCGGATGTTGTGCCCTCCAACTCTTCATTATTCAAATAATTTTAGACATTAATTTTACGTTCACTCGAGAAATTGATTTACTATTGTCTACTCGTGAAATAACCATCCTTTGTCCCCATTACATTTATTGGTTACGAAAACAAAATTTTCCAACATCTCCAAAAATTATTGCAATATGGCCAAGCCACTCATCTTATCCAGATAGTGCTTCTGAAAAAGGGAATCATTGCCAGGCAGTCAGCAACATCACATGTCTTGAACCATTATCGTTTGTCCCCAGAACATGATAACCAGTTGTTTCTTCAACAAAATCATTGGCATAACCAAAGTATTTTCAAACTTGGCCAATCCTGTCAACTTTTATTTTCAAGTTTTTTCTGCATTGAATCATTCTAGACCAATCAAATCCCTTTTTCTATTATCTTTCAACGATTTGATCCGACCTTTATCTATCCAATTTGCTCAATATTCGATATCCAATTTTATTGAGGAAAAAAGAAAACAGTTTGGCTTTTGCCAATCCAGATCCATCCCAACTAACATAGTACTATTTCTCAAAATCACTTTACAACAATAAGAGCACTTACCAAACAGGGAATTCAACACAACAAAAAGGTAAAGCATATCGACTGATGATAACTCAAATAGCTTGAACAAAGAGAACTTACCACCTCGTCTAGAACTTGCAGGACGAACATCTGAAAGTAACCTCGGAGCAGGCTGGCTTTGGTGGAAGTCAAACAAACTAATAATAGGCCACATGCAGCCTGTGCTATCCTTCTCAACTTGTGGAGGCCTTTTAATGGATCTTTTTTCCATCGAGCAAGGGGGATTTGAGGACCTAATTTGAAGCATGAAAGAAGAAATGGTTAGTAGAAATCTTGAATAAACATTCAAAGCATTTGGCTCCATTAGCAAATGTTTCAGATTGAGTTTTGTTATTTTGCACCTCGTACGCAACCATAAAAGCACACACATTACGTTCATAACTTTAGAAGTCAAATTTGGTAAACACCAATTTTATACATAACTCATCACCATCTGATCATTAGCTACAAGCTGACTTGCATTTACTTGTTTCTTGTAACTTTTATATCTCATTCCTGACATGAATTTCAAGATCTCTCTCGGCTTATCGTAACTTGGATTCCTAAGAAGTGTAGCTACTTTTATTGCATAACTATAACTTGGATTCCTAAGGTTTGCATCAGTCAATTGCAGTCAAAAAAAAAAAAAACAAAGTTCATCAGACATGAAAGAAACCTGTTTTCTGTTAGCCAATCTGATACAGACCAATAAAATACAGAACCTTGAATCCTTTTCCATAGTATGCCAACTTATAGAAAATCATAGCAAGGATAGATTCAATGGTTACTCCAAACTATAATTGAGTAAAAGCATCAGAAATGTCATAGAAAAATACCTGAAAACAGATTCTTATTCGAAGAGAAGAGAAGGCGATTCATAAATAACAGAACTTTGTGCTGTTACTGCCTTCTTCGAGAAGGGGAACAATCAGACAAATTTTCTCCTGCTCTCAACTAAACTTCAAGCATTTCCTCATATTTTACCAGATCTTGACAATGAAACGAATCAAAACTAGTTCCACTCTGTAAAATGCAACACAAAAGGCTACGAATCCAAATCCAAAAACCAAGTTCCAGTGTGTACAGTATATATATCTAACAAGTAAGATTGCTAAATGTTTGTACAACGCTCATGCAGCCAAAAGAACCACAAGGGAGTCTTCGTTTTCGCAGTCAACTTCAAGCTCTGAAGCTTCCAAGGAAGAAACTGAACAAGAAATGAACAAACAACAAACATCAAATCCACAGGAAACCTCAAAGAAGGAAACAGAGCGATTCCTTTTTCCTCAGTCTTCCATAGTCCTCAAGAAGGAATCCAATCTTTTGATCCTTGCTCCACTCTCCTCCAAGCTGACATCTGGACGCCTTCTCGAATCAAGAATCCGACGACACCTTTTCCGCAAGAAGCGTGCTTTGAGAAGAAAAAGGAGGAGCTGACTGGAGTGCTCGTCCGGTCGTGCTCCTCTCTCCTCTCTATTACTCCAGCGGGAGAGCACAGGACAATGGCTATTTTGGACCCTGATTCCTTTTTACCAGGTTCGGCTTTTGGCGACTGCTTTGATGACTTTTGTCTTTGCTTTTGCACACTGTGCTCTACCCGCTTTATTCCGCAGACGTGCCACAACCTCGAAACGAAATGAGAGAATAGTTTGGGACGGCATTAGCGTCGTCGCAGGTCAGAAGCTGATTTCTATCATTCTCATTGTTGTCGAGTTCCAACAAAAGTCTCAGCTTTCGGTGAATGGTTCTGCCATTCCTTACACTGATGCATGTCATCAAGCACTCTCAACAAACTTTTTTTGTTTTTTCTAATCGCCAAACAAGTTGTTCATTAATTATTGTAGATTCTGGTTTCATATCAGATCATCAAAAGTGAAATTATTTCTCTTGCTCGATACATTTCATGCCAGTTTTTGGTTTCTGCTTTGCCTACCTGCACCAACCAAACTTCATTTTGTTTCTTGTGTTCATGATCATTGTTCATTTTATTAAATTTTTTTATTCACTTCTATTGTTTAATTGTCAAGAACAAATTTTTATAAACATTTAATTGTCAAAAGCATCCTACTGTCTTCTTCATTAAAAAAAAACTGAAAAGAAAAACATATTTTGGGTGATCACCGTAGGCATTATCATATTGTCAACATATTGTTTTTTTTATACGACAGCTAAATTATAGTTTTAAAGAAGGCTACTTTTCATAGTAAATCTGGGGCACTTGTATAGTGGCTGCCTTCTCAAAGATTGGAGAGTCTCCGAATGAATTTTTCTGGTTAGAGAGCTGAATAGTTAGAGAGGGGAGATGGATCATTATATTGATTGATTGGTTTAGATGGATTCTACCTATTAAATCCATCCAAATCAATCAAGCAAATAGGGTTCATCCAAATCAATCAATCCACCTCTATGGTTCATCCTCTGATTCACAAAGGCTTGGAATAGTTGATCTAAAAATATTGAGTTAATAGATCATCCATATTAAATACTTCCCGATTTATTTGGATGACTAATAGAAAAGTTTTATAGGATAGAATTGATTAGGAAAAATTAATCAGTATAAACTAGATACCTAATATCAACTAAAAAAGAAAAAATAATATAAATAATAATAATAATAATAATAATCTTCATTATTGTAATCTTAGGTGTACATTGACTGTCTTCTTAGTTTTCATATATCTAAGGATCAAATTTTAATTTTGATAAATTAAGAGATGGATTTTCTTTAATGATTAACTTAATTGTGGCAAAAGGCGAACACGCTCGTCCCAGCGCCCCCGCCAACCCGTCTCAGGACCAACACGGAGGAGGTAAATCACGGACGGCTACTAGCCTTTGGAATAGTGACTAGCACATAAGGGAGGGATTTACCTCGGTTTTACCGACATTCAAACCCCAGACCTCATTGTGGCAACATCTCATGCGCTAGCCACTAAACTCATCCGAGGGGACTCTTTAATGATTAACTTAAGAACATTGAATTGATTGTCCGCAAATTCTTTGAGACCGAATTGATCCTACCAAATTAGTATCGATATATACAGTGCAAACTAAAAAATAATCTTCATTACTTGAAAAAAAAAATGCACAACACACACATATACTCTGTTTTCAATAATATCATTTAGTCTTCTTCCAATAAATTCAAAGGGATTTTAATATGATTTCGTTATTTTTTTAATTAAAAATATGTAAACTATATTGCCAGAAACCCTAAACTGCTCTCAAGATGCTTGCCAAGGTTGCAAAGATGAGAAGAAAGGAACAAAATATATATGGCTTGTAAAGATAAATATTTAATTGCATCTGTAGCTTTCATTTATAAAACTAAGATAAAATAATAAGATCAATTAATGCGCTAAAAATAATTGAGAACTCTTACTTTGAAATTTTGAAAATGATTCCTCCTCTTTTCCACGAAGATTATTAAGGGTTTACTTTGGGAGAGGAAGAGGAGATTTGTAATAAGTAAATTGTAAAGTAAAATGAGAAGTTTTTTAAATATTATTATTAGGAAAGTCTCATATAAATACCATAATTTGTAAACAATACTAATCTTAAAACTACATAAAAAATAGAAATTTATTTGAAATTTATTAGCCTTTGATCGACTCCAAAAGATTCAAATCCTAATGTCATAAAATCGGAATTAAATTTGTTCAAAAAATATAAAATACAATTTTTGTTGATTTTTTTTCTTCTTTCAAATTTCAATTTAGTTAGAATTTGTTTCTTGAAAATATTAGAAAAAAAATCTAAAAATTTACAATTTTTTTAAAACTTTTGTCTTTTTTCACATATATACTTATCCAATCTGTAATCGAGGAAGATGATGTGTTGGTTATAGGGTGTTGATGTTAAACGTAAGAAGACTTCAAACAATAGGGACCTGACACCACTATTAGACCTATGTACCACAAAGAAGAACTAGAGGCAAAAAAATATTAATCACCGGGCTAGAGAGGGGTCCCGGCACAGACACTCTGACGCTCAAATCAGGCAAACGGTGGTGGAGAAGATGAATACTAATGAAAAAGAAATGAACTTTGAGAGTGAAGCTTCGCATACTTGCGTCTATAAGTGGAGACCCCTTATATAGTATTACTTTTCCTCTCTGCTCGAATCTTGATGCATTAACAAAATAAAACTAACCATTATGGCATTCTGATACCTTTCCTAGAATAGGCCCGTAATTCCTACTCTTTGCAAGGTAGAAGCTTCCTATATACAGTTTACATGGAGAATATTCCCCTGATTCTCTTACAATAGTTATACAAGATGTCAAAAAGTAATATTAAGCTAATGGCCATTAATGCACTATGATAATAGGATGGATGAGTTCCCTCCAACGCTCGACCAGACCTTGCTCTCGAATGGGGTCGGGTCGGCTAAGTAGTGTTGATCATCTTCGAGGACATGGCTCTCTGAAGGACTCACCTCTTTTAAGGACTCGGTGGCCCTCCGGAGGACTTGGCTCGGGATTCCATCAAGTCGGGCCGACTTAGAATCCAATCAGGAAAAAGGGTTGATTGGCAGCTCTTCTGAGGACTCGGCTTGAGATTTCGTCGAACAGGTAAACTCGGGATCCAATCGAGAAAAAGTTCCAATCGACGACCTTTTGAGGACTTGACTCGAGATTCCGTCGAGCCGAGCGGACAATGAATCTGATTGGGAAAAAGGTCCGATCGACGACTCTTTTGAGGACTCTGCTTGGGATTCTGTCGAATTGGACGGACTTGGGAATCTGATCAGACCTCTGGTCCAATCAACTGGAATATTTTGCTGAGTCATTTGCCCATGCCATCTTCGAGTGTTGACCCCTCATTGATTTTGACCACCACCTCAACCAGCTTTCTTCACTTTGACCCTGGCTTTGGAGGTCCTACTTTATTTGTTGTATCATAAGCCTCCCCTTCAAGTCTAGTCGAAGGAGGATGCAAGCTCCAATAACTAAACACATGTATCTCTTTGTTCTTCTCATTTCCCGATCTGATGCTCGATCTATGACCAGTCATTCAACTTGAGCTGAGGTCAATTTATGTTCACAAACTTGTACAAGTGGAATTTAAGAAAGCACTAAACATAGAAGCTTATTTGGCTAATTGACCGAATGAGCAATTGAGTGATGCTGAGTGAGCAGTTGAATGATGTCGAGCGAGCAGCTAAATGATGATGAGTGAGAGGTTGAATGGTGCCAAGCACGAGCGGTTGAATAATACCGAGCAAGCGGTTGAATGGTGCCACATGAGCGACTAAATGATGTCGAGCGAGCGGCTTAATGGTGTCGAGCAAGTGGCTAAATGATGTCGAGACGGGTAGCCTCATTTATGGCCTAATGCTAGGGTACGAGAATGTGGAACATGGGTGCGTGAGCAGGCACACTTATAACTCGGCCAATCAACATGAGAGTCTGGGGCATAAGCGTGTAAGCAAGTACCTTTATAACTCAGTCGATCGGTACAAGAGTCTAGGACATAAGCGCGTGAACAAGTACGCTTACAACTCGGTCGATCGACATGAGAGTCTAGGACATAGGTGCTTGAGCAAATACGCTTATAAATCGGGACATAGGTGTTACGCTCCGCAAGTGTACGAAAATGTCGCAAGTAATATAAAAGATTATCGTATCCACAGGGACTGGAATAAGCACTAGAAATGTCTCAATGCGAATTAGCTAAACAACTATCCAATCGTTTCAAAAGCAAAGTAAAGGTAAACAAATCTAATATTAGAGATCAACAAACAAGAGTTTAGTGCTTTGGGTTATGATAAAGGGAGATTCTAGGAGTTTCGGTTTCTTTGTAAGATTTCTTGAATGTAAATGGTTCACCAATTCTTATTCCTCAATTGCCAAACATGTAGAAAGTTGCCGGTTCCCTCTTGCAATAGACAACCGGCTAAGGACTGAGAAATGTATCTAAATAAGATTAATTAGACATGAACCTACGTTGTCCTTACACAGAAGCGCACCTATTACTATGCCTTCCTCGGATATCAACATAGAAGCCCACAACTTATTAATCTATAAAGATACAAGAAGCTAATCATAGAATCCATCCTACTCTCTTGAATATTCCTATTTCCTCTTCAAGATTATCTCTCAAACGTCCTTACACGGGCTTGCACCTGTCACGTGGATCCCTCGGATGATCGAGTGAGAGTTTATCCTTACCAAGTCCATAAGAAATCCAAACAATCAATCAAGAATGAGAATTAAGCACAAACCACCATCAATCATTCAAGATCTAATTGATACAAGCAAGATAATGTCATTGAAGCAAGAAAATGACAAATCCATAAGAGATTACATCAATCCATCATACAAATACTCCCTTAATCCTAGAATACAAGATCTACTCCATGAATCGAGGAAGAAAACCCGAAAGAATAGAGATTACAAGCATTCCTTGAATCCCCAATCCAAGAAAACAAGAAGAGGGGAAAAGAGAAGACTTATCTACAAAGAAGCTTCGTCTTCGGATCCAATCCACGCTCCGGAGTCGAAATCGTCGAGATCTCCCTTAGAATTGCCCAGAAATCCTCCCAAGAATGGGAGGAAACCACCAAATCTTACTTTCTCCCAAAGGGGGAGAGATCCCCTTTCAATTCATGAAGAAGGGTTTAAATAGATGAGGGAATCGGGCGCCACACGGCCCCGTGACACGGCCGTGTGAGATTCACACGGCCATGTCCAGTTCCCTCTGTACGGCCGTGTGACTCCACACGGCCAGAACCCTTCTGCTCTCTGGAAATGATACACGGCCGTGTGGTGCACACGGCCACAGCCTGCTTGGTCTCTGGAAGTCTCACACGGCCGTGTAGATCCACACGGCCATGTAAGGCTTCTGCTCTGGTTGGCTTCAAATCTTGACACGCGAGGTTCACACGGCCATGTCATCTTCCTCTTCTGTTGGTGCCAAACTCCACACGACCCGAGCTCCATCCCAGTGCATGGCCGTGTGAGGTACACGGCCCGGTGCTTTCTCCCTTCGTTTCCTCCAATGCATGCCCAAAGATGTAGATTCTTCACCAAATCGACTCTTGTGTACAGAAAATGCACAAAAAGCATATCTCCGAACCAAAAGAGTAAATATGCTAAAAGGAAAGCTGGAAGTATAAAAATGCATAGATCAAGCATGCTCAAAGTATGTAAATGTGCGTAAAAACATGCATAAAAGAGTATATAATCTACGCACATCACACCCCCAGACTTAAACCTTTGCTTGTCCTCAAGCAAAATGCTGCAGTCTAAATTCATATGTTCTACAACACATTCATAAAACCCAGTGCACTTTCCTAATTCTATCAAAAAGTTTCATTAACAAGCATGATCATGGAAACAAGTAAAGTATGGTTCAAGCATAAGAATCTTGTGCGCAGTGTAAAAGTAACTCAACACCCTTCAAGTTTCAATCCATGTCCTAGTCAAGTCGTCATCAAATTTGAATTCCTAATGTTTCCAGTGAAAGACAAGTAACTAGTGATAGGCACTTACTTACCATTCACTTGGTTCATATTTCTCAACTAACCCAAGGTCTCAAAGGTATGCTCAATCTCAAGAGAAACTAAACAGTCATTTCCCCAGTAACCTAACTCGGTCTCAAAGGGGTGACTTGCTAGATTCCACTCATGACAATTGTTTTTTATATCCCTTATTGTTCATTTTTTTCATTTTTTTTTTATAAGTGTTTGCATTGTGCAAAACTTATTCACAAATGTACTTTTAGCACACATGTTGGGATATTTTGATTTTTCCAAATGAGCTTTAATGATTTGAGCCTCATCCAGTAACCAAAATGAAAGTTGAGAGATCACCATGGAAACCAAGTACTAAGCAAACAAGATGAATCATGACTATTTCAATGACATCAACTATTCAAGCATCAAGCACAAGTGTAGTGAAGATAAAATCCTTAAGGTTGAACCAAAACTAAAACTCATCACCATAAGATTCTTAGCTTATTAATGCTTCCCAAGATAGAAAAAAGAACTACACAAAGTTTACTAGTAGCATCATGCGAACATCATAAATCGAGACAATAATCGTGCTAACATTTCACTTGAATCCAAGAAAGCATATAAGTGAAGATTTGATGTTCTCAAAATTTTTTACCATGATTATTTCAAAAACAAGCAAAATAAAGCAACAAGCAATGAAAATAAGAACCAACATGAAAAACTAATCAAAAACTAAAAACTGAAAACCAAACTAAACAATACATGACACCCCCCCAGACTTAAACTTTTCATCGTCCCGATGAAATCAGTATGGTGGAGGAGGTGGAAGATCAGGAAAATCAGGGAAGGAAGATGCAAAATCCTTAACAAACCATTTAACTTCGTTTCTGAAAAAATTATGATATTCAAACAATTTATCAATATCATCCTGCACAAATCTCATACAACCTCTAAGATCTTCATGAAATTCCATTTTAGCCCTATAAGCATTCATCATTTTAGAAATCTTATCACACAATTCTCTTTCGCTCTTGAAACAATCTTGTAGCTTTTTAAATAGTTCCTCCTCCATAAGCTTCTTATCTTCAAGAAATTCATTAGTTGAATCTAAATCACTATGAATATTCTTTAAAGCAGAATTAAGTTCTTGAAACATAAAACTATGAATCTCTTGGTTACCCTTAGAAACATTTTTTTGAGTAAAAGTTGACAAGGCTCTAGATTGTTGCCTAGCTAACTTTAAACACCAATTCTCTTTATTATGAATTGTAGTAAAATCATGATTGGGCAATTTTAAAGGGAAACCATTTTTAATGACTAAATTAAATCCATGCTCTTCATGCTTAATCATTTTCATTGCTAAACATGAATTGAAATCCAACGTACAAAAACTCTCCACCACCTCTAACTCACTCAAATCACATCCTAATACTAAGGCCAATTGAGTAAGTAATCCCCCCAAAATAATAGGTGTGGTAGAATTTGATTTCCCTAATTTTGCCAAATGTCTAAGAAAGAAATAACTAGAATTAATTGGAACATTTTCGACCATTGCCCACAAACAATACAAGTCTACAAGTCTTACCGATCTCTCTTTGTCCTCCCTTCCAAATATAGTGTTTTTCATGACCAAATAAGCATATTTAAAAATAGGATTGATAATTTGGCAAACTCTGGAATTATGAGGATCAAATAACGGTTGTTCAGAAATTTGTTGCTAGAAATGTGAATTCTCAAATTGGGGCAAAATCACACACACATCATTCTTTGGCAACTCATAACAAGTATTAAAATCTCCCAACGTCCATTCATAATTTTCATTAAACAACCGGAATTTACACTTCCCCCCTCCTTGAACATTATCAACTTCTATTGAGCTTAAAAATTCAAGAACAATTCTAGGATAAGTAGGATATCTCATGTTCACTAAACCACTCCATCCTATCCTTTCAAATAGCCAAACTAAATCATCCTTAAACCCCAAAGTTTCTAAAGTTTCAACATCAAGAAACCTAGTGCCTAAAAGAGGTCGTTTACATAAAGATGAATATCTATACCGTTGCTCATCACTAGAGAAAACAATACCAAAGTCATTAGAAATACCTTTAAAGCAAACATTCCTCTCCTTTCTTGCAACCACCTTCTCCTTCCCTTTTCTTGTGGCCGAAGTCTCCTCAATCACATTTTCCATGGAAGAAAATCTAATCTCCTAAAGAAGAATGAGAAGGAAAAATTAGAGGAAGTAATTCAATCCTTCAGAAATGGGGAGATAGGGAAAAGGAGCAAGCGGCGGTACACGGCCGTGTGCCGCCCCCACCCCGTGCCCTAATTCCTTAAGAAGATGTGGATCAGGCCGTGTAATATCACACGGCCATGATCATTTCTCATCGCACGGCCGTGTCTGGGACACGGCCCCCTTCCCTTTCTTCTCTGGATTCCAGTCACGGGCCGTGTCTGAGACACGGCCTAAACATCTTCTTTCACGGGTTTCTTCGCACGGCCGTGTCGGGGACACGGCCTATTCATCTTTCTCCTCGGGATTCTTTACACGGCCGTGTTTGGGTGGCACTGCCCCAGCACTTCCCTTCCCTGCAACCTTTGCCTGGCCGTGTGTGGAACACGGCCGGGCTTTGTTTTGCATCTAATCCTGAAAACAAAAATCAAAAACAAGTAAAAACCAACAAAATGAATTTATACTAGCTAAAAGAATTCAATCTGGAGGGCGAGGTTCAGAAAAATACAACCTTTGTACCTCTTCTATTTTCGTGCCATGAATATATTTTTTCAATCGTTGACCATTTACCTTAATTATCCCAAAATCTTTGTTCCAAATATCTACAGCTCCAAAAGGATAAACCTTCTTTACCTCATATGGACCCGTCCACCTTGACTTAAGCTTCCCAGGAAAAAGTTTTAATTTTGAATTGAACAACAAAACCAAATCTCCCACATTAAAGTCTTTACGAAGAATGTGTTGATCGTGCCATTTCTTTGTCCTTTCTTTGTAAGATTTAGCATGCTCATATGCATCCATCCTTAATTCATCAAGTTCGTTCAACTGAAGCTTCCTTTTCTCCCCTGTTTCTTTTAAATCCATATTCAAATTTGCAATTGCCCAATAAGCCTTATGTTCTAGTTCAACTGGAAGATGGCAAGGCTTACCATAAACTAATCGAAATGGGGTCATCCCTATAGGAGTTTTATAAGCAGTTCGATAAGCCCATAAAGCATCATCTAGTTTCAACGCCCAATCCTTCCTTGAAGTAGATACAGTCTTTTCCAATATGGACTTAATTTCTCGGTTAGATATCTCAGCTTGCCCATTAGTCTGAGGATGATAAGGTGTTGCTACTTTATGCTTCACTCCATATCTTCCAAGTAAGTTTTCAAACTGTTTCTCTATAAAATGTGATCCTCCATCACTAATGACTGCCTTTGGCACCCCAAATCTTGGAAAGATAATACTCCTAAATAATTTGATAACTGTTCTCGCATCGCACGTAGGAGATGCCACAGCTTCTACCCATTTGGACACATAATCTACTGCCACAAGAATATACCTATTCCCATATGAAAGAGGGAAAGGTCCCATGAAATCAATTCCCCAAACATCAAATAACTCAACCTCAAGAATGTAATTTAACATCGTTTCATTTCTTCTAGTTATATTCCCAGTTCTCTGACATTGGTCACAGGATTGAACAAACAACTTAGCATCCTTGAACAAGGTTGGCCAATAAAATCCTGCTTGAAGAATTTTCGTAATCGTTTTTGAACTACCCAGATGTCCTCCATAGGACGAAGAATGGCAATGAAACAAGATATCTCTAACCTCTTCTTCAGGTATACATCTTCGATAAATCACATCATTGCATTTCTTGTACAGGAGAGGTTCATCCCAAACATAATTCTTAACTTCTGAAAAAACTTTTTCCTTTGTTGATGAGAAAAATCCGGAGGTAACACTCCACTAGCAAGGAAATTCACAAAATCTGCATACCAAGGAGCTTTCACACTTGATAAAGCTAGTAAGTGTTCATCCGGGAATATGTCATCAATAGGCAAATCAACATCCACCTCATTTTCTGACTTTTGAGATATTCTAGACAAATGATCCGCTACTACATTTTCAGCTCCTTTCTTATCCCTAATCTCAAGGTTGAACTCTTGCAAAAGTAAAATCCACCTGATTAACCTAGGTTTAGCGTCCTTCTTTTCAAGTAGATACCGGATAGCTGCATGATCAGTATATACTATTACTCTTGATCCCACTAGATAAGATCTAAATTTATCAATAGCAAATACCACTGCCAATAATTCTTTTTCCGTAGTAGAATAGTTTACTTGGGCTGCATCAAGTGTTTTACTTGCATAATGGATCGCATGCAAAATCTTATTTCTTCGCTGTCCCAAAACTGCTCCTACAGCAAAATCACTAGCATCACACATTATTTCAAAGGGAAGATCCCAATCAGGTGCTTGAATGACTGGAGCTGTTGTAAGAGCACTCTTAATTTTATTGAAGGCTTCAATACATTCGCTATCAAAACAAAACTCAACATCTTTAATCAACAGATTAGTTAATGGCTTGGAAATCTTTGAAAAGTCCTTAATAAAGCGTCTATAGAAGCCAGCATGTCCTAAAAAACTCCTAACTCCTTTTATATTGATGGGTGGGAGTAATTTGTCTATTACTTCCACTTTTGCTGGATCTACCTCAATACCACGCTCTGAAATTTTATGCCCCAAAACTATCCCTTCCTTAACCATAAAATGACATTTTTCCCAGTTCAACACTAGGTTTGTATCTTCACACCTTTTTAGAACAGTAGAAAGATTTGACAAACAAGAATCAAAGTCATTCCCATAAACTGAGAAGTCATCCATGAAAACCTCCATAATTTTCTCTATTAAATCTGAAAAAACTGCCATCATGCACCTCTGAAAAGTGGCTGGAGCATTACAAAGCCCAAATGGCATCCGACGATAGGCAAAGGTACCATAAGGACAAGTAAAAGTAGTCTTCTCTTGGTCATGAGGATGAATCGGAATTTGAAAAAAACCAGAATATCCGTCCAAGTAACAAAAATAAGAATATTTAGCCAATCTTTCAAGCATTTCATCAATAAATGGTAAAGGGAAATGATCCTTCCTTGTTTCTTTATTCAACTTCCGATAATCAATGCACATTCGCCACCCCGTCACTGTTCGTGTTGAAATTAGCTTATCTTCTTCATTCTTGATAACAGTCATTCCTCCTTTTTTTGAAACCACGTGGACTGGACTCACCCATGCACTATCCGAAATTGGGTAAATAATCCCCGCATCAAGTAGTTTAATCACTTCCTTCTTTACTACCTCTTTTAAATTTGGATTTAGTCTCCTTTGATGCTCAATTGAGTTCTTGTACCCCTCTTCAAGTAAAATTCTATGCATACAGAGAGATGGACTAATCCCTTTTATATCATCTATTGTATATCCAATGGCCTTTCTATGCAACCTTAACTCATCCAACAGTCTCTTTGTTTCAAACTCATTTAACTGAGCACTAATTATAACTGGATAAGTAGAATTCGGCCCAAGAAATTCATACTTAAGATTTGGGGGTAATGGTTTAAGTTCAAGTTGAAGTGGTACTATTTCTGGAAAAACTGGCTCTTGTTCTATCAACATAGTCTCCTCCTCAGCCAAGCTTTCTTCTAACAACTCTTCATTGTCTAAAGACAGATCTTCCTCCTTATGATCACCAAGACATACCCCCTTTTCTGTTGAAAATGCTTTTTCACCAAATATTTTTGATAATGATGCACAACACCAAGGAAATAATGTTTGGAAATCACTTTGATTCAAGATAAGCCCCTTTTCAACATCATCCTTTCCTCTAATGATATCCATTGTCAAGAATGAACTATCCTGCTCTGCCCAATCATTGGAATTTTGCGTGATTCTGCCAACTATCTCAAAAGTTTCTTCTAGACTTTTTTTTCAAAAATGATCCTCCAGATGCTAAATCCAGTTGATTCTTATTTGAGAAAGAAAGCCCAACATAGAACAAATGCATAATTAACCATTTCTCAATTCCATGATGTGGACATAACTGCAGAAGAGAAGAATATCTTTCCCAGGCTTGGTACAATTTTTCTCCATCCAATTGCTTAAAATTTAAAATTTGACTTCTCAAATAAGTAGTTTTCCTTGGAGGGAAATATTGGTCAAGGAATTTTTGCTCTAACTCATCCCATGTTCTGATACTTTGAGACTTTAGAGAATTGTACCATCGTTTTGCAGCACCCTTCAGACTAAAAGGAAAAGCAAGCAGCTGAATAATATCAGATGAAACTTCTTCGTATTTCAAAGTACAACAATATCTATAAAACTCCATCAAATGGGAATAAGGATTTTCAATCTCTAATCCTCCAAACTGAGTTTTCTGAACCATGGAAACAAAAGATGGTTTGAGTATAAAATTTCTTGCTTGTATGTTAGGGTAAACAATTGCTCCCATTTGTTTTGCAGACTTCGGAGCTCCATAATCTCCTAGTGACTTACACACCATGTTTAGATATTCTTGTTCTTCGATTTGCCTTTGCAGAATTCTTCTTTTATGGAAAGTTCTATCAATCTCAGGGTCAAAAGGAAAGAATTCCCCTGCAAAGTTAGATCTTCGCATACACAAGAACAAGATAGCAGATAGCAATTCGACACAAAAAGAAAATTAGAAGAATCAAAAATACAGAATTGAATTTGTACAAAAGGAATTAACAAGAAGTGAAAGTTATACAAGAAAGTAAAAAAATAGAAATCTAATGATTAGTTACAACTATGCAATATGAGAGGAAAACAAATGTTATGTTTAGTCTAACTCAATTGATAATTCCTAATGTTATAGCGCAGTCCCCGGCAACGGCGCCAAAAACTTGTTACGCTCCGCAAGTGTACGGAAATGTCGCAAGTAATATAAAAGATTATCGTATCCACAGGGACTGGAATAAGCACTAGAAATGTCTCGATGCGAATTAGCTAAACAACTATCCAATCGTTTCAAAAGCAAAGTAAAGGTAAACAAATCTAATATTAGAGATCAACAAACAAGAGTTTAGTGTTTTGGGTTATGATAAAGGGAGATTCTAGGAGTTTCGGTTTCTTTGTAAGATTTCTTGAATGTAAATGGTTCACCAATTCTTATTCCTCAATTGCCAAACATGTAGAAAGTTGTCGGTTCCCTCTTGCAATAGACAACCGGCTAAGGACTGAGAAATGTATCTAAATAGGATTAATTAGACATGAACCTACGTTGTCCTTACACAGAAGCGAACCTATTACTATGCCTTCCTCGGATATCAACATAGAAGCCCACAACTTATTAATCTATAAAGATACAAGAAGCTAATCATAGAATCCATCCTACTCTCTTGAATATTCCTATTTCCTCTTCAAGATTATCTCTCAAACGTCCTTACACGGGCTTGCACCTGTCACGTGGATCCCTCGGATGATCGAGTGAGAGTTTATCCTTACCAAGTCCATAAGAAATCCAAACAATCAATCAAGAATGAGAATTAAGCACAAACCACCATCAATCATTCAAGATCTAATTGATACAAGCAAGATAATGTCATTGAAACAAGAAAATGACAAATCCATAAGAGATTACATCAATCCATCATACAAATACTCCCTTAATCCTAGAATACAAGATCTACTCCATGAATCGAGGAAGAAAACCCGAAGAAATAGAGATTACAAGCATTCCTTGAATCCCCCAATCCAAGAAACCAAGAAAAGGGAGAAAGAGAAAACTTATCTACAAAGAAGCTTCGTCTTCGGATCCAATCCACGCTCCGGAGTCGAAATCGTCGAGATCTCCCTTAGAATTGCCCAGAAATCCTCCCAAGAATGGGAGGAAACCACCAAATCTTGCTTTCTCCCAAAGGGGGAGAGATCCCCTTTCAATTCATGAAGAAGGGTTTAAATAGAGGAGGGAATCGGGCGCCACACGGCCCCGTGACACGGCCGTGTGAGATTCACACGGCCATGTCCAGTTCCCTCTCTGCCAAACCTGCACGGCCGTGTGACTCCACACGGCCAGAACCCTTCTGCTCTCTGGAAATGATACACGGCCGTGTGGTGCACACGGCCACAGCCTGCTTGGTCTCTGGAAGTCTCACACGACCGTGTAGATCCACACGGCCATGTAAGGCTTCTGCTCTGGTTGGCTTCAAATCTTGACACAGCCATGCGAGGTTCACACGGCCATGTCATCTTCCTCTTCTGTTGGTGTCAAACTCCACACGGCCCGAGCTCCATCCGAGTGCATGGCCGTGTGAGGTACACGGCCCGGTGCTTTCTCCCTTCGTTTCCTCCAATGCATGCCCAAAGATGTAGATTCTTCACCAAATCGACTCCTGTGTACAGAAAATGCACAAAAAGCAGATCTCCGAACCAAAAGAGTAAATATGCTAAAAGGAAAGCTGGAAGTATAAAAATGCATAGATCAAGCATGCTCAAAGTATGTAAATGTGCGTAAAAATATGCATAAAAGAGTATATAATCTACGCACATCAATAGGCATGTGAGCAAGTACACTTATAACTTAGTCGATCGGCATGAGAGTCTATGACATAGGGGCATGAGCAAGCACGCTTATAACTTGGCCGATCGGCACAAGAGTATAGGACATAGGTGCATAAGCAAGCACACTTATAACTCGATCGATCGACATGAGAGTCTGGGACATAGAAGCATGAGCAAGCATGCTTATAACTCGGCTAATCAGTACAAGAGTATGGGACATAGGAGCGTGTGCAAGAACTCTTATAACTCGGTCGATCGACACGAGAGTCTGGGACATAGGCACGTGAGCAAGCACACTTATAACTCGGCCGATTGACACGAGAGTTTAGGACATAGGTATATGAGAAAGCACGCTTGATCCGGCGGTAAGAACAGGGAACTCCCGTTCCGGGGAGTCAACGCCACGTGGAAGTCAAAGGGCTAGGTGGCCGACCGGATAAGGGTGGGTCGACCGCCCGGACGGCCCACCGGTGTCTAAATGATGGCAAAAGGTGCCCCGGCTGGAGTCGGGGTTCCGACGTTCGCTGAACAGGATCATAGGGCCGAGCGGATGGCACGCTCGGGCGAAGACATAAGGTAGCATACTGCAAACAGTCCCCACGTAGCACATTATCGAGGATCTCCCAAGCATACTAGTGCATATGGAGGGCCGGACGTGATGTGAGTGCTGGCCGGCCGGACGCCCCGGCATGGAGTAGGGAGAGAAGGACAAGGAACATCTTCTGACAGCTGTCATGCTCTAGGACTAGGCCATACTCCAAACCTTATGACAGGGGGTTCCGCTGTCCCATCGAAGACGTGCTTGGACTGTAGCAGTATGGGGTCAGGTAAGCTCACTGACAGGCCTTTACTGGGGTATGGGCTGAGGACACGTGTACCCCTCGGTATGTGTGCACCCGCTTCTCCACAACCCTATATAAAGGATCTCATCCCTCGCCGGAGGTACGCATTCTACGATTCTTGGAGCCACTTTCTTGTTGAGCTTCGCCTAACTTGAGCGTCGGAGGGTCGTCGTTGGGAACCCCTTCCCGGCCCGACTTCTGTGCAGGTTCACTGAAGGTCCGGGCGGATAGTCAACAAATCTACGTCAGCCGCTTGGAGAGAGCCACGTGCCCAGCGTCCGTTGATTCAGCTTTCAAACGGGATCAATTTGATGCCGTCTGTGGAAACGCTCCTGCTTCGTACGGAAGCAATGGACGAGGCTGGACGACAGCACACGGTGACACTTTCCATGGAGGAACTTGACGCTCTGATCGAGTTGAGGGCCGCTAAGCTTGTGGAACAAAAACAGAAGGCACCAGCCGAGCGGCCTGAGCAGCAAGCCACATCAGCATCAGGTGGCCGAGCGGAAGCACCACAGGCCACGGTTCCATTCCATCGAGCTCTCTTCCGCACTCCTCCTGAAGCCGCAGTAGCTAATCGCGATAGAGGCTCTTCGTCAGATGAAGTACCAATGCGGGATAATAGAAAAGGCAAAGCCCCCCGAGCGGACGCCTCACCCGAGCGGGTCAATCGTTAGTTCTCAGAGGCCATCTTGAAGGACCCTCTGCCAAAGCACTATGTGCCCCCGGCGATCGGTGAATACAATGGGACCACCGATCCGGATGATCATTTGGGTAAGTTCGACAATACCACTACCCTTCATCAATACACAGACGGGGTTAAGTGTCGAGTTTTTCTTACCACCCTCTCGGGATCGGCTCAACGGTGGTTTCGGAGGTTGCCGGACGGATCCATCATAAGCTTGAAAGACTTCCGTACGACCTTCCTCCACCACTTTGCCAGCAGTCGGCGTTATCAGAAGACGAGTGTCAGCTTGTTTGCCATCAAGCAAGAGCCAAGAGAGCCGCTCAGAGCTTATATCCAGCGGTTCAACCAGGTGGCCATGGACATTCCAACAGCCACCTCAGAAACAATGATGAACACATTTACACAAGGCCTCGTGGACGGGGACTTCTTCCGCTCACTCGTTCGGAAGCCGCCCTGAGACTACGATCATATACTGCATCGGGCCAACGAATACATCAATGTGGAGGAAGCTCAAGCTGCCCGAAGAAAGGAAACTCCAACCGAGCGGGCTCCTCCGGCCGAGCGGAAGCCGCACACTGCTCATCAGCCGCCAAGAGGACCAAGGTCCGAAGCAATCCGCTCCCCCCATGCTAGGTCCCATGTCCAAGAAGTTGTAGCCGAGCGGCCCAAGCCAAAAAAGAAGTGGACCCCCATGTTCTGCTCATTCCACCGGACGGACATGCACAATACCAGAGATTGTCGGAGTCTTCCCCTGATCGCCCATTACGTTCCCCGGGGTGGTGGCCGTCGATCACCATCGTCCGACAGGTGATAGAGAACTCACGGAGCCGATCGGACTATATCTGATCGCCGACAGAGACGGACTCCCGAACGGCAGCATACTCTTAGGCGTGAAGACAATCCTCGGATGTCCAGGGAGCGGTCCAGACCGTTCGCTCGGGAAGAAGAGAATAGAAACAACACTTCCCGACGTGAAATCAACATCATAGATGGCGGGCCGACCGGAGGTGACTCCAACCGAGCAAGGAAGGCGAGCGTCCGGCAGCTCCAGATCCATGAGGTCGGCTGCAGCCAAGAACGGGCAAGTGGACCCGAAATCAGTTTTGGGCCCAGGGACTTGGAAGGAGTTGAAGTCCCCCACGACGACGCTCTTCTCATCAAAGCGGTAATAGCCAATTACACAATACACCGCGTTTTTATTGACACAGGAAGCTCGGTCAACATCATGTTTAAAAAGGCCTTCGACCAACTACAAATTGACCGAGCCGAGCTGCTGCCCATGATAACCCCCCTTTACGGGTTTACGGGCAATGAAGTTCAGCCGGTCGGACAGATCCGGCTGGCCATATCGCTGGGAGAGGAGCCGCTCAGAAGGACGCGGACTGCAAACTTCGTCATCGTGGACTCTCAGTCGGCGTACAATGTCATATTGGGACGACCGACTCTAAGTGAATTCCGAGCGGCAGTCTCCACCTTCCACCAGAAAATCAAATTCCCAGTAGAAGACAAGGTGGGAGAAGTACGAGGAGATCAACTGGCAGCTCGGCGATGCTACGTCGAGATGGTCCGAGCTGAAGCCAATGCCGCTCGGAAGGCGCCACGAATCGAGGTGAACGCTATAACTGAAAAACCTCCCTCTTTGATCTATGAAGAAAAAGAGGAAGTGCAGATTCACCCGACCCGATCGGAGGCCACAACGTTCATTGCGGCCGATCTGGAGGCCAACCAGAAAGAGGAAGTGATCAACTGCCTCCAGAGAAACCGTGATGTCTTCGTCTGGTCAACGCATGAGCTGCCCGGAATTTCACCGAGTATAGCGCAGTACGAGCTCCACGTCCGACCAGACGCTCGGCCGGTGAAGCAAAGAAAAAGGGATTTCAGCGCTGAACAGAATGCCATCATCCGGGCAGAGGTGGAGAAGCTTTTGGAGGTCGGCCATATACGCGAGGTACAGTTCCCAAGCTGGCTGGCGAACGTAGTATTAGTATCCAAGCTGGGCAACAAGTGGAGAGTGTGCATAGATTTTCGGGATCTCAATAAAGCTTGCCCGAAAGACTTTTATCCTCTGTCGCGGATCGATCAACTGGTGGACTCGACGGCCGGCTGCGAGCTGATATGTATGCTCAACGCTTACCAAGGTTATCATCAAGTGCCGCTCGCCCAAGAAGATCAAGAAAAAGTCAGCTTCGTTACAACCGACGGCACCTATTGCTATAATGTGATGTCGTTCGGGTTGAAGAACGCGGGAGCCACTTATCAGCGATTAATGAACAAAGTGTTCAAAGAGCAGATCGGGCGAAATCTGGAAGTATACGTGGACGACATTCTCATCAAATTCGTCCGAGCGGCCGATCTCTTTGAAGACATGGAAGAGACTTTCCGAACGCTATGGAAATATGGAGTCAAGTTAAACCCACAAAAGTGCCTGTTCGGAGCAAAAGGAGGGCGTTTCTTGGGTAACATAGTGACCGAGCGAGGCATCGAAGCAAATCCCAGCAAAGTGAAAGCCTTACAAGATATGCCGCCTCCCAGAAATCTGAGGGAAGTGCAGCGCTTGACCGGTCGGATAACTGCTCTATCCAGATTCATCTCAAAGACCGCCGACCGGAGCCTACCTTTTTTCAAAATCTTGCGCAAAGCCACCAAGTTTCACTGGGACAGAGAATGTGATCGGGCTTTCGAAGATCTGAAGACATATTTGAATTCTCTTCCGGTACTAGCCAAGCCAATTATGGGTGAGCCACTTTGTATCTACTTATCTTCAACCGAGCAAGCCGTCGGCTCGGGGAGAAGAGCCTGTATATTTTCTGAGCCATATTTTAAAAGATGTCGAATCTCGCTACACTGGGCTCGAGAAACTGGCCTTCGCTTTGGTCCTCGCCGCTCGGCGCCTCCGTCCTTATTTCTTGGCTCATACTATCATCGTCCGGACGAATAGCCCATTGGGAAGAGTGTTGTTGAATCCCGAAGCGTCCGGACGGCTCATTAAATGGACGACGGAGTTGAGCGAATTCGACATCCAATACCAGCCCCGGTCGGTGATAAAGGCGCAGTCCTTGGCGGATTTTGTCACCGAAGTGCAAAGGCCAGAACCCGAAGCCATATGGAAGATATTTGTGGACGGATCGGCCACTCGGCTCGGGAGCAGTATTGGTGTATTGTTGCTTTCTCCCCAAGAAGAAAAGATGCATCTATCCGTCCGGCTTGATTATAGAGCTACGAATAATGAAGCAGAGTATGAAGCCCTTATAGCCGGCTTACAGGCTGCCCGGCATGTAGGGGTCGGACGGGTGACGCTACATTCAGACTCCCAATTGGCCGCTCAACAACTCTCAGGCTCCTTTGAAATCAACAACGATCGGCTCAAGCTTTACGCTCAAGCCTTCGAGAAACTGAAGGCCGACTTCAGAGAGGTTATTATCTAGAAGATACCCCGAGCAGAGAACCAAGCGGCCGACGAGTTAGCCAAACTCGCAAGCTCAATAACGCCGGTCGCCATCCAGCAGCCAATTGAACAAGTTTCGCTGGTGGCTCATGTCGACCGGATGGAGGGTCTCTCGTTTCCGATCGACTGGCAGACACCCATCATGGAGTTCCTCCACTCGGGAGATACACCATCCGATCGGGATGAAGCCCAACTACTAAGGAGGAGAGCCGGTCGGTTTACGCTCATTGGAGACCAACTCTACAAGAAGGCTTTCTCTCGCCCACTGTTGAAATGCGTAAGCTCGGAAGATGCGGTGTGCATCCTCCAAGAAGTGCATCAAGGATCCTGCGGTGGGCATCCGGGCGGACGATCGCTGGCTAAGAAAATCCTGCTGGCAGGATACTTCTGGCCAACTTTACAAGCAGACGCCGCTCGGACCGTCGCGACATGCCTTTCTTGCCATAGGTATCATAATTTCTCTCACCGACCGGCGGAAGAAATGAAGGCAGCTACTGTGTCTTGTCCGTTCGACCAATGGGGAATGGATATTGTGGGTCCGTTTCCTATGGCAACCGGATAGAGGAAATTTTTATTGGTGGCGGTTGATTATTTTTCCAAGTGGGTGGAGGCCGAGCCGCTAGCCAAGATCACCGAGCAGATGGTCAAGAAATTTATCTGGCAACATATCATCTACCGGTTCGGCATCCCTCGCCGACTTGTTTCCGACAACGGACGACAATTCACTGGAAAGTTGCTCGATGATTGGTGCAAAAGTTATGGCATTGAGCAACACTTCACGTCCGTGGCATACCCCCAAAGTAATGGTCAAGCCGAAGTAGCCAATCGGGAAATTCTTCGTATTTTGCGCGCTCAGCTCGACCACCTGGGAGGAAGTTGGGTGGATGAAGTGTCAGGCGTCCTTTGGGTCATCCGAACGACCCCAAAGGAAGGAACGGGCATCACACCTTTCCATCTGGTGTACGGCGGCGAAGCGGTGATTCCTGTCGAAGTCGGCGTCGAGTCTGTCCGGATCCAGAATTATGATGATGGCAACGCCGAGCAGAGGAACATGGAGCTGGATTTGGTTGATGAGGAGCGAGCCAAGGCGTCCGTCCGGCTAATGGCGTACCGGCAACGGATGAAACAAAACTACAACAGGCGCGTAATCCCCAGATCATTCCAGGTCGGCGACCTTGTCTGGAAGAAAGTAAAGTCGGTCGGCGACGTCGGCAAGCTAGAAGCTCCTTGGGCAGGCCCCTTCAAAATCATCGAGAAGCTTCGTTCAGGTGCTTATTATTTGGAAGATGAAGACGGGCGACAGCTAGATCGACCATGGAGCGCGAATCATCTCCAGCCGTACTGAGCTGGGTGAGAGGTGCGCTGATGTAATTTTATATATCTTTTGGCCGCCTATGTCCTTGTAATGCAGGAAGAGGAAATAATTAAAGGATGGCAAATAGCTTCGCCGAACGGCAGTGGCAAAATTAGCCTTTAATGGCCGTCGAGCTCCGACGTTAAATATCGAGAGACGAGTCAGCGTCTATAAATAAGCCGAGCAGAAGGCCGTCGAGCTCCGACGTTAAACATCGAGAGACGAGCCGGCGTCTATAAATCAGCCGAGCGGAAGACCGTCGAGCTCCGACGTTAAATATCGAGAGACGAGCCGGCGTCTATAAATCATCCGAGAGGAAGACCGTCGAACGCCGACGTTAAATATCGAGAGACGAGCCGGCGTCTATAAATCATCCGAGCGGAAGACCGTCGAGCTCCGACGTTAAATATCGAGAGACGAGCCGGCGTCTATAAATCAGCCGAGCGGAAGACCGTCGAGCTCTGACGTTAAATATTGAGAGACGAGCCGGCGTCTATAAATCAGCCGGGCGGAAGACCGTCGAGCTCCGACGTTAAATATCGAGAGACGAGCCGGCGTCTATAAATCAGCCGAGCGGAAGACCGTCGAGCTCCGACGTTAAATATCGAGAGACGAGCCGGCGTCTATAAATCAGCCGAGCGGAAGACCGTCGAGCTCCGACGTTAAATATCGAGAGACGAGCCGGCGTCTATAAATCAGCCAAGCGGAATACCGTCGAGCTCCGACGTTAAATATCGAGAGACGAGCCGGCGTCTATAAATCATCCGAGCGGAAGAGGCCAATAAAAAGGATGTAATTGTCCAAGAAACCCGCCGTCAATATCGTTCGATCGTCTATACGTTCCGCTCGTCCCAGTACCCAAAGGTACTTCATCGGTGTCTAGCGAGCGATCTCTGCTATTAAAGCGGAATGTTACGTATTAGAAATATTACATATTTAGCCGAGCGGAAGGGCAACGCCAAATACTTCATAAAAGCACCTTTCGAATACCAGAGGTGTGATAATAGGCGAGCGGACAACACACATTAACTAGCAAAAGGACAAAGTACGCGAAAGGAAAACATTGCATTAAAATTAAAACTTTAGGCCGAGCGGCCTAAGTACAAAAAAAAAAAAGATCATTTTTTGGCCTAGCGGCCTAACTACATATAAAGACGTCTACTCAATGTAATCATAAAGGTCCTTGGGGATGTTGTCCAAGAGCGCCACTTGATCGCCGGTCGGAATAGTAGTGCACTCCGGAAGAAGACCCTTAGACTTCAGATACGTGGTGGTGGCGGTCATAGCCAAGTCGAAGGCTGTGTACATCCGCTCGTAGATTTTCTCCGAGAATTCAGGCGAGCGGATGTAGCCCTGTCTTAGGGCAGCGACCCGACTCGGCTCGGCCTCTTGATATTCTTTGAAGGCCGCTTGGGAGGCAGTAAGGGAATCCTTCAGATTTTGAAGCTTGTCCGCGTCGGCTGAGCGACCCGCCTTCTCTCTATCAAGCTGCTCCATCAGCTCCTTTACCTTCTGCTCCAGGCCTCGAGCCTCCACGTTCTTCTTCTCCAAGTCGGAAATGGCCGTGTTTTTTCGAGTGGTGGCCAAGGTTATTTTTGTGTCGAGCGACTTGACTTGTCGCTCGGACTCGGCCAAGGCATGGGCCTGATCGGCCGTCTTTTTCTGCTCGGCCGCCAACAAATCTTGAGCTTTCTTCAGCTCCTTTTGCAGCTCAGAATAGGAGGGGCCTTTAGAGCCGGACGGACCGACGGCCGCCTTCAGTTGCCTTAGTTCTTCATCTACCAAGGCCAGACGGTTGGAGACAGCAATCTCCTCCTCCCATCTCTGACAAAAGAAATAAGAAGTTGTTATTGGCCGATCGGAAGGAATGCATACAAAATACAGAAAATAAACTTACCCCCGTGGCCTGCTGCATATGGCTATTGGCCAAATTTCGAAGGGGGATGAGCGCGATGCGTGCCCGAGCGTCGGCCCACATCTCAGCTAGTGGACCCTTCAAAGTGATGGTATGCTCGGGCGTTGTCGGTTGGTCGGCCTCTGGCAGCAGTTCTTCAGTTGGAAGATGAAGAGTAACTCGTATTGTGCGGCCATGACCTGGGGTCGTCCGACCGGCATCCGGAAGAGGATCAGAGGCCGGCGCCGAAAACTGCGAGTGGATGGTTGAACGCCTGACTGGTTGAGGGGGCGGAAGGGTGCTGACCGGAATAGCCTCAATAGGGGCCTCCGGCTCATCCCATTCCGAAGGAGTTCGATCGGACGAAATGGCTTCGATCTCCGGAGCCTTTCCGCGAGCACTTGCAGTGGCTCGGGCGGAGGGTTGAACAGCAGATGTGGCTGAGCGGACGAGAGTTTCCACTCGGCGCCTTTTCGGGTGAGGCTGCTCTTCTTCTGGAGCTAAGCCGTCACCCCGAGCGGTGGGCTCTTGGCTGAGGGTTGCCCCAGCCGCTGGCTCTATGAGAGAAGCCTGAGCGGCCGACTCCCAAGCATGTGTCCCGCTCTCTTCTTCGTGCGAGCCGACCGGCTGGATGCCGAGCGTCTCCATTTCTTTGGCTACCGCGGCTTCTAGCGCCGCCGCCTTTTTCTTCAAGATACCGGCCATTACCGACTCCATGACGATGTCCGCTACAAAGGAAAGAAGAGAAATCAGTTAGCAATCAAAGCAAACGTCCAAGTAAAATTCTTACCGAAGCCGGTCGGAAGAGGAGTCCGTATGGGACTCAGACCGAAGATGTACATCACTCCTTCGTGAAGAAGCTTATTGATGTCGAGCCGTAGACCGGCTAGCATGTTTGCAGCATGGAGGTAGTCCGGTCGGGTCTTGAATTTCTTCAGCTCAGGAGTGGGGGGTAGGTCGACCTGCCACTTGGTCCGGAAATTGGCCTGATCGTGCATGCGAATATAGAAAAAATACTCCTTCCAATGTTTATTGGAAGAAGGCAGTTTGTTAAAGAAGACTAGGCCGGGCCGAGCTTGGAACATGAAGGTGCCCGGTTCGGACTGCTTGGGGTAATAGAAATAAAAAAAAGACGTCTGGTCGGAGGGGGGTGTTGTGGATTTTGAACAAAATAACAACCCCGCAGAGAAGGTGAAAAGTGTTGGGTACTAGACTGCCGAGCGGAACACCGAAAAAGTTACAAACATCTATAATGAAAGGATGTACAGGGAAATGCAGACCAGCAGTAAACTGGTCACGGAAGACACAGAAAGCTCCGCGCGGCGGCCTGTGTGGCCGAGCGGAGGGACCGACCAAAAGAAGTTCAAAATCATCGGGAATTTCAAAATTGTCTGTCAAAACATCAAAATCACGCTGATCGAATCGGGACTGCATGGTAGTGTACCATGGGCCGAGGGACTGGTCTTCAGGATGAGAAGAACTAGCCATGATTCGAGCGGGAGAAATCAAGAAGGCAGAAAGGTAGAAGAAAGACGGCAGCAAGCGAAAAGAGTACCCTGGAAGCGAAAACTGGGGAAAGAAATGCAAAGAAAGCACCGGAAACGAGAAAGAAAAGAGGAGAATCTTACGGGAAAAAGGAGGATCGAGGGAAGAACACCGGGGATAGACGGAAGCAGGAGAACACGATCGCCGGAGCTCTAGAACGCGAAGAATAACCGGGGGCACGTGAAAGAAGGAGTGAGGCGACAGAGGAGAAAACGAAGATTTTATAGGGTGGAGGCCGGGCGGCCTCCACCGTTGGATCCAGGTCACGGGAATCAAAGCGCGCATCACGCCGTTCATTTCGAACCGCTTCGATCCCATCAAAGCACCACGCCGCCGCCTCCGTACGATGACGACAGTGCACCACGTGGCATTCAGCCATTCGAAGCATTTAATGAGCGCATGCTCAACCTTAATGTCGAAGATTGGCTCAGATTATGAGGAGATTCAAGGAATGTTGCTGATGACTACAAGGGCATGCCTGCGGTCGGCCGAGCGGAGGATAATGGTGCGAAGGCACCGCTCGGGTATATTCGCAGTCCAGTCAGTCGGACTAATCGCCTCCTTCGACTAGACTTGAAGGGGAGGCAAGTGATCCGGCGGTAAGAACAGGGGACTCCCGTTCTGGGGAGTCAACGCCACGTGGAAGTCAAAGGGCTAGGTGGCCGACCGGATAAGGGTGGGTCGACCGCCCGGGCAGCCCACCGGTGTCTAAATGATGGCAAAAGGTGCCCCGGCTGGAGTCGGGGTTCCGACGCTCGCTGAACAGGATCATAGGGCCGAGCGGATGGCACGCTCGGGCGAAGACATAAGGTAGCATACTGCGAACAGTCCCCACGTAGCACATTATCGAGGATCTCCCAAGCATACTAGTGCATATGGAGGGCCGGACGTGATGTGAGTGTTGGCCGGCCGGACGCCCCGGCATGGAGTAGGGAGAGAAGGACAAGGAACATCTTCTGACAGTTGTCATGCTCTAGGACTAGGCCGTACTCCAAACCTTATGACAGGGGGTTCCGCTGTCCCATCGAAGACGTGCTTGGACTGTAGCAGTATGGGGTCAGGTAAACTCACTAACAGGCCTTTACTGGGGTATGGGCTGAGGACATGTGTACCCCTCGGTATGTGTGCACCCTCTTCTCCACAGCCCTATATAAAGGCTCTCATCCCTCGCCGGAGGTACGCATTCTACGATTCTTGGAGCCACTTTCTTGTTGAGCTTCGCCTGACTTGAGCATCGGAGGGTCGTCGCCGGGAACCCCTTCCCGGCACGACTTTTGTGCAGGTTCACTGAAGGTCCGGGCGGATAGTCAGCAGATCTACGTCAGCCGCTTAGAGAGCGTCGCGTGCCCAGCGTCCGTTGATTCAGCTTTCGGACGGGATCAACGCTTATAACTCGATCAATCGACATGAGAGTCTGGACATAGCTTATAACTCAGTCGATCGACACGAGAGTCTGGAACATAGGTGCGTGAGCAAGCACGCTTATAACTAGGTCGAACGGTCCGAGAGTTTGGGACATTGGCGCGTGAGCAAGCACGCTTATTGTTGGAATATATACTAAAAATCTAGCTTTTTTGTATACACATTTATTTAGAAATAAGAATCACATTGGTCAAATGTCTACATTTATGCTAAGTGTAGTTGTCCATTTAATTTATATTGTAGATAACATGGTGTGAGGAGACACACAGAAGTTCATGTTATCAGTTCCTTATAAATTATAAATAGTTGCTCATAACCAAGATGGAATGGGACAAACCATTGGAGTGGTTGTAGTGTAATTAAGTATTAGTTTATCTTGACTAATAAATTACACTAGTGTACACTATGAGTGTATTGAGCAGGACCATTTGAGGTAGTATCTTTTTATACTGACTATATAAAAGAACAATACCTCTGTTATTATGGAAGTGTGTACTCTTAATCATGATATAATAACAAGCACATATACTTAATATTTATTTCTTTAATTTATCAAAGGGTGTGATTTAGCTCGTTAAATCAATAGACCTGATAAGTTGGGAAATGATATTATTTATATGGTGTGTTGTTGATTATAGAATGAAACTGTGTCCTAGTAATCTAGGTTGATGATGTCCCCTTGAGGAGCTCATAAGGATTGTCATGTAAACCCTACAGGTGGACTTAGTCCGACATGACGATAAGGTTGAGTGGTACTACTCTTGGAGCTAGATATTAATTAAGTGAGTTGTCAGTAACTCATTTAATTAGTGGACATTCAATATCTTAAACACAGGGAGACTAACACACTCATGATAAGAAGGAGCCCACATAGTAATATGGGATTGGTGCGGTAGTGCAATAATAACTCTTTAGTGAAATGAGATATTATTGATGAACTTGAGTTGGGTGTTCGGGGCGAACACGGGAAGCTCAAGCTCATCGGGAGACCAAAACCAATTCCTCCTCTCGATCCCTATTGTAGCCTCTTATTTATAAAGTCTTATATTCACCAAAAACCCAACTTCTTACCCACTTCTTGGTGGTCGGCCAAGCCTAGCTTGGAGCCCAAGCTAAGGCTGACCAAACCAAACCAAGTTGTGAGCCAAGTTGTGGTCGGCCCTAGCTTGGAGCCCAAGCAAGGGTGGTCGGCCACATATAGATTAAAAGGAGATTTTAAATTTTAAATCTTTCCTTATGTCGAAGCCATGATTTTAAAAGAGGTTTTAAAAATTTTAAATCTTTCCTTTTATAGCTTTCTATAAAGGATTAAGAGAAAGGTTTGATATCTTTATTTGTAGTTAAAAGGAAGATTTTAATTTTTTGATAAAACTTTCCTTTTTAACAACCATCCACATGTTTTAAAAGAAATATTTTAATTTATATAATTTTCCTTTTACAACCAACAAGGGATTTAAAGAAAGAAATTTTTTAATTTAAATTTCTTACCGGAAACAAATAAGGAAGTTTTAATTTCATGTTTAAAACTTTCCTTGTTTGGAATTAAAGGGATGGCCGACCATGACAAGAAGAAAATGAAGTTTTAATTTTTTGTTTTAAAACTTTTCTTTTTAGTTATTGGCAAGGAATATAAGAAAATTTTAATTATGTTTAAAACTTTCCTTATTTGCCAAGACTAAGGAATATAAAAGAGGAGGGGGTGCCTCACCAAAAAAAAAAACACATCTTCTATTTCTCTCCTCTCTTCCTTGGTGGTGGCCGACCCTTTGCTCTTCCTCTTCTCTTCATCTTTGTGGTCGGCGGCATCAAGACTTGAAGGTTGGATTGGTGGCCGGTTCATGCTTGGAGAAGAAGGAGGCATTGTTTCCTAGCATCCCTTGGAGCTTGGTTGGTGGCCGAACTTCATCATCTCTTGGAGAAAGTTGGTGGCCGAAACTTGGAAGGAAGAAGAAGGCTTGGGTGGATTCTCATCTTGGTAGATCGTCACCCACACGACGTCCGAGATAAGAAGAGGAATACAATAGAAGATCAATAGGTCTATAAGTTACAAGAGGTATAACTAGTTATTAGTTTCCACATCATAACTAGTTCATCTTTTGTATAGATCTTGAAAAACCAAACACAAGAGGTTATTGGTTTTAATTATCATTTTTGTTATCGATATTTGTTTCAATTTCATGTTTCGATAATATGTTTCTATTGGGGTCTCTATAGTTAAACCTAGTTTACTGTAAGAAGTTAAATATCCAATTTCTTCGTGAGGCTTTGTCTAGGAAGTGGTGGATGATCTCATACCCAAGAAGGCCTAGTGCCTCGCCATATTTAGCCTGGAAGACGATCTTAGAAATAGATATTTGATAACTTCTGTAATTTGGTTTAACTTAGGAAGATCTCATCGGTTGAACTTGGAGTAAGAATGTTAAGTTTTGTTCCCAATCCAAGTTTAACTTCTAAAGGAGAAACTTGGATTAATAATGTTAAGCATCGTTTGCAATCCAAATTTAACTTTAGTAGAGCACATGGGTAGCTAGGATAGTTCTATGCTTGTACAAATTTTTGTACAGGGGAACTAGGACGGTATTCCGAGTAGCAACCAACACTTATAACTCGCCCAAATAGTCCAAGAGTTTGGATACTTGAGTCTGAGTTAAGTTTGCTTGTATTTTCATTGAGCACAAATATTTGACAAGACACATATCTATGCAAATACAAGCATACCCTTAAGTCTGCTTAGGTTGCAGATGTTTTCCCTCCACGGTCAATCTAAGTTTGTTCCTTCAACATCTTGAAGATGTGCTAGGCACACAACTAGCTCGGTCTTGAACTCTGGGATCAGGTTGGCCACTATTTGAATGGTGGCCTTTGGTTGGCTTGGATGGATCGATACCTCCTCTTCATAGACTAACAATGGGGGCAATTCATGAACGATGTTGACCTCCATTCGTGAGATTTTATGAGCTACACAAACTTTGGTCTTGATTATATCTACGTAGCACTTGCGTGCTACTAGTTGGTCCCTCTTCACCTCACCCATCTAGTCATCGATCAAGAAATTGATCCTCTTCGCCGATTTGGAACTTGATCCTCTGCAGAACATGGAGACGATTGCCTTGAACTCATTCAACGTCGGGCGATCCAAAATCACATTGTAAGCTGAGGGTGCATCCACCACAATGAATATCACTCGGCAGATCCTCATCAGGGGCTCCTCCCCAAAGAGATAGCCAATCAAATTTGTCTGATCAGCTGCGCTTCATTACCAATGAATCCATTGAGTGGCGTCATCATGGGTTGAAGCTCACTCTTCTCGATCTACAAATGATCTAATGCCTTCTTGAAAATGATATTGCCAAAACTCTCTATATCAACAAAAGTATGATATATGTTATGATTGGCTATAATAGCATTAATGATCAAATCATAATTGTAGGATATTTCCACCCCTTCCAAGTCTTTAGGACCAAAATTGATCATTGGTCCCTATGCTTGCTCTCGGCTACATCCAACCATGTGAACCTCCAGTCAACGGGTATGTGACTTTTTGGTTTGGTTAGAGTCTTCGTCAGTTGGGTCGCCCTCTATCATGCTTATATTTCCCTGAGTGACATTGTCGTGATTTTCTTCTTCTCGAGTCGGTTGGCGCGGCGGCTCAGCAGGTGCCTGAGTCGGGGCTCGGTTGTTTAATTACGGGGGTTGTTGTTGGTTCCGATCAGCATTCCCATGGCCTCTCTCTAGCGATCCGCTTGGTCATTGATAACGCTAATTATTGAGAGATGGCAAACGCTGGCGAAACCCTTGGTTGACTGCTCGGTGCATCTCTTGATTATCTAGTAATAGTCTTCAGTGTTGTGGGTTTTCCGACTAGTGGTAAGTATAGTGTAAGTACCCCGTGGTAATTTTGATGTGGTCAACCAAGTTAAGTTAGGTCCTATTGTGTTTGATCATTGTGTCTAAGTGTGCATGGGCTTAAGAGCATAAGAAGTCGAATAGAAGACACGGCTAGAGAGAAGGATGACACTAGAAAAGGAGCTGACGGACTCAGTGCATCTAAGGGACGAGATGATGCGAAAGAGTACACTGATGGACGAGAAGGACGTGTGTGATGTTCGAGGGACGAGAAGCTGGAGAGGAAATCTACTCGAGGAGAAGGTCAGAGTTGGGTTCGAGTGAGCTCAACTCTGGTTAGCCCAAGAATTACCCACGTGAAGAGATCAGTAACTAAGGAGCTGATATGCCACTTGGAAGGTGCCTTCCATGGCTAGAATGCACCTTTGATGAACAATGTAAAGGCACCTTCCAGCTCTTGAAGGTGCATTCCAGTAGCCGTTAGCCGCAGATAGAGTTGTATCCTCAACGGATAAAACTCAGCTAATAGAAGGCTCCTTAGACCATCTTGAAGGCACCTTCAAGTAGGGGTGGGCATCGGCCGGTTTGGTCCGGTTTTACCCTACTACGGTTTTATTTTTTTGTTTTCGATTTTAAAGATTTTTGATCCAAAACCAAACCATTTTATTACGGTTCGGTTCGGTTTTTATGTAATACGGTCCGGTTTATACGGACGGTTATATACGGTTTATACAATGAACTAAATTGATTTTGTGCTACTATAAATATTAGTTTAGAGACAAAGAAAAAGTATCAATTTATTAAAATAATTATGAATTTAAAGTAATATTAAAATTTTGTTATCCGGTAACAATAAGTAAATATAAATATATAATTTGATTATGCTATTATATTATAAATAATTAGAAATTAATCCACTTGTATGATCAAATATCTATAAAAATAATGTTTTAAGTATAATACGGCCGGTTCGGTTTTTTCGGTTTTTTGGGAGTCAAAACCGGAAACCGAACCGAATAACCGAATTTTAAAAAACTTAAACCGAAACCGGCCGAAACATCGAAAAAACCGAACAAAAAAAACCGAAATTTTTCGGTTCGGTCGGTTTTTCCGGTTTGAACCGAATTATGCCCACCCCTACCTTCAAGCTATGAATAGAGTTTCCAAGGGCTATAAAAAGACCCCTGGTGGTAGGAAATATTCGACAACTTGAACGACGAGTATTGTACACTTTCCTAGTCTTTTTTTGAGCTATCAACTTCTGTAAGAGGCTTCTAGGCTTCTCCGCCTACAAAAAAAGAGAATTCTAGTGGAGTTTTCTTCGACGCCTTAGATTAACAACCACCTAGGTTGTAACCAAGTAAATAGAATTGTCCTCTTACTTTCTTTTATTTAGTTGTTCAATTAATTCATTATTATTATTGTGCTAGTCTAATCTAATCAAAGGATCGAGAAAGGGGTTTATTTTTTTAGGCAATTCAACCTCCTCTTGTCGATCCCGTTGCACCAACAAGTGGTATCAAAGCTAGAACACCTCAAAAGGACTAACCACCGACTGAAGCACCGAGACGATGGTCGGACCGACAATCTACTCGTTGAAATTTGAGGGGGATTTTGCGACATGAAAAAAACTCATGGAAGTATTTTTCAAAACAAACTTTGGATTACTCTTGATTATTAAATACGATTTTGTAACCCCAAAAGACCAATAAAGAGTCGAAAAAGAAGAGTACCAGTGAACTAAAAAAGGATCAACCCAACTTTGTAACGAACAGACGAGCCGAGTTCTACCTGCTAAGCGTACTTCCACCCCAGGAAATCAATCAGATTGGAGATTACGAATCAGTAAAGAAACTTTGGGAGAAGTTTCTGGAGCTACACAAAGGAATGTTCAAAGCAAAGCTCGTAAGACGATACCTGCTCCGGAACCAACTGACGAACCTCCAGATAGAAGAAGGCAAAATAATCACACATCTGCACTCGAGGATCAAAGAACTCATCACCAGACTCACAAATCTCAGAAAAAAGGTAATAAATCAAGATTTATTAAGATACGCTTTAAATGCATTTCCTAGGACACCCGAGTGGACATCTATAGTCGATTTATTTTATATATCTAAAGATCTCGAAGTTAGTTCATTAGAAAATCTATTTTCCACTTTTGAACTTCACGAATCAAGGTGTATAGGCTTACGAAATAAAGAAGAAAAGACAACCCACAACATAGCTCTAAAGGCCAACCAGAAAGGCAAACTAGATCTAGACTTTGAAGAATCAATTGACGAAGATGAAGCAGCCTTATTGGTAAGAAAATTTAGTAAGTTCATTAAATCTAATAAATTTAATAAGTCACAGGAAAAAAATACTTTCGGAGCAAAAGGAAGGTTCAGTGCTACAAATGCCAAGAAAAAGGGCACATCAAGGATAACTGCCCTAAACTAAAGAAGAAGGAGAAAGACAAGGGTAAAAGACCAATAAGATCAAAGCACAAGAATCTGAAGGTCACATAGGATGAATCGTTGTCCTCTGAGTCTGAGATCTAAGCTTACGTTGGATTAGCACTAATAGTAGACCACCAAGGAGAAGATGAAAGTAGCTCAGAGATAAGCATCGACGAAGGGGGAGGATCATCAAAGGAAAGCTGCGATGAAGGGAGAGAATCAGAACACGAGGTAAGTGAGGTACGTGCACTATCTCCCAAGCAATCTTTTGAATTTATCAAAATATTATCTAAGAATATAGTACAATTAGAAAGAGAGAATACTAGGTTAAAATTAAACTTAACAAATTCATGCCTCTAGATATGTTTGATAATTTAAAGATAGAAAACGAAAAATTGAAAATAGAAATCGAAAAGTTGAAAAATGACCATGCATGTTCACAATTTTTTAAAAAAAAAATCAAAATTTAGAAATTATGGTAGAATCAACTAGTGCATTAGAAATCACCATCAACAAATTAAGAAAATTCCTAAAAATTATGTACCTCCCAAATTTTTAGTAAATCCAGTAGGCAGTAACATATATTGAGTTCCAAAATCTTTTTTAGATTAAACTCTAATTTTTTAATTATTATGATAGAAATTATCTCAATTAGAAAATTATTTTTTAAATTTTTTAGTTCATATTTCGAGTTGAAAAATTTTTCTATGATATCTGATGATTTAATTTATAAACAATTCTTTTTCAATTTTTGTTTACAATTGAGTTATTTTTAAAAAAATTATTAACAAAAATCATACTTTGAAATTTAAATTTATTTCACCAATTTAAATTTTGAAAATCTTATTTTTATGTGATAAAACATAATATTCTCTATCCTTACAAATATTTTTAAATTTTTACGAATAATGTTTGATTTATTACAAATTATTTTATGAAAAGATAATTGTTAATATTAAAAATTCAAGAAAATAGAAATTTTAAAATTTTTATTTTTCTACCGTTAAACAATGAATTTTTAGAGTTGAAAAAATATTTTAAAAGATTTATTTTTAAAAATTAGTTTGTATACTGAAATAATTTATTCCTTTTCAAATATAAAGTATTTCTTCGTGTAAATTTTTCCTTCTGATCTAACTTATTCTATTTAGATTCAGCAAATATTTTTAAGCTTTTTTGAAATAGAAAAGTAATTTTTATATTATTTGTATCAAAATGGAAGCTTGATTATTAAAAAAAAGAATATGCTTGAAAACTATTTCTGAAAAATATTAGCTTACTAGTAATATTTGTAATGTACCCCTAAAAATATCTATTTAACACTTTATTGTATTTTTTCCTATTGTTTTATATGATCAAAGGGAAGAAATAGGTACAAGTTCAGGGGGAGTTAGGACTTTTTTTGGGGAGTTAGACTTTTTACTTATTCTGCAAGTAATTTGTTATCTACTTTAGTTATGCTATTGCATATTTAACCCTAACTTTAACTTGAGTTGATGAACATCAAAAAGGGAAAGATTGTAAGTACCTTATAGTAGTTTTGATGTGGTCAACCAAGTTAAGTTAGGTTATTTTGTGTTTGATCCTTGTGTCTAAGTGTGCAAGAGCTTAAAAGCACAAGAAGTCGAGCGAAGATGCAACTAGCTAGAAGGATAATATTAAAAAAGGAGGTGACGTGCTCGATGTATCTAAGGGACGAGATGCTGTAGAAGAGTACATCGGTGGACAAGAATGACGTACACGACATTCGAGGTATGAGAAGTCGGGAAGGAAGCCTCCTTGATGAGAAGATTGGAGTTGGGTTCGGATGAGCTCAATGCCAGAATTAGCCGTAGAATTATCCACGTGAAGAGATCAACTACTAAGGAGTTGATCTGCCACTTGGAAGGCATGAGTCATCTCTTGAAGGTGACTTCCAGTAGCCGTTAGCCGCAGATAGAGTTTTATCCTCAATGGATAAAACTCAATTAATGGAAGGCGCCTTGGACTATCTTGAAAGCACTTTCAAGCTACGGATAGAGTTTTTCAAAGGCTATAAAAAGATCCCTAGAGCTAGAAAATATTCAACAACTTGAACAACAAGTGTTGTATACTTTCCTAGTCTTTCTTTTGAGCTATCAACTTCTGTAAGAGGCTTCTCTGCCTGCAAAAAGGAGAATTTTAGTGGAGCTTTTTTCAAGACCTTGGATTAACAACCATATAGGTTGTAACCAAGCAAATAGAATTGTCCTCTTACTTTCTTTTATTTAGTTGTTCAATTAATTCATTATTATTATTGTGATAGTCTAATCTAATCAAAGGATCGAGAAATGGTTTTATTATTTTATAAGCAATTCACCCCCATCTTGCTATCCCCGCTGCATTAACATATAGAACGACGGAGTCCATCAGTGCAACTCGAGGAATGGCATCCGTTCAATTTCCATGTGTTGAACGACATTCGACCTCTACTCGTGGGGATGTGATGGATGGCTTGTTGGGGGTCCTTTGTGTAGCAGAGGAGGGAGAGGGGTTCAACGCTCGGGGTGGAGATAGGAGCAGGCATGATCACCTCCTTTTTTTCGAGAGAATTGTGCCTCATCCATATTTATGTACTTCATTTCCCTTCCTAGCAGATAGTCAAAATTCCTAGGTGACTTCTTGATCAATAACTAGAAGAAATCTCCATCTGTGAGCCCTTGGGAGAAAACGCTCACTAGAATCCCTAGAGCGGTCGAAGGGACATCCATAACCACTTGGTTAAACTGCTAGATATATGCCCTTAACGTCTCTTTAGGCCCTTGTTTGTGGGAAAATAAACTCAACGTGGTCTTCTGGTACTGATAACTACTGGCAAAGTGGTGGAGAAAAATCTTGCGAAAGTCTTTGAAATAGCAAATGGAATCAGCCGACAACCTATTGAACCATCGTTGTACCAAGCCCGAGAGGGTAGTCGGGAATACTCGGCCCTTAACACCATTTGTGTATTGGCAGAAGATAGCTGCATTCTCAAACTTGAGCAGATGGTCTTCTGAGTTGATTTTTCCTCCATATTCCTCAATCGCTAAGGGTCGGAAATGACCTGACAGTTAGTCCTCCACTATTTCCTACGAGAATGACATGCATATCCGCTCAGGGGAGCCATTGGGGACAGGAGCCTTCCCCTTCCATAGATTTTGAACAGGCGCGTCTCTTGAGGATGATTCTTGGGACCTCTCTGAGTGGCCCATGTCCTCGAGGAGCATGCAAAGCAATGCTCGGTGGAATACAATCGGAGATGGTCGCACAAGAGGAAATCCACTCGACTATACAAGTACTTGATTGAAGTCGGCCTACGGAGGGACAAGGGGAACTTCATCAGTCCTTCTGCTCTGGTCCTCCACTCGGTGTGAGGTCCTGTCATCAAGAACATCGAGTCATTCGACAAGGAATGTCCCACAGCTTGCTGATGTTGTTGTGCCAACTTTTGTGCTTGTGCGGCCACGAACAACTCTAGGTCTTCTTGTGACAAAATAATAATTGTAAATCGTCTAACTTCTTCCATCTTTGCAATACAGATTTAGGCAAAATTTCCACAAATGGCGTCAAATTTGATCCTGTGTGGAATCGGGGAAGATGGTATGCTAGTTACGGGGCATTGATGTTGACAGTGAGAAGACTTCAAGTAATAGGGACCTAACACGTCTATCGAACTTGCATACCATAGGGAAGAACTAGAGGCTAAAAATGTCAATCACCGAGCCAAGGAGGGGTTCCCAGCGCAGGCACTCCAACGCCCAAGTCAGGCAAATAGTGGTGGAGAAGATGAATAGTAATGAAAAATAAATGAACTTTAATAGCGAAACTTCACATACCTATGTTTGTAGGTGGAGGTCCCCTTATATAGTATTTGATCCTGTCCGAGAGTCGAGTAGACGGACGTTGGGGACGTGGCACTCTCTGCTGATTCCGTGTAGACTCTGGGCTGACGTGGACTCCGGTGAACCTGCAGCAAAATCGAGCCAGGGAGGGGATCCCGGCGACGGCCCTTCGACGCTTAAGTCAGGCGAGAAGAAATTGAAGCAAAATAACGAGGCAAAGAGCTACAGTAGATGATCATGCATACCTCCGTCGAAGTCTGGGGGTCCTTATATAGGATCCCGGGGGGCGCGTGCATGCTTCCCAAGGCGTGCATGCTCCTCAAAGCATACCTCAAAATGGACGTGTCAGAAAAGTGTGTCTGACGGCATACCGTAACCGTCCGAGCATATCTCTGACATGACAGTGGAAACTTCCATCGTACGATCTTCTGTATGGTCTGGTCGCCGACCATGCTGTCTGTCGACGGCGCGTGTCTAGAGAAGGATATCGCCAGCTGTCTGCTTTGTCCTCTTCTCTTGTCTGTTACTAGGCCGAGCGGGTGAGCCGCTCGGTCGCATACTCGGACGGGCATGCAGCCTTAGTCGTTCGGTAGCTCGACTCGAGCGGACTTGCCGGTCGGCGCATCGCCTCTTTTATATGAAACCCCCTGAGCATCGAAAACCTGACCTGTGATCGAGTTGTCTTCGCGCCAGCCTGGGCGCTATTAAGGCCGATCGGCGAGGTGACCTCCCCGCTCGGCCAAAACATTGGTCTGCCCATCTTGACTTTGACTTCCATGTGTAGTTGACCACTGTACGGTCGGGCCCTCTCTTTCACCATTGGATCACGTGCCTCCCCCTCAAGTCTAGTCGAAGGAGGCTAAAAGTCCGACTGACTGGACTACTAGTCTAGTGGTGTAGCGCCCGCTCGGCCCCTGAGGTGGGTGCTTCTCTGTTCGGGCACTGTGAACAGTGTCGACCCGAGGGCGATTAATGCTGACGTCTTGCGGATCTCCTTGGAATTCGTGTAAATCCCCGCTATTAAGGCCGAGCATGCGCCCACGCCCGCGTAATGACATTCATTAAATGTCGCCCTTTAACCTGCCGCCACGTGGCGCCACCGTCGTCATCGTACAGCGAGGTCATCAGCTCCGATGGGACAAGCGACGGTTTGAATTCGACGGTCGAATGTCGACTTCGATCCCAATGACCTGGATCAGACGACCAAGGTTGGCCGAGCCCTATGTTTATAAAGCACAGGTGACGACAACTATTCCATCGTTGCTGCTTCTGCGTGTTTCATCGGCTTCCTCGACCTCCAGTGCTCCGACGATCTTCCCCCTCCCTCTCCTAGGTCTACTTTTGTAAGCTCCCTGATCCTTTCTTGTTTTCACGTTTACTTCCCCTTACTTTCCTTAGCGTCGCCTCTCTCATTGGTTTTTCCGTCGATCTTTCCGATGAAGCCTCTGCGTTTTCACTTTCCGATCATGGCCAGTTTGTCCGCCCCCTCTCCCGGCCTTTGGTATCAAGCCATGGAGAGTCGGTTTGACTCGGGAGATGCCTTTAAACTGATCAATGCATATGGCATCCCTGCTGACCACAAACTCACCCTGGCCGAGTCATCCGACCGGCCTCATGACCCGCCGGCCGGCACTGTTACCTTCTTCCGCGACCAATTCGTAGGTGGCCTTAGGTTTCCAATCCACCCATTCATCATAGAAGTATGCAACTACTTTCGCATTCCGCTCGGCAAGCTCGTGCCCAACTCCTTCAGGCTGTTGTGCGGCGTAGTTGTGCTCTTCCGAGTGCACAACATCCCCCTTAAGCCTCAGATTTTTCATTATTTTTACTATCCCAAGCAGTCCGAGCTGGGCACCTTCTTGTTTCAAGCTCGGATCGGCCCATGATTTTACTGTATTATTTTGATTCATATATGCATAGTTTGATGTTAATTTCATAGGTTTAAATCATGGTTACATCACATTTTATGCATTGTATCGATTTTGAACTTAATTATAAATATATTATTTTTTGGTGTTATTTGATGTTAATATTTGATTCTTATTTTGTAGGCATCAAAGGATCTTGGATTTGGATCTATTCGAACCGAATTTGTGCTCGAATCAGAGTTTAAACGAGAAGATCAAGCTGCGGAGCATTATGGACTATTCATCGAAGATTGGACAGATCTGAACCATCCAGTGAAGATCTGGTCGATCTGACCTAAGGGATAGTAGATCCAGACCCTAGATCAAGATCAGTACCTCCGGATCAGATTTTAGGCGACTTTCCACCGTTGATCAAGCTCCAAATCAATTTCAGCCGTCCGTTCAGATCTGGATCATATTCAAAAGAGAAGCTACAGTAGCTTCATGGCTTCATCGACTCCTTCACGCTGTTCTTCGTCGCGCGTTCTTCTCCAGCGGGATTCCGACCCTTTCCTTTCTCCGATCAACCTCTCGAGCTTCAACATCGGTGGAGAGCTTCTCGGCAGCTTCATTCCAATCATCTAGAGTCATCGGCGGGTGTTTCCTCCGGCAAAATTTCTCTCCCGACATTCTCTGTTCCAGCCCAGATTTGGAGGTGTTCCTCCAATCTGAGGTTCCGATTCCCATCAGTGACACTCGGCGGTGGTCCTCCGGTGTTCCTGAACTCCATCCGACAGCAAACCACCATTCACAACCTTCATCCAGATTCAAAGAGCTTCGGGTAGAAGAAATCCAGATTTTTGGCACTTGAGTGGGTTTAGGGTTGTTCTAGCTCACCAGAGATGGTCCGCCGGCGTTGTTGAGCATACCTCGAACTGAGACGCAGCTGAGGTTCTTCATTGAGGTCCGGAGTTGGGTGTTCTCGACTTTGGCACTCTTGTGTGATGGCAAGAGCATGAAGATTGTGTAGATTGATTGTGAGAATGGATTGGTTACCATTTTTAGTTCATTTTGTTACTTTTTATAGCTTGTCATAGATTTCTTGATGTTTGTTAAGTTGTTTTAGCAAGTAATCTAGCATTTCGTTCCTTGTTGAAGTTTAATTTGTGCTTGGTTAATTATTAGGTTGTTAGGTTTAAATTAAGGTTTTAATTGGCGCTTTAGATCATATTTATTTTATGTCTTGTTCTTTTATTCTATGCTTAAGAGTAGATTTAATTGCGTCTCATAATTTCATATTTTGTTTAAGTGTGTTGATGGTTTAATTATGACGTAGGGTGACAATGCGTTATGATTTGATCATTGGCATCTAGTTAGGTTTCACTCTTGCTTTAGATTAATTTCTTATTCGTTGTGCTTTACTTTTGTTAGATTTAGATTCAAGCTTAAACCCCCATTTTCATGTTAAAACCCCCAAAAATAGGAATAAAATGACAATCCTAGATTACATCCTACTGTTTGTTCCTTGAGGTTCGATCCTGGGCTCGTTACTACAACATGATTGTGTAGATAAGGGGTTCATGGAATATTAATTGTTAATTTGATTTATGAGTGTGACAGACATCGTTATCAAATTTTGGCGTTGTTGCCGGGGAACTAACTAGTAGTGTGTGTTTAATTTTAGATTGTGCATTGAATTTGATTAATTTTATTGGTTAGCATCTTTGATTTGATTGCTTAATTCTTTTTGTATTTTCATGTTGGTTTGTTCTTGAATTTGTAAGTGCTTTTACTGTTCATGTCTTCATGTGATTGAAGCTTTATACTTTTGAGTCTTCTAATTTTGAGTTATAGTGTTGTAGTGAAGAACAGGAGATTTCTTTAGCATGGATCTATATTTTCAGAATTATGGAGGTGGAATGGAAAATCAGTGTTTTCAGTCTGAGTGTCAATATTACCCAAACATGGATCAACAAAATATGTATGAGTCATTTTCAAATGGTTTTAATGCTAATTGGGCGGATAATTCATGTTTCAGGTATGAAAATGCACAAGGATCATTTATTGAGCCATATCCAGTCTACCAGAGTTCATATGGAAACTCAGGGAGATTATGCAACAAATGAGTGAGCATCAAGAGCAATAATTTTCAAGGATACAGAACATACAGATTCAGTTAGATCAAATTGCATCATCCATCAATCAACTACAAGCACGAAATTCCAGTGGAGAGATGGAAAGTAGCGATTCTGTCAGGCCTGACCCTACTTCCATTACTTCACATGATTTTTCTAGTATTTTTTGTGATAATGATTGTAATTATACAAATTTCTGATCCTAATGATTTTGTTGTTGAAGATGTTGATAGTGATTCAGGTTCTGAACATATTTTTGAAGATGATTTAAGTGTAAGGGAATGCTTACTGGAAGTATTACCTCAAGAATTACTAAGAATTGAAGATGTAAGTGTAGGGACTTGTGCTATGGAGCCAAGCACCCAAGAATCACTACATGAGGATGTACATTCACCAGAACAAGAACTTGAACATTCATTTGATGAAGAAGAGGTAACAAATCTCACTCTAGGTACCTTTCTAGATGACAAGGTGAGTATTTCTTGTGATTTATCAGAAAATTCAATAGAGGTACCATTTGTTGATTTCATTAGGTGTGATTCATTTCTTGATAAATTTTCTACCCATACTAATATTCTCCTATTTTCTTTTTATCCCACATGTGTATGGGAGGTCTTGTCTTTTAATGATGTTGTAGGAGAATACAAGCTTCCAGAGTGGATGCTTGAACTGAATCGCCTCAGACCTCCGGAAAGAATTTGGAAAAGAAAAATGAAGAATAAAAAGAATTTTAGTAGAGCAACGATTACTCCATTTTCGGCGTGGATTCTTTTGCTAAATCTTTTTCGACCACCGGAATTTAAGGGGAGTTGGTTCCAATTTTGTTTTCTTATGCATTTTAATTCATGCTTTTTTAATAAAATTCTTTTTATGCATTTCTTTAGTTACATGCTTTGCACTTGCATTTTTGCTTACATACTTTGCATTTAGTTTGGTATACATAGCATGTCATTTGAATAAAAATTCTTCATGAATTGTTTAGTAATATTTTTAAGATGGTAAAAGTGTCTTAAATTTGATCATCAATTTTAGGTCATTTGACATGATTGGATGCTTTTCTTACATGACATTAGTTAATTTGGTGGTGGATTCCAATTTGATTAATTGAGTAAGATTGCATGAAAATTACCTAGTGAGGGCCACTTTAAGCCTATACCTCATTATTTTCTTTGTGCGACATGCACTTACAACAATTGAAACTCTAGAACTTCCTTGGTTTCTTTTCAAAGTCACAATAGCATATGTATGCATGGAAATGAAGGATTTTTGTTATTCTTGTTCCCTCACATTTTCCATTTCTTTCTCCACAAGTTTCTTGAAATATTCTCATCAAGCGTTCTAATTCTTTATCACTTTGCTTTGCCTTCATTTCATTGGGAGTTTTGGTTGAATCCTTGATGAGTTAGATTAGCAAGATGGATTAAGATTTAAGTGTAGGGGAGGAAGTTTGCAAGTGTTTGGAGATCTTGATGATTTTGGATGATTTTATGCCCTAGCTATTGATCTTGATACATATAATGTGCAGTGCAATTGAGAACCACACTAAATTGTCATGATTTACATATAAAGTTCAGGAGGCTATGGACATGTAGATTATATCACTTAAGTCATTGAAGAACCCTTATTCAATATCAATTCTGAAGGCTGCCTATGACCAGCAATTAATTTGACTTTACATTTCCATCATATCAGTGTCAACTAGCATTTTGATTGCAGGACAGTTAAAATAAAATTCAGCTTCCTATTGTTAGGTGCCAAATGAAAATTTTTGCTAATTTGAAACATGCACAGCTTAAGTTGGATGCTATAGAAGTTACTGATTCAGAATTCAGTTCCAATTCAAATTGGTGCAGCCATCTACAGCTTGCTAGACAATTATCTATATTCAAAATTCAGAAAGGGAACGATGTTGAAAGAACAGAAAATCACAGAGAGCAGCAACCTGGAAATGCAGATTTTGCAAAATGAAGTGGGCCTTTGTGTGCCAAATTGGGAAGAGAAATGTGAAGAAAAAGAGCTGCTGGAAAATGAAAGACCTTCGAATATGCATTGTAAGGGTCTTAAAAGATAAGATGAAGAAGTATAGAAGTTTATTGGGAATGAATGGTGACAAATTGATACAAAGTCCACAAGAGGAGGAAGCTTAGTGAATTGTTGTTCCAATAAGTGATACATTTGATTGTGAAAATAAGTCTTGTGAACAGATTATTTGCATGAAGTGTGTGCAACTTTTTGGATATTCTGAGTTTTTCATTATCAGCCCTTGAAGTCTTTGAGAAGTAATTTAAGCTTTTGAAATTCTAGCAGCAATTGTTGTTTAAATCATGATAGCATTCTTTATAAACCTGCTGGAAGAATTCTGATAGCATCAAATTTCTGGAATTCTGAATTGCAGTAATTTCCTAATTGGTGTATGAGCTGAGACAAAATGGTTAAGTTCTTTAGAATAAATTGGTGAAGCTTGAAGTGAGAAAGCAATGACATCAGAAGATGATGTTAAGTTATCAAGCTGACATTCAGATTTTTTTTTTTTTGTGAGAAGACTGCAGAATTGAGCAATTCTGAAAAGTTGGAAGCTGAGCAGATGCAGATAATTGGAATGAATGGAATATCAAGTAAGGGAGAAGCTTACAATATGTTTTGTAATGTGAAGCAACAGATGGAATTCTAGTATCATTGGTTTTTTTTTTCAAAGATGTATTTTATTGAAAAGATGAGAGAATGATACTTGACAGCAGTGAAGTATGATATCAGAGGAGTGTGAAGAATAAAGAAGGCAGAGATGGATTCCAAGTGTGAAGTGATACTCATTCAAGGATTATAATTTAAGCTTTACAATGGAACAAATGGGAACTAAAGAGGATGACTGCTGAAATTACAGAAACTATCAGAGAAGTAGAAACCAGGAAATGCAGATTCTGCAGAAATGAATTGGGCTTTTAGTGCCAAATTTGAAAAGAAAATTGTATTAAGCAGAAACTGTAGAAACCTGGAAGCTTTAGGTTATGCATTGTGAAAAGTCTTAAGAGACAAGATGAAAGAAGTATTGAAGTTTTGTGTGACTAAACGTGACAGATTGATACAAAGTCTGGAGTTAAAGCAGGAACTGAGATCAGTAGGTTGTTGTACAAAATAGATTTTGAGGCCATTGGTTCAATAAATTTTTGAAACTCAGCTACTAATTCAGTATTGATAGATGATTATCTTTCTTCTCCAGAGTTTACAAGATTTAAGATAAGAAATCTAATATTTAATAGACAAATTGAGCTGGAGCTGAAAACTGAAACTACATTAAATCTGCAGCTTAAGTTTTGGACTGTTTGCAGCAAGAGAAAGCTCAAAATGGAGCTGTAAGTTTGTGTCATTGCAAGAGAAGAGGTTAAGACTTGATGCCAGTCAAGTGCAAAAAAGGATGTTAACAGAGTGCAGATTGGTATGCTTGCAAAAACCAAATCAGTAACAGGAAGCAGTAATGTATCAAGAATGTAGAAGCAGTATCAAGAAAAGGAGAAGATATGGTAAAGATTTCAAGAATGAAGGAACAAATGGTAATCTTGCATCATTAACTTCTAGTTTTTGACTACAAATTACTGGAAAGATGCAGTGAGCTGTAAAAACTGGAATGTGCATAAATGAAATGTTTGAATGAAGGAATTCTGTGTTGATTCTGACCAGCAGCAACTGAAATTGAATTGTGGTACAAAATTTTGTTTTGCCTCTCGTGATTAATTAAACTAAACTGAATTTGAAGGAATGAAATGGTCCATGAATGTATCAACAAGAGCCAGTTGTTGGATTGTTGCGTATTCTGTTTGTAGATTTTTAATTAGCAAATGCAAAACTGTCAAGAATAACAACTTTTAGTAACTGTGGAGTATCAAGTTGCTTGCAAGTTTTTAAGTGCAAGAGAATCTGTTGGATTCTAAATGTCATTTAAGATGAGATCTGTGATAGCACATTAAATTTTGATACACTGAAGTTGGCATTGGACACCAATCAGAATTAGTAGCAATATAATCTAATTTGATGGATTTTGATGTGCAGTTATGTGCCAAATTTTTCTTGCAGAATTTTCTAGTTAATGGAAAGTTCATGGAAAGCTAGACATAGATAATATATATATCTTTCAAGCTGTATGGGGACTGATTCCTATGATTTCAGTGAAGCCTGGAATAATAAGTGCAGTTGTATGATTTCTGTGCAGAGATGGAACTAATGTATCAGCAACATCTAAATCTTTTTGTTGCATGTCACGAGGTTTTGATAATTATCAAAATAATACTTATTTTGAGTCAACATCAGCAACTAAACCCTTTACCAAGCTTAACTCTTCAAGATTCAAGGCAAGATCTTTTGGGTTTACAACTTCTGAAACTTAAACTCTTAATTTGAGAGTTTGCATCAGATTCCAGAAATGCATTGCTTAAAGTGTACCTCATTTGAAACTGAATCCTGATTTAAAGGCAGATCAGTTTGTGCCATAGATAATTTGCTGATTTGTGCCATGTGAATTCTTTTCTTGTTGCTGTAATTGCATGAATTTAACAACCTGAAGTTTTTGGAGTTGTGCTGATTGTTGTTGCTAGAATCAGAGAGTTGTAATCTGGAAACTAGAGAAATTAGTTGTATTTCTTAAATTGGCATGATTCATGAGTACACGAATTGCAGAAATTAATTTGATCTCGAAAGCTGCAGTTGAATACAATAATTTATCTTGCTGTGTAGTTATAGATACCATCTAGTTTAACAGTGTAATTTTGGCATGTTGAAAAGAATTACTGTGATCAAGATTGTTGTAGGAGTTCAATGAGGCTTAATTTGGTTTTCTACTAATCCAATTGAGATGCACAACTTCAGTGGCCAGTACAACATTTGCAAAGCTCGAATCAAATTTTGGAAGATTTTAGTCTAATCAGTGTGCTAAAGGAGAAGACTTGAGGAATGAATCCAAACCTTAAGTTCCTTTAAATATGGAATTCTGAAACTGAAATTCTGATTTGCATTCAAGAAATATTCTATTGTCCGAGACGGACAAAATTTTAAGTGTGCGGGAGGGAACTCTTTTTGGCTAGTTGATGTGAGATTATTGGAATTGAAGTGTGAAAGTTGAAATTGAAGTGGAAAAACAGTGAAAACAGATAAAAACAGTAAAAAACAGTGGCAAGAAAAGAGTATCAAGTGGAAGATAGAGTATCAAGAATTTTGGATGGCCATCAAATTGAAGAGGAGGTTAGCTTGGTCTTTTGAATTGATAAAAACAAATGGTATTCATCTCTTTTCACATCAAATTGGTCAACTCATCAAGTATATTCCTCCAATACTCTCATCTTCTCATTTTCTTCATTAAATTCTTTTCTTTTGCCTATTTCATTCATTTCAATTGCTCTTTTTGCTTCCATTTCAATTCTTCATGATAAAATCCTTTTTGATTCATGTATGCTATGTTTTATGGTGGTGGAGAATTAGAAAATAAGCAAGTTTATGGTAATTAAATGTTGTGAGTGACATTGAGTGAGCTCCACTTATACACATGTTTGAGTGTGAGAGCTAGAATAGGTAAATCCCTTGTGAGATTGCAACTTGCTTAGTTTTTCAATTGGATTGAAACTACCATACCTACTAATTATTGTTTAGATTGTATTCATGATTGTTTGTGATCTTTAGATGGTCTTAGTTAAATTCCTTTTACTATCTTTTAGATATTGCTAGGGAATTTGTGTGGAGATGATTTTTGATTTTCGTTACTTGCACGGGACGTTCAAGACTAAGTGTCGGGGATTTGATAACCATGATTTTACTGTATTATTTTGATTCATATATGCATGGTTTGATGTTAATTTCATAGGTTTAAATCATGGTTACATCACATTTTATGCATTGTATCGATTTTGGACTTAATTACAAATTATATTATTTTTTGGTGTTATTTGATGCTAATATTTGATTCTTATTTTGTAGGCATCAAAGGATCTTGGATTTGGATCTATTCGAACCGAATTTGTGCTCGAATCAGAGTTTAAACGAGAAGATCAAGCTGCGGAGCATTATGGACCGTTCATCGAAGATTGGACAGATCTGAACCATCCAGTGAAGATCTGGTCGATCCGACCTAACGGATAGTAGATCCAGACCCTAGATCAAGATTAATACCTCCAGATCGGATTTTAGGCGACTTTCCACCGTTGATCATGCTCCAAATCAATTTCAGTCATCCGTTCAGATCTGGATCAGATTCAAAAGAGAAGCTACAGTAGCTTCATGGCTTCGTCGACTCCTTCACGCTGTTCTTCGTCACGCGTTCTTCTCCAGCGGGATTCCGACCCTTTCCTTTCTCCGATCAACCTCTCGAGCTTCAACATCGGTGGAGAGCTTCTCGGCAGCTTCATTCCAATCATCTGGAGTCATCGGCGGGTGTTTCCTCTGCCGGAATTTCTCTCCCGGCATTCTCTGTTCCAGCCCATATTTGGAGGTGTTCCTCCAATCTGAGGTTCCGATTCCCATCAGTGACACTCGGCGGTGGTCCTCCGGTGTTCCTAAGCTCCATCCGACAGCAAACCACCATTCACAACCTTCATCCAGATTCAGAGAGCTCCGGGTAGAAGAAATCTAGATTTTCGGCACTTGAGTGGGTTTAGGGTTGTTCTAGCTCGCCAGAGGTGGTCCGCCGGCGTTGTTGAGCATACCTCAAACTGAGACGCAGCTGAGGTTCTTCATTGAGGTCCGGAATTGGGTGTTCTCGACTTTGGCACTCTTGTGTGATGGCAAGAGCGTGAAGACTATGTAGATTGATTGTGAGAATGGATTGGTTACCATTTTTAGTTCATTTTGTTACTGTTTATAGCTTGTCATAGATTTCTTGATATTTGTTAAGTAGTTTTAGCAAGTAATCTAGCATTTCGTTCCTTGTTGAAGTTTAATTTGTGCTTGGTTAATTATTAGGTTGTTAGGTTTTAATTGGCGCTTTAGATCAGATTTATTTTGTGTCTTGTTCTTTTATTCTATGCTTAAGAGTAGATTTAATTACGTCTCGTAATTTCATATTTTGTTTAAGTGTGTTGATGGTTTAATTATGACGTAGGGTGACAATGCGTAATGATTTGATCATTGGCATCTAGTTAGGTTTCACTCTTGCTTTAGATTAATTTCTTATTCGCTGTGCTTTACTTTTGTTAGATTTAGATTCAAGCTTAAACCCCCATTTTCATGTTAAAACCCCCAAAAATAGGAATAAAATGACAATCCTAGATTACATCCTACTGTTTGTTCCTTGAGGTTCGATCCTGGGCTCGTTACTACAACATGATTGTGTAGATAAGGGGTTCATGGAATATTAATTGTTAATTTGATTTACGAGTGTGACAGACATCGTTATCAGAGATCCTTCGTCCTTTGATCTCTGAGCTGCTGCCCGGCAGTCGAGTACAAGGCCAAGTCCTGTTAAGTTTAAGCGATGTTGAGGCTGAACTCTGTAGTTGCCGGTCGGCGATCTGCAACCCGAATTTTTAATAGCCGCCGGTTCGGCTCTAGAGTTTAACGTCGCCGCTCGACGATCTTCGGGCCGGGGGGTTTATAGTCACCGGTCTGACTCTAGAGTTTAACGTCGTCGCTCGACGGTCTTCGGGCTGGGGGGTTTATAGTCGCCAGTCCGACTCTAGAGTTTAACGTCGTCGCTCGATGGTCTTCGGGCCGGGGGGTTTATAGTCGCCGGTCCGACTCTAGAGTTTAACGTCGCCGCTCGACAGTCTTCGTGGAGCCTAGCCGTTCGACGTATTCTTTTCTTTTTGATATCATTCCTGCATTCAAAGGGAGCCGAGGAATGGAAAGGACATATAACAAATTACATTGGCACACCTTTCATCCAACTCGGTACGGCTGGAGATATTTAGCGCTCTATGGTCGTTCTAGCTGCCGTCCATCTTCATCTTCAAGGTAATAGGCGCACGATCAAAGCTTCTCAATGACCTTAAAGGGCCCAACCCAGGGTGCCTCCAACTTGCTCATATCTCCGACTGACTTCACCTTCTTCCATACAAAGTCGCCGACTTGGAATGCCTTGGGAATCACTCGCCTGTTGTAATTCTGCTTCATTCTTTGCCGATACGCCATTAGCCGGACGACTGCTTTGGCTCGTGCCTCGTCTATCATGTCCAGCTCCAGCTGCCTCCGCTCGGCGTTACTCGCGTCGTACTGTTGCACCCGATCGGATTCTACTTCTACCTCCACAGGAATGACAGCCTCTCCTCCGTACACTAAGTGGAAAGGCGTGACCCCCGTTCCCTCCTTAGGGGTAGTGCAAATCGCCCATAACACGCCTGGGAGCTCATCTACCCAGCTACCACCGATATGGTCGAGCCGAACTCGAAGAATCTGTAGGATCTCCCGATTGGCGACTTCAGCCTGCCCGTTGTTTTGTGGATAAGCCACGGAGGTGAAGTGTTGCTGAATGTCATACCTCTCGCACCATTCTCGGAGCTGCTGTCCGACAAATTGTCGCCCGTTGTCGGACACGAGCCGTCGTGGAATGCTGAACCGACATATTATGTGCTGCCAGATGAGCTTCTTGACCATCTGCTCAGCTATTTTCGCAAGCGACTCGGCTTCCACCCACTTTGAGAAATAGTCTACCGCTACTAGTAAAAACTTCCGTTGTCCGGTCGCCATGGGGAAGGGTCCTACAATATCCATGTCCCACTAGTCGAACGGGCAGACTACTGTAGAGGCCTTCATCTCCTTCGTCGACCGATGGGAGAAGTTGTGATATCTTTGACAATAAAGGCAAGTGGCGACGGTCCGAGCGGCGTCTTCCTGGAGGGTCAGCCAGAAATATCCAGCTAGCAGGATCTTTTTTGCTAACGACCGGTCGCCCGGGTGTCCTCCGCAGGATCCTTGATGCACCTCCTTTAGTATATATTTCACGTCTTTCGAGCTGACACACTTTAGCAGCGGACGGGAGAAAGCCTTCTTGTAGAGCTGGTCCCCTATGAGGGTGAACTGGCCCGCTCTCCTTCTTAGCAACTGTGCCTCATCCCGATCGGACGGAGCAGCTCCTGATCGCAAGAATTCCACTATTGTCGTCCTCCAGTCGCTGGGGAACGTGAGACCCTCCATCCTGTCAATGTGAGCCACTAAGGATACCTGCTCGATCGGTTGCTAGGTGACGATCGACGTTATCGAACTCGCCAGCTTCGCCAACTCATCTGCCCCCTGATTCTTCGCTCGGGGGATCTTCTGTATGACAACCTCACCGAAGTTAGTTTTGAGCTTGTCGAATGCCTCCGCGTACAGCTTCAGCCTGGTGTTGTTGATCTCGAAGGTCCCCAAGAGATGCTGAGCGGCCAACTATGAGTCTGAATAAATTAACACCTTACTGGCTCCTACGTACCGAGAGGCCTGTAATCCTGCTATGATGGCCTCATACTCCGCCTCGTTGTTGGTTGCGTGGTAATCCAACCGAACAGACAGATGCATCCGCTCTTCTTGTGGTGAAATCAGCAAAAGACCGATGCCGCTTCCCTGCCGTGTGATTTAATAAGGTCTCCTCTATATCTGCACATAGGTTGACCGCTCGGAGTGATTTAATAAGAATGTCATCCACGTATATCTCCAAGTTCCGCCCGATCTGCTTCCGGAACACCTTGTTCATGAGACGCTGATATGTGGCGCCGACGTTCTTCAATCCGAATGGCATTACGTTGTAGCAGTAGGTGTCGTCCGTCGTGATGAAACTTACTTTCTCTTGATCATTCCGGGCGAGCGGGACTTGGTGGTATCCCTGATAAGCGTCCAACATGCATATCAGTTCGCATCCCGCAGTTGAGTCCATCATTTGGTCAATTCAGGGTAGAGGGTAAAAGTATTTCGAGCACGCCTTATTCAGATCTCGAAAGTCGATGCAGACCCTCCACTTGTTACCTGGCTTGGCGACCAGAACTACGTTCGTGAGCCAGCTCGGGAATTGCACCTCCCGTATGTGGCCAGCCTCCAGAAGCTTCTCGACTTCCGCCCGGATGATGACGTTCTGCTCAGCACTGAAGTCCCTCTTCCTCTGCTTCACCGGTCGCGCGTCCGGCCGGACATGGAGCTCGTGCTGCGCAACGCTTGGCGAGATGCCTGGTAGCTCGTGTGTTGACCACGCAAAGACATCGTTGTTACATTGTAGGCACTTAATCAATTCTTCCTTCTGGCCCGCTTCCAGGTCGGATGCAATGAATATGGTTGCCTCCTGTCGGCCATCGCGGATCCTCACCTCTTCTTTTTCTTCATAAACTAAATTTGGAGGCTTTTCAATTATGGTGGTTACCTCCAACCGCGGTGCTTTCCGAGCGGATCTTGACTCTGCTCAAACCATCTTCACATAGCATCGTCGGGTAGCCAGCTGATCTCCTCTAACTTCGCCCACCTTGTCCTCCACGGGGAATTTGATCTTCTGACAAAAGGTTGAGACGACCGCCCGAAACTCATTGAGAGCCGGCCGACCAAGTATCACATTGTAGGCGGACGGGGCATCAACCACAATGAAGTTAGAGGTCCGCGTCCTTCGAAGCGGCTCCTCTCCTAGCGATATAGCCAGTCGGGTCTGGCCGACCAACAGAACCTCGTTGCCGGTAAATCCATATTATGGAGTTGTCATTGGAAGCAGCTCGGCTTGGTCAATTTGAAGTTGGTCGAACGCCTTCTTGAAAATAATGTTGACCGAGTTGTCTGTGTCAATAAATATGCGGTGAATAGTATAATTTGCTATTACCGCTCGGATGATAAGGGCGTCGTCATGCGACACTTCGACCCCTTTTAAGTCTCTGGGCCCGAAGCTGATCTCGGGTCCTTGCGCCCGCTCCTGGCTACAACCGACCACATGGACCCTGAGCTGCCGAGCGTGTGACTTCCTTGCACGGTTGGAGTCACTGCCTGTCGGCCCACCAGCAATGATGCTGATCTTGCCCCGAGCAATATTGCTCCTATTTTCTTCCTCTCGGGCGAGGGGTCTCGTTCGCTCTTGCGAGGCCCGGGGATTGCCCCTCGGCTGATGATGCTGTTGCCGTTCCGGGGACTCTCTAGCCACCCGTCACCCGGTACTCTGGTGTCGATGTTGTCGATCGGGCGAAGGTGATCGGCGACGATAGCTTCTCGACGCTGGGTGAGCAATCGGGCCGAGACTTCGACAGTCACGGGTGTTGTGGATCGCTGACTGGTGAAACGAACAAAACATGAGAGTCCATACCTTTCCATTTTGCTTGGGCCGATCGGCTGCCACATGTTGGACGGTGTGCGACCTTGCCTCTTGATGAGGGCGTGCTCCCTCAGCACGGGGTCCCCTCGGGGGTTGATGACTGGCCAGTGGTCTCTGCTCGGTCGGAGCTAAAGGCTCGGGTGATGCTTCTTTCCTTCTGGCTGCCTGAGCTTCCTCTACATTGATGTACTCGTTCGCCTTCTTCAGCATGTGGTCGTAGTCACGGGATGACTTTCGGATGAGAGAGCGGAAGAAATCCCCGTCGACTAGGCCCTGAGTGAAGGCATGCATCATTGTCTCAGATGAGACCATAGCGATATCCATGGCCGCCTGGTTGAAATGCTGGATGTAAGCTCGGTGGCTCTCTCTCGGCCCTTGCTTCATAGAAAATAAGCTGACGCTGGTCTTCTAGTAACGTCGGATGTTGGCAAAGTGGTGGAGGAACGCCGTTCGGAAGTCTTTGAAGCTCCATACCGATCCATCCGGCAACCTCCTGAATCAGCGTTGTGCGGAGCCAGACAGGGTGGTGAGAAAGACCCTGCATTTGACTCCGTCGGTGTATTGATGTAGAGTGGCGGCATTGTCAAACTTACCGATGTGGTCGTCTGGGTCGGTTGTACCGTTGTACTCTCCGATCGATAGGGGGCGTAATGCTTCGGAAGTTGATCTTGCAGAATCGACTTAGAGAACTGACGATTGATCCGCTCGGGGGATGACTCGGTCTGAGGCATTTTCCCCTTCCTGGCGTCCCGCACGGGCGCTTCGTCGAATGACCCCTGGTTGACTTGAGCTAGCTCAGACGGCGTCTGGAACAAGGCTCGATGGAACGGAATAGGGGCGGGCGACGCATCTCCTGGTGTGCCTGTTTGACCTTTATTCTGTGCCCAAGTGGAGTATTGTTCCGGTCGCTCTTCTTGTGCCGCTCGGCCACCCGATGTCGAGGTCGCCTGCTGCGACAGCCGCTCGGCCAACGCTTTCTGCTGCTGCTCCACAATTTTTGCCACTCTCGCCTCGTTAAGAGCATCGATCTCCTCTTGAGAAAGCGTCACGATGTGCGGTCATCCAGCTCCTTCCATCTTCTCCGCTTGGATTCAGGTGCGTTCCCACAGATGGTGCCAATTTGATCTTGTTCGAGAGTCGAGTAGACGGACGTTGGGGACGTGGCACTCTCTACTGATTCCGTGTAGACTCTGGGCTGACGTGGACTCCGGTTAACCTATAGGAAAATCGAGCCGGGGAGGGGATCTCGACGATGGCCCTCTGACGCTTAAGTCAGGCGAGAAGAAATTGAAGCAGAATAACGAGGCAAAGAGCTACAGTAGATGATCATGCATACCTCCGTCGAAGTCTGGGGGTCCTTATATAGGATCTCGGGGGGCGCATGCACGCTTCCCGAGACATGCACGCTCCTCAAAGCATACCTCAAAATGGACGTGTCAGAAAAGTGTGCCTGACGTCATACCGCAATCGTCCGAGCATATCTCCGACATGACAGTGGAAACTTTCATCGTACGATCTTCTGTACGGTCTGGTCGCCGACCATGCTATCTGTCGGCGGCGCATGTCTCGAGAAGGATATCGCCAGCTGTCTGCTTTGTTCTCTTCTCTTGTCTGTTACTAGGCTGAGCGGGTGAGCCGCTCGGTCGCATACTCGGACGGGCATGCAGCCTTAGTCGTTCGGTAGCTCAGCTTGAGCGGACTTGCCGATATGCGCATCGCCTCTTTTATACGAAACCCCCTGAGCGTCGGAAACCCAACCTATGATCGAGTTGTCTTCGCACCGGCCTGGGCACTATTAAGGTCGATCGGCGAGATGACCTCCCCGCTCGGCCAAAACATTGGTCTGCCCATCTTGACTTTGACTTCCATGTGTCGTTGACCACTGTACGGTCAGGCCCCCTCTTTCACCACCGGATCAGTATTATTTTGAGGACTCGACAACCCTTCTGAGGACTTGGCTAGGGATTCCATTGACCCGAGCAGACTTGGGATCCGATCGGGAAAAAGGTCTGATCGACATCCCTTCTGAGGACTCGGCTTGGGATTTCGTTAAGTCGGGCGGACTCAGGATCCGATTGGGAAAAAGATTTGATCGATGGCCCTTCTGAGGACTCGACTCGGGATTATGTCAAGTCAAGCGGACTAGGAATCTGATCAGGAAAAGGTCCGATCGGCGGCCCTTCTAATTACTCAGCTCAAGATTGGGCAGACTTAGGAATCTAATTGGCTAGAATATTTGGCCAAGTCGTTCACCCATGCCGGCTTCGATCGTTGACCCCTCCTTGACTTTGAACGCCACCTCAACCAGCTTTCTTGACTTCGACACTGGCTTTGAGGGCTCTACCTGTAAGTACCATGGGTTGGTTTTGATGTGATCAACCGAGTCAAGTTAGGACATGCTGATTTAATCCTTGTGTCTAAGTGTGCAGGAGCTTAGAAACACAAGAAGTTGAGCGAAAGACACAGCTGGCGAGAAGAATGTCACGGGAAGAGAGTCAATGGGCTCAGTGCATCTAAAGGACGAGGTTCTGTGGAAGAGTACATAGCGGACGAGAAGGAAGCGCACAACATTTCTGAGGGATGAGAAGTCAGAGTGGAAGACTACTCGAGGAGAAGGTCGGAGTTGGGTTCAGGTGGGGTCAACTCCAGTTGACCGGAGCATCACCAATGTGAAGAAGATCAGCTTGGAGGTTAATCTGCCTGTTGGAAGGTGCCTCCAAGAGACTTGGAGGCGCCCTCGCGCTCGAACTCCGGGCACCTGGACCCAGTCCAGGCCCCCTGTCTAGGTTGGGCTGCAAATGGGCCCTCAAAGCCTTTGAAAGCGCCCTTATGACTTTTTGGGAAGCACCCTCAAGCTATTAAGGCCCATAGCCGTTAGGCTATCATTGCGAAGAGGATAAAACTTTATCCTCTGGGAGGAGCCCTAAACCTTTTTTGAGGCGCCTCTAAGCAACAGTAATATTTTTCAGGAGGCTATAAAAAGTGTCCTGGAGGTAGGAATTCAACAACAACTAAACAACAACTTTTATATTAACTTTCCTAGTCTTTTCTAAGCTATCAACATATGTAAAAGGCTTCTCCACCTTTAATAAAGAAGTTTTTAGTGAAATTTTTAATGCCTTGAATTAACAATTGTCTAAGTTGTAACCAAATAAACTTTGGCTTTTTTACCTATTATTTTAAGTTGTTTTCTTTAATGTTAATTGTTTATATTTGCTTAATCTAATTGTGTATCCTTGCTAAACAAAAATAAGAGATTTTTTCTAACTTACTTGAAGGGTTATTCACCCTCCTCTAGTCGGCCTATCGCGACCTACAATTGGTATCAGAACCCAACCGTATCAAAAGGACTAACCGTCAACTAAAGCAATGAGACAATGGCCAAATCAAGCATCTATCCACCTAAGTTCCAAGGGAAGTTCGCGATATGGAAAAAAAAATGAATAGAGGTATTTTTTTAAAATCAATTTTGAAATTTTGTTAATAATCAAATACAGTTTTGTAGATTCTAAAGATCAACAAGGAGAAGAAAAAGAAGAATATCTATGGACCAAGAAGAAACAAGTTGACTTCATAGCAAATGGACGAGCGGAATTCGACCTTCTAAGTGTGCTACCACCATAGGAAGTCAACAAAATTGGCACCTATGGATCAACAAAAGAACTCTGGAAGAAATTCCTAGAACTACATGAAGGAACTTTCGAAGCCAAGCACGTTAAACGGGACTGGTTCCGGAATCAACTGATGAACCTTCAGCTGAAAGAAGGAGAGTTAGTCGTTCAACTGTACGCCAAACTGAAGGAGTTAATTACCGGATTCACGAATCTCGAAGAAAATATGTCCAACCAAGATTCACTAAGGTATGCACTAAACACTTTCCCAAGAATACCCGAGTGGACGTCCATAATCGACTTATATATCTCTAAGGATCTAGAGGTAAGTTTATTAGATGTTTATTTTTTACTTTAGAACTTCACGAATCTAGATGTGTATAACTAAGGAATGAGCCAAATCAAAACATTGCCCTAAAGGTAAAAATGGGCGAATTAGACTCTGAAGCTTCTTTCGATGAAGACGAAGACACCCTCATGGTAAGAAACTTTAGTAAATTTCTTAAATCTAACAAATTCCATAAGTCACAGGTAAAGAAATACCTTCAAAGCAAAAGGAAGATTAGATGCTATAATTGCCAGGAAGAAGGACAAATCAATGACGACTACCCTAAACTAAAGAAGAATGATAAAAAAAAAAAAAAAAGGTCAAGACGAACAATGTAGAGAAACTTAAAAGCTACATGGGATAAATTGTCGTCTTCTGAATAGGAGATTAAGGCCTATGCCGGACTGACACTAATGGTGAACCATCAAAGGGAGGAAGAAAGTGCCCCAAAAATAAATATCGATGAAAGGGGAGCATCAATGGATGGAAGTAACATTGAAGGAATATCAAATCATGAGATACGTGAGGTACGTTTTCTATTTCATGAACAATCATATGAATTTATTAAAATTATTTATAGAAATATGTGTAAATTAGAAAAAAAATACATAGTTAAAATTAACCTTATCAAATGCATGTCGATTAAATGATTTTGATAAATTGAAAATGAAAAACTGAAAGAACAAATAGAATATTTAAAAAATGACTATGCATGCTTAAAATTGAATATTCTACGAAAGTCAAATTTTAGTAATTATGGTGGACTCAATTGACATATCAGGAATTATAGGAGACAAATTACAAAATTCTTATAAATTATATTCTACCAAAATTCCTGATAAATCTAGTAGGTAGGAACCTATATTATATTCCAAAATCGTGTCTAAATTAAATCCTCCATTTAATTGATTTACTAGGGTAGAAATTACTTTACTTAAAAAAATATCTTTCATATAAACTTTTCGTTAGAATTTTGTATTCAAAATTTTTATGAAGACATAATGACAGATTATCTATTAGATTGATTTTTTTTAGAAATTTTTGATTAATAATGAATTCTCTGTGAATTACTTACTAAAAAAATGAATTTTTAATATTTAAAATTCTCAAAAACCTAATTTTTAAATATTTTTTTTCTACATATTTTTTTCGATTTTACATACTTATAAAAATTAACAAAATTTTTCTATATCAAAATCTATTTTTAATATTTATTTTTCTAAAAATAAGGCTTTGTAATGAAATGATTTATTGCAATTAAAATAAAAAATATTTTTGAATGTTTTTTTATTGATCTAACTGCTTCTATTTGACTTTGATAAAATTGTTCAGGATTTTTTAAAATAGAAAAATTATTTTTTTTGTTAAAACATAGAATTAATTAGTAAAATTAGAATATTTTTAAAAATTATAGTTGGTAAATATTAGATTACTATTACTTTTGTTCATAATCCCCTCAAAAACTTTTCAACATTTTTTCTAGCTATTTTTTCATATTTTTATAATTTTTTGATATGATCCAAGGGGGAGAGGGAATAAGTTAAGAGGGAGGTAATTGCATAAATGCAAATTATTACAAAGTTTTTATGTACTTAAATGCAAACTTATTTTGTACTAAATTGCAATATTCAAATTTTATTATTTTTTAAACTCTAATTTAACTCAAGTTGATACATATTAAAAATGGAGAAATTATAAGTACCCCAGATTAGTTTTGATGTGATTAATCGAGCCAAGTTAGGTCATGTTGGATTTTAATTCTTGTGTCTAAGTGTGCAGGAGCTTAAGAACACAAGAAGTCGAGTGAAAGATGCAGCTAGCAAGAAGGATAACACAGGAAGAGAATTGATGGGATCGGTGTGTCTAAGGGACGATGTACTACGAAAGAGTACGCTGGCAGACGCAAAGAAAGAGCGTGGCATTTTTGAGGAATGAGAAGTCGGAGCAGAAGACTGCTCAAGGAGAAGGTCAGAGTTGGGTTCAAGTGAGCTCAACTCCAGTTAACCGGAGCATCACCAACGTGAAGAAGATCAGCTTGGAGGCTAGTCTTCCTACTGGAAGTCGCCTCCAAGAGGCTTGGAGGCACTCTCGTGCTCGGACTCGAGGGCACCTTGACCCATTCCAAGCGCCCCGCCCAAGTTAGGCAGCAAAGGTGCCCTCAAGCCTTTTTGGGAGGCGCCTTCAAGCCATTGAGACTCCTCCGATAACCGTTAGGCTACCATTACGAAGAAGATAAAATTTTATCCTTTGGAGGTGCCATGTGCCTCTTTGGAGGCGCCTCAAAGCAATGGTAACATTTTCCAGGAGGCTATAAAAAGCATCTTGGAGCTAAGAATTCAACAACAACTAAACCACAACTTATATATTAACTTTCCTAATATTTTCTGAGCTGTCAACGTGTGTAAAAGACTTTTCCTCCTTCAACTTCAACGCCTTGAATTAACAATTACTTAGGTTGTAACCAAGTAAACTCTAGCCTTTTTACCTATTATTTTTAAGTTGTTTTCTTTAATGTTAATTATTTATATTTGCTTAATCTAATTGTACATCCTTGCTAAGCAAAAACAAGTAATTTTTTCTAACTTACATGAAGGGCTATTCACCCTCTCTAGCCAACCTATTGAGACCTACACTACCTTATTCGCCATATCACACAGATGAGGACAAATTTGATCTTGCCTGGAATTGGGAAAGATGACGTGCTGGCTGCGGGGCGTTAATATTGACCGTGAGGAGACTTCAAGCAACAGGGATTGATATCGCTATCGAACCTGCATACCACAGAGAAGAACTAGAGGCAAAAAATGGCAGTCACCTGGCTAGGGAGGGGTCCCCGACATCGGCACTTCAACGCTCAAGTTAGGCATATGGTGGTGGAGAAGATGAACAGTAATGAAGAAGAAATGAATTTTGATAGAAAAGCTTCGTGTTCCTACGTCTTTAGGTGGAGACCCCCTTATATAGTATTATTTTTCCTCTCTGTATGAATCTCAATGCCTTACCAAAATATAACCAACGATTATGACATTTTACACATTTCCTAGAATAGACCCATAATTCCTATGCTTTACATGGTAGAAGCTTCTTGTATACAGCTTGTATGGGGAATATTCTCCTAATTATCTGACAATTATTATACAAGACGCTAAAAAGGAATATTGAGCTAATGTGTATTAATGCACTATGATAATAGGATGACTGAGTTCCCTCTAATGCTTGACCAGACCTTGCTCTCGAACGGGGGTTGGGTTTACTAAGTAGTGTTGATCATCTTCGAGGACCTGGCCCTTGGAAGACTAAACTCTTTTGAGGACTTGGCGGCCCTTCTGAGGACTCGACTTGTAATTCTGTTGAGCAGGGCGAACTGAAAATCTGATCAGGAAAAAGGTTTGATCGGCATCTCTTCTGAAGACTCGGCTCGGGATTTCGTTGAGTCAGACGAATTTGGGATCCGATCGGGAAAAAGGTCCAATCGGCGACCCTTCTGAGGACTTAGCTCAAGATTCCGTCCAGCCGAGCGGACTAATATGATCAGGAAAAAGGTCTGATCGATGACTCTTCTGAGGACTTGGCTCAAGATTTCGTTGAGTCGGACAGACTTAGGAATCCGATCGGACCTTTGGTTCGATCTGTTGGAATATTTTATCGAGTTATTCGCCCATATCGACTTCAAGTATTGACCCTCTTTAATTTTGACTGACCTCAACTAGTTTTCTTAACTTTAACCTGGACCTACCTTATTCACCGTATATACATTAAAGAATAAATTTATTATATTTAAGAGTTTACATTTATATATTTTTAAAATTTATTGAATACAAATATCTCTGACGTATCAGGTAGATGTTAGAACAATTAATATCGCAAAAAGCATTTATCAAACCAAAATATAATGATTACTTTTTTGTTAATTGTAGAACGAGTAATTGTCTGAAATATTCTAAAAAAAATTGAAAATAAGGAAAAAGTTGAAATAAAAATGATTAAGTTGGGTAGTTTGAGATCCGATTCTATAAAGATTTTTTATTAAAAATAAATTAAAAAGTATTTATAACTGACGGGGCATAAATCTAATATTTCTTAATTGGAAGACCCGTTTGATAAAAGGATAGGGAGAGCCGGAGAGATATCGATATAGTACATGAGAATTGATATAAACTTCGAACAAATTTTATCTATTGTCTTCTCGGCTCTTGACTCGGGCCTACGCCATGCATGAGTAACGTACTTCTCTGAACGCCGGATTCGATTAATGACATGACCCGTATTGGGCACTGGTTCGAATGTGATTCACCACAACCCGAACATTTTTCCTTGGGCACGCACACTCCCACTGCTTCGCCTCCAGGTCGGCGGAGAACCTTCCTTTCCGCTAAAGGTCCTCCCCTATTTTTTATTCGCCCGCTCGATATTCTTCCCCTTCTCATCTAGGGTTCCGCGCTTCACTCTGCCGGCGACATCGCTTGGGTTTTTGGGTTCCTGCCTCAGTTGATACGTCAATGCCGTCTCCTTGTCATTGATCATCTCGTAGTAAGTCGTTTTTTTTACTGTTTCGAGCAAAAATTCTATAGATCTTTTTTTGTTTATTTTTCATGTGGTTGAGTGGATGTTTATTTGATTAGTTCGATGGACTTCATTCAGATGGATCTACGACGTGGATCCAGATGTAATTCGCTTTGATCAATCTAGGATTTCACCATATCTGTTGTAATTTGTAATCGTGGTTCTTTATGCTCGATCATTAGGTCGGATAGATAGCCCTGCCCTTGATGTGGGGTTTAAGATAGGATTTCTCTGATTTCCTTATGGGATCGCGTACTGCCTTCGATATCTCTCCATCGCGTACTTGATTCTTCAACATCGTGTTTTATTTCTTCACCAAGTACTGAGTATTGGCAGTTTAGGACATTATCATGGGCTACGAATCGGAAGTAATGAAGCATCTCCGACGAGGAATGCTCTGCCTCCGTAATCTCGAACATACTTGATCCCAATCTCCCAAGTCCTATCATTCAGGTTTTATGTGAAATATTGAATGCTTCACATGGTATAAGGCTTTAGATATGCTGCTACTATTACTCGGATATATGTGCAGGCATTATACTGAACCTTCATTTTATCAAACAAGAATAAGTTGTTGCATTCTAAATGTTCGGGTCAGGTAAGTGCTCTGTGCTCAATCATAATCTTAGTCAAACTAAAAGAAATTAATTTTATCTTTCTAACTGATATTCAATTTTTATTACATTCTATCAATCTCTCCTCGGATACTAGACTTTTTCATCCCACCTTGTTATTTAATCAGTCATCTCCGGATAATTGTTCAACATGTCTGTAATTCTTATAATGTCTTCACATTCATTCAAGCTAATAGGTGTTTTCATGGCTTGGATCCTCGACACTCGAATAGCATAACAGAAACATTAGTATGTTGCCAAGGCTCCAGATACATGTGCATTGCATGTATATGCAAGTGTCCGTCATATGCAATTACATGTGCATTGCATGTATATGCAAGTGTCCGTCATATGCAATTATGGTAGGACCTGACCATATATAGAGTTATTTTGGTTTCTTTGCATGGTAAAGTCAATCTTGTTTGATTTAGGGCCTGGGGTTATTATTCTAGATGTTAAACTTTTGTGCAGTCAATATTATGAATTCAACATTTTAAGCCTATTGCCTAATCTTAATGAAGCCTATAAGGTTATGCTAATAGATATTTCCCCCCTGATTCAACCTTTCTCAGCCAAGTTTAATTAGGTTTTCAAAAGTGACTGATTGTTTTGTTGAAAAATTAAAAATACACAGAAGGATAGCATTCATATTGAATTCAATTACTTGATGTGAACATTTCTACTAGTCGAGTTTTCTTGTCCTATTCAAATATTCTTTTACCTCGAGAACATTATGTCATTGATCTGTGATCATTACTTATATCACAATATTCTTATGTGTTACTCTTTTCATCATATTTCTTTTGTCGTTCTATTTTAAACAGTAATTTTACCAATCAATTAACACTTATTAAAATGTTAATGTTGCAGAAGTCACTTAACCTGAATGCGTTGAGTCAAATCAGGATGTACGAACGCTGGAGAAGGAATATTGTCTCTTAACAATGCAACAAACCAAGCAGAATCCATTTCTTCAGTGTGCATGTCTGTGATATATTCCAAGTCAGCAGGAATACTATCCATTTGAAAACTCTGAAATTGACAATAGTGCAGAACACAATGACATCAGTCTTGTCCATTATATTTCTGTGAGGTTATTTTCATTTGTTATGACTAGGATTATGGACCATGCTCAGTCATTGGGGGAGTACTAAAGACAATTAAACAATGATTCTGAGTGCATCTGAACAAATCCATGCTCTAAGAGTTCCTGAAGCTAATGTTACACTTTCTCAGGTTGATGTTAAAGTCAACCGTGAGACTGAAAAATGTACGTAACTACATATAGCATCAGAAATTTTTGGTTGTTCTTGCTGAAGGACCATAGATTCAAACTCTGTTACTTTTGGCAGATATTCCAGGATGGTCCTTATTTTCACAATGTAAGGTTCAATCTCAGAAGTGTGAGAAATGTTCAAGAGACTTTTGCTCCACAATTAATTATAGACGGCATGTTCGTCTTCATCGTAGGTCTTTGAATATAGCTAAGGTTCTTTCTTTCATCTAATCCTTTAATGTAGTTTGAAAATCTTTTTTTTCTCTTTCTTCTTGGAGTTTCTACAGAGTGATCTGAAAGTGAAATGCATAATTACTTTTGCTACTTTATTTGGGCCAATTTTCTAGTAAAATAATGCTATCTTTATTACTAGTTTTTTGTTGTAATGTTAGATTTTACTGATGATTGTTGGTAACAGGAGAATATCCCTACTTCAATCCATCATTTTGGCAGTTTATCTTATTATGAGTTCGTTAAACTAGGTACCATATTATTTTCACAACCTTTGTATTCTTAACTAATGTCTTTTTCTTGCTTAAATTTTTTAGGATTTCTTGAAGAATAGGGTACTCTTGGGAGAATACTGGGATAGGGTAAGCTTCTTCAAATACATTTATTAATGCTTTGATTTGCCTTGATAACAACATCTATTCAGTATTCTAATACACGAGTAAGCAAAAATAGAAGCTAAAATTCTTAATTGAACAGATGGATAAGTTTGCGCCTCACAATTTTTTTTGAATATTCTTTATTATTTTAATATTTTTGTTGCATTTCTAGCTACCAATAGAGGAGGCAAAAGATATTCTTTCTTTGAAGGATGCTGTTGTTGAGGTAATTTCAAATGAACTAGTTGTGAATTCATTATTGTGTATCCATTTTCTTAGTTACTATATTATAGAGCATTAATGCTTATTTTGCATCCAACTGTTTGAGCATTCAAAATATAGACATATGTTGGTATTTCTGGGGAACTGGTGGTGTATGACTTGTTCAGTTTTTTTCACGTGTCTTTGCCTCAGTAGTAATACAAGGTGGCAGCTAACTACTAAACTTATGATAATATGGTTTAGTTGTTTGCTCTTTTCTAGGTTATGGTTGTCCCTTGTACTCCTCCTTGGTCTGACATACATCAAAGGGACCATTTTGTTTTTTGTATTGTTACATTGCTCTTGTCCTTAAGGAAAAAAATGCAGGTTATGATTTTTTTTTTCTCATGGCAAACTGACAGAATACTCAATAGGTTTTTTAGCGATAGACTTAATCTTCAAGCCGACCCCATCTACTGGGATAAGGCTTGGTTGTTGTTGTTGTTGTTGTAGGCTTAAGCTTCAATTGTTTTCAAATCAATTCACTTCTTGATACAGGATAATTAGTTTATGGGTCTTCCTGTCCATGGTCATGTAAGTCTAGAACATTCTCTGGAAGTTGGTTTTCAATTATTGTATTAACTATTATCATCTTTTGGGCTTAGATGCTTACCATTCTATTCTATTATATATTAGCGGAAAGGTTGAGAAATTTGTAGATATGATCACATGAGCACATGGGAGAATGTTTACAAGTTATGAACAGTGCAGATAATTATGTTAAGGAGGGAACTATCTCATCTGAACAATAAGCGAAGGAAAGTTGAGTGGAGGGTATCTCTGATTGGGTTAATGGAGGGATGTTGGGCTTCAACAAAGACTGATTAGTTTGATGGGGATCTTGACAGATTTGGGGGGACTCGAGAAAGAGTCCTGGGAAAGAGTATTTTTGGTGTGGCTAGGATTCAATTAGTGATTGGCTGTTTCTTGGGCTGAGGATTTCAGTGGGGGAGGTTATTAGGGAAAGAGGGGGTTAGCGGGGCTCTCACGTGTGATAGTGGAGAATACTGACAATTGCCAAGAGAAGAAAGGTTGATGAGGGAGGGAGGAGCAGAGAGATGGGAGGCACTGGCAGTGTGATTGAAGATGGGTGGCAAGGGTGTGAAGAGGATCTATTGTTGTCATCCCCTTGCTAACCCCCATCTAAACCTTGATAAAACCTATCTATGATCAGTTTTATTAATCCAAATTTGACACTAGTTCAACAGATTACCTTATTCAACTATGGTTTACCCAAATTGCACGTATTTTGACATTGTTCAAGTCTAATTTCAAGCCCAATTCAAATCCTAGCCAGCCAAATCTTGTCCAACTCAATTGAAGTTTGATCAACCCCCAAAATGCACCAAATTTAACCAAAATCAGACTCCTATCATATTTATAGTGTCATCTCTCCAGAGATATCCTTCCACTTAAGACTAACAGATTTCATCTACACCAAATTTATATCAGATCCATAAATACCTATTGGTTTGTGTTGGGTTGCAATTCTTATGTTGTTAACTGCCCTTTGGCAGATTTTATTGAGCCAATTGGCACGTTGTTTAAAAGTGAAATGTCATGTACCTTGATCTTGTGTTTTATTTAAAGGGAGAGCTATTAGTTAATTTTTTACTTCCAGGGTGTTACTGGTTCTTTTATTATAAAGGAATTGACAAATTTCATTCAGAACCTTGGTCTTCTATTACTTCCGCATGTGTATGTGAAGGCTGGTGCAACTCTTTTGGTAAGAAAAAATGCAATTCATTTTTGTCTGTTGAAGTGTACAAACTATTATTCTATGTCCCACATTGGTAAATTTCACATTTGCATTGTGAAGGATATTGTAGAAGGGAGTTCTTTTAGGTTTCCTTTGTCATCTCAAGATTTGTTTAATCTTCTTGATGATGCAAGTGAGAGGACTTTTTTACATGCTGGAAATGCCTTATTCATGCAAAAGTATATCTTCAATGGAGATGCTGAAAAAATTTCTATCGAGGCGAAAAATTTGGTTGCATTTGCTAGTTTTATGCTTGAACAGAAATTGGTATGATGGCAATCCTCGTACTGAAAATTTGACCTTTTTAATGTTTCTTCTTAGTTTGCCTGTATTGGTTGCTAGGTCAAGTCGTGGCATGCTGAGAAAGATATTGAAGCGTTAAGATTACAGTGTCTGCTTATGGAAGAAGAGGAAATTGCAAAGAAAAGGTACCAATCAATTGAGTTTTCTAATTAACAGAAATACAAGTTCATGAGTATACCTAAGTGATATAATTGGTTCCTATAACCTCCTCTGCTTTTACCATAATTAAGGAGATGCCCTTGTGTGGAAGCATGCAAGTGTATGTAACTTGTAAATGTTCTATAGCTGAGAATTGCGTGGGACACCTAGTTTTGTTCTACATGGGTTGTTGTGAGCTAATTAAAGAGGTTCACGAGGCCCACAAGAGATTTGTGGGACAAAGAAGGGATCTAGATGCTTAGACTATTGAACTATTATTTTTGGATGAACGGTAAATATATAGATCAAAACAGAATGTACAATGCTCGACGCCTGCAAATGATAGACATGCATCTGTATCTTATGGAACATCCTATCTATCTTGGGCTCATCACCCTCATATCGGCATCTATTCCTAGTTTGCCACAAAAGATAAATCATACATGTGATTGCTAGATACCGAGCCTTTGTGAGGCGGCTGTTGCCATGGTGCACCCTCTGTAATGTGTGGAACAGGCAGGCTGCAGTGCTTATGTTCTGCTGAATGTTGAGCCATCTTCTTACACTGCCCCACTGCAGTTTGCTAATGGGGCATTGGAAGAAGACATGGGCATTGGTTTCATTCTCCTGTTTGCACAAGGGGCAGGTCTTGTCCACCTCAAACGGAATGCGGTCTTTCGTCTTCAGCCGTTCATGTGCGAGAAGCCAAAAAAAAATCTGTGCTTAGGCATCAGATATGGCTTCCATAATAGTTAAGTTTAACAAAATTAATGAGTTAGGGGGTGCTTGGTTGGATGTAATGAGAGTGGAGAATGGGAAAGGGATTGAAAGTGGGTGTTTGTTTTGGGGGATTGGTGGTGGGTCCCACAATTCATTACCCTAAATATGGGAATGAGCCATTACCTAGCAAAAGGAGGGGAATGGGAAAAAAAATACTATTCGGATTCAAATCATACCCATAACCATTCTCCACTTCTATCAATTTCATTCTCATTCCCTTCCGCGAACCAAGCACCCCCTTAGTTTTATGGTGTCAATGTGTTGACATTACATCTGTATAAAGTTAACCAGCAAGAAACGATAAGGTTGCTTATTGGTCAGTATTAGGTTTTTCTGAAATTAGTGATGGAATTTAGAACGTCAGTAGTTAGAGATGTCAGAGATGGGAGCAAATAACTATAATTAACTATACTTGACTTGTTGTGGAGCATCAACCTTCATGTGTTCACTGCATCAGATTTTGGCCATGTAGTTTTTACCTCTAGTAGTGTAGTTTAACTATGCCAATTTGAGTTATAAAGCATGATGAAGCTATGACTTCAGTAACCTATTTGTCATATGGGGGTTGTTTGTCTGCCAGTAGAATGGCTCATGAGGTAGTGTTAGTAATCTAGATACCTTAATGGTCAGTATTACGAAGGCCTAGTTATTCAAAGACAACATGGTTACAGGTAACAATTTAGGTTAGCGGCAACTCATTTAATTCAGATTCAAACCTGACCCATTAAATAAACAGGTCAAAATCCAGAATTGCACATGACCCATGTATAAAAGGGTTTTACAGTCATGTCACATGACCATTTAATTAAATGTCTCATAAACATGACATGTGGCATGACTTAAAAAAACTTAAATAAAATTTATATACAAACCATATCCTAATTATTTTAATTATACAAAAGTATAAAATGTAATCTGTATTATAGTTGATATTTATTATATCCTATATATCCATAACATATGTTAGATTATATATTTATAATTTAAATTAACTAATAAAAATGATTTAAATCTAACCGCTTGAGACGCAAGTCAGTGGTGATTCGACCTGCTTATTTGTGAATCATGAATGGGTCAACTCATTTAACATGAACTTGTTTAACTCAAACCTAAATCTGTAAAATTGTGGCTCAGGTTGTCCCATGAAAACATGTCATGTCAACTTTTGTCAATCTAAGTGTGGTGGCCTAGATTTCACAGATAAAACCATAATCCATGTAGAAGCATCGCTACACCCTAACCTTATCACACACATAAACTATACCATAATCAGCAAGGTGAAATCTTCACTTAAAAGAGAATTTGCAATAAGGCAACAATTTCACAATCTGCAATCTCAAAATGTGATTCTACAACTTGTTTCTCAGTTTTAATGGACAAAAAACCTTTTAATTCTAATTGTATATATTTGAAAGATTGGTTTAGATGAGAATAAGACCATACTTCTCAACTTGGTATGAGATGGTAGACACTTTAAGGCTTTAATCCTTTATTCAAACTGTATACCAAGTGCATAACAAAGATTACCGATTGTTTTAGTTGTATGAGACTTTAAGTCTTGTGTATAGGAAGTTAGAATTCATTAATGGAATGATGCTCAGGACTGGATCAAGTGACCTTTATATATTCCAGTAGGCAGTAGAACATATAATTATCTTACTAATGTAATGAGAAGATGCAGAATGTACCAGATATTTGGGGTTGGCTGTATATATTTGCTCCCCAAATAAACAGCCATTTTATTCATTATTTTATTATGTTTAAAGCTAGCCCTAATTTTGGAATGAATGCTTAGTGAAAATTGAAAAATGCTAGTTAGTGCTTAGATAATATGGAAAGTGACAGTTTTTTTTTTGTCTGAACAAATTTACTTGGTCAACTCGGTCTGATTTTGATAACTAGAGATTATGTGGAGAATGTTTTTATTTTATCTTTGAATAAATTTTGCTAAGTCAAGTCCATTATCTTGGGTAATAAATACGCATATAACATAGCATTTCTGGTTATATAAGATGATAACTCTATCTTCTATACATATAAAAGTGCTAATTTAATTTTGCCAAATGTGGGCTCCAACCTGTATATCAACATTGCTGGGTGGGGTTGAGCGCTGTTGCTTCCACTGTGAACAATGAATACTTTGTTATCCAATGTGGCATGGGAACGAACATGTGGTGGTCAAGACAAAAAAAGTGCTAATTTAGTTCCCATGAGAATTCTTTCTTAGCCCTTGAATTTTATGGTGGTTTCTGCAGGCAAACTGAACTTGAGGAAAGGAAAAGGTTGAAAAAACTGAGGCAGAAAGAGAGAAAAATGACCATAGCAACTGGTACTGCCAAAAACAATTCTGAGCCATATTCACATGATTCTGTCAGATTAACATGTAGGTCTACAGAAACATCAAGCCCAATACCTACATCTGTCTCTTGCTTTGACACTTGCACAGCAAAAGCTAGTCCAAAGTTACTGTGTGTACAGCCAACAAAATACTGCAAAGTAGAACCCCATTTAGATTGCAACATGTTTTTGCATTCTCCAAAAGAGGTTAATGTTGACTTTGTAGATCAGAAAATGGAGAATAAATCCTGTGAGTGCCAGCTAACTCCAATCAGTGGTCAAATTTTGTTGACACAAATTCCTCCAAGCAGTTGCTACCATGATGAAGCTCCATTTGCAAAATCTCCCACAACTTCAACCAACGACCTTATTATTGGGACGCAGAAAACAAAGCCAGAGAAAGATGGCAATGAAATTAACAGCAAGTGTGAAGTCTTGATTGGCTCTATCAGTGTTGACCTTGGAAATGGTTCACCGTTGGTTGTGAAACATTCTAAGCTAGCAGAGCATGTCTCGAGTCTCAATTCAGCCAACTTAATGGACATAAAACCACCAAACCCATGTTGCCATGACATTGTAGATTCTGCTGTAGAGCAAATAGGAGCAAAGTTTAATGAATTACATGCTCACCCTTTTAATCATATTCCTGTTGAGAATGCTTGTGGCAATGGTTTTGGCAAATGCTTGGACTCTATCATTGACTTGGATAGTTCAGATTTGGCATTCCCCAGACTCTTCTCAAGCCATACTGCAAAGGCCTTTCTGGCAGAGAGTAAGTGCCCCTTATCTTCTGTGCTCTATTTTGGAGACCTCACAAGTCAATAAGCAGTTTTGCCATCCTTTGGACTATTTTTATAATAATTACCTTTTTAAAGTTCTGAAATCTGTTAACTAGTGTTAAAAAAAAAATGCAGGATGGAAGGAATCAATGATGACTGATCATGTGACGCTTGCTTTACCCTCTGACACCGAATTATGAGTCTCTCCTTCCATTATTTTTTGGTTGAGGTGGAAGATCAGCAAGAACTGCAAAAACAGACATCTGGGCCAGGTTTATGATATCTCAGCTATAGACATTTTTGTTACCAAAAGCATTGCTAAGCTAGATGTTGAACTTGTTGGATTAGATGCATAGATTCTTCTTTATGATATCTCGCAGTTTAAAGCATCCTGAAGTTTTAGAAGGCTTTCCCATTTTAGCAGATGTCCTCTGAGTTCAAACATCTGCTTTCTTTTTGCAACATTTTTCATCTTTCTCGGTTCAGATTTTATGTATCCATTTGGATTTACTTTAACTGTTTCGTTGTATTACTCCATAGATAGATCATAAACAAGTAAACAACTGACTGCAACTTGAAGGTTCAAGAATCTACATTTTATTTTGTTTGTTATCTTGCAACTTCTCTTTGAAGCCATTGCAACTAAACATTATTGCTTCGATAAAAAAAATTATTTTTTAAGAAACATTTTATTATTTATGGAATGAAAAAGTGCCCACTTTGAGTTCGATTCTCTTTCCTTAACCGTATAACAAGTAAACACCTGACTGCAACTTGAAGGTTCAATAATCTACATTTTATTTTGTTTGTTATCTTGCAACTTCTCTTTGAAGCCATTGCAACTAAACATTATCGCTTCGAGAAAAAAAATTATCTTTTAAAAAATATTTTATTATTTATGGAATGAGAAAGTGCTCTCTTTGAGTTCGATTCTCTTTTCTTAACAATATTTCAGCAAGTATTATTTTTGCAAGTAGATTAAAGATTTATTTATTTTCTGGATATCTGTTGCTGAAATTTTAAATAAATAAATTAAACAATTCAAATACATGATTAAGTTCCTTTCAAGGTAGTGTCATTCATTATTTTAAAAAAGTAATTATAATTATAAATTTTGTGACAGTGGACTTGTTAATTGCGTGAAATAATATGTTCAGTCTATTCATGTGTAGAATTGAAAAAAAGATATACAGTATAAAGAGCTCCAGTATAAAGATCTTCATTAGTGCGTAATTCGATTGTATACCACCATTGATAAACACCGGAATCAGCGATATTCACTGGACCAGTAGCACCTCCTCGAGTAAAAGCTTCCACAGCCGGTTGACCAAAATGAGGATCCCAAATTGCATGAGCAATGGGTCTTACATGTAAAGGGTCTTGTATCCATGACTCAAAATTTCCTTACCAAGTTACATGAAAGAGATTTCCGGACGTCCACAAAAAAATTATTGCTAACTGATTAAAGTGAGAAGCAAAAATATTCTGATAAAGACGTTCCTCAATAATATCATCATGACTCTCGAAGTCATGTGCGGTAGCAATACCAAACCAAATACGACGAGTGGTAAATGCCAATTGAAAAAACAAAGGTGCTTTCAGGTAATTGACAGTTATGAATGACTTCCAAAGGTACTATGAAGAAGCTTGAGCTTTTTGATAAATTTTGAAATTTCAAACGTTATGCAGCTTAAAAGAATTTAAACAGTGACAACTTTATAGTCAAAAGTCAACATGATATTCCTTGTTTATCGAATGGTTAAAGGGGTGTTTTATGTTGATGTTTTTTATTAATATCTCATATATAATTATTCAATTATTTTTTATTATATATAATAGTAATTTATTTATATTATTATCTCTCATTATTTTTTTTTCTCATGTTATAGAAGTTATAAATCTGTATATAATAATTATGATTTTATAATTATTACAATTAACTCAGTTATATTAGTTATGATTTTATAATTATTATATAATTATAGTAGTTACGATTTCATAATTATTATAATATAGAATATGATTTTTATAATTGTTATAATATGAAAATTTTTTAAGATAAATTATTCAGAACCTTCGAAAAGTATTTAAACAATATTTTTTTGAGTTTGAAATCGGATCATTATGAATCCATCTTATAATTAGTTGTTGTAAGTTTCGATTTGATATATTACGTATATCATAGTTCAATTCGAGTTAAAAGTTCTCTCAAAGTTTGGAGTTTAATATTTATATTGTAGCAATTACAGTTTCGTAGTTACTACAATTGAGTTATAACATAGTTGTAGCAACTATGATTTTATAATTGCTACAACGTAAATATTAAATTTTAAACTTTGAGAGATCATAACTTTTGATTAGGGTAAAACTATATCACACATGGTATAACAAATCGAAGCATTTATAATTAATTACAGAGTATAACTCATAACGACCAGGTTTTAGATTCAAAATATATTATTTAAATTTTTATTGGAGGCTTTGAATAATTTGTCTTAAATTTTTTTCAGATATAAATCATAGCTATTATACAATCATAATTACTACAACTATGTAATAATTACGGATTTGTAACTAATACAACATATCAATTTAGGCTAAAAACAAATAAGAGAGAGATAATAATTTGAACAAGTACTACTGTAAAATAGAATTAAACGTAGTTGGGTAATTATACTGGGACAGAACATCCTTTTATAAAAAACAAAAAATTAAAATAGGGTGTTCTCTTCGTTATAAAAAAAAAATGACGTCTCTTGATTTTACCCTAAGGCTGCGTTTGATAGGGCGTAATCTGTTTTGTAATGTAATCTTGATTACATTACAAGACAGATTATTTTGTTTGTTTCACTTTTAAACTTGTAATGTAATGTAATCTGGATTACAAAATGTAGTGAAGTTTTATAATCCAGATTACAAAGCAAATGCTATGTAATCCGATTACATTACGAAGTCACCGTCCCACCAAAATTTAAATACCGAATATACTCTTAGTCCACCGTCGGCCCCCGCCGTCGGCCGCCGACCGCCGCCGCCGACCGCCAGCCACCGGCCGATCGTCGGCCGTCGACCGCCGCCGGCCGATCGTCGGCCGTCGACAGCCGGCCGCCGATCGTCGCCCGCCGCCGATCGCCGATGGTCGGCGACCGGCGACGGCGGCGGCCGGTAGCTGCCGCAAGCTCCGGCAGAAGTGCGGCGACCGTCAGTAGAGGTCGTAGGACATTTTTGTCATTTTGTAATAATACAAATTACAATCCTGATAAAAAATAATAGATACCAAACAAAAGAATGTAATCATCCTTGTAATCAAATATTACATACATTACATTTCCAAACGTAGTAATGTAATCAAGATTACATTACATTACATTACAAATTTGATTACATTACAAGGTAGATTATATTACACCCAACCAAACATAGCCAGTTTATTATGCTTTTCAATTATGTTATACTTTAATTAATTGTATAAGTATATAATAAATGGAGCATTATGCGTATTACCCAAAACGTGGTCCATTTTCAAATTGATTAAATCGTGTTTCCCTTCCCAATTTTTTTCCCATAATACCCCTATTTATTTTCACTGTTCATCAAGAAAAAAAAACTCTAAAGCGCCTTATTTTTTATTATAAAAAAAATCTAATCTATCAACTCTTCTCTTTTCTCTCCATCTCAATGAGTTTTCTCCATCATCCCTTCACCTTCACCTTCACCTTCACCCAACGACATTGATCTTATCTGAAAATCGAAGAGATAATAAGTTAGGATGTACCTACCTCGTTGACTGGATATAAACTCTGCTCCATTCTGCAACACAACATCAGTACCGAGCTAGGGAAGGGGTTTCCAGCATTAGTCCTTCGATTCCCAAATTAATCACCGGCACGAATAAGAAGATGGAGCAATAGTAACACAAACACAAAAAGTGAATTATGCGTACTTGCTCCAGTGTACGAACCCTCTTTATATAATGCGTTGGTGGGCGACGTGCGCTTTTTTTTAGGCGTGAGCACGTTCTTCCATTAGTTACGGACGCGTTCCCCAATTGATCTTGGACACGTGGTCATGGACACATTCTCCAATTGGTCGTGGGCGCGTCCTCTGATTTGTCCGTCGTACGATGATCCGTCTGTAGACCATGCCACGTGTCGGCGACGCCATCTCCCAAAAGTATATCCAAATATACGTCAGCGTTCCCGCTGATCGGGCGAGCGGGATAGCTGCTCGGCCGAGTATTCCTATATTCGACTGCTCTTCCCTATGACGATGAGTCTAGATAGTGTGTTCATGCCCGACCGAAATGGTGATCCAGTCATCTACGTGCGCCTTCGCTTGGTTCATCCCATTGTCGGTCCGGCGACTCATGCCCGGTTGGCCCTTAATGTAGGGCTCCGCTCAACTACCTTTTAGTGAGCTTGTTGGTCCTTTGACCTCCTTGACTTTGACCTCTATGTCAGCTGCTATCTTCTTCCTTTGACCTACACTTGGTGGACCCCCCTTATCACCACATCAGACGCAAAGTGACATGGCAAGTCGATGATAGTTTTAGACCATGGATAGAGTTTTGGATCGATTCATGGTGGGCTACGAGAATCATTGGTGCGAATGATATAGAAGTCATGGAGAGCTATGTCAAGGACATCGAGTTGTGGCTTGGTCTACTGGCCTATGATGTAAGATATGCGAATTTATTTTAGGGTTATGGTGGAATAACCTTATGAAAATTTTAGGAAATTTTAGAAATTTTTCTAGAATTTTTCGGATGTTGTATGAGTAGTTTTGCGGGGATAGAAGTGAAGGTTTGTTTAGGAATACGCGTGTGAGGGTTTAATTGAGATGTTAGTTAGGGTTTGATTTCCTTAACCCTAAGTGGGTTCTATTAATAGGGCTTCATTCCTCACCCGTGCCCTAAAAACCCGACCCGACTCACTCTCTTCCTCTTTCTCTCTCGCGCGATCTCCCCGACGCCGACGCTTGCCGCGACCATCGGCGATCTTCTCCTTCTTCTTCTCTCAGAGGCACTGGTGAGGAGGGATCCTGGAGCATTGAGGAGGAGGGGATACTGCTCCTTTTTTCGACCTTTCCTTCTCCTCTGGTCTCGGCAACCAGCGGCGACGAACCCTTGATCCATCGATCTCGCCTGTTGTCGGAAGGGAATCGAGGGCACCGGCGTTGGATCTGGCCAGCGTCGATCGATTGGGTCAGGTAACGACCACTGCCTTCTTCCCGATCTTCTCCTCTATTCGTCGGCGACAACAAATCGTGCCCTAGCCGTGATTTGTGGAGGTAAGCGGTTGATTTCGATTGTGGATTCGAGCTTTTGGTACTCTTCTTCTAGTGTTGATTCGAGTGATCTTGATGAGGAACAATACCTGCGTTTAGGTTCCGGCCTCCACAGCTCTGTCGGATTATCTTCTTCATCCAATCTGTGGTTTCCTCCTGCGATCAAAGAAGAGGTACTGAGATCGGTTATTTGTGGGTGTTAACAAATTGATTGAATGACTTCTTCATGCTCTTTCTTCTTGAACTGGTTGGTGGAGATACAATGTGTAGTTCTGTTTGTTTTCTTTCGGTCGATCATTAACTGTTCTTGATTCGACCAGTGCTGATACTTTAGGTAGTTTACTACTCGTAGGAAATTCATGCAATGTTAATTACTGCTCTGTTCTCTTGATCGACCTGTAGTTGCAGTAGAGGTTATCCAGTAGGCTTTTGTGTGCTCCTTGATCAAGAGCAATGGTGGAGTCAACAAGGTGGTGAGTTGTTTGGTTTAGTTGTTGAAGATTTTGAGCATACTGTTTTGTTAGGAATGTTGTGGGTTGCTGATCGGAATTTATTAACAGTAGTAAGTGTTAATATGTTGAGTGATTAAAGGTTGTAAATGTAGATTAACCTCAATCTGAAGTCAAGTTCATAATGTTGAGGTTAGCTTCTTGTTAGGCATTAATGGAAAGTGGGGATCACAGCTAGCTATTACTGTAGGGTCGGTTATTTATTTATAGGTGTTTCATGTATGTGTAGTATATGTATATGTATATTACATGAATTGTATGTGTGACACAGGATCTTGATCTATACGAGCAGCGTGACGTGGGGCGGTTCTGTTGATACGAGATATCTGGAGGCGGGTATTTCTTCCTTATCTTCTATTTAGTTCTTTGAACTATAAAGCATGGTTATTTTCGGATGCTTAGGTTGCATTACCTTAAATCTGTATATTTGTTTTATTCCTGCTTGATTCTGTCTTTTTGAGCTTTGATATAATCTTGTTACCTCGATACAGTCTCACCCTTGATATCAGAACTCTGTGTATGGACATATGTTGAGTTTGTGTCATAGAGGTATCTGGTTGGTACGATTAGCGTGTTTATCATGCATTATGATGTAGAGTGTACATGTGACGGGTATGTGGTGTTGGGGTTGTATAGTTGGTTGATCATGTTGTGTGTTGGAGTATGTCTATGCGTTTGTGGTGATTATTGGGGGGTTGGGGTACACGATGGATGATGGTATTTATATTGTGACTATTCACATCATGTCATCATTAATTGCATACTGACGACTAACGCCTCCCTTGTGGTGAGAGGGTCGTCAGTTGTATATAGCTGTCCATTCAGCCACTTTTGGAGAGTGGTAGATAGGAGTGGAGCTAGTCCTGTCGCGCTTGCTCAGCCGTTCAGTGATTATACTCTGTCAGCCTCGACCACTCTGGAGTAGTGGGTCTTGAGGGTACAGTAGTCAGAGGGCTTGAGTTGTGAGTCGTCAGGGACCCTTAGCTGTGTAGTTATATAACTACTTAGCTGACCGTCCGCTTCGGCCGCCTATAGCGGTGCATGTACTGGAGGCTAGTACGGTTTGTCACGGACCCAAGCCTCTCGACCATACAGGGGTCGTGGTGTCTAGAGAGGTGGCGGGGGGGGGGGGGGGGGGGATCATAGAGCATGCATGCACTTTTGCATAGGATGCACGGTGCATCTAGGGAGATATTTTTCGCATACATGCCTAGTAGATATTAGTTACATGTGATTGTGTGCTGTTGCATTTGTTTGCGCTATATATGTTACATTTGGGTGTCATACTGCATACATGTCATCTATTTTACATGTATATGCAGTCGTATCTATATTTGCACAGGTGTCTTGAGTTGATCTATTGTTAGTCCGGTGAGTTCCCTGATTTTGGTATCGTGGTATTGATTCTAGTCGAGCATGTGTATCTACTATGTCAGGTATGTATATGCATAGTCGTTGTATCAGTTTGTGGTTAGATGTGTTATATTTTGGTAGCATGATTCTATTCTTATTATGGAGACTGTATCTTTTGGTTCTTGTGTTGTTGTACCTACCATGCTTTATTCTATTCTTACCCGCTGAGTTCTTTGTACTCACCACCCCGTCTATACCGTTATGTTTTCAGGTAGTAGGTAGATGACATGGAGTTACTTGGAGTATGCTGCCAGTCGGTCCCACTTCCCACGTTACATCCGAGGATTCTTATCGGTTTTTAGTCTTTTACTATTAGCATTTTATGTTTCATGGATTTGGTGTTGTTATATCATACTATATCTTGATACGTGTATTGTGGACTTATACCTGTGGTGTGTTTTTGTGGACTTTCGATTTTGTGGGTTTCATATTCGTTTTCCGCTGTGCTTTTGATATAGCCGTGTGGGCTACATATTCAACTGCGTGGATGTGGTTATTTTTATGCATATATATCCCAGCCGCATGTGGCTGACATATTTTGCATGTATGAGAGTTTCAGATTGTCACCGGTACATGGGAGGTGCTGCCGAAATTTTTCGGGAGGTACTTTCCCGGGGACGTGACAATTTAGTGGTATCAGAGCGAGGTTTGCGATACCTGCTATGTGTTCTGGATTTTCGAGATTTATCTGATACCAATTTAGTGGTATCAGAGCAAGCTTGCGAGGTCTATTTTCTTTCCTTTGCGTGTTTTGGAATTTTGGAGGTTTACGTTATTTTGTGTTTTGGATTTGGAGGTTACGACGTCTATTTCTCGGGTCTTGGTTTTTCGAGGATTGCGAGATTTACAAGTTTTACGAGGACTACGAAGTTTACGAGGTTTTACACTCGGGATTCGTATTTTTCCGATGTGACGGTTCAGATACTAGGACCAGGCATCGGCAGGATATCTCCAAGCTATATGATGTAAGTTAAATTACTGTGGTATTATGTTGTTGTAGTCTTACCTTGTTGTTCATATCAGGAATGAAGCGCGGAGATACGACCCCTCGTCCGCGTCGTGGTCCGGGGCGACCCCGAAAACCGCATACTGAGTCTGTAGAGGCTGAGCCAGTGGAGTACGAGGAGGATTATGTTAGGGATCCTACAGAGGTTGAGATTGACAGCCGTGCACAGACTCCTCAGGTTCCCACGAGAGATCTGGGTTTTCAGCCCTAGTTGGTTCCTCCCACCTTACCACCGATAGCCCCTATTCCTACTGCTACTTCTTGGACGAAGGACAGAGCTCGGATTCCCTTACTGGCCCGATCGGTAAAGGATCGTTTTACCTTATTCTATGGAGTTCCCGACCCCAGTGTGGCCCGTTCCTGGTTGGGAAATGTGGAGGATACATTCGAGTATTTGTCTTGTACTGAGGAAGAAAAAGCCGAACTAGCTGCATATCACCTCCGAGATCAGGTTGTTACCTGGTGGAAGATGCAGAAGTCCCTCTTTGGGAATCAGAGTATTACCTGGGCTTTATTCAGAGATGCCTTCGAGAGACAATATTTTCCAGCTCCTTACCGTATAGCCCGTCGACAGGAATTCTTAAGTCTTAAGCAGGGGGATAGATCGGTGATGGAGTATGAGGCAGAGTTTAACCGATTAGCTGAGTACTGCCCGCAACTTATTGCTCAGGACAACGATCGGTTAGACCAGTTTACCCAGGGCCTTGCGGCGTATATTCGTATCCAGATGTCGGGTTTTACTCCCAACACTTACAGAGAGGCATTGGACAGAGCATTGATGATTGAGATGACACAGCAGCAAGTTTCTCAGGAGCGGGGAAAGGATAAACAGAAGGCACAGGGTACAGCTCCAAATCAGAAACAACAATACAAGGATAAGAAAAAGCGGAAGAAATGGCAGGGATCCCAGAATGCTTCGGGGGAGTCTTATCGATCAGCGAAGACAGGACGATCATCAACTGGTTCATCTAAGTCTTCTTAGAAGGATTCTTCCAGTGATTATAGATGTTACAGGTGTGGTATGGAGGGACATATTAAACCAAATTGTCCAATGGGCCAGGACGTATGCTACTACTGTAAGCTTCCGGGTCATGTGAGTCGAGATTGCACACTGAAGGCACAGATGGAGGCAGCTAAGAATACTCCACAGGGGAGGCATACTACTCAGACGCGACAGTCGAAGAGCTCACAGAGGACACAGAGTGCTCCGTATCAGCAGCGTATGCCACCTTCTCAGGCACAGGTATATCACATCCAGGGCCACGATCACTCAGCGGTACCAGTTGCTATACAGTATGCCTCTACGGTTTCTTCGCATCAGACATATCCGGCACCGCAGAACCTTATGACGACGCCTAGCTCTTGTCCAGTGGTACAGCCTCAGCAGTATGCTACCACTCATCAGCCTCAGCAGTATGCTACCACTCACCAGCCTCAGCAGTTCACTACTACTCCACCTGCACCGTTTCAGACTACTACTGGAGTATCGCCATCATGCCTTGAAGTAGGACGAGTGTATGCTATTACTCGCGAGGAGGCACAGCGGGCCGAGGGATCGGTCTTTCGGGGTATGATTTCTGTTTATTCATTTCCGGCTGAATTGTTGATTGATACTGGTAGTTCCCACTCTTTTATTTTCCGGGCATTTCTGAGTAAGATTTGTAGACTACTCGTTCGTCGGACTCACTCATTGGCGGTATCTTTACCTTCGGGAGAGATACTAGATATCAGTCAAGAGATTAAAGAATGTCCGTTGGATTTCGAGAGTCAGACCCTTATGGTGGACTTGCAGGTTCTAGATATGCTAGAATTTGACATCATTTTGGGTATGGACTGGTTAGCCAGATATTATGCTACCGTCGACTGCAGCGCTAGAGTGGTTACATTTAGACCTTCGGGTCTACCGTCCTGGGTATTCATGGGTACCAAGGATGAGGGGATTTCTGTCATCTCAGCAATGCAAGCTCAGAGATTATTGTCTCAAGGATGTCGGGGGTATTTGTTGTCTATGATTAAGATTGATCAGGATACTACCACACAGCTATCTGACATTCCTATAGTTCAGGAGTACCCTGACGTATTTCCAGAAGAATTACCCGGCCTGCCCCCGAAAAGGCAAGTGGAGTTCACGATTGAGTTGATCCCGGGGACAGCACCGGTGTCCAAGGCTCCGTATCGCATGGCACCTAAGGAGTTGGAGGAGCTAAAAGTACAGTTACAGGAGCTGCTGGATAGAGGGTTTATCCGTCCTAGTGTGTCTCCATGGGGAGCTCCGGTACTCTTTGTGAAGAAAAAGGACGGATCGATGAGATTATGCATCGACTATCGGCAGCTGAATACAGTGACTATTAAGAATAAATATCCACTGCCACGTATAGAGGATCTGTTTGATCAGCTCAAGAATACTTGTATGTATTCTAAGATTGATTTGCGCTCTGGCTATCATCAGCTCAGTGTGAGAGATTCAGATATACAGAAGACAGCCTTCCGTACTCGATATGGACACTATGAGTTCATGGATGGGACTCTTACTTGAGGAAGATTGACCTCGAGAGTTACAAGGGTTACAAAGAGCCCAAGGAGGCCTTGGATAACATGTTTAAATGATTTTCCTTAGGTAAGCAAGTGCAACTTAATTGCTGCTACTATCACAAATTGACATATGTTTGTTTTCTCAATAATTATTGTTATAAATTATTGATTCTCATATCTCTTGAAAGAGAAGTGCTAAGAAAAGAAGTTTACAATAAATGTGAATATGTCATGTTAGGTCCTGTTATGTTTTGATGTTCTGTGTCTAAGTGTACAGAAACTTAGGAGCGCAGGAGGTCAAGCGAAAGATGCAACTAACGAAAAGAGCAACATATGTGAGAGTCGATGGGCTCGGTATGTCCGAGGGATGAGGTGTTGCGGAAGCCGAAAGAGTACGTTGGTGGATGAGAAGTAAGCGCGCGACATTTTTGAGGGACGAGAAGCTGGAGTGGAAGGTTGTTCGAGAAGGCCAGGAAATGAGTTTGAGTGAGCCCTAATCCGAATGGTCGAAATCATCCAACCAAGCGGAACCGGAGTGAGAGCCCAGATCGAAAAGTCAACACAGAGGTTGACTTTGGTCCGGGCGCTCGAACCAGAAACCTTATCGAAACTTGACGTGGCACGATCTGTTGTGAAGAGGATAAAATTCTATTCACGTCCGAGTGCTAAGAACCCTTCCATGTGCCTCGATCAGGGCTATAAATACATAAGCTAAAAACACACTTGTAAACAATCTACTTTGAGTTTAACTTTGTAATTTGGTGCTTTAACTTCTGGAAAATGCTTTTCCGCCTAAAAGAGACTTTAGTGAGCTTTCAACGTCTTGGATTAGCAATCCCTTGATTGTAAACCAAGTAAAAAATATGTCTTTTTCTCTTTTTAATTAACTTCTTAATTCTTTTTATACAAGTATTTATTTTAATAAAATTTATAAAATACGAGAAAGGTATTTGTTTTTATTTTTAGGTAATTCACCCCCCTCTTGCTGGCCTCTCAAGGGACCAATAATTTGTATCAGAGCAAGGACTAACCGTCGACCGAAGTACAAGAGATGGCTGGACCAAGCATCTACTCGCCCAAGTTCGAGGGGGAATTCACGATTTCGAAAAGAAAGATAGAGGTATTCTTCAAAATAGACTTTGAGTTATTACTAATATTGAAATATGATTTTGTAGCACCAAAAGACAGAAGACTGTCAATGGACCAAGAAGGAACAAGCAAACTTCGTAGCAAATGGACGAGCTAAATTCCATCTACTGAGCGTGCTACCTCCGCAAGAAATCAACAAAATCGGCACCTATGAATTAACAAAGAAAATTTGAGAGAAGTTCCTGGAGCTATACGAAGGTACATCCGAAGCCAAACTCGCGAGACGGGACCTACTCCGGAGCCAGATCTGCAACCTCCGATTGGAAGAAGGAGAAACTGTCTCACACCTCCACTCAAGAATCAAGAAGTTCATCACTGGGCTCATGAATCTCGGAGAAAAGGTAACCAACCGAGATTCATTAAGGTACGCGCTTAACACATTTCCTAGGACTCTGGAATGGTCAACCCTAGTAGATGCGTATTTCATCTCTAGGGACTTAGAGGTAAGTGATTTAGAGGAACTATTTTCAACATTTTAGATTCACGAATCTAGAAATGTAGGTCTAAGAACGAAGACAACACATAACATTGCCCTTAATGTAAAAACTGATGAACAAGAGTCTGAAACATCCCTTGACGATGACGAAACGACATTCATGGTAAGGAAATTTAAAAAGTCATTTAAAACTAATAAGTTTAATCAAGTGCAGGGTAAAAGAAGGAAAAAAAGAGTAAAATGCTACCACTGTAATGAAGAAGGGTACGTAAAAGACACCTGTCCAAAACTAAAGAACAAGGACAAGGACAAGATGTAACAACCCAAATTTCCTCATTATGAGTCCTAATAGTGCTTAAAAATAATTAGAAATGCTTTAGAAATATTCTAGAGATTTTTAGGAATTTTTAGAGTATTTTTATGCAATTTTTGGAGTACGTTTGGTATTTTACAAAAGGAGGAAGTTTCAAAAAATAAATAGGTTCGATCGAGGTTCAAACCCGCGACCTCCGACCCGATCCGAAACTTAAGCAAAGCGTGATGACCAAGAACCCAGCAGGGCCGTGCTGATAAAATAGGAAGTGAAATTTATTTAAGCAATGATTTGTAACAGAATACTTGAGTTATAAAGGGAGAACTTAGGGATTAATTTTTCCGTGACCTAAAAACCTCTCCTCTCCTTTTCTCTTCCGACAGCGCGGCGTCTATGTTGGGCGAAAACCAAAGAGAAGCTAGGGCTTCTCTCCGGCGGCCGGCCAAGGGTTCAATCCGAGAAGTTCTTCTTGTCTTCATGATTTCCTCGTCGAGGAGAGCACAGAGACGCAAGGAGTCGCCGGAATTTGAGCTATCGGAAACCCTAGAGGCTGATTTCGGGTGTGGGTTTAAGAACGAAGTGTAAGTTGCTTCTCACCTGCGATAGGAGTGGTTTCAGATCTTTTTCTCCTTGAATTCGAAGCATGTTGTAAGATTTTTAGTTTTGAAATTTCTGTCGTGAGTTTCAAAGGAAGAACATGAAAAGGATAAGTATGTGGAGTATTTTGCTTCTTTTAGTTTTCTGCCGTGGCACTGAACAGGAGAAATTATTTGTGGTTTCGGTTTGTAAGGAAGCTAGGAATTTTTTCGGTTTTTCTTTTGTTGCCGTGGCACATAGCATGAAGAAGAAATGATGTTTTAGTTCTCAGTAGTAAATCTTTGTAGCATTGAGCATGAAGAATTGATACTTTCTCTTTAGTTCCTAGTAGCAAATTCTTCCTCTAGTTGCATTTTATATAACTGTTATATACATATGATGATATGCATGTGTACAGATTTAATGTATTTTTTTTTTAGCGTGAAGAATTGATATGCATGTGTACAAAATTGAGCATGAGGAATTTGTTGGAACCCTAAGGTGTTTTGATGTGATCAAACAAACTAAGTTAGGTCCTGCGTTTGTTTAACCCTTGTGTCTAAGTGTGCAGGAGCTTAGGAACACAGGAAGTCGAGCGGAAGACGTGGCTAGCGAGAAGGACGGCACGGGAGAGAGCCGACGGGCTCGGTGCGTCCGAGGGACGAGGTGTCCGCGGAAGAGTACACCGGTGGACAAGAAGAGCGTGCGCGGCGCTCGAGGGACGAGAAACCGGGAAGGAAGGCTGCTCGAGGAGAAGGCCGGAACATGGGTTCGGGTGAGCCGTATTCTGGAAGGCCGAGATCACCCAAGCTAACGGAGCCGGAGCAAACAGACCCGGACCGAAACGAGCTAAACCGGAGCAGTAGAATCGGACCACAAAAAGTCAACAAAGTTGACTTAAGGGGTCCGGGCGCCCGGAGCTGACTTTTGACCAGGATCGCGTCAAACGCGATCTGATCGTTAGGGATAGAATTTTATCCCCTCCACGGCGCCCGAAACTCCTTCCAGGCGCCCGGACCAGTACTATAAATATAGTACTGGTCTGCACATTCAGATTAACTCACTTGTAATCTAGTGCTTTCATTTGTGTTATTTCTTTCTGTGCTTTCAACGCTGTAAGAGGCTACTCCGCCCAGAGGAGAATCAATTAGTGCACCTTCTTTGCCTTGGATTAGCAATCCTCTGATTGCAAACCAAGTAATTCCTCTGTGTCTACTTTCTATTTTAATTAGTCTCTGCCTTTTTAATTACAAGTTCTTTTAAGTTAGTTGAATATCCGAGAAGGGTTGTTGGTTTTATTTTGTAGGGCAATTCACCCCTCCCCTCTTGCCGGCCTCCAAAGGGACCTACAAGTGGTATCAGAGCAAGGCGCTTCAGGAGGACTAACCGCCGATCGAAGCAACAAAGATGGTCGGACCAAGCATTGTTCCACCAAAATTCGAGGGGAACTTCGCAGACTGGAAGCGTCGTATGGAGGTATTCCTAAAAACAGATTTTGAAATTCGGGTTATTATGAAATATGGTTTTGTAGCTCCAATAGATAAAGATGGAAAAGAAAAAGAAGAGAGCGATTGGACAAAGAAGGAGCAGAATGAGTCGGTAGCAAACAGCCGTGCGGAACATCACCTGCTGAGCGTGTTACCGCCTCAAGAGGTCAACCGCATCGGAAACTACTTATCTGCTAAAGAACTTTGGGAGAAGTTCTTGGAACTCCACGAAGGCACGTCCGAAGCAAAGCTCGCTAGAAGGGACATCCTCCGCAACAAACTGATGAATATCCGTCTGGAGAAAGGTGAGAAAGTAGCCGGTCTACATGCAAAGGTAAAAGAACTAGTTACTGGTCTCGAAAACCTTGGTGAAATGGTAACAAACCGGGACACTATACGCTACGCGCTCAACGCGTTTCCAAGGACTCCGGAGTGGACATCAATCGTCGATGCTTACTACATCTCAAAAGACCTGGAGGTAAGTACTTTAGAAGAGTTGTTTTCTACCCTTGAATTACACGAAACTAGATATGCAGAGATATCAAAGGACACAACCCAGACTATGGCGCTGAACGCAACCAACAAGGATGAACCCGAGTCAGACTCCGAAGACGATCAAGAAGCGCACATGGTAAGAAATTTTAAAAAGTTTTTTAGATCTAATAAATTTAAAATGCAGAATAAAAAGAATCAAAAAGGTGGAAGAAAGGTACGGTGCTACCAGTGTCAGAAGGAGGGACACCTAAGGGAAGACTGCCCAGAACTCAAGAAGGTCAAAATGAAGGCACCTAAGAAACACAACCTAAAAGCAACTTGGGATGGCACTTCTTCATCTGAATCAGAAGCTCAAGAATATGCGGGGATTGCACTGATGGCAAGCCACGAAGGACAAAGTACATCAGAACCCAGCATCGATGAAGGGGGAGCGACCTCAGATGGAAGTAGCGAAGCAGGGGGAGATTCAGGCTTTAAATCTGATATGGTAAGTGAGGTATGCCTCTTACCCCCTAATGAACTTTACTTTGGTATTAAGGCAATGACTAAATCCATGTACAAATTAGAAAATAAAAATGCCAAATTAGAAAATGAAATTTTAGAAACAAAGAGAATTTTGGCAAAATCATGTCTTATAGAGGATTTTGAAAAATTGAAAATGAAAAACTAAAAGAAGAAATAGAAAGATTGGAAAAATCTAATGATTCAAATATTTCTACTTTTAGAAATTATGGAGGTTTAAATTGGTATTATAGATTTCATCAAAGTCAAATTAGAAATATATCAAAAATCTATATACCTAGGAAATACTTGGTTAATCCTGTAGGTAGGAACCTTTACTGGGTTCCAAAAACCTGTTTAATTTAAAATTAAAGTCAGACTTAGCATTTTCAGCAAAGAAATTAAACAACTAATTTCTTTATGAGGCTTTGTCTAAGGAAGTGGTTGTTGCTCCAATAACCAAGAAGGCCTAGTGCCTCGCCACGACCTGGAAGTCAAGTATCGAAATGAAAAGTTTAATTGATTAACTGAAAAAGTATTAATTTAAATTACTTAATGCTTTAAAAGAGTTATTCAATTTGTGTTAGAAACATTTTTTTTATTATCTTAGAAATTTTTATGAAAATTGACTTAGATTTTTCTTATATATAAAAAAAGTTAACTTAGAATTTTTTTTTATGATAATATTGCCTTATCATTTTTTGACTTAGAATTGTTTCTTATGAATATTAACTTAGATTTTTTTAGAAAATTTTTTTGGGGAATGGTGCGATAAGTTTCAAACTTAAAATTTTTTTTTTAACACTTGTGACTGTTTTAATCTGAAAAATATTTTACTTAAATTTTTTTTCTCGAAATAAAAATTCTGAAGAGTGTCTTGAATTTACCTTAGACTTGTTTATAACCACAATTTTTATGTGATCAAAGGGGGAGAAGTATGTTAAGTCTAGGGGGAGATAATATAATTTTTCATTTGAAAAATACTTGGACTTATTTGAATATAAATTATTTTTATTGCATATGTTTACCCTAACTTAACTTGAGTTGCTCACATCAAAAAGGGGGAGATTGTTGGAACCCCAAGGTGTTTTGATGTGATCAAACAAGCTAAGTTAGGTCCTGCATTTGTTTAACCCTTGTGTCTAAGTGTGCAGGAGCTTAGGAACACAGGAAGTCGAGCGGAAGACTGGCTAGCGAGAAGGACGGCATGGGAGAGAGCCGACGGGCTCGGTGCGTCCGAGGGACGAGGTGTCCGCGGAAGAGTACACCGGTGGATGAGAAGAGCGTGCGCGGCGCTCGAGGGACGAGAAACCGGGAAGGAAGGCTGCTCGAGGAGAAGGCCGGAACATGGGTTCGGGTGAGCCGTATTCTGGAAGGCCGAGATCACCCAAGCTAACGGAGCCGGAGCAAATAGACCCGGACCGAAACGAGCTAAACCGAGCAGTAGAATCGGACCACAAAAAGTCAACAAAGTTGACTTAAGGGGTCCGGGCGCCCGGAATCATTTCGGGCGCCCTGGGCACTATTGAGGGTCCGGGCGCCCGGAGCTGACTTTTGACCAGGATCGCGTCAAACGCGATCTGATCGTTGGGGATAGAATTTTATCCCCTCCACGGCGCCCGGAACTCCTTCCAGGCGCTCGGACCAGTACTATAAATATAGTACTGGTCTGCACATTCAGATTAACTCACTTGTAATCTAGTGCTTTCATTTGTGTTATTTCTTTCTGTGCTTTCAACGCTGTAAGAGGCTACTCCGCCCAGAGGAGAATCAATTAGTGCACCTTCTTTGCCTTGGATTAGCAATTCTCTAATTGCAAACCAAGTAATTCCTCTGTGTCTACTTTCTGTTTTAATTAGTCTCTGCCTTTTTAATTACAAGTTCTTTTAAGTTAGTTGAATATCCGAGAAGGGTTGTTGGTTTTATTTTGTAGGGCAATTCATGTTAGGATCGATGGACGCGGCTAGAGAGGGGGGGTGTGAATAGCCGCCCCAAATCGTTCGTTTCTTTCTACAAATCAAGGTTAGCGCAGCGGAAATAAAAATAATAGAAACGAAAGCGGAGAAATCAAACCTCAACACGCGTCGATGTAACGAGGTTCGGAGATATACTCCTACTCCTCGGCGTGTCCGTAAGGTGGACGAAGCCTATCCGTCGGTGGATGAGTCCCCGGAAAACCGGCTAATATAAACTCCTTATGGGTGGAGAAACCTCGCCACAAAAACTTACAACAGCAAGAAGGAGTACAAGTACAGCAAGAAGCAAAATACAATACAACTGTAAAACTTTCGCTTACTTGCCTTCTCTTCGACTGGATGAAGCAGCAGCTTCAAGCGACGCCTACAACAGCAGGAACCCAGCCGAAAGGAAGCTCACGCGAAGCTTAGACGAGAGCTCAGCAAAGCTAAAGAGTAAGAGAGAGTATCCACTGTAGAAGCCCTCAGCCCTTTTATAGCCTGCATCCACCTGCGAGAAGAACATAGGCCAAAGACAGCAGAAGAATCTAGCCGTTGTCTCTCAACGGCTAGGGCCAGACTGATCAGGCATCACCCTGATCGGTCTGGGGCTGATCTGATCGGTCATGGGGACCGATCAGGATCTATGCTGATCGGTCCCCAGACCGATCAGAATGCTTTCACAGAGAGTGGCAACTCTCTGTGCGTACCCTGATCGGTCCCGGGGACCGATCAGGCTTCCTGCTGATCGGTCCCCAGACCGATCAGTAAGCTCATAGAGGCACACTGATCGCTTTCTGATCGGTCTCCAGACCGATCCAGGTCTTGGTTTTTGCCCAAACCAAGTCCAAACAAATATCCGGTCAACCTTGACCTCTTGGTACATCATGCTTAGCATCCAGTCACTCCCTTGACCTGCTAAGACTCCCCACCAAGTGTCCGGTCAATCCCTTTGACCCACTTGGACTTTTCTCTTCGTGTCAAGTATCCGGTCACTCCCTTGACCTACTTGACCTTCTCAACACCAGATGTCCGATCACCCTTGATCCATCTGGATTTTCCCTTGCCCGGCTTCACTCACCAGGACTTTCACCTAGCTTCACTCACTAGGGTTTTCACCTGGCTTCACTCACCAGGATTTCCAATCTGCCCGGCTTCACTCACCAAGACTTATCCGTCTGCCTGGCTTCACTCACCAGGACTTTCCACATCCAGTCCAGAGAACGAGCTACTGAGCCCTCTCTGACCACAGTCCGGAGAACGAGCTACCGAGCCCTCTCCGACTTCCCATGTGCCAAGCTTCCATACTTGGACTTCTCCGTGCCAAGTCTCCATACTTGGACTTTTCCCGTGCCAAGCTCCCTGCTTGGACTTTTCCCATGCCAAGCTCCCTGCTTGGACTTTTCCCGTGCCAAGCTCCCTGCTTGGACTTTTCCGAGTCAGGTCAACTCACCTCGGGTCAACCAGGTCAACCTTGACCACGGGTTGCACCCACAATCTCCCAAGCTTGTATCCTTGTAAAACATCACGATACAACTTTTCTGTTCACGTCAAACATTGTCAAACATAACTCGTCAAACATCAAAACACAACTCGAGTCAAGTCAACTCGAGTCTGGTCAACCAGGTCAACCTTGACCTAAGGTTGCACCAACAATTCACCCCTCCCCTCTTGCCGGCCTCCAAAGGGACCTACAGAATTGATTTGCATTTTGGTTCGGTTTGGTTATGCTTCCTTGCTACATTCATTCAAGTGTACAGATTTAAGTCTCTTTATTCTAACATGTGGTTTAGATATGCTTCCTTGTTACCACTCATTCTAGGATCCAGATTTGAGTTCCTTTATTCTAGCACGTGGTTTAGATATGCTTCTTTGCTACCATTCATTTAAGCATACAGATTTAAGTTTCCTTGTTACCTCGATATGCATGAACGATTTTACTTATAAGCATGCAGTTTTTGATATCTCAGTTTGTACGAGGCATTCTTTTATTAGAAGTACTAATAAGAACAAGTATTTTATTTGAAGAGGCTAGTACCCGACTTCCGAGGTTATCGTTAAACAAATTCAAGTGTCCAATTCCGAGGTCTTGGCTCTGGTAAGACCGAGGTCTTTACCCTCGTAGGACTGGTGGCTCGCTAGCTCAGTTCTATTAGGGAGCGCGCAATGGTACTAAGCCTGGGCCCAAGAAAAGATTATTATTTTAAAGTATAAAAGTATAAGATTTTAAACAAGTGAAATAAACTTCACATGAGTTTAAAGTTCAGCAAGTTTAGTTTCTGATATGCTAGCATGTTGTTTAGATTTTCATACTGTTGTTAGATGAGCATGAGCAGCTTTACATGTTTAGCATTTCAGTATGTTTGATTTCTCTATTATCAGATGAGCATGTGTAGTAGTTTCGTTAAAGCATTCAGTTTTAGATTTATTCTTATTCGCATGCATATTCGAGTTTTTGTGAGTTAGATAGCGCTTACTAAGCAATTTTGCTTATAGTTGCATTTTCCTCTTACTGCAGATAAAGGAAAGGAAAAGCTATAACAAAGGAAGGCGACAAGGAGGTGCGGATGGATGTGTGATGCCTGGACTATAGAAGCCTTGAGACTCAGTTTAGAAATTTATTAAGATTGCTTTGTATTTAGACTATTGAAATTGTTTATTCATGTTGATGATTTTATTATCAGAGTGACTTTATGTATTTAGAATCCTTTCTTTTAATTGCCATGTACAATAGTTCCATTGTTTGAGTTGTAGTATTATTGCATGCATGTTCTGATTATTAGATATGTTTTTAGCATGTATACACAGATTGATATGTTTTAGTTGGTATATATGCTGGAGTAGAATGTAGAGATAAGCTACTCATGTTTCCGCTGTCACTAATTGCATGTCTAGAGAGTTTTATGTATTGATAATTACATGTGAACAACTCTAAATAAGTATAGTTAGTAGTCCAGTAGCGCTCCACCCTCGCAGTCTAGTAGGGAGGAGGGTGGGGTGTTACACAAGGACAAGGCGACGTGAGACGAAACTTCATCAGAGTTAGAAATTGAAGCCTACGCTGGACTTGCGCTGACGGCAAGTCACCAAGAAGAACAAGACGAAACAAGCTTTTTTATAATGAGCATCGAGAGTATCGATGAAGGGGGAGCAACGTCAAAAGAGAGCAGCTCTATAGGGGGAGTCTCAGATGATGAGCTCGACAAGGTAAGTCAGGTACGATCTCTACCACCTAATAAGTTATTTAAATTTATAAAAGTCCTACCTAAAACTTCCTATAAATTAGAAATTTAGAATAAAAAATTATTAAAAGAAAATAATGATTTAAAAGGAAACCTAGCAACATCTTGTTGATTGGAAGATTTCGACAAATTAAAACTAAAAAATGAAAACTTAAAAGAACAAATACAAAATTTTAAAAATTCTGCATGTTCAAATATTACTCTTTCAAATTTTAGAGATTTTCAAGAACTAAATTGACAACTTAGATATCAGAAGGGAAAAACTAGAAAATTATCACGTAAATAGGTTTCTAGAAAATTTTTTGATCAATCTGATAAGTAGGAACCTATATTGGATTCTAAAATCATATTTAGATTAAATGCATGCCTTGTTAGGATAAGAGTTGAAATTGTCAACTACAATAAAGCCTATTCATTAGGATCTAGTTTGATCTTTACCCTACGTGGATTGCTTTCTAAAATGTTATCTCATTGTAAGGCTATATAAAGCCAATGGTCTATTGATTTCAGTTGTTGAATAAAAGAGTTTTTTTATCACTAACATCTGGTATTAGAGCCAAGTTGGTGTTTCTTTTTTTTCACCTCTTCCTTCGAAGTTCCTTTCTTTCTCACGAGCAGAGAAAGTATATCTTTGGGTTCGTTGTTCTTGATTCGAGTGGTGTTGCTGCCTGGAGTTCGAGCAAAGGAGAGTTCACTAAAGGAAGCGTCGAACTCAACAGTCTCAAGGAGACAACAGCATCTACGACAACCTTGAAACTGACCAGCGCAAAGTTTCTTGAAGGATGACTAATAATTTTGTTCAACTTGCAATTCCTAAGTTTGATGGATATTATGATCATTGGTCTATGCTTATGGAAAATTTCCTACGCTCAAAAGAATATTGGAGTTTGGTGGAAACTAGAATTCCTGTCGCAGTAGAAGGAGTGGAGCTTACTGAAGCACAAGGAAAATTATTTGCAGACCAGAAGCTAAAAGATTTGAAGGTCAAGAATTATTTATTTCAAGCCATTGATCGAAATATTATGGAAACAATTCTCAACAAAGACACTGCCAAACACATTTGGGACTCTATGAAGCAGAAGTATCAAGGTTCCACAAGAGTTAAAAGGGCACAACTCCAAGCCCTTAGGAAGGAGTTTAAGATTCTACATATACAAGAAGGTGAGAGTGTTGATGCATACTTCGCTCGAACTCTTACTATAGCAAACAAGATGAAGATTCATGGTGAAAACATGCAGCAAGTGGTGATTATTGAAAAGATCTTACGATCAATGACCTCTAGGTTCGATTATATTGTTTGTTCCATTGAAGAGTCTAATAACATAGACATCTTAAGTCTTGATGAGTTACAAAGCAGCTTATTGGTCCATGAGCAGAGGATGAATAGACATGGAAGCGATGAGCAAGCATTAAAGGTGACCTACGATAAGATTGGTGAAGATGCAGGGAGAGGGAGAGGTAGAGGAAGAGGCAGAGGGAGAGGTAGGCAAGCATTCAATAAAGCAATGATTGAGTGTTATAAATGTCATCAATTAGGGCATTTCTAGTATGAGTATCCTAAATGGGAGAAAGAAGCGAATTATGCAGAGCTAGAAGAGAAAGAAGAATTATTGCTGATGTCATATGTCAAGCTTGATCAAGCAATGCGAGAAGATGTTTGGTTCCTTGACTCGGGGTGTTCTAATCATATATGTGCACACAAGGAGTGGTTCTCGTATCTTGATGAAGAATTTCGGACTTCTGTGAAGCTCGGGAATAATTTCACAATGACTGTAATGGGAAAGGGTAACATCAGGCTGCAAATTGTTGGAGCTACTCAGGTAATTACCAACGTTTTCTACATACCTGAGTTGAAAAATAACCTGTTAAGTATTGGACAACTGCAAGAAAAGGGTGTATCTATTTTGATACAACATGGAGTGTGCAAAATCTATCATCCAGATAAAGGGCTTATTATGCAAACAGCAATGTCTGTAAATAGGATATTTATACTACCTGCAAAAATTCTACCGAAATTACCCATCTGTTTCCAAACAACTCTTGAAGACCATACTCACCTTTGGCACTGCAGATAGGGGCATCTAAGTTTCAAGGGTTTGAGAACGTTGCAATACAAGCAAATGGTGAGAGGGTTGCCACAATTGAAGGAATCATCCAAAATTTGCACTGATTGCATGATAGGAAAGCAACATAGGAATGCAATTCCAAAGAAGAGTTTATGGAGAGCATCACAAAGATTACAGTTGGTACATGCTGACATTTGTGGGCCCATCAATCCTGCTTCCAATGGCAAGAAAAGGTATTTCATAAGTTTTATTGATGATTTTGGTCGTAAAGCGTGGATATATTTTCTTGCTGAAAAATCTGAAGCTTTTACTATATTCAAGAATTATAAATCCCTTGTTGAGAAAGAGACAGGAGTTTTTATTCGTTGTTTGCGCACATATAGAGGTGGAGAGTTTACCTCTCATGAATTCAATTTTTTTCTCAAAACTAATGGTATCAACAGGCAACTCACAGCAGCCTACACTCCCTAACAAAATGGATTAGTCGAACGCAAAAATAGGACAATCATGAATATGGTTAGAAGTATGTTATCGAAAACGCAAGTTCCAAAGACTTTTTGGCCAGAAGCAGCAAATTGGGCCGTTCATATACTCAATAGAAGTCCTACATTGGCGGTAAAAAAATATGACACCTGAAGAGGATTGGAGTGGTGTCAAACCAAATGTTGAATATTTCCAGATTTTTGGATGCATTGGTCATGTTCATATATCAGATAGTGAAAGAAAAAAACTAGATGATAAGAGTCTTCGGTGTGTGTTGCTAGGGATAAGTGAAGAATTTAAAGCATATAGACTATATGATCCAGCATCCAAGACAATAATTGTAAGCAGAGATGTGATTTTTGAAGAAAATGAATGTTGGGAATGGAGACGAAATAATGAAGAAGTAGGGCTTGATATACTTGTGCAGGAAGAAACTAATGCAGAAAGTGCACATGATCAAAGTGAAGAAGAATATGAAAATGTAGCAATTAAAGAAGAAGAAAGAGAGGTCAGTCTATCTTCAAGCGAATCACCTGAAGAGAACCCTCCAGAAAGAAGACAGAGAAGAAAACCATTTTGGATGGAAGATTATGTAAGTGGGGAAGAATTCTCTGAAGAAGATGTTGAGCACAACAATTTGGTTTTGTTTACCTCCACCTCAGATCCAACAACTTTTGAAGAAGCTATTCAGAGTTCCAAGTGGAAAGCTGCAATGGATTTGGAGATAGAAGCAATCGAAAGAAATGAGACTTGGGAGTTGACAGACTTGCCCAAAGGAATGAAAAAGATCGGAGTAAATTGGGTTTACAAAACTAAACTCAACGTAAATGGCGAGGTTGACAAATGCAAAGCTCAGCTGGTGGCAAAAGGGTATGCTCAACAACATGGCATAGATTATACTGAGGCATTTGCACCTGTGACTAGATGGGATACGATTCGTATGATAATTGCTCTAGCAGTTCGAAATAACTGGAGTCTATACCAGCTTGATGTCAAAAGCGCCTTTTTGCATGGAGAGCTAAATGAAGCAGTATTTATTGAGCAACCACAGGGCTATGAGAAGAAAGGTGAAGAGTATAAGGTGTACAAGTTGAAAAAGGCATTGTATGGCCTTAAACAAGCTCCTCGAACATGGTACAGTAGGATTGAAGCATATTTTATCAAAGAAGGATTTGAAAGATGCAACTGTGAACATACATTATTCATCAAATTGGGTGGTGAAGGTAAAATTTTGATTGTTAGCCTATATGTTGATGATTTAATTTTCACTGGCAATGATGAAAGTATGTTTGTTAAGTTCAAGAATTTTATGAAACTTGAGTTTGATATGACTGATTTGGGAAGGATGAAATATTTTCTTGGTGTGGAGGTGCTACAAAATCCTGAAGGCATCTATATTAGCCAAAGAAAGTATGCAAAGGATGTTTTGGAGAAGTTTGGTATGGAGAAGAGTAACAGTGTGAAAAATCCCATTGTTCCTGGTGTTAAACTTACAAAGGATGAAGAAGGATCCAAAGTGAATGCTACCATGTACAAACAATTAGTTGGAAGTCTTATGTATCTAACTGTTACAAGACCAGATTTGACGTATGCGGTGTCTCTCATTAGTAGATTTATGGCAAGTCCAGCAGAGTTACATTTGCAAGCTATGAAAAGGGTACTAAGATACTTAAAATGAACTGTGGATTTGGGAGTCTTCTACCAAAATAAGGGTAATGGAGAGCTAATGGCATATACAGACAGTGATTATGCAGGAGATACAAATGACAGGAAAAACACTTCTGGTTACATGTTTTTGCTTAGTGGGGGGGTTGTGTCATGGTCTTCAAAAAAATAGCCCGTAGTTGCTTTGTCCACTATTGAAGCAGAATTTGTAGCAGCTGCCTCGTGTGCTTGTCAAGGGGTTTGGATGAGGAGGGTATTGGAGAAACTCGATCATTTTCAAGGCAAGTGTATCACCGTATTATGTGACAACAGCTCTACCATTAAGCTCTCCAAAAATCCATTCATGCATGGATGCAGCAAACATATTAACGTAAGATTTCATTTCTTACATGATTTGACTAGAGATGGAATTGTTGAGCTAAAGCATTGTATCACACAAGATCAAGTTGTAGATATTATGACAAAACCACTCAAGCTAGATGTGTTCTTGAAGCTACGTGAATTAATGAGTGTACGTGTGGTATCACAACTAAACTGAAAGCATTACTGCCATCAATTTAGGGGAGGAATTGTTAGGATAAGAGTTGAAATTGTCAACTACAATAAAGCCTATTAATTAGATCTAGTTTGATCTTTACCCTACGTGGATTGCTTTCTAAAATGTTATCTCATTGTAAGGCTATATAAAGCCAATGGTCTATTGATTTTAGTTGTTGAATAAAAGAGTTTTTTTATCACTAACATGCCTTACCTTTTGAATTAAAAGTTTAAAAAAAAAATTCAAATAAATGACTTTTCATGATTTATGTTAGAAATTAATTAGAATTTAATTTTTTCGAAAAAGAAAATTTCATTACTCATCTACGGTGTATTATTTTTCTATAAATTTTTTAACAAAATTTATATTTTTCAATTTAAAATATATTGTAGTGCTATTTTTTACAAAATTTATTTTCCATGAAACTTTATCATTTTCTCTATCTAAGAAAATATTTTTGAAATTTTTTTAACCATTGGTGAATTTTTCATTTATCCAAATGCAAATTTTTAATATTAAAAATTCTTTAAAATTAAAATTTTGAAAGTTCATTTTTTTTTTTGTAAAAATACTTCCTCTATTCTATTATCATACAATTTATTACGATTATTTTAACTTAAAAACTATTTTAAAAAAAAATTTAGTGAAAATGAATCTTTATATATAAAAAATTTTATTACTGCTTAAATTTAATTTATTTTTCTTGAAAATTTTATTTCAGCTTTGGATATTTAATCTTAACCGTTAGAATAATTCTTAGAATTTTTGAATAATTAAAAATTATTTTAAAATTATTTTTTTTATAAATGGTTTATAAATTATAAAAATTTAGATTTTTGAAATTTAAAAGTTCATGATTTTTTTGAATAATAGTCACCTTGTTTTTATCCTTTAGACTCTAATTTAAATTTGTTTTAAAATTATTTTCATGAAATACCCCATTTTTAATATGATCAAAGAGGGAGAATTAGATGTTAAGTCTAGGGGGAGGGTACACTAACTTTTGCACATTTTTTTCTTAAATGCAAAATATGTACTTGTCATTTCTATTACTATTTATTTTTAGTTTATCCTAACTTAACTTCGGGTTTCTCACATCAAAAAGAGGGAGATTGTAAGTATTCCGTGGTAGTTTTGATGTGATCAACCAAGTTAAATTAGGTCCTGTTATATTTTGATGCATTATGTCTAAGTGTGCAGGAACTTAGGAGCATAGGAGTTCAAGCGAAAGACGCAGCTAGCGAGAAGGACGGCACGGGAGAGAGTCAACGGGCTCAGTGCGTCCGAGAGACGAGGTGTTGTAGAAGAGTACGCTGGCGAACGAGAAGGAAGCAAGTGGCGTTTCCGAGGGAGGAGAAGTCGAAGCGGAAGAGTGCTTGAGAAAACCAGAAAATGGTTTCGGGTGAGCCCTATTCCAGATGGTCGAAATAACCTAAAATGAGTCGAGTATGCCGGCGGACAAGAAGGAAGAACGCGGCGATTCCGAGAGACGAGAAGTCAGAGCGGAAGGTTGCTCGAGAAGGCTGGGAAATGGGTTCGGGTGAGCGCTATTCCGGATGGCCGAAATCACCCAACAGAGTGGAGCCGGAGCGAGAGTCCGGATCATAAAGTCAACACAGAGGTTGACTTTGGTCCGGACGCCCGCACTAGAAACCTTATCGAAACTTGACGTGGCGCGATCCATTGCGAAGAGGATAAAATTCTATTCACGTTCAGGTGCCTGAAACGAGTTTCGCTTTGTAATTTGGTGTTTTAACTTCTGTAAGAGGCTTCTCCGTCGGAAGGAAACTTTAGTGAACTTTTTTTCAATATCTTGAATTAACAATCCCCTGATTGTAAACCAAATAAAAAATATGTGCCTCTTTCTCTTTTTAATTAGCTTCTTAATTCCTTTTATGAAAGTATTTATTTTAATAAAAACTGTAAAGTACAAGAAAGATATTTATTTTTATTTTTAGACAATTTACCCCCTCTTACCGGTCTCATAAGGGATCAACATATATTGGTTGGAGATGTTCTTTTAGAGGAAGTGTCTTACACTAAGTCACTAACTAACTTATGTGTTTTGATGAACTATTCCTTTTTCTTATTAATTAATAGGATTGTAAACGAGCCGAGCCTACCTAGTCAAGTTTTTGGATGTTCAAAATTGTTTGATAAGGTAACCGAGCCAAGCCGAGCTGAACTTAAAATGAACCAAGCCTTTGAAATTAGGGGTGTTCATTATTCGGATCGATCCATTAACCCGCCCGATCCAAATAACATTCGGGTTATTTGGTTTGGTTAAATGAAATTCGGGTCGGTTGAATGAACTGACCCGAAATGTTAATTGGGTTAATGGTTTGGTTTTGGATTTAACTCCCAATCCAAATAACCCGCCCGAAACCCGAATAAGGAACTAATATATATTTTTTAATATTTTTTAGTATAATTTTTGGAATCTTTGGAATGTGTAAGTTTTTTTTCTTATATCGAATGAAACTATTTTATCAAATTTGGAGCTTATTTATTTATAAATGTAAATTATTAAGAGTTTATTTATTTGAAGAAGATTGAAAATTTGAAATGAAAAGAAAATTGGGTTAATTGGTACCCGAACCGAATAACCCGAATTAGTTTCGGGTAATTCGGTTTGGTTTATAACTAATTCGGTTTGGTTCTTGGTTGGATTTAGAAAATTATAAAATCCGAATAACCCGAACCGAATAACCCAAATAATCCGATCCGAACCAAATGAACACCCCTATTTGAAATGATTGTTAAGCTTAGCTTGGTTTATTTTTTATGAGCTTGAGCTTGTTTGAAGCTTGGCTTGAGCTTGACTTGTTTAGATGTCTTCGAGTTCTCAATTCAAGCTTGGCTTGAGCTTGGTTCGAGCTTTGCTTGATCTTGGTTCGAGCTTGGCTTGATCTTGGTTCGAGCTTGGTTTGTTTAGATGTTATCGAGCTTTCAATTAAGGTCGTTTGATTGTTTGAAAACTTTAATTGTTTGATTAATTATTGAGCTTGATAATTTAAACTTATTTATTTTATTTTATTTTATTATTTATTTAACATATTGAAAAGAATTTTATTAATGAATATGGTTCGTGAACATTATTCACGAACGTTATTCACAAACATTGTTCACGAACGTTATTCACGAACGTTAACGAGTTGAACATATATGTGTTCAAGCTTGTTTGTTTAGTTTAACAGACTGTTTAAATTTGTTTATTCAATTAATCTTATGTATATTGAATGAACATAAACAAGTTTCCTATTAATTAATAGGTATCTCTTTAATTATTTTTTTATTGACTATTTATATCTTTTTGTAAAAGACGAGGAGACGTCAATAAAAGACTAATTTGTATATATGTATATATGAAACGAAAATTCCTTCATATTGTAAAAAAGGAAAACCCACTCGATTATTCCTTTCACATGATTACAAACTAAACATTCAACTCACTTCTAATGCTTTAAATGTTTGAATTATACATCCACTGTGCTTCAACACTCGGGCGTGAGAGTATGATCTCGACTGTAATCCTCGCAGTAGTAATAAACCAGGTGATTCCTTTGAACCCATTGCATTGCCTCGTATTGCTGTCGGCTTAGACCCGAGCCCATCGGTGAAGAGGCGATTGGTCGGCACGATGGCGATGCGTAGGCCGAGCACCCTCCTATTTTGAAGTCAGCATACCTCGAAACAAAAGGTTGGAACCTGTAGTCGGCCTTGTACTTTCCATTTTCCGTTGCCCACGACGATGCATCCCAAATTGAGGCATACACCCACATCGGCCGGTCGGGAAACATCGCCTCAAGTTTCCTCTGATACCTCCGAATTGGCACATCGTCCACAAAAAACCTGCAAGAATTAGGAGGCTCAATAACGAACTCACAGTCGACAACACAATCTTGGATCCGACACTCACACTATTTCATCAGGGTTCCAAAGAATGGCATAGTGGTGGAAGTCGGTGGTCGGGTCGAACCAGAGGTGGAACCTCATCTCCCTCCCGATGATCCTGCCATCTCCGCTGCCCCTCACATAGACATTAGTCTGCAGAGTGTAGGGCTTGCCAGGGGTCGTGCCAAGGAACTCAATGTCCACCTCGTCATGGTGTCCCGGGTGAGCTTGGTCATTGGATAGCTACCAACAAACAATATATATCATTCATTCCCGAGTTCTTAGTATCGAATCATCCTCAAATTTTCGACTAATTCAAGCAATTCAATCGATTTCGCTTACGTAGAATGCAGTGTTGACACCCGCGGTGTAGCCACTTTGAAGCTTGATTGAGGCACCAAAGTAGCCATTCCGGTACGGCCGGTTCGACTTGAATCCACTCCCTAATAGTGCATATAAATAAACAGTTTGAGCTCGCACCTTAATGCACAATTGAGTAAAAGCATGGTGTTACCAGAATTGCTATCGAGCCAAAGTGTGACACTGGATTGATCGTGCGAAATCGATTGGTGCTCAGCGCCCCAAAGGGTACTGTAGGCTTGGTAGAATCTCCATGATCGCACCTTGGAGCTCAAGTAGTAGCCCGGAGATGGCGGTTGAGCATTAACACAATAGAAGAAGAAGAAGAAAAAGAAGAAGAGGATGTTGAGTTGAATTGGAGAAGCCATGCAACTCAATTAGCCTCAAAGAAACAGAGAAGCAGTGACTTGCTAAGTGAAGGTAGAGTTCTTGGGGTATAAATAAGAACTACAAGTCTTTATATTACAAGAAAAATGTATCCCTCCATCTGTTCAAAGTTAGGCTATTGGTCACTTGGACAGTCTCCTACAATCACGTAGGCATTTGTTGCATTGATTTCGTGAATTAGATTCGCCGTGGGAAATTGAAATGGATATAATCAGCTAGATCTTATACTCATCGTTGACTTATTTTCCCCTTTGTCAAACATGTTCCTTCGGCGTGAATGGCGGCACATGGTAGGTACCTGAGTGTCTGAAAGAGTGAGAGAATAAGTCAAAGTTGGGGTCATTCAGACCGACTAAAGATGATGATGATGAAATGTGATAAAGTATCGGAATTGATCAGAGTGAAGTGTTGATTTTTTGGTCAGACAAAAACTTTGGTCAACGGTAAGTACGACCTTGTGATCTTTATCTAAATTTGTTATAATTCCATGAATCTTGTCCGTGGAAGAGACGTGGGGGATCGGCGCTCTCTCACAAGAAACGGGGCATTGCGCTCACCGTCATGGTGGTGGGGTGAAGGCGGCGATGTACGGCGCATCTTCACTGCTGGTGATGGCTTGGGAACAGAGGACGAAGCGGACGCGGATCGGCGAGTGGCGCGCCGTGGCGAATGGCGTACATGAGTACATCGCGCGTTATACCACAAGTCAGGAAGAGGTATGGCCTGTCCGCTGCTCCTCTTAGGCTCTGTTTACTAGGGAGGACAGACGGAAATACAGATTGCGGAAACATTTTCACGATGGATTGTTTTTTCCTATTTACTTCATTAAAAAAAAAAAAGATGAATTACTCACTTTTCTTTTATTTACCTAATGGATAGATAGATTTATGTCCGTCTAAATTTAACGAAAAGTAATTTTCTCCTTGCTTATCGTGCTGTTGAATTTCTCTCAACTCATGATTTGGTCTCACATGACCGTGGATGACGATCTTGTGTGACCGTGAACGGTAGCCCTTTGCAACAATAGACGATGGCTCTGCTTGACCGCGGATGACGATCCCGCGTGAGGTCATCTCGTAGCCTCGTGTGGTTGCCCGACGTGAGGTGCCCTTAGTAGCCATGGGCAATGGTGACGAATCACGATAAGGTTGTATATTTATCTTAAAATTAATAACACTGTGAATAAAAAAATTTCTATACATATTTGGAGCCGACGACATTAAAAAAACAAGTCTTTCTCGACCTTTTAATTAAGATAAAATGTAATATATATTCTTACCAGTAAAATATAATATTTATTTTTATCAATCAAATTCTTATCCGTAAAATATACTATCTCTTTATTTATAAGAGAGAATATGTTCAACTAGTTTGTCTTAATTTATGTGAAGTCTAATTTATAAGCCTGATCACTATTATAATATGATACATCTTGATTTTCTTGACTTTAGCATCATTTTGTTTTATTGTTTTTTTTTCCTTTCATTTTTATCTCCTCTTTCCAATCGCCTCTCTTTCTATATTTCTCGTAGTCCCTCTAGCTAATGGGTCGACAGGTCGTGCTCGGGTTGAGCTTAGCACAAGCTTGATCGGTTATGTTTAATTGTTGTGCCCACACGACCAATGACGGCCCACCCACCTGCCTAGCACGAGCATAGTTCATGTTGTGTCGGTGTAGGCTTGGGCCACAAATTATTTTAAAAAGGCTCGTGTTTAACTCGGCATGATTAGAATTTTGGCCGGTTGCGCCAAGACCCAAAGCATGTTAGGTCAGTTCAGTCGCATATGGGTTTCCATTATTCCACAAGGCCTAAGATCTTCACATGTCAATAGAAAAAAAATGTTCTGAGCAAAATGTTTTTTATTTCGTGAGATTGCAAATGTAAATTTGTTTTTTTTTTTTTAAAAAAAAGCTCTTCGCAGGTTCAAATTCTTTCTAAACTTTCAAATTCTTAAAATCAGTTTGCTAATTGTCATCAACAAGGAAACGAATAATTGTAATGATTAAAATACCCTCTTCGTATAGCTAATTACTCACCAATAATGCAGAGTTTCTATAAGAGCCAAATCAAAATAAATAATATTCTACTAACTTTCATAATTTCTCCATGAAATTATATTAAAAATAATGAAAATGAGCATTTTTAAATTAAAATCCTCCACAAATTTTTTTGGACTAAAGAAAAGTGTTTTTTTTCCCAAACTAAGGACGCCCACTTTAATACCATCTCACCTTATATAAAATATGACACAATTTTCCTTCAGTGCTATCTCTATTATTATCATGCTAAGTTATAGCAATTATAAAATTATAAAATTTGAGCAATTATAATTTTGAAGCGGCTACAATTATAATAGTTCGAGCAATTAAGATTCGTAACTGCTATTATATAGAAAAAAAACCTTAATAAAGAGATTAAAATTTCTCTATCTGAACACGACTTTAAATGATTTTTTTAGCCTAAGCCTATACTATTATGGATTACATCCAGTAATAAATATAGATATTTAAATAAATTTTGATTTGACATATTATATGACAAATAATTCAACTCCAAGTTATAATTTATTATCTCTTAAATTTTATCTAATATTTATATTATAGTAATTATATTTTTATAATTATTATAATTATACAGTAGCCGCGGATTCATAATTGTTGTAATGCATCTCCAATTTAAGATTTAATCAGAAATATAAGTAAAAATAATAGGATCAGTATAATGAAGGATACTTGTGTAATTACACATAGGAGGGGAACTCTTCGATAAAAAAAAAAAAAAAATTCTCATCTGGGCGCCATTTTTGCCAATTATTTTAAAAAATGCAAAAAGAAATAAAAAAACAAGGGCTGTTTTGATATTTTGCTCGTCTCCTCTACTGCTTCCCAATATTTAAATACGCTATTCCTCTTTCTCGGTTCGCTGCATCTCGTCTTCCTATTGTTTTCTTCTCCTCCGGTCACCGTTTTCTACCGGCCTGCCATTCCACTGCGAGTAAGCTCGATTCTCTCCCCGACGTTCTGGATCTCATGGTTGTTCTACATTTTCTTTTCTTACAAGCTTTAGATAGATCGTTTGGCTGATCCGGAAGCACTGCTTTGTGTTAGGTCGAAGGGGGCGAGATGAAGAACTCGGTGTCGGATCGGAATCTGTTCATTGAGAGCGAGGATGAGGAGGACGATGGAGTCGACCAGGGCGAAGTGCGAAAAGCGCGGCCCTCGGCCGCCGGAGACGACTCCGACGGCTCCGATTTGTCTTCCGAGGACGGGGATAGCGCGCCGCGTAGCAGGCCCGGCTCTTACTCCACCAATTGGCCCCAGAGTTACAGGTAAACACCTTTTTCGCTTCCACGTATTAGGTATTGCGTTGGCTACCTGCCTTACGATCGAGATCTGACGGCCGGGAGGATTCGATTCCTGCCCGTGGGATCTGGATCCAATTGCGGCTTGGAGTTATCATTTTTTTCATTGACGTAATTTAACAGATCATGAACTCGTCCTATTCAGTAATCATTTCCATCTCGAGTACGATTATTAATCTTCAAAGACATCATCATTGCTGCAAAGAGAGAAAAAAACTTTAGCTTTCCGATTTGTCTCTCCTTGGCTGCGTGATGCGGATTCCACCTTTTACTATAATAGAGAAAAAAACTTGCAACTTACTGATTCTGATATCACAATTCAAGCTAGATGCTAGAAGAAAACAAGAAAAAACGCAGTAGTCTTGTTTTGTTTCAGTTTGTTGACATAACTCTGCAATAATTGAAGTAACTGCCTAGGAACGACATACGGAGAGATCTCGGAATGTTGTGTATCTAATCGGAATTTTTTTCTAAGGAAAAAAGGATTGAGCGGCAGTCCAATCTGACATGTTCTGCTTATTTTATTCCCAGTGAAGTGTGGAAAAGATTCAGGCGATGGGGTAAACTAATTGTTGTTGACAGGCTGATCCGTGGTGGGGCTCGTGCTCTACGTGTCAACTATGATACCAAAGGGGATTCTTATGGCTTGGAAGACTATTGTAGCAACATGGTGGATAAGGAGTAATTATCTGTCGGAGTGAGTCATGAATGAGGCACACATGTGTCACGTGAGTAACGGAACAAACGAATAGTGTGCGGTGTGCCATAGCTGACAGTGTTCAGTCAGTTCTCTGTCTCTACCTCATTTGAACAAGGGAAAGGAGTATCTTATGGATGGTAAATTAATTAAAGGATTAAGTTGCTTAAACAAGAAATTACTATTTTGTATCACTTGAAAATAGATCACATGATAAATGGATATATTGAAATTCCTTCCAAGAATAGTTTGTGACGATCTTACCACTAGGGTTATCAAGGAAAAAAAACTCAATTTTTGAGAACATGGCGGCTTTGGTCATATTGTGGTTGGTTCGGTTTTGGCTTCCCATTTTCCCAATTTGGTTTAAGTTTCAACTTTATTGATTTTCTTGGTTTGTTTATCTTCACACAATTAAAGTAGTTTTTAAATCAGTTTTAGGTAATTGAGTATGATCCTGTCCGAATGCTGAACCAACGGACGCTGGGCACGTGGCGCTCCCCTGTTGTTGATGTGGGTCTCCGACTAACTGCACGATGCTCCGGCGATTCTGCAACAAAACCGAGCCGGGGGGGGGGGGGGGTCCCGGCGACGGCCCTCCGACGCTCAAGTTAGGCGAAGGAATAAGAAAGTGGCTTAGAAATTGTAGACTTGCGTACCTCCGGTTGAAGAAGTGGAGACCTTATATAGACCTCTCGAAGGAGTCTGGGCACATCAATCGAAGCAATCACCTGCTTTCGACCATGCCTAGGTGTGGGCCTGTCAGAAGGGCATCCATAAGACCATACTGCTACTGTATCAACCTTTCCGTGACGTGATGGTGGGGCCTTTAATAGTGCCATCTTGCGTACAGTCTAATCATCATGCCTTTGCTGACATACCATATCCCGAGCCGAGCGAATAGGCCGCTCGGCTAACCACTGTTCCCTCGCCACGATTCCGGCCGAGCGGACACCTCCGCTCGGCAATTCTATCCTCGGCCGAGCGGACACCTCCGCTCGGCCACTCGGCTCCGGTTCTCCTGCTTTGGCGTCGGAAACCCAAACCTTTGGCTGGGTAATCTCTAGTTCCGCTCGGACGGGACCCCATCTGTGGGTCCCCCATTCTTACCGCCGGATCACTTGCCTCCCCTTCAAGTCTAGTCGAAGGAGGCAGTGAGTCCGACTGACTGGACTGTGTGTCCGAGCGGGCGGTCGTCGCCTTATCGCTGCTGCTGATATCCCTTGAGCCATTCGGCCCTTCGCTTTGTATGCCTTGGCGCCCAACGTGGATGTTTGCTTGTCTAAATCCTCTTGAAAATCGCGCAAGTCTTTTTCATTAAGCCGAAGCATGCGCGGTATGGGCGCATTAATTGCGTTCGGTGACAGAGCGCCACGTGGCTCGTCTCTAGTGGCGGTGACGCTCCGTACGATGGGACGCCCTTTGTTTTGAAATGAACGGCTAGATGACGACCTCGTCTCTTGTGCCCTGCATCCGACGGACGAGGCTGAGCGGTCTCGTTTGTATAAAGCCCTCGTTCCGGCCTTCACGCCGCACTCTCTGTTTCATCGTGCGTCCTCTGTCGAAGCTGCCTGCTGCTAGCTTACTCCGGCGACTCCCAGTGCTTGCTTTCCGGCGGTTTTCGAGTTCCTGGGTATTCTTTCCTTTGATCTTCCCTCAGTAAGCTTCTTCTCTTCTCTCGTCCCCTTGTTTCCGAGTATTGCTAGGCTTCCTTCCCTTCTTTAGTTATGGCGAGCACTTCTGCACCCGCTACCGAGGTTCACGGTCTGTGGTATATGAGTATGGAGAGTAGGTTCGATGAGGAGCGCGCCCGGTGCGTTGTTAGGACCTATGGGATACCGAACGACCATGAAATAGTTGTAGCCGGCCATAACCCGCCGATCGGTACTATTTATTTTTTTCTGGACCAATTCCAGGGCGGCCTTAGATTTCCTACCCATCCATTTATTTTGGAAGTTTGTAATTATTTCCGCATCCCGCTCGGCCAACTTGTGCTGAATTCCTTTAGGCTACTGAGCGGGGTGGTCGTCCTCTTTAGGCTGCACAGTATACCACTTGACCCCAAAATATTCCACTACTTCTTCTACCCCAAACAATCCGAGTTGGGTACTTTTATTTTCCAAAGTAGAATAGGCTTCAAATTTTTTGAGAACATGCCGACCTCCAACAAGCTTGGAGGAGTTCTTCTTATATCGACTTCGACAAGATTCAAACCAAATGGCGGACCATGCCAGAGCCAGTAGACTCGGCGAGTCGAAAGCAATCCGGCCTACCTTCATGCGGCAAATTGCTTGCCGGTCGTGATACAAAATCGACCGATTGCTTCTCGAGGGGTGTTGTACATTTTGGATTATCTCCCGTTGACGATCTCCCCTACCGCGTGGTAAGGACTCTTTACCCTTCGCCTTTTTGTCTAAGCGGTTTTAATTTCTTCCGCTGCGGTGAAGTCGTGTGGCGCTCAAGGCTACCGATCATCCGAAATTAAAGGCCGTGGAAATTGAGGCGGCTACTAAAAAGAACTTCGGCGGGGTCTTATCCGACCGCTCGGCGGATCGGGAGAGGGGGCGGTCACAAGCAGTTACCCAATCCGCAGCGGAGGTTGAGGCGGATCCTGTTCTCTGCTCCACCGGTAGCGGAGTCCCCAGTGGGATTCCTCTTGGAAGTTCGGTGAGCGTCGAAGGACTCCGACCTTCCGCCGACCCGGAGGGCGAACCTGCGCCGTCGAGATCGCTTCTCCGATCGCGCGCCGTCGCGGATCAGGACCCCGTGGCCTCGCCCACCGCACACCCTCTAGCTCTCCTCCACGGACTCGTCGTCGCCTACGACGGTTGGGCGAAACTTCAACCATAGGGGAGTCCTCGGGCCGGGCAAGCGCGGGAGTGCCGGCCGGCCACCCGACCATCAAGACTACCCTTCGATTCCATCGGAGGAATATTTATTGTCTGTCGATCGGCCATCAAGCCCGTTCATGAAATAACCTTGAGGTCCGCTCGCGAACTTTCGAGGGCCTTGATTGGGTGGCCCTCATGCGCCCAAGACTCGGCGATAACCACACGTGCAGCCACTCGGGTGGGTTCATTTTCTTCTGTGCCGTACTGCTCGGTTCTGATTTTATTATTTCCCTTACTTGGGGTGAGCAAATCGCCACTAGCCATGGTGGCCGTGGAGGTCTCATGGAAAAACTTGAGTCTCGGGGTCCGTGGTAGGCGGGAGAAACAAGCCAGCGAGGCCGAGCAGAAGGGCGGCAGAGGTGGCTCGACTTGAAGGCTTGGTGAAGAAGCGCGACGAAGTGAAGCGCGCCAATGGCCGGAAGAAGCGGGCGATCGCGATCCGGACAAGATGAAAGTTGAAGTCCGAGCCCTAGATCTAAGGATCTGGAAGCCCAACTAACTGCCGAACGGGATGGGCGCTCAGTGAGCGCACTAAAGCGGAGGTGGACCAGAAAGTTCTCAGATTCACTAATTGCCTCCCGGCGGCGCTCGGAAAGTACTAGGAAGAGGAGCCGGGTTGTCTGGCTGCCGTCGAGATTACCTCCGCTCGGAGAGGTTTGTACGAAATTTGGCGGCGTCTCTTGACCTTCGGGGTTAAAGGTCACTATGGCCTACTTGAAGAAGGGTGGCCACCTTCTTGTGCACATTCCCGCCTCCGATCTGGCGGCCATGACAGACGACATTCCGGACGGTTTCTTCAACTTCGAAGACCCCGAGTGAAGAGTGTTCCTCGTCTCTATCTTGTTTTTGCGTTTCTTACGCCCAGCGCAACTTTTTGTACTTGCCGTCCGGCATGCTTTCCCTTTAATGCAATTATGTCTTTGCTTGCGTCTTCCTGATCATTATCCATAATATTCTTCTGTTTGCTTAACGTTCATGCTTAGAGTCAGTCATGCTCTAAGTGTTCTCCGTCACGCGGCCGATCAGCTTAACCCATTAAACAAAGTCCGAGCGGGAGGGCCTACTTGCTCTGCACGTATCTAGCCTGTGTGAAGTCAACAAACGCCAAGTATCGAAGGACCAACGCCAGAGCGGGCCTAAATGTTTTAATACTTGTGGTTTCCGCGGTTTCTTATTCTCTGATATTCGTTCGTCCGCCCGGGGTATTTATAGTCGCCGGACCGACTCTCGATTTTTAACGATGGTGCTCGTCAGTTTTCCGCTCGGTTTTTATAGACGCCGGCTCGTCTCCCGGTTTCCCGGCCGGAGGGTTTATAGACGCCGGATCGTCTCTCGATTTTTAACGACGGAGCTCGTCGGTCTTCCGCTCGGTTTTTATAGACGCCGGCTCGTCTCCCGGTTTCCCGGCCGGAGGGTTTATAGACGCCGGATCGTCTCTCGATTTTTAACGACGGAGCTCGTCGGTGCGGATATTTATAGCCGGTCGGCGTGGCTTTCGATCTTTAACGACGGGGCTCGTCGGCTCTCGACGTTTATAGCTCGTCTCTCGATTTTAACCTCGGAGCTCGACGCGGATATTTATAGCCGGTCGGCGCGGCTCGATCTGATGGGGCTCGTCGGTCTTCCGCTCGGGCGTTTATAGGCGCCGGCTCGTCTCGATTTTTAACGTCGGAGCTCGGCGCGGATATTTATAGCCGGTCGGCGCGGCTCTCGATAACGACGAGGCTCGTCGGTCTTCCGCTCGAACGTTTATAGGCGTCGGTTCGTCTCTCGATTTTAACGTCGGAGCTCGGCGCGGATATTTATAGCGGTCGGCGCGGCTCTATCTTCGGGGCTCGTCGGTGCGGATATTTATAGCCGGTCGGCGTGGCTTTCGATCTTTAACGACGGGGCTCGTCGGTCTTCCGCTCGGACGTTTATAGACGCTGGCTCGTCTCTCGATTTTTAACCTCGGAGCTCGACGGCGCGGATATTTATAGCCGGTCGGCGCGGCTCTCGATCTTTAACGACGGGGCTCGTCGGCGCGGATATTTATAGCGGCTCTCGATCTTTAACAGCGGGCTGTCGGTATTCGCTGGGCGTTTATAGCGCTTGCTCGTCTCGATTTTAGCGTCGAAGCTCGGCAGCGGATATTTATAGCCGGTGCGGCTCGATCTTTAACGGCGGGGCTCGTCGGTCTTCCGTCGGACGTTTATAGACTCGGCTCGTCTCTCGATTTTACGTGAGCTCGCGGATATTTATAGCCGGTCGGCGCGGCTCTCGATCTTTAACGGGGGCTCGTCGGCGCAGATATTATAGCCGGTCGGCGCGGCTCTCGATCTTTAACGGCGGGCTCGTCCGCGCGGAGCGTTTATAGAGCCGGCTCGTCTCTCGATTTTAACGCTCCTCGGCGCGGATATTTATAGCGGTCGGCGCGGCTCTCGATCTTTAACGACGGGCTCGTCGGTCTTCCGCTTGGACGTTTATAGACGCTGTTTCGTCTCTCGATCTTTAACGACGGGGCTCGTCGGCGCGGATATTTATAGCCGGTCGGCGCGGCTCTCGATCTTTAACGACGGGGCTCGTCGGTCTTCCGCTCGGACGTTTATAGACGCCGGCTCGTCTCTCGATTTTTAACGTCGGAGCTCGACGGCGCGGATATTTATAGCCGGTCGGCGCGGCTCTCGATCTTTAACGACGGGGCTCGTCGGTCTTCCGCTCGGACGTTTATAGACGCCGGCTCGTCTCTCGATTTTTAACGTCGGAGCTCGACGGCGCGGATATTTATAGCCGGTCGGCGCGGCTCTCGATCTTTAACGACGGAGCTCGTCGTCGCGGACGTTCAGAGCCGGTCTCTCGATTTTTAACGTCGGAGCTCGACGGCGCGGATATTTATAGCCGGTCTGCGCGACTCTCGATCTTTAACGACGGGGCTCGTCGGCCTTCCGCTCGGACGTTTATAGACGCCGGCTCGTCTCTCGATTTTTAACGTCGGAGCTCGACGGCGCGGATATTTATAGCCGGTCGGCGCGGCTCTCGATCTTTAACGACGGGGCTCGTCGGCGCGGATATTTATAGCCTGTCGGCGCGGCTCTCGATCTTTAACGACGAGGCTCGTCGGTTTTCCTCTCGGTTTTTATAGACGCCGGCTCGTCTCCCGGTTTCCCGGTCGGAGGGTTTATAGACGCCGGATCGTCTCTCGATTTTTAACGACGGAGCTCGTCGGTCTTCCGCTCGGACGTTTATAGACGCCGGCTCGTCTCTCGATTTTTAACGTCGGAGCTCGACGGCGCGGATATTTATAGCCGGTCGGCGCGGCTCTCGATTTTTAACGACGGGGCTCGTCGGTCTTCCGCTCGGACGTTTATAGACGCCGGCTCGTCTCTCGATTTTTAACGTCGGAGCTCGACGGCGCGGATATTTATAGCCGGTCGGCGCGGCTCTCGATCTTTAACGACGGGGCTCGTCGGTCTTCCGCTCGGACGTTTATAGACGCCGGCTCGTCTCTCGATTTTTAACGTCGGAGCTCGACGGCGCGGATATTTATAGCCGGTCGGTGCGACTCTCGATCTTTAACGACGGGACTCGTCGGTCTTACGCTCGGACGTTTATAGACTCCGGCTCGTCTCTCGATTTTTAACGTCGGAGCTCGACGGCGCGGATATTTATAGCCGGTCGGCGCGGCTCTCGATCTTTAACGACGGGGCTCGTCGGTGCGGATATTTATAGCCGGTCGGCGCGGCTCTCGATCTTTAACTACGGGGCTCGTCAGCCTTCCAAGGCTAACTCCTTACCTTGCCGAGCGGACTAGGCCTTCGTATCATATCCCGTGCTTGAACAATATTTATGCCCGGCCGAACAGCACGGGTTATTTGCTTACAAGTCTTTAAACATATAAACCTCCCGGCCGATCGGCTCAGGGGCCTTCACTTAGTAAGCCATTCGGCGGAGAATGCTCAATGTGTTTTCATCTTTTTGATTCCTGCATTACAAGTATATAGGCGACTAGCATATACACAAAAATGGATTACATTCGTGCACCTTTCATCCAGCTCGATAAGGCTGGAGATGATTTGCACTCCACGGTCGATCCAGCTGCCGCCCGGCTTAATCTTCCAAATAATAAGCTCACGAGCAGTGCTTTTCAATAACTTTGAAGGGGCCTGCCCACGGTGCCTCCAGTTTGCCTACGTCGCCGACCGGCCTGACTTTCTTCCAGACGAGATCGCCGACCTGGAATGATCGGGGGATTACTCGACGGTTGTAGTTCTGCTTCATCCGCTGCCGGTATGCCATCAGCCGAACGGACGCCTTGGCTCGCTCCTCTTCGACCAAATCCAGCTCCATGTCCCTCCGTTTGGCGTTGCCATCATCATAGCTCTGGATCCGGACAGATTCAACGCCGACTTCCACCGAAATGACTGCCTCGCCGCCGTACACTAAATGGAACGGTGTGGCGCCCGTCCCTTCCTTTGGCGTTGTTCGGATGGCCCACAAGACGCCCGGCACTTCATCCGGCCAACTTCCTCCCAAATGGTCGAGCCGAGCACGCAAAATACGAAGGATTTCCCGATTGGCTACTTCGGCTTGACCGTTGCTTTGAGGGTAAGCCACGGACGTGAAGTGTTGCTCGATGCCGTAGCTCTTGCACCAATCCTCCAGCATCTTCCCGGTGAATTGCCGTCCGTTGTCGGAAATCAGCCGGCGAGGGATGCCGAACCGACAAATGATGTGTTGCCATATGAACTTTTTGACCATTTGTTCGGTGATCCTGGCTAGCGGCTCGGCCTCCACCCACTTGGAAAAATAATCTACCGCCACTAGTAGAAATTTCCGCTGTCCGGTCGCCATAGGAAATGGACCGACGATATCCATTCCCCACTGGTCGAACGGACACGAGACTGTAGATGCCTTCATTTCCTCTGCCGGTCGGTGGTAGGAGTTATGGTACTTCTGGCACGAAAGGCACGTAGATACTGTCCGAGCGGCGTCTGATTGTAAGGTCGGCCAAAAGTATCCGGCTAGCAGAATTTTCTTAGCTAGTGAACGTTCGCCCGGATGTCCTCCACACGATCCTTGATGTACTTCTTGGAGGATGTAAGCCGAGTCCTCCGAGCTCACGCATTTCAGCAACGGGCGTGAGAAAGCCTTTTTATAAAGCTGATCGCCGATCAGTGTGAACCGACCGGCTCTCCTCCTTAGCAGCTGGGCTTCATATTCATTGGATGGTGTGGCACCCGAGCGGAGGAACTCTATGATGGATGTCCTCCAGTCGCATGGAAATGAGAGGCCTTCCATCCGGTCGACGTGCGCCACCAACAATATTTTTTCAATTGATTGCTGAATGACGACCGGCGTTATTGAGCTCGCGAGTTTGGCTAACTCATCGGCTGCTTGATTTTCTGCTCTAGGTATCTTCTGGACAATGACTTCTCTAAAGTCAGCTTTGATTTCGAAGGTACCAGAGAGCTGCTGAGCGGCCAACTGCGAATCCGAGTGAAGCGTTACCCGACCGGCTCCCACATGCCGAGCTGCCTGCAAGTCGGCTATGAGGGCCTCATACTCGGCTTCATTGTTGGTAGCTTTATAATCCAGCCGGACGGATATGTGCATTTTTTCTTCTTGTGGGGAGAGTAGCAATATTCCAATCCCGCTTCCGAGTCGGGTGGACGATCCATCCACATATATTCTCCACATAGCTTCCGGCTCCGGCCTTTGCACCTCAGTCACAAAATCGGCCAGGGATTGCGCTTTGATCGCCGAGCGGGGCTGATATTGGATATCGAACTCACTTAATTCCGTCGTCCATTTAATGAGCCGTCCGGATGCCTCTGGATTTAGTATCACACGTCCGAGCGGGCTATTGGTTTTGACCACGATTGTGTGCGCCAGGAAGTATGGACGAAGGCGCCGAGCGGTGAGAACCAGAGCGAAAGCTAGCTTTTCGAGCCCGATGTAGCGAGATTCAGCATCTTTTAAAATGTGACTGAGGAAATACACTGGCTCTTCTCCGCTTGACCTCACTAAAGCTGAGCCGATTGCATGCTCGGTTGAAGACAAGTACATATGAAGTGGCTCACCCGCAGTCGGCTTGGCTAATATCGGGAGGGAGTTCAGGTATGCCTTCAAATCTTCAAGGACGGTCGCGCTTCGTCAGAGAGAAATTGTAACTGCTTGTAGATCAAAGGAAGGCTCGGTCGGCGGTGTGGTGGAGATGTCCTCGGGTGGAGGAGGCACGACACACACTCCCAGTATTTCTCGGAGGCGACATATCTTGTAGAGCTTTCACCTTGTTGGGATTTGCTTCGATTCCCCGTTCGGTCACTATATACCCCAGAAAACGCCCTCCTTTTGCTCCGAACAGGCACTTCTGGGGATTTAACTTGACTCCATACTTGCGCAGCGTTCGGAAGGTTTCCTCCATGTCCTTGAAGAGATCGGCCGCTCGGACGGACTTAATGAGAATGTCGTCCACATAAACTTCTAGATTCCGCCCGATCTGCTCTCTGAACACTTTATTCATCAAACGCTGGTATGTGGCTCCCGCATTCTTCAGTCCGAACGGCATCACATTATAGCAATAGGTGCCGTCGGCCGTCACGAAGCTGACTTTTTCTTGATCTTCACGGGCGAGCGGCACTTGGTGATAACCCTGGTAGGCGTCGAGCATACAGATTAATTCGCAGCCAACCGTAGAGTCCACCAGCTGATCTATCTGGGGCAAAGGATAAAAATCTTTCGGTCAGGCTTTGTTAAGATCCCGAAAATCTATGCACACTCTCCATTTGTTGCCCGGCTTGGAGACTAATACCACGTTTGCCAGCCAGCTCGCCGGCTTTCAAAAGCTTTTCCACCTCCGCCGGATGATGGCATTCGCTATTGATGAAATCTCTTTTCTTTGCTTCCATTATTCCTTGTACTGTCATATGCTATTCAAATTCCGGGCAGCTCATGTGTCGACAGACGAAGACATCATGATTTCTTCGAGGCATTGGATCGGTTCTTCTTCTCTCCTCCTCGGATCGACCATGATAAAGGTTGTGGCCTCCGATCGGTGGGGTGAATCTGCACTTCCTCTTTCTTCATAAATTAAAGAGGGTGGCTTTTCGATGATGGCGTTTACCTCGATCCGGGCCTGGAGTAGTGCTCGGATCATCTCTATATAGCACCGCCAGTTGATCTCCCGTACTTCTCCCACTTTGTCCTCCAGGGAACTTGATCTTGATGGAATGTTGAGACGACCGCTCGGAATTCTGGCGGTCGTCCCAAAATTACAGGACGAGGGAGAGTCGACCACCACAGTTTATTGTCCTTGTCCTCTGAGCGACTCTTCTCCCTAGCCAGATCTGTCCGACCGGCTGAACTCCGTTGCCCGTAAACCCGTAGAGCGGGTCGTCATGGGCAGCAGCTCGGATCAATCAATGATCGAACGCCTTCTTGAATATGATGTTGACCGAGCCCTGTGTCAACAAACACGCGTGAATAGTGTAATTGGCTATTACCGCTTTGAGTAAGGCATCGTGGGGTACTTGACCTTCCAAGTCCCCTGTCCGAAATCGATTTCGGTCCGATTCGCCGCAGCTCCGATCGCATTTAACTGGAGTTGCCGGACGCTCGCCTTTCTAGCTCGGTTGGAGTCTCCTCCGGTCGGCCCGCCAGCAATAACGTTGATCTCGCCTCGGGAAGTATTGCTTCTATTTTCCTCTTCCCGAGCGGACGGTCGGGACCGTTCTCTGGACGCTCGCCGATTCTCCTTCCTTGGAGACTGATGCCGATCGGGAGTCTATCGCTGTCGTCTATCGGCTCGCGTCCGATCAGCTTCATTGGCTCTTTGTCGTCTGTCGACTGAGGGAGACCGTCGTCCGGCGTTCCGAGGCACAGGATGAGCCACGAAGGGAAGACTTCGACAATCCTTTGTGTTGTGGGTATTCGTCCGGTGGAAGGAGCAGAACATCGGGGTCCATCTCTTCTTTATCTTTGGCCGAGCGGCAGCTACCTCTTGCACATTGGACCTAACGTGGGGGGATCGGATTGCTTCAGCCCTTGGTCCTCTGGGCGGCTGATGAGCAGCAGGTTGTTTCCTCTCGGACGGAGGAGGTCGCTCGGCTGGAGTTTCTTTTCCGTCTGAGCTTCTTCCACATTGATGTATTCATTCGCCCGGTGATCATAGTCTTGGGGCGGCTTTGGATGAGCGATCGGAAGAAATCTCCATCCACTAGGCCTTGTGTGAAGGCATTCATCATAGTTTCCGGTGGCCGTTGGAATGTCCATCGCCACTTGGTTGAATCACTGGATGTAAGCTCGGAGCGATTCACGGGCTTCTTGATGGCGAACAGGCTAACGCTTGTTTTCTAGTAGCGTCTACTGCTGGCGAAGTAGGCCGTTCGGAAGTCCTGAAGCTTGTGATGGATCCGTCCGGCACCTTGAAACCACCGTTGGGCGATCCCAGAGAGTGGTAAGAAAACTCGGACTTTACTCCATCCGTATGATAGAGGTTGTCGTGTTATCAAACTTACCGGATGATCATCCGGGTCGGTTGTCCCATTATACCGCCGATCGTCGGAGGTACGTAATGCTTGGGCAGAGGGTCTCGTAGAATAGCCTTCGAAAATTGGCGATTGATCCGCCGGCGATGCTTCCGCTCGGCTTTCCCTTTCTGTTATCTCGCCTAGGCATTTCATCCAAGAGGATTCCCTCGTCCTGGCTGTCCGCTTTAGGGTGCGAACGAGCCCATGAAATCGCGACGGTGGCGGTGGTGCTTCCGCCGCCGCCAAACGCCGGGTTGCTCCGCCGGATGATGTCTTCTTTTGCTCCACAAGTCATGCCCTTATCTCGATCGAGGCCGAGTTCCTCGACCGAAAGTGTCACCGCGTGTTGTCGTCCCCTCGTCCATTGTTTCCGATCGGATGCAGAGCTTCCCAGACGGCGCTAAATTGATCCGTCCGAATGTCTTGAACCAACGGACGGCACGCGGGCGCTCCCTCGCCGATGTGGGTCTCCGACTAACCGCACGATGCTCCGCGATCTCGAACAAAACCGAGCCGGGGTGTCCCACGACCTCCGACGCCAAGTTAGGCGAAGGAATAAGAAAGTTGGCTTAGAAATTGTAGACTTGCGTACCTCCGGTTGAAGAAGTGGAGGCCTTATATAGACCTCTCGAAGGAGCCTGGGCACACCAATCGAAGCAATCACCTGCTTTCGACCATGCCTAGGTGTGGGTCTGTCAAAAGGGCATCCATAAGACCATACTGCTACTGTATCAACCTTTCCGTGACGTGATGGTGGGGCCTTTAATAGTGCCATCTTGCGTACAGTCTAATCATCATGCCTTTGCTGACATACCATATCCCGAGCCGAGCGAATAGGCCGCTCGGCTAACCACTGTTCCCTCGCCACGATTCCGGCCGAGCGGACACCTCCGCTCGGCCATTCTGTCCTCGGCCGAGCGGACACCTCCGCTCGGCCACTCGGCTCCGGTTCTCCTGCTTTGGCGTCGGAAACCCAAACCTTTGGCTGGGTAATCTCTGGTTCCGCTCGGACGGGACCCCATCTGTGGGTCCCCCATTCTTACCGCCGGATCAGAGTATTTTTTAAATCAGTCTGTCATACTTGGTTTATACATGTTATAATAAATCATATAATCTGGTTATTTTCAATTAATTTGGGTCAATATATATATATATATATATATATATATATATAAAATAGGCCTGTCTATCTTTATTTTGATCATACTAATTAAAATGTTTTTGGTAAGATGTTGTGAGGGTTTTATTTTTCTTTCAATTTTTTAGCACACTATAAAAAAAGGAGAATGAAAATTTCATATGCTTTGTTTGCTAACATATGCTTTGACTATTCAGTAAGACATTATATTAATGTGAGGCCATTCTACAAAATTTTCAACGTTTTACTTGATTTTTTATGTGCAGAAAAAATCATATGCTTGACCAAATACTAAGGTGTTAATCTGTTATTTTTCATTTTCCAAAAGGGGATTCTCAATCAAAGAAGGAAATTTAAACCAGTTTAAAGGTACTAATGTAGTTTTTTGTGAAGAAAAAGGGTTCGTAGGCTTCTCGACAGTAAATTGATCAAATTAAAGGAGCTTACATAGTTAAAGATTTTTAAACTATCTCTACACTTTAAATGATTGAATTGATTGAAATTGCATCAATATTTGAATGCCACAAACAATGGTCTATGCATATGTGTTTATCACAAGTTAATTGTTTTGTCTACTAATGTTATCTACTGAGCAATATGATTTTGGACTTGTAATTACTATCCTTATTTTTAATATTATCAGGCAATCCATGGACATGTATGGTAGCATATCATCACCAAACATAGGATTCTTGGGGACTCCAACTCTTAGCAGATTATCTAGCTCCTTCATTTCTTCTTCATTTCGGTCTGCCAAACACACACCGGAAATCGTTGCATCACTAATAAAGCCTTTGTTACCCACCACTGTAGTCGATCAGCAAAAACAACAACATGTTGAAGCAGAAACAAGGCGGAGCTCACACTCATTGCTATTGCCCTCAAGGAAGCCATCCTTGGCAAAGATACAAGAGAAGGCCTCTCACGAATTTCCTATCTCCAAAAATTGTTCCTATGGACAGTCAGTGTTCAATGGTATGCATGTATCAACCTATTCTCCTCCCATTTAATTTGGATATATTTTTATGTGTAGGTAATATCAACCAAAAAAATATCTGTGGTTATTACCAAGTCCCACACTTGTCTCTTGCTCATATAATAAGAGTACATTTTCAAATTTCAACTTAATGTATTAAATTTTTAGATTTATTTGATCATCACATGTATTTTGTCTAAATCTGTTTGAGAATGTGGTACATAAAACTTTATTAGCTAGGTCTAGTTGAGATATCTTAATTTATTCCCTAATAGAAAACTGTCGACTAATAAACAAAATCTGTAGACTTAGAAGAGTACAGCAATATTAATTTAGACTCGAGTATTTTGGACGAGTCATTTTCCCCCACAAGGTAGTAGGGCATTTTTTCTCACCTAAAACCATTATTTCATATTGATGCCAAAGCAAGTTAATCCTATGCATCTAAGTGTTGGGATCACATAGATTATTTGAGAGTTTGGTCACAAAGACCATATTAGAATATCCAATCCATACTTAGAGAAAATAGTTCGTGTGACAGCAAGCACACTGAGTGATAGTTGTTAAGAAGATTGTTATATCTTACATAGCCGTTCTCTGAGCGATCAATGCTAACAAAGTTGTTACACTTTACTTAGCCGCTCAAATAAATTAAAGACACACTCTGCATGACACATAGCCTCTTTCCTGGTGGCACATAGCCTTTATCCAGGATCCATCCAATCTCCCAGTGGCACATAGCCATTATCTTGGAGATATTCATGTCTTGCTATTTACCTAGATTAAATAATCTTCATTTACATTAATATGAACATCTCTAATCCCTTATAATGACCATTATGTCAAGAGCATGTTTCATATCCAATATTCACATTCATTTCTATACATAACAGAAATGAGTCGACCAGTGAATAACATTTAATGATGTAAATATATTTAATCTTCCTTTTTAGCTAGAATCTATTCATACTAATCAGTTGTTTTCCTAGTTATGTTCCATAGACCAAATCATACATAGCCATAGGATACATGCTAAAGTAGCAGACACTGATTAGAACTTCAAGTAAACAGTTAAATAGTCACTAAGGCAAAAACTTGAGATTAACTTATAATCTCAAAGGTCTCACATAGTAGCGAAACAGGGATCCATTCTCCTACTACCTTTATTGTCACAATAGCATATGTAGTATGAATCACATATTACAATGTTATTCTTTTTACTAAAAAAAGCGCATGTTTTACTTAAATTTAACATCGTACAGATTTTGATCTAGACATACCTAATGTCTAATCCTACATTCAACATATGAATTCTAATCTGTCTTTCAACAGGTTCAGTAAATGGTGGGTTCATTTACTTTGATCATTATTAACACATAAATGATCTCATCTTGACACAATTATCAAGGCGACCTTAACTTATGGATTTATCTCTAATTTCAACTACATAAGCTATTCCATAAGTAACGGTCTTACCTCTATTTGTACTTAACAAACAGAGATGATTGTCCATGTGAGTGGACTAATCTCAACCTGCCAACATGCTCACGGAGATCTTATATGAATGTAACAAATATAACATATACACTGAATAAATTATGACAAATAACACAATCAAATCACAGAGTCTAATTGTTATTTCAATATTGTTACATTCTACGAAGTCCCAATGACTTTATATATTCTTTAAATGACTCTTTAGTCATTGACTTAGTAAAAGGATATGCAAGCATAGCACGTGTAGGGACATACTCAAGAATTACTTTTCTTTTAGGCACAATATCCCTCACAAAATTATATTTAATTTCTATATACTTACCTTTGTTGTGATATTTGGGATCCTTGGAAAAAACTATTGCAGCTTGACTATCACAGTAGACAGTTACTGGACTCCCACTATCCTCAGCAATTTTCAGATGTTTCAGGAACCTTCTCAACCATACTGCTTCTTGCACAGTCACTAAACATACCACATATTCAGTTTCCATAGTCGACAAAGCTACACAAGCTTGTTTCTTGCTGTTCCAAGAGATGACGCCACAAGCTTGTTTCAGCAAGAATGCATAGCCTGATGTGGATTTTCTATCATCCAAGTCCCCAGCCCAATCTACATCTGAATAACCTTTCAGACTCATATCTAATCCTTGAAAACAAAGACAATAATATGTTGTCGCCTTCAGATATCTGAATATCCTTTTTACCGCCTTCTAGTGTCTCGGTCCTAGGTTTAACTGGAAGCGACTGACTAAGCCCACAACATAACTGATATCGGGACGTGTACACAACATAGTGTACATCAAACTACCAATAGCACTGCATATGGTTTTTTATTCATCTCAACTATTTCCTCTGGAGTTTTAGGACACATACTCTTGCTCAAAACAGTACCTTTCACAATAAGTGTATGTTCTGTTAGACTGTATACTAAACGACGTATCTTTTTATATAAGACTCTTATTTAGACCTAAAGACTCTCAATGGTCAAATATCTACATTTATTTCTTAAGTGTATTGTTCAATTAATTTATATTGTAGATAACATACTGTGTGATTCACATATCCTATGTCATTTCCAACTATCATCATATCATCAACATATAATGATAAAATGACATACTTTCCTTTTCCCTTTTGGAAAACACAATGATCCTCATTGATCATCTCGAAACCATAAGATAAAACGACTTCGTTAAATCTTATGTTCCATTGTCTTGACGCTTGTTTTAGCCCATATATAGACTTTCTAAGTCTACATACTTTCTGCTCTTGGCCTTCAGCAATGAAACCTTCTGGCTGAACCATATAAATTTCTTCGTCAAGATCACCATTAAGGAAAGCGGTTTTTACATCCATTTGATTTAATTCCAAGTCATAATGTGCCACAAAGGCCAAAATAACTCGTATTGACACAAATTTTACTACGGGAGAAAATGTCTCTTCAAAGTCAATACCCTCCATTTGGGTATATCCTTTTGCAGCTAAACGAGCTTTGTATCTGTTAATTGATCCATCAGCTTTCCTCTTTATTTTGAGAATCCATTTATTCCCAATAACCCTTCGGACTGGAGGAAGATCGACTAAGTCCCAAATATGATTCTGAATCATGGACTTCATCTCTTCAACCATTGCAGTTTTCCATTTTTCTTAACTCTACATCCCAATGCTTCCTCAATGGATTGAGGTTTGCCGTCGTCAATTGGAAGTGTAATCAATGTCTCATTCTCAATATCAAACATCTTCTTAGGTTTAATCCTACGAACAGTATTGTCAAAATCGAGAGTTTAGGTAAAATCGTTAGAGCAGTCATAAAATCGAATTGTAAAATCGAATCGTAAAATCGTAAGATTTTACATCATACTTTAAATCAATTTTAAAAAACCTTGATATATTCTTTTTAATTGATCATTAAATATTTTAATCCAAATTATAATGTAAATCTACATATAGAACATTTTAATTCATATAATCATAAACTACTCATATTTAAACTTTTAAACAGCTAAATACTTACCATGAAAATACAACATAAAATAAATTCAAGACTAAACTTAAATATAAAGATAAATAAAACACAAGATAACAAATTAATATAAATCATTCATAGACAAAAGCAAATATAAAATCATCCCAAAACGTTATCATTTTGTCCAAAATAGTTCCCTTTTATTTACGACACAAAATCAATAAAATTATCTCAAAAATCATGTTTTTACAAGTTTAAATGTGATTTTACGATTTTGATCCGATTTTACGATTTTGCTCTGATTTTTCTTTAATACACGATTTTATCACGATTTCACTTGATTTTCATGAGTAAACTCGCGATTTTGTACGATTTTAGGAGTTCACTCGCGATTTTGATAACATTGCTTACGAACACTTCTTCGTAAGTTGGGCTGTTGAAAAGTCAACTCATGACTCGACATATCACTCTCACTCGGTTGACTAGACTCAGGTGTTCCTTTTGACACCTCTCTTGTTGATAATATCTCATCCTCCTCAAATAGAGGAACATCTTTATCAACATCACCTTTGATTGAGAACTCTGTTTCGAGAAAAGTCGCATCTCTCGAGTCTATTTCGGAGATGATTCTATCTAGTTGCTCACCTATGAAAACATAACCTTTGGAGATCTCATGATATCTTATAAAGATATATTTTTTACCCCTAGGTCCCAGTTTTCCATACTTGTGAGAACTATCATGAACATAAGTAGCTGACCCCAGAGTCTCGGATTACTTAAATTTGGTTTTCTGCCTGTCCAACGTTCATATGGGGTAGATGGAACTGACTTTGAAGGTACTTTGTTAAGTATATAGGTTGCAGTTAATAATGCATCTCCCCAATAGGAGATTGGCAAATCAGCTTGCGCCATCATAGACCTAACCATTTCAAGAAGAGTCCTATTTCTTCTTTCAGCTATCCCATTTTGATGTGGAGTTCTATCATTACATATTGTCTTGAACATATCAGACAAGTATTCCCCTCCACGGTCAATACGTAAAGTCTTAACTTTACTTTCCGTTTGATTCTCAACTTCTTTCATATAACGAATGAAGCAATCCAATGCTTCAGATTTGTGAGAAATCAAATACACATGACCGAACCGAGAGAAATCATTAATAAATGTAATGAAATAGGAAGCTCCATGTCTAGCCTTCACATTTATCGGACCACAAATATCCGAATGAATTAACTGCAATGTTGATTCAAATCTAATAGCCTTACCAAATGGTTTCCTAGTTGCTTTTCCAGCAAGACAATGCTCACATATAGACAATTGAATCTTAGCCCGAGTGCCCAATAGACCCTCTCTAGCCAATCGATTCATACGTTCTTGTCCTATATGTCCTAATCTAGCATGTCAAACCTCGTCAGTTATATCTGCATCACTAGTTAGAACAATGTTTGAAAAATAACCATCAATAGTATAATTGACATCTGGTTCTACATCAAGAACCATAAAACCATTTGTTAAAAAACTATATCCGATTGTCACTGAATCAATTTTAAGTTCAACACACCGACTGTAAAAATTAATACAATACTCTAAATCAAGAAGACAGGTAACGGAAACAAGATTCCGTCGAATTTCAGGAGTATATAGGACATCATGTAGAAACAAAACTCTACCACCACGGAGGTTGAGTTTACAAGTGCCGACTCCTTTGACTTCAACTCTTGCATTGTTTCCCACATAGATCCACTTGTTGCCAGCTGGTACTCGACGGTACTCTATAAATGTAATTCGCTCTCGAGTTACATAGTTGGTTGCTCTCGAATCTATAATCCACAAAAGATAAGAATCAGTTAACAACACTGAGCTAGCAACAAAATGCTCAGGAAAAGAAGACACACTTGGATTTACCTTTTTCGGCTCAGTGCACTCCGAGCGAAGTGACCCTTCATGCCGCAGTTAAAACAAGTCAACTTGTTTTTAGGTTTCTTTCCAGTCTTCTTTACTATCTTCTTGATTGGGCCATGTCCTATAGCAGCAGCTTCCCTCTTCTTTTCCTTCCCTTTCTTGAATCATTTCTTTTTCATGGATCCAGATGATCCAGCAGAACCTACAGCCACATAGGCTTGCCCAGAAATCCTTACGGATTCAACTCTCTCCGCCTCCAATTCTACATGGCGTGAGACATCGGTGAAAGTCTTGATACTCTCACTGTGAGTTAGGGTCTGCTTCGTAGTCTCCCAAGAATCCGGAAGTGAACGAATAACTGCTTGAACCTGTTGTTCATCGGTCAACTCATGACCAGTAGTTTTAAGCTCCCGAATCATGTTCGACATATCCCTGAGGTGTTGAACCATTGATATATTCAGACGTTTCTTGTAGCTGTCAAACTTGATTGTCAGCTGTCGAAGCTTGCTCAAACTTACTCCACTGTATATTTCTTTAAGGGCTACCCAGACTGCATAAGTCGAAAGATACGACTCATACTCAAAAGCTAGGTCGTCTACCATTTAACTAATCAATATGCCCTTTGTAGTGGAGTTATTTTTCTTCCATGCCTTATAGACATCAAGATCTCGTCTATGTTGTGCAGTGGGACCATCTACAGGTTCTACCATAACCTGATTTACAACCTCCAGAACTTCTTGTTGAGGTGTCAGATCTTATAGTTATCTCCATCAAGTTTTTCACCCTTGTTGAGTTCAGCTATAATGTTTTTGGTTGTCTAATCTATCATAAATAAACACATTATTTAGTATTCAATGTAATTCATATGCATGCAATTTATAATTGACTCAATATTAATTTGAGTTGGCTTACAAAATCAAGTGACAACAATGTTTTAACTCATCATTCGTATGACCAATCAAATCAATATTGATCAATTCTATTACATGCATCCCAATCAATGAACTAATTATTTATAAAATCATAATTTCTTTAATTAAATGAATTGATCATTTAATAAATCATGATTACTTTAATTAAATGAACTGATCATTTAATAAAAATGAACTAATCATGCATCATGTCAAGTAATCAGTATAAATAAATGAACATATCATTAATATAAAATTATGCTGCATATTGTTAACATATAACCGACTAACATGAACGAAATGGACTAAAATTGTTCACACATAATGAAAATAACAATAACAGAACTCTAGTAAACTAGATAGGCTACTATCACTCCCAATAGGACAGACACTAGTGCATTGACCAACATTATCTCTTTCAGCCTGGACTCATTTGGGGTAATATCAGTCAGGAAAGCTCCAGGATTCTCTATCAGATACACAATTGGATCCATCTCTGGATCTTGCTCGATCATTTCCGGATCCTCTTCGAACTCTTTAGGATCCTCTTCAGTCATATGGCGAAGCAGTTCCTCACATAATACTGAATATGTGGCGCATCCTTGATGACGCCCCCAAATATAGTTTGCTATCATCCTAGGATTTTCTGATAATGAACGCATCAAAGCTCATATCCTATAACTATCCAGGACCAGAAACTCTTCTCGTTTAAGTTTCCAAAATAGATCATCAAGCCGTCCAACGTGTCCATCGACTCCATAAGTAGAGTTATACTCTATCTCCTGAATTTCCTCCCTGAGCTTATTTCGTCGCACTTCGTGACGAGTCAATGTGGTAATCGTCCGTGCCATCTGAAAAATTGAAATTAAATAAGTCAGTACAAAACCGACTAACCAGTACAAAACCGGCTTAATTCAATTTATACAGGTATAGTACCAACATAATCAATCAAGAAAAATAAATCTTCTCGATTTTCAGGAGTCTAAGTCGACTGACCCATTGGATCAGTTGATTAGGAATCTAGATCCTAAGCTTGGTCCATTATCCACAATTAGAACTGATCTAATTGGATAGAGATCTTTGTACCTATGTTCTGTTACTATTTGATCTAAGTCCATGTCAGACAATTTCAGACTTATTGATCAGACTCAGGTTCGTTTGATCAAACCAATGCCCATTGGTTTAAGTCTGACCAATTAGAACAAATCTAATCAATTGATAAAATCTGACCCAATAGAACAAATCTGGTCATTTGATCATATTTGATCCAAGCCTAATTAATCAACCCAAATTGATTCGGGTTTAGAACAAATTGGTTCGATTAAACCAACTAATGGTTTAATTTAAACCTGGTCTAATTAGACCAAAATTGGTCTCACCCATAGGTCCTAAATGATGAATTAATTGAACCCAATTTTCAATTAATTATCGCATGCAAAAAATAATGAAACATTAACATTAAATGCATGCACACAAATGCAAAAGAATTTTTTTTATTTAATTGCATGTGGCAAATTTTTTTTATTTGATTTTCTAAAATCAAACATTTTCTCACGAAGCACTGTGCTTCGTGTTTCTTCTGTTTTCTTCGCCTCGCGATTTCTCCACCACACGCTGCCCACGTCCGCACGCCGCGACAAACACGGTCGCCGACCACATAGGCTGATCTCTGGCCTACTCGGGCGGTCATCGGTCCTCTTCGGCATTAGACGCCGATCAACTTTAGGCCCGATGACATCATCAACGCCTGCTCTGCCTGTCCCAGCCACCAGCACATCGCCGGTCAACCGAGACACCATCGCAGGCCACGGAATGCCGTCGTCGTCATATCCCTACGCCCGAGCCCTACTCCGATGGAAATCGCTACACTGTCGTGATTTTTCAAACTTGGCACAATGCGCTGTCGAGCAGCGACGCCAGCGGTGACTCTTACCAGTGACCTTGTCGCCGGTGAGCGACGACTACCAGTGACCCTGTCGTCAGTCTTGGTATGCTACGATACATTAGTCGTGCAAAACAGTGACGAGAAATGGCAAAGCGATACAGAAAATATCCGAACAGCGTTTTCATAATTCGTCTTAAGCATTTAGAAATAACACCACTCTGATACCATTGTTGATAATTCTACATGCATGAATTAAAACGGTAAACACTTACAGCGATCTCCCGCAGATCTGCAATCGGCAATGGCAAGACTCGCTGTCGGAAGAATGATCACAGGATTGGAAAGCTCTCTGCAATTCCACGAACCAAATCCCACCGCCTCAAATGTTCTTCCCTCTCTCTTTCTTTTTCCACCGTCGTGTGAAAAACTCTTCCTCATTTTCTCACCTCACGAATGAACCTTATCCCAGGGGTATGATGGACTTTTTCATTAAGAGTAGTGGGGAGCGTGGGCATGTTCTCACGTTCCCATTTCCTATAGCTAGCAGTTTAGAGTTGTTCAGGACCAAATTGGTATAAATTTGATAGCTTAAAGGGCCAACATTGAGGCAATTAAAAGTTTGTGGCTAATTTGATACAAACTTACTGTAGATGAAAGATTCATATGCTAGATGTTCAATGGTTTTCAAATTTCTCATACCTTTTAAATGACCCATTTTTTTAAATTATTTAACAAAATACTGAAATTATGCACTATTTATTTTAGGAATTAACGTACTATGTGGTGTTGGGATCCTTTCGACTCCTTATGCTGTCAAAGAAGGGGGATGGTTTGGCCTGTCCATACTGTTAACATTTTCTGTACTGGCCTGGTATACTGGCATTCTGCTGCGCTACTGCTTGGACAGTGAGGAAGGACTTGAGACATATCCTGATATCGGACAGGCAGCCTTTGGCATGATAGGCCGCTTTGTCATCTCTGTATGTATGAGGCACATTAATTTCTTGTCTCTTTTTACTTGTTAATAAGAGATCTGATGAGCTAACCTTGTTTTTTTTCCCCATGTATTGCAGATAATTCTATATCTGGAGTTGTACGTAAGTAATTTAAAAAATGAATTCATATTATCATGCTCGTTTCAACTTTCTTATGCTATGTTTCTACAAGTGATCATGTCTCAAAGCATAAGGTTATACAAGAACACTTTCTCTTCAGAATTTAGCAAACTCATTTTGCCTTGTTTGGGGTTTTCTTAATGCATTAGGAATTAATCTAAGTTGGGTTTTGTTTGTAGTTCCATTTTCAACTAAAGTTTTAATTTTTTGAATTTAGTGATCTATTATATATTTTGCAGGCTTGCTGTGTTGAGTATATTATACTAGAGAGGGATAACTTATCATCATTGTTTCCAAATGCACAATTGGATCTAGGCGGACTACATATGGACTCTCATCTTTTCTTTGCCATTTTAACCACTCTTCTTGTTCTTCCCACAACTTGGCTTCGAGATTTAAGTTTTCTTAGTTATCTATCAGGTGATTCTATGATTCATTACTTCTGTTTACAATTGTTAATTGTGACTATGGTACTTATGATGTTGCCTTTTAGGGTGCCTGTAGCAGCTCCAGATTTTGGATTCTTTTGGAATTAGAAACATAGTAATATGCAACACTCACAGATGTGTTAGAATATGAACTCCTCAGGGATAATAACATGAAGAAGCAGCAGGACATATCTTGATCTTAAACTATTTTAGTTTAAGATTCTACGTGATGTCAAATGTGTCTAACTTTCTTTTAAAACATTAAAAGATGCATGTTAATATGTGTAATCTCAGTTTGAGAGGGTATGGAAACGGCCAAGCAACAAAATGAGAATTATGTTTAAATTAACATGATTACACCTTTGCTTACAATTAATTCTGCCATTGTTTTCACAGTTGCGGGAGTCATTGCGTCAGTGTTAGCAGTCCTATGCTTATTTTGGGTGGGTGCATTTGATAAAGTTGGTTTTGAAAATACTGGAACTCCACTAAATCTGCAAGGTATTCCAATTTCAATTGGCATATATGGCTACTGCTATAATGGTCATGCTGTTTTCCCAAACATATATTCCTCACTGAAGAAACCTAGTCAATTCCCAATGATTCTCTTTACATGGTGAGTAATTAAACATTCTTAATTGTTTGGTAATATTTTTTAGTCTTATATAAACTAATAGAATTAAGCTTGGCTAATCATGCATATACAGTTTTGCAATTTGCACGATGATGTTTGTGGGGGCTGCTGTTGCTGGCTATGCTATGTTTGGAGAGTCAACTACATCACAGTTCACCCTAAACATGCCACAGAATCTTATGGCTTCCAAAATTGCTGTGTGGACAACGGTAATACTAACATTTCACCATTTTACCTATGAGTGTATTTAAAATTGAATAGTAGATGCAGCATGATTTTTTTTTTCCTCTGCAACAATATGCAAACGATGTGATAGGTATTAAAATTTAAATTAGATTGTCTGTTTTGGCTTTTGAAATGGATCAATGCCTAGATTGCAATGTTTCATTGCATATGTGACTGGAGATGCCAAAAACCATAAGATTAATTCATAGCGTAGGAAGAAGACCACTTTTACTCTAGTTAAAGGGTAAATATAATTTGGGAAGACAACTGAGAATTTTCTTATTTGCAATTGAGTTGAATTTTATTACTGTCTTCATATAGTTCATTTCAATGACAACCTAAAAATAAATAGTGCTATAATTGGACATTGAGTTTTCTTAGGCGCACCCTAGTTTATCCCACATGGCAAATTATTAGATAAAGTAAGGAGATTTATATACTTGAGAGTGAATTTGTGGCTATTGACCTTGAGAATTTTGGTCCAATGGTTAGCACTGTCAAAGTTGGGTCAATTATCTCATGTAGATCAACTTCTAAGGCAACCAATTAATGGATTGAAATTGATTTTTCTGAAGGGCTGAATACCTGGTGCTAGCTCTGAAGTATGCACAAATTCACACAATATAGTAAGGTGTAAGAGGATTACAAGATTTGAAAGCTAAGATGGATGTATGGAGTTACTAGAAAAGAAAACATAAAAACACTAAATTTCAAGAGCAATTAGTTGTAGCTTCAGTAGATGATAAATTTAGAGAAAATAGGTTGTTGCATGTTCCAAAACAATTAATGAATTTTATGTCTAGAAGAGTTAGAATACATAAGAGTGGAAGGAACAAAGCATAAAAAAAGACCAAAAAAAAGTTAATGGAATAAAATTTTTATTAATGCGAATATTATTACGAGAATAATGATTAGTGTCTGAGATGATTATATCATGGATTTTGTTCTATTATCTTCAAAAATTATAAGCTGAAAACTAATCTCTTCACATTGGCCTTGTTTGCAGGTGGTGAATCCAATTACTAAATATCCTTGATTTATACTCCTTGTAGAAAACATGCCACTTGCATTGGTTTAGGTTGTATGAATTTGATTTATAGTAGTCTATCCAATAATCTTATCCTAATATATGGTTGTGCATTCTCAAATACTAACTTCTAGATGAATATATATGGGGTCATAAGCAGAGTTTGTTATGGTGTCTTTTTTTCTACAAGAGGTGATCCTATTTAAATGTTGATTACTATAATGTAATAAATAATATGTATTCAATCTCCCTAGTATTTGGTATTCTAATCTTCCCTCAAGATCTTTATATTTCCTTAATTAAAGAAAACATATGCATTAACTCTTACTCCTCTGGCTATGAGTTTGGAAGAGTTGATTCCATCGCGCCATATGAAGACACATTTATATCCAATTATGATAAGAACAACACTAGTTCTTTCTACCCTGTGTGTGGCGCTCTCTATCCCTTTCTTTGGTGAGTGTTATTACTCTTCACTGCGTTCCTAATTTTTTTTTTGTTTTTTCTATAAAATGTTTTGCACAACTATTCTTAAGAAAGTGCATTAATTTCTAAGGTTACAATCCAGTTAATTATCAATTGACATGTGTTAACCTTTAGGTGGATTTTGTAGGTATTGATATAGTTTGCAAGATAATATAAAATGTAGTATTTGGTTTGCGTTAATACAAACAGAGGCAAAATAATAATAATAATAATGAAGTTTGCATTTATATAGTAATATTTATATTAATAACTATAATCAATGTTGTGTCTAAAAGAAATTCACGTATCTCAATAATGGTATGATATTGTCTACTTTAGGCTGAAGTTCTCGTGACTTTGTTTTTGGACTCTATCCAAAAGGCCTCATACCAATAAAGATATCTTCCTCTTTTTTAAATTCATAATCTTTTCCATTTCTTTGTAATATGAAGATTTGATTGTATTTCCAACAATCCTCATTTCAAATGAAAGACCAAAATTATTCTCATAGTTCAGGCCTCCTCCAAAGCATCTTGTCACTATTGACCTCCTCCGAGCCTCCCTGTAAGCATTAGATCATCCTGACCTACTTCGGACCTCCCTCAACTTTGTTCGAGGTCACCCCACATGACATTTGGACCATGACTCTGATACCATTTGTTGAGACCAAAAGAATCACATATCTACACATTGGTATGAGGTCTTTTGGGTAGAGTATAAAAATAAAACCAGGAGGGCTTATGCTCAAAGTGAACAATATCATACAATTGTGAAGATATCTGAATTCTTTTGATCCTAACAATTGGTATCTGAACCAAATTTCAAACCAGATGCCATGTGGAGTGACCTTGAACGAAGTTGAGGGGAGACTCGGAGCAGGTTAGGGTGATCAGATGCTTGTGGGGAGACCCGGAGCAGGTCAAGAGTGATCAGATGCTTACGGAGAGGTTCGAATCATGAGAGTAATAGTGGTCCTTCATTTAAAAGGAGGATTGTTGGGAATACAATCAAAGCCTCACATTGCAAAGAAATGGAAAAGATCATGAGTTTAAAAAGAAGAAGGTATCTCCATTGATATGAGGCCTTTTGGGTAGAACCCAAAAATAAAGTCATAAGGGTTTAGGTCCAAAGTGAATCATATCATTGTGGAGATACGTGAATTTCTTTAGACACAATAAATAGTATCATAGTCATGATTCAGACCAAATGTCATATGAGGTGGCCTTGAACGAAGTTGCAAGGAGGCCCAGGGCAGGTCAAGGTAACAGATGCTTGCGGTGAGACCTGGAGCAGGTCGGAGTGACCAGATACTTGCGGGGATGGTCCGGAGCAGGTCAGGGTGATCGGATACTCACGGGGAGGTCTAGACCATGAGAGTAATGATGGTCCTTTGTTTAAGGAGAGGATTGTTGGGATACAATCAAAATCCTACATTGAAAAGATATGGAAAAAATCATGAGTTTAAAAGGATATAAGATATCTTTATTGGTATGAGTCCTTTAGATAGAGCTTAAAATTAAAATCATAAGGATTTAGGCTTAAAGTGGACAATATCATATTATTATGAAGATATATGTATTTCTTTCGGTCCCAACAATTAAACTATACAGGCAGGTTAAGAAATTCATTTCCCTCAAATTTGCATTCCATTACGGAGTTGATTGAATTTTTATTGTCATCAGGATTGGTGATGGCTTTGATTGGGTCTTTGCTCACCATGCTTGTAGTAAGTTATATTTTGTTCTATACTAATGAAGAATGTATTCAAGTTTAGTTATTCTCTACTCAAATCTTACATTCTATTGCAGTCTTTGATTCTTCCTTGCGTTTGCTTTTTGAGCATTCTACGCGACAAAGTCACAAGGATTCAGGTAATCCAATTCTTTGTTTTTGATTGAAACCATTCGAAATCTAGTGTGTATGCTTCAATTAGCAGTCTAAGAAGTCTCATTTGATTTTTTGTTCTTGTGGAGTTAACATTAGAGATGGATGACTTTAACACTAACATAGACAAGTACCGATGGAATTTGATTATTTATCCCCCTCCTCCGAGTCAATTCTCAACCATTATAAAATACCTTGTTGAGTGGCCTTCTCATGTAAATGGCCGATTTCCATATATTTTGTCGTAGAGCCGGCGATATTTGACCGCTTAAAAATATTTGCTCCAGTAATATCGAACTATATAAATCTATAAATTGTGAACGTTATTAGCACATCTAATTTCCCAGTTATTAGGATCTTATTATGTAATTGCTTCTTCGCCTGTAGGGTTTGCTGTGCATTTTCATCATCACAATTGGAGCGGTTTCTTCCGTTTGTGGTACCATCTCATCCGTCTCAAAGATCATCGACAAATTAAATCAATGATATGCCTCCAAACAAATTTGTTGTTCCTTGTTCCTCGTTGTTTTAAATTTTATTTAATAAGTTTTGATTTCATTTACAATTCCACATAACTGAATATTTATTGAGCTATGAGCTACATTGAATGCAAAATAATAAAATGTGTTTCACTATCTATTCAAGTTTCCAGTTTTTGTTATCATAAGAGCCTCCTATTAGACTCATTTGATATAATGAAATTGTCTTCCTAAAAGATTGGAAGCTTTTGTTTAATAAATGTCGAAAAGTAGATAAGTTCGAATTGCAAATGAAATGAGCGTCCTAAATTATATTTCAAATTTATTTGATAACTAAATAAATAAATAAAAGGAAAAGTTATTTATTTTCAGAATTAGTAGGATAAATTTGAATGCTTAAATTATTATTACTTAAAAAAAAAAAAATTCAAGTCAAGTCGGTGAAGGCCTGCAGATGTGGGAAGTCTTCCATTACTTGCAGTGAGCGTGGGGGCCGGGGACTGGAGAAGGACAAGCACGTAGGCATACTCAACCGCAGGCGATAAGCATGATCGCGCAATTCTTTTTGGTGCAGAATCCACCGAATGGAGTCATCATCAACGCCAAATGCCGTCGTATGTCAACTCGCAATCACATCACAATCGAATCACATATATGACAATATTTATATATGTTCTCCAACAGTAGTTACCTTGGTCTATGATGGCAAGTGAGTTGAATTCTGTAAAATTTTCAATCACAAATTAGAGATTCAAATGCCCATAATAATACAGTTGAAAGGAGCTTCATTTTACTATAATAATAGTTTCACATCTAATGGAGTTCTATATAGCCAATCAACTAATTGACTAAGTTGGTCCCCGGTGGCATAGTGGTAAAGAGCCCATATTGTTGGCATATATTTAAAGTTTCACAATCCAAAGATGTGAAAAAAATTATGATTTAAAAAGGTATAATATATCTCGACTTTTTGAATATAGCTTAAAAGTAAAATCATTAATATATATAATCTCCAAAATATTTACAGAGTGTCTATATATAATTCAAAAGGGATTTATTTTAAAAGATATAATTTATCATAATTAGCTCCGGTCCTTCTATAGAGAAGAGTTCGTGATAAAAAAAAAGGTCCAAAATAAATTTGGACCCTAATTATTCAAGACCCCAATTACATACCTAAAAAGATAAAAGTAAAAGATAATATCAAAATATTCTAAAATATGAATTTGGGTCAATTATTCAAGGCCTCAATTACATATTTATAATACATAATACTAAAAAAATTTTTGGACCCTCTCAAATCATGGGCTCATGGTCATCGTTCAGTGTCACCCTCCTCCAGGACGGGCCCTGGTCATAATTCTATTTATGTAATAATTCTTTCTAAGGCCACAACAAACAACCCATATTTAGCCCACACAACCAACCAATCCACTTCGTGGTATAAACATTTAACAATACACAATTTATTATTATTTTTTTTTAAAGGGAAAAAAATCAATCTCTCAACTCGTATATTATCATTCAAGGAATATGATTACCTGAAATATATATATATATATATATATAATAACTGAGTTAGTTATCATATAATAGGTTTATAATATAAAATAAGAATCGATACTTAATTTATCTGTTTATATATATTTAATCATAGGACTGACGATACTATGTCTCTATTAGAATGCAAGAATATCACCTTATGTAGTAGGAACATGATTCGTCACCTCCTAAGACTCGCTGTGATGGTAAAAGAAAAGATATATTTTATAAGTATCTTGAAATTTGGACATTATGTATAGAGTGGCCGTACTTTTTAAATTTATTTGATAAGTGAAAAATAGAATCAACGTCTATTCTAGTATTAATAGAATTTGAATACCTAATATAAAAAAAAACATGATTCATCGTAATAATTATTATTATTTGAATCAAAATTATTAATCTACAAAATTAAGATCCGACAAGTATGGATACAAAGACCCACACATTTGCCACTCTCGCTTAGTGCTTTCCCCCACTTGTGCACAAACATTCAAATTAATTTCTCTCTCTTTTTCTTCTAAATATTTAATTTATTCTGAAATTTAAATATATGTTTTTTTTAAAAAAAATCTTCGCCATTTGCCTCCACCACAACACACCAAAGTGACTACTTTTTTTTTTTCTCTTTTTCCAAAAAACGGAAACAAATAAATTTCCATTTGTGCCTTGAGATTATCTTTGAAGCTTTAAAATAGTAAAAGATGCCTCTTAAAATTTTCAAACTCTAATGATTTTAACCCCCAATTATTAACCTTATCAATTTATTTATCTAACAAAAAATGATTAAGCCTTCGACTCGAATAGCATTTCGGTGTTTATCATGTCGCTATTTCATTGAGTGTGATAACAAGGTTACTATATGAGATAAACTTAGAACACAGATTCTACAAAAATATTTTGGATAAAAATTAAAAGGACATCTATCCTTTGAAAACCCATTCAGATGCTCCTTTTCCAATTAAAGTTAAATAGATGTCACATTTAAAGTAAACTATCCAAAATACTTCTAGATAGATTTTAAAATTTAAATTGTAACAATTAGTTACTAGCTTCTACAACATGTAACAGCTGATTACTAGCTACTACAATATGTAGTAGCTAGTGGCCAATTTCTATAGCAATGTCATAATTTTATGTTGATTTTATCTATTGGAGAGTGATAACCTGATTAAAATAATATTTCAATGAACAAAATAAATTAAGAGGATTTCATGACATTCACTATATTTCAAATGATATCTAATCACAATCGACTGTGTAAAAGCTAGCAAGTAGCTATTATAACATGTAGTAGTCGATTGCTAGCTTCTACAACATCTTATGTTAATTTTGCTTATTGGAAAGTAATAAACTAATTAAAATAATATTTCAATAAATAAAATAAACTAAGAAGACTCTATATTTCAAATGAATATTATCTAATTACGATAAACTGTGTAGAAGCTAATACGTAGCTTCTATAATAATATTATTATTTAATATTGATTTTGTTTATTGGAGAGTGGTAAACTGATTAAAATAATATTTCAATGAGCAAAACAAATCATGAAACTGTATGACATCCACTATATTTTAAATGAATATTATTTAATCACGATCAACTGTATAGAAGTTAGCATGTAGCTGCTACAACATGTAGTAATTAATTGTTAGATTCTACACTTTATAGTAACTACTTATAATAGTGTTGAGTCAAGGATATTTTCGGAATAAAATTATTGATGGATCCATTTGATTTTTTTTTTTTTTTTAAAGGGACGTCCATTTGATATTCTTATAATTTTTTGATTTACCTCTCTACATATGATTGTGAGGCGCCCAAGGTACTTTTATGACAAGATTTTATGGTGCCGAGGCAAGGCGTTCGATGGATTCATAAAGTACCATGGTTCAAAACGCACCTGGGAGAGATACCAACTTTAAAGGATTTTCGACTGTGGGACAAGTTACCACGAGCACTTTCAGATACTCCACCTCCCCCATCCCAAGTGCTTATAAATAGCCTGGTTAGCATGCTCTCCCTTGTAACTAATTCAACCATGAAGCTCCTCACGCTACTCGCCTTCCTTCTTCTCATCACTCTTGCAACATCCATCAAGACATCTTCATCGACTGCAGTCTTCACTCATCGCAAGCTCAATCACGACAATCAGCAACAGCAGAAGGATGTAACTACTGCAAACATCAACAATCAGCTTCCGTCTAACAACAATAACAATAACAACAACAAAGCTATGAGAGTAGGAAATGGATTTGGTGCGGCAAGCAAAGACGAAGCAATTGGTGCCAAGAAGGACTTGGACATGGAGAATCACCATACTACTGATGCCTCAGTTTGGATAGCCGCTCATAATGGACCTGCACCAGAAAGGAAAAACTAGGGTTTGATCTGCATGAATATATAATTAATTAGTATATGCATGAAATAAATGAGGTACGTAGACTGAAGTTTAGTGCTGCTAATTAAGCTGTGTGAGTAATCAGCTTATGCATGTAATGATCATGTTAAACCCATCTGTACTTATGCATAGTATGTATTAATGTGATAACTAGTTAATTAGCTAATGATGGTTCATATTTTATTTATAGATAAATAGATAGATAGATGGGCATAATAAAATTAATCAATGATTAATTAGAACGATCGATAAAGAAACACATACTGTATGAATTTTTCATTACTTGTGTTAGTCGATGTGCTCTTCAGGAGATGTGAGTAAAGGTTGTATTTTGATCCTCATAAAGTAGGGTGCATGGATGCGGAGGTGGAAGGCATCGCGAGAAGGTTGTGTTTTGAAACTTTTCGATTTTCCTTTGAGGTTTTGGTCTACTAAACTAAACTTTTCGACGAAGATCAAAGTTATTTTGAGGTTTAAAGGCTAGATCATCTTTTAAAGAATTTGACCAATTTATCAATAACTGAAGATCTATAGCTATTACGACCACGATCGTAAGGAATATACTACTAATCTATCACGCGATTGAAGGAATCTACTAATGCACAAACTAAGCAAGTTAAGTGAATTGAATATAATGAGATGATGGGTGGTTATCACACAAGCAAGATCAGATGAATTAGTAGAATGAAACAATAGTCATTGAATGACGCTGACGAGCTAAACAAGCGGTCGGAATTAGATGCGAATGGGTTAAGTCGAGCACATAGGTTTTGTATTGTTCAAGTAGGTCGTGTGGGTTAGATAAATGGAGAGCTAGGGATGGATAGGTTAAGTGGTTTAACCAAGAAGGGTCAATTAGACTGAGTGAGTTAGTTGGCTCAAAAAAAGTTAATTAAGATAAATGAATTGGACAAGACAAGATCAAGTGAATGAGTCAAGCAAGTTAAACAAGTTTTAACCGTGGTATATCTTTTGCTAGATAGGAGTTTTCCTAATTACCATGATTACTTCCAAATGGCCGACAACAATCATTCCATGTGATAGGCATCACATCCAAATATTGCCAAGCCAACGCCCGAATGTCTCCCTAATGCATTGAAACATAAAATAAATAAATAATAATAATAAAATTGTGAACTACATACACATATATATACATATATATATATATACACATGGTATTACTATAATAAGGTTTGAGGTTCGAATCTCGATAAAATCGAAGTAAATATCTTCTATATGTATTAGTCACTATTCCAAAAACTAGTAGCTGCCCGTAATTTATCTTCTCCGTGTTAGTCCTGGGACGGATTAACAGGGACGCTGGGACGAACATATTCACCTTTTACCACAACGACGACAACTACACATAAAATGTGACTTATTTCAGTGAGAGATGAGAGCAACCACAGACTAAAAGCAGTTTACAGACCTCAGACGATAAGCACCAACTCTTAAATGACTTATTCCAGTGAGATAATAAATGATGTCTATCACTCAGAATCATGCAAGTTGGTGCAAAGCAGTTGCATCATCCACTGTTATTACCAGATGCATGAAATTCATAACATTTGATCTTAAATAAGAAGTGAAAAATATAATAACGAAATTTGCACTGTACAACACTAACAAAGATGAAAGTAATGTCAAAATATAGGCACTAATCAAGCAACTTAAGAATACCTCAAGTATCTATATTTGGAAAATGTTAAGGGGCCTGCTCATCTATTCAACCCAAAATGAGAGCTCATTTGGAATGAGTGCAGCCTTTATTTAAAAGGAACAGGACTGCCTAAATTGGGCAATCTGGGGCTTTATAGGAAGAATCATCCTGAGCAGATTTGTTTTCCAACAAGAATGTCGGTAAGGAATTTGCAGGAAATACAGCATGGCGTTCCCCTCGGACCTTTTTCTTTAGCTGCTCCATGAGGCGGTGGGATTCTCTAATGTCAAGCCATGAACCGGACCCATTATTTTCCCAAGCATCTATTACATGTTGCTGGAACTCCATTGCGCGTTCATAACTGCAATCAGAAGTGTTATCTTTTGATTAACATAGTTTTCTTATACAAAATAGCAAAACAAAACAGCAGGCCATTCCATCATTATAAAAAAAACTAAAAAAATTTTGGGGAAAACCTAGAACTTTGGTCATTACCAAATCACATACCATTTTTTCACCCTTTGTTTTATAATTAGTGTATCAGAGTGAGATTGCTTAAATGGATTGTGAGGCCACTAGAAAAGGATAAGTTTCTAATAGGAAGATGAGCTAACATTTTAATTTCCTTACCTATCAGACTATATTTCCACCACCGCTTATACAAGTGTATAACAACATTAGAATTTAGAAGAGCGAGTTTCTCACAAGATGAGCTACCATTTTTAGTGAAAGATATAGACATTGACACATCCATGGATCCAACATAACTAAGAAATAATTGACCTTATTCATGTAATCATATTTCTATTACGTGTTTTACAACTTTTGAATCCATGGAAGGCCTTTTTCTCTTGCAATGAATCAAATAACACCTTGAAAGCAGTAATTTCTTTCAAGTTAGAACACAAACAGTACGCAGCTTGGACACGGAAGCCTATAACATCAACAATGAACCTTACTTTAATTTTTGAGATCAGAAGTCATTTGTGTGATACTAGTAAAGATTACCAAAAAACTGAATAATGTTCAACTGTGAATCATTAGTACTATGCCCTTGCTTCTTCAATGTTCTTAAGGCCTCCTCAGGTAAAGTAGAAAGCTTTTGCACACAAGGCCTTACATGATAAGAATATACAAAAGCAATATTTGTTGCAAAAAAAAAAATAGATAAGGGCTAAAGCGCATCAATTACTAAAACACATTAATTCTGACAAAATTGGAGAACTTTTTAAATTAAATATATTATCAATGGACTAGGCAAGGAACACTGAATATGAATACCAGCAAGTAGAATGTATAACTAATGCAGCATTCCTGATGTTGCATATTATCAATATTCAGAATAGTGTTTACCTATATTAATAGCTACTAAGATGTATCATGTGGCGACTGGATGCAAAGAGAAAATGTTTACGAATATTAGAGAAATATCCTAATTTACCATGATGATGACCTTATTATACTTCACTAAGAATACGGATTCACGTGTTAGTGACCAGTATAGTAGCAGAATTCTAGAACACGTGTCTAATAAGAATTAGTGAATGAAATACCCATAGAATAATGATAGTATGTAAATCACAAGAACATGATTGTATACCTTCCCATGGTTCCATAAGCATTAGCAATGCATTGGTATGTATCAATTGAATCCTCATGTTGTAGCCCAAATGACTCGTCAATTATGTCCTTTGCACGAAGAAACATCTCCACCGCAGATTGTGGCTGATTCGTGTCCAAATATGCTTGCCCTAAATGCTTAGTGGCCAATCCTAAACCGAAATGTTTTGGACCAAAACAGTCTTTTATCTTCACAATTGCACTTTCTAAGTACGGAATTGATAGTGGTACCCTCTTTGTATAGAGAAGCAGCCACCCAACCCTTGCTGAGACGCTTCCCTCCAGATGCCTCTCTTGTGGAAGATCCTGAAGAATAGCAAGGGTCCTCTTCATCAAAGACAAAGCAATCTCATAGACATCCATTGTCTCATACAACATAGACATCTCTACATATGCTCCAGCAACCTTTGAAGGAGACTCTGCTTCCTTCTTATCAAGAATACCACAAGCAATTTCCAAACATCTCTTAGCATCACCGAACTTCTCTTGGTTACACAAACATTTGGCCATTGAGATAAGCACAAAGGCTCTTGTCTCACTTTCTTTCTCGGTCTTCTGAGCTACCCTTTTGAGTGTTTGTGTCGCAAGTTCCAATCTACCTAGTTCAATCAATATGTTAGCCCCATCAATTTCGACCTCGCACAACTGCTCATCGAGGCCTAAACACTCCAATGCCCTCCTGGACAGCTCGCTCTGCTCCAAGGCCTCCTCATACTCTTCCAAGCCACTATAAATAACCCCAAGAAGGCGCCTAACCTGGACGACCTCTTCAGAACTTTCCCCAAAATGTCTCATATAAATCTCTAATGCCCTCAAGCCCAGTGGCAAAGCCTCGTCAAAAACCAGAACAACAGCCAAAGCTTCTGCCAGATCCTTGCAGGCGCTACCCATTTGCTTTGAATTACCCTCCAAGATCGTACCTTTCAGCTCAAAAGAGTTCTGTAGATGGGTCAAAGCCGCCCACCTTCGCCCCATTGCAGTCTTAGTATTCGCGAGTTGGAGCTGAACGGCGACAGTAGTCATAACAACATCTTTCTGCGCGGAGATTTCTCCCCGTGGGACCTCAAGGATCTGATCCGCAGTTTCCAAGGAGTCCAAGCTGTCGTCGTACCTCCTCATCTTGCAAGTGATGGAACCCATCAGGCAAAGGACCTTTGCAACAGGGAGCGACCATCCTCCGTCCCTCTTCTCAAAAAACTGCAGGGCTTTGACAGAAAAGGCGAGGGCTTTCTCCAAGTCTTCTGACCCTAGCAAGTCAAGCTGTTCGGACAGGCGGAGCGTGTCATCGTCGAGGGAGGACTCCAGTGATTCGAAGGCGGCGAGTACTTCCGAGACCGTGTTTAGAGATTTAGGAGGAGTCGGCCCAACGGAGACTGTCCGGATGCCGCGGCGAAGGGGGCAACTGGGAAAATGCGGAGGGAAGAAGGGGGAAAGCAGGGGACAACAGCTGGGGGACGGAGAGATGGGAGAAGGGGCTAGGGCAGAGAAGCGAGAGAGGAAACTGGTGAGAGGAGCGCCAGAGAGGCGGGTTTTGGGGAGCGAGGAGAGTGACAGCAGAGAAGCAGAGAGTGCTCGCTTCATGGCGAGGCGAGCAAGGGAAGCATCGAAGCCGAAGGGCATCGAATTCGAGGTTACAGAAACCCTCGAAAGCTCTTCACCTCGAGTCTCTAATGGGCCGGGCCCTCATTCGGTCATTCATGCAAGGCCGTGCCCAAACGGCCCGTGAGTTGTTCCAACTTTTGTTCGATCAAAATTCTACCAAACATCCATAAAATGTAATCCGTCCCTAAGATAATACGGGGAGGTACACAACTGATAACTATTAGTTATTAATGTACATGGTCAAGATATGGGAAAAGATATATTTAAATACATCAGATTTCGATCCTAAGATCTCATGTAATAACATTCTATGTCTTAACCACAATACTATCCAAGGAAATACTAACGAATAATTCTTGATCTTTCTCTTCCTCAATCAATCAATATTATGTTTTAATATATATTTATCTCTATCTATATATCCATTTTAACCTCTTCATGTTTATAATCTCTTATAATAATTTTGAGATTATGTAATTTTGAGCAAAATTACTATATATATTTTATATATAGTAATTTTAAATAAAAAGTTATCATAATATATAATAATTTTGAATAAAACTGAGGTAAAAAAAAGTTTTTTAAGGATAAAAATGGTACATAATAATACTGAAATAACAGTTTTTATATGAAAATTGGTATTAAAAATGTTCTTTGCTATTTTTAAAAATTAGACCGCTATCTAATTTAGCCAAGAAGAAATATATGATTAATTCTATTAATACAATTAATAAGAGTATAGAATAAAAATTATTGCCTCAGTATAATACAGTGGGACGGTGCTAGGAGGACATTAAAGCCCCGGGTTAGAGTATAGCGGAAAGGTATTCAATTATCAGTCAGTTATTTACAGGTTGATTCTTAATTATGGTACATTTATAAGAATTTTTTTTTCTAAATGAGACTCACAATCAAGGGATATTGAGCTTTTGTGTCACCCGCTGTGAGCGCTTTCCGATTTATTCTGACAGATTATGAAAAACTTCCGTGAGACCTGATTGGTCACCCAAGGTTTGATGTTACTTGACGGCTTGACCTGATTAATCAATTTTATTGAGTTGGTTAGTGCGAGACAGAATTACTACTATAAGATAAAAATTTGAATCTTGATAAAGTCAAGAAAAAAAAGTCCCCCTCGCATTGGTCAACTATAACTTTCCGATTTACTTCCTCACAGATGATCATGAGGTTGATCTTATGAGACTGCTGGAGTGGTGAATTCCATTTTTTACTATCATAGGTGGATATTAAAAGTATCATGGTTTAATTTTTCGTTGAAACATGCATATTTTTTATTCGAAGGAAAAATTATAGGAAATAACACGAAGTATGATTATCCAAGTGCGATTGGGTAGCCTTGTTGAATTAAATGCATGAATCACAAGTTAAATTCTATAAACACTTACAACCTTTGCAGCATATTTTAGTTGATCACGTTCTTGGTGTTTGTCGTCGAAAGAGCAATTACAAGAGTTTACGAGCTAAATTCCTTTTTTTTATGGATGTTCTATCTCTTGCAAGAAAAAGAAAGTCACAGCCAACCCTCTCATGCTTTTCCTGGGGCCTTCATTTATAAAGGAGTAAAGTGTGGGATAAGTGGGCAATTTAGAAACTGTCCACGTCCTTATCTCCTGCTACAACATCTTCCATTCATCCAAGTCAAGTTACATAAACTATATTAGAACATCCAATTTATATTTAAGGAAAAAAATAATTCATACGATAGCAAGCATATTGAGCGATTAAAGCTAAAAAAAGTTATTACACTTTATATAGCTACTTTATAAGATAAATTAGAGACATCAATATCTTGTATTTATCCCAATTAAATCAATATATCAATTTGACATTTTTAATCCCTCACAACTACTATTATGTCGAGTATATGTTCAATATTTCCAATCAATATAATTATTCATAATTATATTTTATTCACTCAAAAAATATATATAATTGGTCAATCAGTGAATAAATATTAAAGATATAAATTATTAAAATCTTTCTTTTTAACTAGAATATATTTATTTTAATCAATAGTTTTCTTAGCCATGTTCCATAGTCAATAGGATATAAGCTAAAGTAACATACTCTGATTAAATTTCAGGTAAATAGCTAAATAGGTAAAACCGAGTACAGGTTAAATTTAATACCACTCTGATTAGTTTTATTTAATCATTTTACACACATTCTTATATTTTTTAAAAAAATTAATATAATCTAAGAAAACCAAATAAATGAAACTAAATTTATTGTCAGAAATTAATAGTATAAACATTTCAAATTAGTCAATTAAAAAAATGATAATCTAATTTAGCTTTATTAACTATCTCTCGAAGTAATCGGTACAGTCTCATAGAAATTTTCCATCGACCATCGGAATAAATTGTGGATATCAGGGTGATAACATCAATGTTGATTAACCAATTGCATAAGTAATTTATTTCAAATTATAAAAATGAAATAAAATTAAAAATATGTGATATTTTATTTAAAAAATAAACTTGTATTTTTTATTAGGTAAGTAAAAAATATACTTAAAAAAATTTAAAAAAACATATTGTTAAAAAAATTAACATAAAGTTAAAAAGACAAATGTTAAAAAAAATTAAGTTTAAAAAACAAAACACCTAAAGTTACTGTTGATTTTATAATGGAGGGTAATATAATAAAATATTAAACTAAATTATATATTAAAATTTTCAAATAAATAAATTTTTATTACATTATTTAGGTTGAACCAAATAAATTAGGTTATATTTTATTTCCCATAATTTTCATTATGTGATTATATAATGATCACTTAACCAATTAAGATTATATATCATAACTTGAACCAAACACACTTTAAAAGTTATGATAAGATATTCATTTATTCAATAGATTATTTAAGAATCATTGATACGGTGATGAAGATAGACCCCTTAAGTATAATGATTTTTCTAAGATTAACATTAGGATTTTGATAAATGATAAAATATTTTATGTTTATTATTTATGTTTTTTTATTTTACGACTTATTCTTAATCTTAACAAAGTAGAAATATTTTAACTTTCATATTTGCGTTGGAAATCTTTTTGAAACGAGTAAGTTGCTTCTCTAATCCTAACATAATGAAATTTTAGATTATAATTAGTCCCATATTGTTAAAATAACAAGAAGCAAAATGTGAAAACTGCTATTAAAGCATATGGACATGAGCCTTTGCTCCATACTTACCTGGACGGGATCTATGGGTGATCAAGATGGCCTATGACCTAGCCCAATGACCTCCATTGCACTTCGGAGGGGTATTGGTCTACCATCTCCCCAAGTTGGGAGAGTGGACGTCATAATTTGTTGTAGTAGGGGTATGCGTTCGCGCGACCCCTTTCTAATTCTTAAAATAAATTATTTTATTTATTTTAATCCTAATTTTATTAATAATAATAATAATTATTTTTTATATATCACATGATTGGTTTTATTTAATCATTTTACCCACATTCTTATATTTTTAAAAAATTAATATAATCTAAGAAAACCAAATAAATGAAACTAAATTTATTGTCAGAAATTAATAGTATAAACATTTCAAATTAGTCAATTAAAAAAATGATAATCCTATTTAGCTTTATTAACTATCTCTCGAAGTAATCAGTAGATACAAATACATTATAGTGTGTAAATTGAGATATAAATATATTATAGTTAGAGTTCGAACCGTGAATATCTGGGTGATAACATCAATGCTGATTAACCAATTGCATAAGTAATTTATTTCAAATTATAAAAATGAAATAAAATTAAAAATATGTGATATTTTATTTAAAAAATAAAGTTGTATTTTTTATAAGGTAAGTAAAAAATATACTTAAAAAAATTTAAAAAATGAATAGTTAAAAACAATGTTAAAAAAAAATTAAGTTTAAAAAACAAAACACCTAAAGTTACTGTTGATTTTATAATGGAGGGTAATATAATAAAATATTAAACTAAATTATATATTAAAATTTTCAAATAAATAAATTTTTATTACATTATTTAGGTTGAACCAAATAAATTAGGTTATATTTTATTCCCCATAATTTTGATTATGTGATTACATAATGATCACTTAACCAATTAAGATTATATATGATAACTTGAACCAAACACACTTTAAAAGTTATGATAAGATATTCATTTATTCAATCGATTATTTAAGAATCATTGATCCAATTAGTTAGTGATACAGTGAGGAAGATCGACCCCCTTAGTATAATGGTTTTTCTAAGATTAACATTAGGATTTTGATAAATGATAAAAATATTTTATGTTTATTATTTATGTTTTTTTATTTTACGACTTATTCTTAATCTTAACAAAGTAGAAATATTTTAACTTTCATATTTGCATTGGAAATCTTTTTGAAACAAGGAAGTTGCTTCTCTGGTCTACCATCTCCCCAAGTTGGGAGAGTGGACGTCATAATTTGTTGTAGTGGGGGTACGCGTTCGCGCGGCCCCTTCCTAATTCTTAAAATAAATTATTTTATTTATTATAATCCTAATTTTATTAATAATAATAATAATTATTTTTTATATATCACATGATTGGTTTTATTTAATCATTTTACACACATTCTTATATATTTTTTTAAAAAATATAATCTAAGAAAACCAAATAAATGAAATTAAATTTATTGTCATAAATTAATAGTATAAACATTTCAAATTAGTCAATTAAAAAAAATGATAATCCTATTTAGCTTTATTAACTATCTCTCGAAGTAATCGGTATAGTACATTATAGTTAGAGTTCGAACCGTGAATATCTGGGTGATAACATCAATGCTAATTAACCAATTGCATAAGTAATTTATTTCAAATTATAAAAATGAAATAAAAATTAAAAATATGTGATATTTTATTTAAAAAATAAAGTTGTATTTTTTATAAGGTAAGTAAAAAATATACTTAATTTTTTTTTAAAAATGTATAGTTAAAAAAAAATGTTAAAAAAAATTAAGTTTAAAAAACAAAACACCTAAAGTTACTGTTGATTTTATAATGGAGGGTAATATAATAAAATATTAAACTAAATTATAGATTAAAATTTTCAAATAAATAAATTTTTATTACATTATTTAGGTTGAACCAAATAAATTAGGTTATAATTGATTCCCCGTAATTTTGATTATGTGATTACATAATGATCACTTAACCAATTAAGATTATATATGATAACTTGAACCAAACACACTTTAAAAGATATGATAAGATATTCATTTATTCAATCGATTATTTAAGAATCATTGATCCAATTAGTTAATACGGTGAGGAAGATAGACCTCCTTAGGTATAATGATTTTTCTAAGATTAACATTAGGATTTTGATAAATGATAAAATATTTTATGTTTATTATTTATGTTTTTTTATTTTGCGACTTATTATTAATCTTAACAAAGTAGAAATATTTTAACTTTCATATTTGCATTGAATCTTTTTGAAACAAGTAAGTTGCTTCTCTAATCCTAATATAATGAAGTTTTAGATTATAATTAGTCCCATATTGTTAAAATAACAAGAAGCAAAATATGAAAACTGCTATTAAAGCATATGGACATGAGCCTTTGCTCCATACTTACCTGGACAGGGTCTATGGGTGATCAAGATGGCCTATGACCTAGCCCAATGACCTCCATTGCACTTTGGAGGGGTATTGGTCTACCATCTCCCCAAGTTGGGAGAGTGGACGTCATAATTTGTTGTAGTGGGGATACGCGTTCGCGCGACCCCTTCCTAATTCTTAAAATAAATTATTGGGGACGTTGAATCAGAATACTAGAAAGTTATTACACCAGTGATAAGGCCTATAACACAAAAAGAGGGAACTCGTCATGGCCACTCATAACTAATCATGTAACGACCACCCTTCTTACTACTGCTACTACTCTCTAAGAGTGACCGTTACTTAACTACTAACTCTACTTAACCGGTATAATTAAAAACCACGAGGAATCTTTACCAAAAATTTTTGGCAGAATCTCCCCTGTACCGATGACTAAATCATCAATACAAACAAACTATACTCAGCCACAGGCGGCTGGAACATATATTTCCACAACCACGCAGTATAATATCACAAATAAAAGAAGGAAACTACCCTAATAATAGCAACCAACAATATCACTCCATCAATAGAACTCAACTACAAATGCGGAATAAACTTAATTACAATCTTGACTCATAATAGCATTTAAAGAAAACCAAAGAACTCTAAACAGAAAAGTCTTAACAATTCCTTAGCAAACTCTTGATCTCCCCATAGTCCAGCCATCACACACCTTCATCACCACCACCTTGTCGCCTTCCTTGCTAAATCTTTTCCTTTCCTTTATCTGCAGTAGGAGGAAGTGCAGTCTATAAGCATAAAGCTTAGTAAGCGCTATCTACTCACAAAAACTCGATATGCATGTATATAAATAAAAACATGCTAAAACTGAATGCTAACATATAAAACTACTCATGCTCATAAATAGCAAAGGAATCATACTAACTGAAATACTAAACATGTATAGCTAATCATGCTCATAAACCAATAAAGGAATAAAACTATAACTGCATGCTGAAAGCAAATAAAGCTAAACATGCTGAATAATCAAATAGCAAGAAACAAATAAAATTACTACTGCATGCTTCAAATAACAAGAAACTAAACTTTCTAATTCTAAACATATTTGAAGCTCGTTTCATTTGTTTCAAAAACTTATACTTTAATACTTCAAAATAATAATAAACTTCTTTTGGGCCCGGCATTGTACCATTTAGCGCGCATTCTTAATAAGAATCGAGGTAGCTAATCCCGAAACTACTAAGATACTTCTAGGCCTTGTGCCTAGGGGCATCTTGGAGCCCATCCCTTGGACCTTGTGTCCTGGACCTTGTGTCTGGTACATGCCATTAAAGTAAAATACTTTCTTTATAACTATAACTTCTTTATACTTGCCCTTTCTTGGCATTTAAGCAAACACCTTGTGTGCGCTTTTGATATTCCACTTCTGGAATTAAGATCAAATTAAAGCCTTGGTCTTTCTTCGCTTATAACTTCTCATATTAGTCCAATAGCAAAGGACCAAAAATAGGAATCAATACTGCTCATGTTAAACTGATAGCAAAGGAAACTGTACGTCTAATAGCAATAGAAAAGAAGTCTGCTCATGCTTACAAATAGCTAAGGAAAAGCTAGAAAAAGGAAAACTGTTCTTCTATTAGCAATGTAAAAGAAATCTGCTCATTCTAATTAATTCCAACAAAGTGGAACATAAGGAAAGGATGATTTCTGCTACAATCAAAAGTTACCACATGATATACTAAAGCATATGTTGTTCATGTCTAGTTAATGGCATACAAACCTATTCTGCAAAGCTAACATAGAATGATATACTTAAACACATGCTATTCTCAAATCTCCAATTATCTCAATGCTGTACTGTATACAAAACTAAACCCCTAATCAACTTCAATAGCTACTAGAGAAACTGAAAGTGAGGTAGATGATTTTATCAATACCAACATTCTAATTGGTACAAAGAAAGATAGATAAAAACAACAAACCATTTACCCCCACCAGTAAAAAGAACAACATTCTTTAAGCTAGCATTCAACGGAACCTACAGATTTCACCATTTAACTTCTAGAATCCAAAATTATCTACAAGCAAACTCTAAGGTTTCATGCAAGGCTTCGGAACAAGGAAAAGAAACAAGGAATGAACTTCGGTGCTATCCCAATGCTGTATACCATGATCCGGAAGCAAAGAACATAAATTAAACCTCCTACTTTATAGAATTAGATCCCCACTGCAAGGTCAAAGTTTTCCAAAACCTAACAATTCCCCTTTTATTTCCCTAATGAAACTCACGGCATTTGTACCCTTTTGAACCTCACGGCAGAACTTCAAAAACAAAACAAGAGAAAAACTCCAAAAAAAAACTCGCGGAACTACTCCTACTGCAGGTGAGAAGCAACTCACCGGGATTTGCTTGGACTTACAACCGAAGGAGAGGAAGAAGATCTAGGGCTCGGAGGCTTGAAATACTCGGCTTCTTCTTGTGCTCGCGCCTCTTCTTGACGAGAGGAGCTCGGTGGTGTGATGACCTCTCGGAGAAGAGTTGATAGGAACCCAGGGGCCTATAACGTGAAAAAATCGAAAGAGAAAGGGAAAAGGGGGATAGGGTGATCGCTTCGAGGGGATCGGCCTCCAATAATCAAACGAAATTGATTAATTAAAAGGGAAATTACTTGTCTTCCAAAGTTACATAACGTCTCTTTAAATAGAGACCTAAATTACCTTTTCAAAAAGAAAAGGTCTAAAATAAAAATAAAATAAAACTACCTTTTCAAAAGAAAATGTGTAAAAGAAAAATAAAATAAAAATACATTTTCATGAGAAAATGTCAAATTAAAACTTATCTAAAATAAAAAAGGAAAAGTCTAAAACTTATTTAAAAAGGAAATAAAATTAATAGATTTATTTGAAAAGATCCATTAAAGGATCTTATCATTCCACCGCCCTTCAAAACAACCTTGTCCTCAAGGTTGTTTATCAATAAACTCTGGAAATTTTTCTTGAATGGTATCATATAATTCCCATGTTGCATCATCGATAGATAAATTGTCCCATTGAATTAATAGCTCAACCGTTGCTTAATTGTTCTTCTTCACAAGTCTCCTTTCTAAAATAGCATAAGGTTGAAATTTAACTTCACCATCTAAATTCACTTCAGGAAGATGTTGTTGAGGAGTAAATTTATCGCCTAGTTTCTTCTTTAAACAAGACACGTGAAATACAGGGTGTATTTTAGAATCTTGTGGAAGCTCCAAGCGATAAGCAACAGGTCCAATACGTTCCATCACTTTATAAGGGCCATAAAATTTCGGTGATAACTTCATAGAGTTTGAACGACGAATTGAAACTTGTTTGTATGGTTGTAGTTTTAGAAAAACCCAATCTCCTATTGCAAATTCTCTTTCCGAACGATGCATGTCGGCCAATTGCTTCATTCTTGCTTGTGCCTCGCATAAGTTATTTTTCAAAAGTTGCAATATTTGGTCCCTTGTGCGTAGATTTTGGTCGACTTGATGCACATTTGTTGATCCACGTGTGTATGAGCTAACTGAGGGTGGTATACATCCATAAACGGCCTCAAATGGGGTAATCTTAGTAGCTGAGTGGTAGGTCGTATTGTACCACCATTCTGCCCATGGAAGCCAACGAACCCACTCCTTGGGTCTATCTCCAGTTAAGCAACGTAAATAATTCTCTAAACATCGATTAACAACCTCTGTTTGTCCATCAGACTGTGGGTGGTAAGATGTGCTAAAATTAAGTTTAGTACCTTGCAATTGGAATAATTCTCTCCAAAATTTACTTGTGAAAATCGGATCTCTATCAGTGACAATAGATCTTGGTAGACCATGTAGTTTGATTATATGGTCAACAAATGCTTGAGCAACACGGGCAGTAGTATAAGGATGTGATAATGTACAAAAATGGGCATACTTTGTCAGACGATCAACGACCACCATGATAGTACTTTGTCCTTGTGAAGTGGGTAACCCATCTATGAAATCCATGGAAATGTCTGTCCAAATTTGTTCAGGTATAGGAAGGGGTTGAAGAAGACCTAGTCTTGCTACATTTTCTCCTTTGTTTCTTTGACATATATCACATTCAGCAACAAAGTTTTTGGTATCCTTCTTCATTCCCTTCCAAGCTCTTGAAATCCGTTTATACGTGCGTAGGAAGCCAGAATGCCCTGCAATTGGTGAACAATGAAATTCCTCCAGTATTACTTCCTTTTCAGCTGAGTTTGCTGGAAGGAAGATTCTATTTTTATATCGTAAAATTTCTCCATCCCAAGAATAGTGGGGTTCTGGCGATGAATTTTGTAATATGTTTTGGATGAGAGCCTGTGCCGCTGAATTTTCCTTTTGCTCCTTTTTTATGTTCTCCAAGTTTTTGCAAGTTACTAAGAATATAGCAGTGAACTCTATTTGGTTAGGAAGGCGAGATAAAGCATCAGCGACTGTATTTTCCGTTCCCTTCTTGTAAACGATTTCATAATCATATCCTAAAAGTCTCTTGATCCATTTTTGTTGATCCATATTTGAGATACGTTGATCCAAGATGAACTTAAGACTCTTATGATCAGTTCGTATTTGAAAGCGTCGGCCAAGAAGATAGGGTCTCCATTTTGTAACGGCATGTATGATAGCCAACATTTCCTTGTCATAAATTGACATCTGTTGATGTAGAGGAGATAGTGCCTTGCTAGTAAAAGCTAATGGTTGTCCTTCTTGCATAAGTACTGCTCCGATTCCAACTCCAGATGCATCGGCTTCAATGACAAATTGCTTATTAAATTAGGTAGTGCAAGAACTGGTGTTGTCGTCATAGCCTCCTTTAAATTTTGAAATGCGTTTTCTGCTTCAGGACACCATCTAAATGCATCTTTCTTTAACAAAGCCGTTAGTGGAGCGCTAATCTTTCCATAATTTTTTACAAATTTACGATAATAACCTGTGAGACCCAGAAAACCACGTAATGCCTTGATATTCTTTGGGGTGGGCCACTCCTTCATAACTAGCACCTTTGATGGATCAGTAGCTACTCCTTTTTTACTTACAATATGACCAAGGTATTCCACCTTAGTTGTCCCAAAGTTGCACTTAGATCTTTTCACAAAAAGAGAATGCTCACGCAAAAGAGTGAGTACTTTATAAAGGTGATGCAAATGATCTTCGAATGATGAACTATAAACAAGGATATCATCAAAGAAAATCAAAACAAACTTGCGGAGATACGGCCTGAAAATATCGTTCATCAAACTTTGGAATGTAGAAGGTGCATTAGTTAAACCGAAAGGCATGACTAAAAATTCATAATGACCATCATGAGTCCGAAAGGCTGTTTTTGGAATGTCCGGCTGATAGATCCTTATTTGATGGAAGCCTGAGCGAAGATCCAATTTTGAGAAGAATGAGGAACCTCCTAATTCATCAAGTAATTCATCAATGATGGGGATGGGATACTTATCTTTCACCGTAATTTTATTGAGTGCCCGATAATCTACACACATTCGCCAACTTCCATCTTTCTTTCGCACAAGCAGTACTGGAGATGAATATGGGCTTACACTTGGGCGAACAATACCAGCTTGAAGCATCTCTTGTACAATCTTCTCAATTACCTCCTTCTGTATGTAAGGGTAGCGATAAGGTCTAACATTTGTTGGTGCACTCCCCGGTATTAGAGGTATACGATGATCATGTGAACGTGATGGAGGAAGTCCCTTTGGCTCAGCAAATATCATAGAAAATTTAGAAAGAAGTGTCTCTAATTCTGGAGGGGTATATGAGGTACCTTTATGATCCTTTTTGATGGAGAGTTGCATAAGAAAAATGGAGCAATCTTTCTTTAATAGCCGCTCTGCCTGATAACTACTGATTGATGTGATAGTATCTTGTCTCTTGCCTCTGATGCAAACTTCTTTTCCTTGATCTTGGAAGCGCATTGTTAGTTGAGAGAAATTCCATATTATGTCTCCTAATGTTCTCAACCATTGTGCTCCAAGTACAACATCGCATCCATCCAGGGGTAGAAGAAAAAGATCTGTGATTAATTCATAATTTGGTAAGATAATTTTAATACCTTCGCATTTTCCTGGACTTGTAAGTGATCTTCCATCCGCCACCTTAACATCAAATGTGGATGCTCGCTCTAATTTTTGTTTAAGCCTTCTTGCTAAGGTTGAGTCTAGAAAATTGTTGGTGCTTCCTGAATCTATAAGTATCATTACTGGTTGCTTTTTAATGAATCCTTTTACCTTCATTGTTTGAGGAGTTTGTAGTCCTTCTAAGGCATGTACTGATATTGCCATAGAGTCATCTTGTACTTCGTTGATATTATCTTGTGTTTCACCTTCATAGAAATCATCTTCTTCCTCAGAGTTCTCTATTGGTTCAATCATCAGTATCCTCTTTTGCTTGCATTGATGACCACGGTGCCACTTTTCATCGCAATGCCAACATAATCCCTTTGCCATCCTTTCCTTGATCTCTTCTTTTGTCAATCTACGAGGTGTTGAATAATGTGATGGGTTTTCACGAATTACCTTGTTATTTCTTCTTCCTTCCTCATTGATCTTCTCTTCTTGTAGTCGTGCAAAGGATAAGGCAGCCTTCATGGTGCGGGGTTGATTCATTTTTACTTCTCGTCGTATATCAAGGCGAAGTCCTTCAATAAAAGTGCCCAGTAGTTGCTTTTCTGACCAATCACGAGTTCGATTAGAGAGTCGCTCGAATCGCCCTTGGTACTCTAGTACGGTTGAAGTCTATCGAATTTTGGCCAATTCTCCATCAACATTCTCATAACCGGAGGGACCAAATCGATTAATGAGTTCTTCCTTGAATTCCTCCCATTTTGGAGGCCCATGGCATGCTTCAAGCCAGTCATACCATTGGATGGCATCGCCTTCAAGATTTATAGATGCTAGTTCTACCTTTGCATTGTCCGACGTGCCGTGGAAGCGAAAATATTTTTCAGCCCTTGAAATCCATCCAATCGGATCGTTGTTCTCCCAGCGAGGAAATTCCACCTTCATACGTAGATAGTTGTGCTCTCGATCTTCATTTGAGTTTGCTCCTTGGTCATAATGTTGTTGTCGAGATTGTTGATTTATTCCCTTTTTGATTAGTATGCTTGAGCTGGAATCTGCTTCTAAACGATCCTTCAATTCTTGTACTATTGTGACCAACGATGCCATAGTTTTTTCGAGTTTATCCATCCTTGTCTCGTGCTTAGCTTCAAATTCCAAAGCCCATTTGGCGTCAGGATGAGATCCTCCGGTCGCCATGACAGAGTGAATTTTCTTTTCTTGAAGTCGGGTTAAGGCCATGCGCTTGTTGAAGTTGCTGCGAAATACTATAGGACGAAGATGAAATGAACTTGCTCTGATACCAAGTTGATAGGAACTCAGGGGCCTATCACGTGAAAAAATCGAAAGAGAAAGGGAAAAGGGGGATAGGGTGATCGCTTCGAGGGGATCGACCTCCAATAATCAAACGAAATTGATTAATTAAAAGGGAAATTGCTTGTCTTCCAAAGTTACATAACGTCTCTTTAAATAGAGACCTAAATTACCTTTTCAAAAAGAAAAGGTCTAAAAGAAAAATAAAATAAAACTACCTTTTCAAAAGAAAATGTGTAAAAGAAAAATAAAATAAAAATACATTTTCATGAGAAAATGTCAAATTAAAACTTATCTAAAATAAAAAAGGAAAAGTTTAAAACTTATTTAAAAAGGAAATAAAATTAATAGATTTATTTGAAAAGATCCATTAAAGGATCTTATCAAGAGTGCTCGCCGGCCACCGCAATGCCCTAGCTTTGCTCGCTGCGGTTTCCCCCGTGGAGAGATGCGCCGTCGCGTGAGAAGAGAGGAATCGAGAGTTTTTTAGGTCACGGGTGAAACTTAAGTCCTCTTCTTATAACTAGGGTTTTTATCATCTAACTACTGCTTAAGTATTATTCACTCTTTCCTTAATTAACACCGGCCGCTAGCCCTGTTGGTCAGCCGACTTTTAACCGAATCGAAGGGTCTCGGTTTCAATCCCTTAGCCGCGCACTTTTCCTCAATTTATTCTCTAATCATTAACTATGCTATAAACTTAATTCTCACCATATAAGGTTAACAAAATCGTGTAGCTCAGCGGTTGGGCCGGTTTTGCTTGGGTCCATCCGACCCGAGGTTGTGGGTTCGAATCTCACCTTCATCGTTTTTTTTAAAACTTCTTTCTTTTGTAACCCTACTAAACGACCTCCAAAAATTACGTAAAAATACTCTAAAAATTCCTAAAAATCTTTAGAATATTTTAAAAGTATTTCCAAATATTTTTATGGATTTTTAGAACTTGAAATAGGAAAAATTGGGTCGTTACAAATCATCTATGATATTCAATTGTATCCTAGATACTACTACAATTTTGAGATCCACATAGCCATTGTGTGCATTAAGATACCTATCCATTATTGAAGGAACCAAAGAGGAAATAGCATAACAATGTCTATCAGCAAGAAGCTGCTAGATAGTAGCATTTTGAAATAAACAATATATTAGTAGTCATTCAGTGAACCAAGGCTTTGCAAGTAAACATAGAGGTTAAAGAACTCTTAAGGACTCAATGAAATTGTTATACCTTAAAAGCATTGGAAATTGTAGAATCCACAAAATCAAGAATGAACCCACCAGCTAGAGTTCCAAAGATTCACATGATTGGTTTTATTTAATCATTTTACACACATTCTTATATTTTTAAAAAATTAATATAATCTAAGAAAACCAAATAAATGAAACTAAATTTATTATTAGAAATTAATAGTATAGACATTTCAAATTAGTCAATTAAAAAAATGATAATCCTATTTAGCTTTATTAACTATCTCTCGAAGTAATCGGTACAGTCTCATATAAATTTTTTACCGACCACCAGTGTAAATTGAGATACAAATACATTATAGTTAGGGTTCGAACCGTGAATATCTGGGTGATAACATTCTGATTAACCAATTGCATAAGTAATTTATTTCAAATTATAAAAATGAAATAAAATTAAAAATATGTGATATTTTATTTAAAAAATAAAGTTGTATTTTTTATAAGGTAAGTAAAAAATATACTTAATTTTTTTTTAAAAAATGTATAGTTAAAAAACAAATGTTAAAAAAAAATTAAGAGGATGTTTGGCTAAACTTATTAAAAACAACTTATAAATTCGTACAGCTTATAAGTTGTTTTAGAAGCTTATAAGTTGTTAGGTCTTATTTTAAAAATAAGTTGTTAAAGTGTTTGGGTGAACTTATTACAATCAACTTAAAGGTATTGATGTGTTTGGTATTATAAGATCTTTTTATTAATAAAATTACCAAAAAGGGTATAATACTATTAATAGAGGATTTTGATATTTTTATTAATAAAGGATTTTGGGTGAATTTCTGCATGGGGGAGAGAAAATTGGAAAGAGGCATTGGCGGAGAAGATGACACAGTGTTATAAGAGAAGTCGACGGAGATAAAAAGATATTAGGCTTATAAAAATTTATGGAGGATAAGATGAGGATTTGTGAAATTATATAAGGATATTTTGGAGAAATAAATTATTAAAATAAGATCTTTTTTAAAAAAGTAGGGACTTCCATACTTTTTTAAAAACAACTTATAAGCTCTAAAACAACTTTTTTTGACAGCTTATAAGATGTTTGGGAAAAAATTTACCAAACAAATTTGAAGAGCTTATAAGCTCCAAAACAACTTATAAGCTGTTTTAGAGAGCTTATAAGTTCAGCCAAACATCCTCTAAGTTTAAAAAACAAAACACCTAAAGTTACTATTGATTTTATAATGGAGGGTAATATAATAAAATATTAAACTAAATTATATATTAAAATTTTCAAATAAATAAATTTTTATTACATTATTTAGGTTGAACCAAATAAATTAGGTTTTATTTTATTCCCCGTAATTTTGATTATGTGATTACATAATAATCATTTAACCAATTAAGATTATATATGATAACTTGAACCAAACACACTTTAAAAGTTATGATAAGATATTCATTTATTCAATCAATTATTTAAGAATCATTGATCCAATTAGTTAGATACGGTGAGGAAGATAGACCCCCTTAGGTATAATGATTTTTCTAAGATTAACATTAGGATTTTGATAAATGATAAAATATTTTATGTTTATTATTTATGTTTTTTTATTTTATGACTTATTCTTAATCTTAACAAAGTAGAAATATTTTAACTTTCATATTTGCATTGGAAATCTTTTTGAAACAAGTAAGTTGCTTCTCTAATCCTAACATATAATGAAGTTTTAGATTAAATTAGTCCCATATTGTTAAAATAACAAGAAGCAAAATGTGAAAACTGCTATTAAAGCATATGGACATGAGCCTTTGCTCCATACTTACCTGGACAGGGTCTATGGGTGATCAAGATGGCCTATGACCTAGCCCAATGACCTCCATTGCACTTTGGAGGGGTATTGTCTACCATCTCCCCAAGTTGGGTGAGTGGACGTCATAATTTGTTGTAGTGGGGGTACGCGTTCGCGCGGCCCCTTCCTAATTCTTAAAATAAATTATTTTATTTATTTTAATCCTAATTTTATTAATAATAATAATAATAATTTTTTATATATCACATGATTGGTTTTATTTAATCATTTTACACACATTCTTATATTTTTAAAAAATTAATATAATCTAAGAAAACCAAATAAATGAAACTAAATTTATTGTCAGAAATTAATAGTATAAACATTTCAAATTAGTCAATTAAAAAAATGATAACATCAATGCTGATTAACCAATTGCATAAGTAATTTATTTCAAATTATAAAAATGAAATAAAATTAAAAATATGTGATATTTTATTTAAAAAATAAAGTTGTATTTTTTATAAGGTAAGTAAAAAATATACTTAAAAAATTTCAAAAAATGTATAGTTAAAAAACAAATGTTAAAAAAAAATTAAGTTTAAAAAACAAAACACCTAAAGTTACTATTGATTTTATAATGGAGGGTAATATAATAAAATATTAAACTAAATTATATATTAAAATTTTCAAATAAATAATTTTTTTTTTACATTATTTAGGTAGAACCTAATAAATTAGGTTATATTTTATTCCCCATAATTTTGATTATGTGATTACATAATGATCACTTAATCAATTAAGATTATATATAATAACTTGAACCAAACACACTTTAAAAATTATGATAAGATATTCATTTATTATTATTTAAGAATCATTGTTCCAATTAGTTAGAGATACGGTGAGGAAGATAGACCCCCTTAGGTATAATGATTTTTCTAAGATTAACATTAGGATTTTGATAAATGATAATTTTTCTAAGATTAACATTAGGATTTTGATAAATGATAAAATATTTTATGTTTATTATTTATGTTTTTTTATTTTACGACTTATTCTTAATCTTAACAAAGTAGAAATAGTTTAACTTTCATATTTGCATTGGAAATCTTTTTGAAACATGTAAGTTGCTTCTCTAATCCTAACATAATGAAGTTTTAGATTATAATTAGTCTCATATTGTTAAAATAACAAGAAGCAAAATGTGAAAACTGCTATTAAAGCATATGGACATGAGCCTTTGCTCCATACTTACCTGGATGGGGTCTATGGGTGATCAAGATGGCCTATGACCTAGCCCAATGACCTCCATTGCACTTTGGAGGGGTATTGGTCTACCATCTCCCCAAGTTGGGAGAGTGGACGTCATAATTTGTTGTAGTGGGGGTACGCGTTCGCGCGGCCCCTTCCTAATTCTTAAAATAAATTATTTTATTTATTTTAATCCTAATTTTATTAATAATAATAATAATTATTTTTTATATATCACATGATTGGTTTATTTAATCATTTTACACACATTCTTATATTTTTTTAAAATTAATATAATCTAAGAAAACCAAATAAATGAAACTAAATTTATTGTAAATTATAAAAATGAAATAAAATTAAAAATATGTGATATTTTATTTAAAAAATAAAGTTGTATTTTTTATAATGTAAGTAAAAAATATACTTAAATATTTTTAAAAAATGTATAGTTAAAAAACAAATGTTAAAAAAAAATTAAGTTTAAAAAACAAAACACCTAAAGTTACTGTTGATTTTATAATGGAGGGTAATATAATAAAATATTAAACTAAATTATATATTAAAATTTTCAAATAAATCATTTTTTTTTACATTATTTAGGTAGAACCTAATAAATTAGGTTATATTTTATTCCCCATAATTTTGATTATGTGATTACATAATGATCACTTAATCAATTAAGATTATATATAATAACTTGAACCAAACACACTTTAAAAATTATGATAAGATATTCATTTATTCAATCGATTATTTAAGAATCATTGTTCCAATTAGTTAGAGATACGGTGAGGAAGATAGACCCCCTTAGGTATAATGATTTTTCTAAGATTAACATTAGGATTTTGATAAATGATAAAATATTTTATGTTTATTATTTATGTTTTTTTATTTTACGACTTATTCTTAATCTTAACAAAGTAGAAATAGTTTAACTTTCATATTTGCATTGGAAATCTTTTTTAAACAAGTAAGTTGCTTCTCTAATCCTAACATAATGAAGTTTCAGATTATAATTAGTCCCATATTGTTAAAATAACAAGAAGCAAAATGTGAAAACTGCTATTAAAGCATATGGACATGAGCCTTTGCTCCATACTTACCTGGACGGGGTCTATGGGTGATCAAGATGGCCTATGACCTAGCCCAATGACCTCCATTGCACTTTGGAGGGGTATTGGTCTACCATCTCCCCAAGTTGGGAGAGTGGACGTCATAATTTGTTGTAGTGGCGGTACGCGTTCGCGCGGCCCCTTCCTAATTCTTAAAATAAATTATTTTATTTATTTTAATCCTAATTTTATTAATAATAATAATAATAATAATTTTTTATATATCACATGATTGGTTTATTTAATCATTTTACACACATTCTTATATTTTTTAAAAATTAATATAATCTAAGAAAACCAAATAAATGAAACTAAATTTATTGTCAGAAATTAATAGTATAAACATTTCAGATTAGTCAATTAAAAAAATGATAACATTGCTGATTAACCAATTGCATAAGTAATTTATTTCAAATTATAAAAATGAAATAAAATTAAAAATATGTGATATTTTATTTAAAAAATAAAGTTGTATTTTTTATAAGGAAAGTAAAAAATATACTTAAAAAATTTTAAAAAATGTATAGTTAAAAAACAAATGTTAAAAAAAAATTAAGTTTAAAAAACAAAACACCTAAAGTTACTGTTGATTTTATAATGGAGGGTAATATAATAAAATATTAAACTAAATTATATATTAAAATTTTCAAATAAATATTTTTTTTTTACATTATTTAGGTAGAACCTAATAAATTAGGTTATATTTTATTCCCCATAATTTTGATTATGTGATTACATAATGATCACTTAATCAATTAAGATTATATATAATAACTTGAACCAAACACACTTTAAAAATTATGATAAGATATTCATTTATTCAATCGATTATTTAAGAATCATTGTTCCAATTAGTTAGAGATACGGTGAGGAAGATAGACCCCCTTAGGTATAATGATTTTTCTAAGATTAATATTAGGATTTTGATAAATGATAAAATATTTTATGTTTATTATTTATGTTTTTTTATTTTACGACTTATTCTTAATCTTAACAAAGTAGAAATAGTTTAACTTTCATATTTGCATTGGAAATCTTTTTGAAAAAGTAAGTTGCTTCTCTAATCCTAACATAATGAAGTTTTAGATTATAATTAGTCCCATATTGTTAAAATAACAAGAAGCAAAATGTGAAAACTGCTATTAAAGCATATGGACATGAGCCTTTGCTCCATACTTACCTGGACGGGGTCTATGGGTGATCAAGATGGCCTATGACCTAGCCCAATGACCTCCATTGCACTTTGGAGGGGTATTGGTCTACCATCTCCCCAAGTTGGGAGAGTGGACGTCATAATTTGTTGTAGTGGGGGTACGCGTTCGCGCGGCCCCTTCCTAATTCTTAAAATAAATTATTTTATTTATTTTAATCCTAATTTTATTAATAATAATAATTATTATTTTTTATATATCACATGATTGGTTTTATTTAATCATTTTACACACATTCTTATATTTTTAAAAAATTAATATAATCTAAGAAAACCAAATAAATGAAACTAAATTTATTGTCAGAAATTAATAGTATAAACATTTCAAATTAGTCAATTAAAAAAATGATAATCCTATTTAGCTTTATTAACTATCTCTTGAAGTAATCGGTACAGTCTCATATAAATTTTCCACCGACCATCAGTGTAAATTGAGATACAAATACATTGTAGTTTGGGTTCGAACTGTGAATATCTGGGTGATAACATGCTGATTAACCAATTGCATATGTAATTTATTTCAAATTATAAAAATGAAATAAAATTAAAAATATGTGATATTTTATTTAAAAAATAAAGTTGTATTTTTTATAAGGTAAGTAAAAAATATACTTAAAAAAATTTAAAAAATGTATAGTTAAAAAACAAATGTTAAAAAAAAATTAAGTTTAAAAAACAAAACACCTAAAGTTACTATTGATTTTATAATGGAGGGTAATATAATAAAATATTAAACTAAATTATATATTAAAATTTTCAAATAAATAAATTTTTATTACATTATTTAGGTTGAACCAAATAAATTAGGTTATATTTTATTCCCCATAATTTTGATTATGTGATTATATTATGATCACTTAACCAATTAAGATTATATATGATAACTTGAACCAAACACACTTTAAAAGTTATGATAAGATATTCATTTATTCAATCGATTATTTATGAATCATTGATTCAATTAGTTAGTGATACGGTGAGGAAGATAGACCGCCTTAGGTATAATGATTTTTCTAAGATTAACATTAGGATTTTGATAAATGATAAAATATTTTATGTCTATTATTTATGTTTTTTTATTTTACGACTTATTCTTAATCTTAACTGTAGCAACCAACCTCCTTACTACTACTACTCTCTAAGGGTGGACGCTACTTAATTACTCATTCTACTTAACTGATATTGCTTACTCTAAAGATAGTAACACTTAACATTTGTTTTTTTGAAATAAGATCAGAACATGTAACTTACAGCAACTAACTTACAGCAACTAATGCATTCAATTCAAGTGTAATGACTATATCATATTAAAATTTCCAGGCAACCTTAGCTTACAATAAGGAAAATAGTTAGCCCATAAATGAATCCCCTAGCAGCACGAAATAGAAAATCTGATCCCAAAATTTTCTTATCAACTTAAATAAAAATTAATCTTAATAAATTCTTTAGCAAGGTCCCAAGGCTTCCATAGTCCAGACATCACACATTCATCCCACACCTCCTTGTCGCCTTCCTTGACTGTAGCTTTCCTTTCCCTTTATCTGCAGTAAGAGGAAATGCAACTATAAGCGGATGCTTAGTAAACGCTATCTAACTCACAAAACCCGGATATGCATGTGTACAAAAAGGAATCTAGAAACTGAATGCTTTAAAGGAGAAGCTGCTCATGCTCATCTAATAGCAAAGGAACCGAAATCAAAGAAATCAAAACAGACTGAAATGCTAAACATGTAAGGCTGCTCATGCTTGCAAATAGCAGTAAGAAAGTCTATACAACATGCTAGAATAAAAGAGCTAAACTTGCTGGTTTTTAAACCTATGTGAAGCTTATTTCATTTGTTCCCAAAACTTATACTCTTATACTTCAAAATAATAATCTCTTGGGCCCAGGCTTAGTACCATTGCACGCTCCCTAATAGAAACTGATGTTGCGAGTCACCAGTCTTACGAGGGTAAAGACCTCGGAATTGGTCACCTGGATTTATTTAACGATAACCTCGGAAGTCGGGTACTAGCCTTTTCAAATAAAATACATATTATCTTTAAATACTCCTAAAATAAAGTGCCTCGACATTTCTTTAAACACTTGGTGTACGTTTGATTCCAAATTTTGGAATTTGGGATTATATAAATTAAATCCTTGGTCTTTTCTTACTTATAACTACTCAAATATACGATCTGTTCATGCTCAATAACTCAACACGAAACTAAATCTGTAGAATGCTAAGTTTCATGCTTTAAATACTCAAAATACTAAGGCTATCTGTTCATGATACATGTACCCAAAACCAAGGCAAAACCCACTGCATGCTAATAAAGTATATAGCAGTTCATACACAATGTAGCTAGTAAAGAAATTGCTACTGAAATGTAAAAAAAACATAACTGTTCTTCATGCTCAGTACCATGGCAAGGAAAACAAAATAGACTGAAATGCTACCCATAGCCGTTCATGCTCAACACCGTGGCAAAGAAAAAAAACAAGCAACTGGGATGCTAAAAGAACATCTAAAACTGCATGCTGGAGCTTAGGTAAGGCTGCTCGTGCTGATTGGAAAGCAGAAAAGGTCTAAACGGTATGGTTCAAATAAAGTTGTTCTTATTCATTGCAGTAACAGAGCAAACCAACACGGTATACTTAAAACACAGGTCGTTCATGCTGCCTAAATCAGTAACGAAACTAAAAAAACTGAAATACTAACATGCACAATTATGAAGCAAGAAAATTCAACTAACGTGCTAAGGGTAAGGGGTTGTTCGTGCCCCATAAATAGCAAAAGAAGATCTAAACTTGCTGGAATTAGACTTCTATTAATTGTCTGTTGAAAAACTCAAACTAAAGAAGGAAACAAGAATTCGAAAACTACTCCTACTGTAGGCGAGAGCACTTACCTATGTGTTCTTGGACTTACAGCTGAGAAGAGAAGCTTCTAGGGTTTCAAAGGGCTTGAAATCTCGGCCTCTTCTTCGTGCCTACTGGTTCTCCTCGACGAGAGGGTCTCGAATCTGTGAAAAGCTCACGGAATTACCCCTTGGTTGGCCGTCAGATATGAAGCCCTAGCTTCGGCTTCATTTTCGACCGAGCAGCGCCGTCGCACGCGAGAGAGGAGAGGAAGAGAGGGTTTTGGTCGTGAGGAAATAACCCGATTCCTTTTTATACCAATGGGTATTCCCGGTTTCAGTTATTACTTAAATTTATTTCGCCATCACTTTGATCATGAAAACACCAGCTTGAGCGCTTGGCTATCGCGCTTCGCTTAAGTCTTGGATCGGGTCGGAGGTCGCGGGTTCGAACCTCTGTCAAACCTCTTTATTTTTTTTGCAACTTCTTTCTTTTGGTAAAAATACCAAACGAACTCTGAAAATTGCATAACAATACCTCTTTATTTTTTTTGCAACTTCTTTCTTTTGATAAAAATACCAAACGAACTCCAAAAATTACATAAAAATACTCTAAAAATTTCAAAAAATCTCTAGAATATTCCTAAAGCATTTATAAATATTTATAAGAACTTTTAGAACTCCAAATAATAAAATTTGGGGTGTTACAATTCTCCATAACTTATAAAAAGTTCGTCCTCGAACTTAGAATAATTCTGGATATTTCTGTCTAATGCTGTCTTCACGCTCCCAAGTAACTTCCTCGTGCTTCTGGTTCTGCCAGATGACCTTCACTAGTGGAACTTCTCTGTTTCTTAGTCTCTTAACTCCTCTGTCCATTATCTGTGTAGGTCTGCTCTCATAGCTAAGATCCTCCTGGATCTGCACTGACTGAGGCTGAATCACTTGGCTAGGGTCGTGGAGGCACTTCTTTAGCATGGAGACATGAAATACATTGTGTATTGCTGACATGTCTTGAGGTAAGTCTAGCTTGTAAGCTACCTTCCCAATCCTCTCTGTGATCAGGTAGGGTCCTACGTAGCGAGGACTTAACTTGCCCTTTTTGTCAAATCTCATCACCCCCTTCATAGGAGCGACCTTGAGAAAGACTGAATCCCCTACTTGGAACTCAAGTGGCCTACGGAGTGTGTCAGCATAACTTTTCTGTCTGCTCTGGGCAGTCTCAATTCTCTGTCTGATCTTCTGGATAGTCTGAGTGGTCTCATCTATCATCTCTGTCTGAATGCCCAGCTCTACTTCCATTTCTTTCCTTTCACCTGCTTCTTGCCAGCAAATGGGTGATCTGCACTTTCGGCCATACAGTACCTCGTAAGGTGCCATCTTGATTGTGGCCTGGTAGCTATTGTTGTAGGCGAATTCAGCTAAATACTGATACTTGCACCAACTACCCTTAAAATCTAATGCACAAGCCCGGAGCATGTCTTCTAAAATCTGATTTACTCGCTCTGTCTGTCCATCATTCTGGGGATGGAAGGCTGTGCTGAACTTCAGTTTGGTGCCTAATGCATTCTGAACACACTCCCAAAAATGAGAGGTGAAGCACCCATCCCTATCAGAAACAATTGACTTCGGAACTCCATGAAGTCTGATCACTTCCTTAACATATAGCTGTGCCAACTGCTCTATAGAGTGGGACACCTTGATGGCTAGAAAATGGGCAGACTTTGTCAACCTGTCCACTATCACCCATATCGCATCGTACCCATTAGTGATCCTTGGATGACCTGTTATAAAGTCCATGAATATTTCTTCCCACTTTCACTCTGGTATTGGGAGAGGCTGTAGGACTCCTCCTGGTCTCTGGTGCTCTGCTTTGACTCTTTGGCATGTCAGGCAGATACTGACATATTTTGAAACATCTCTCTTGAGTCCAGACCACCAGAATCTCTGTTTCAAATCTTGATACATTTTGGTGGAACCAGGATGTGTAACGACCACCCTTCTTACTACTACTACTACTCTCTAAAGGTGACTGTTACTTAACTACTAACTCTGCTTAATCGGTATGATCGAAACCACGAGGAGTCCTTACCGAAAAATTTCGGCAGAGTATCCCCTGTACCGGTGACCAAATTCATCAATACATGCAAATAATACACAGTCACAGGCGGCCGAAACATGTATCAAACACTCATGCAGTTTAATAAATGTCAAATACTAAAATAACTACTTATTACACAAAGACTCATCACAGCATGCAATCTAAGACACGAATAAACTCAATAAAAACAAGGAATAAAAATACAATCTCAAATGAAACAAATCATAAAGTACAACTCAACTATTTCTTATCCACTAAACATGAAAACTCATAGCTTCCCAGATCTCTCCATAGTCCTGGCATCACACACCCCTCACGCATCTCCTTGTCGCCTTCCTTCGTATACCTTAGCTTTCCCTTTATCTGCAGTAGGAGGAAAATAAATCTATAAGCGAAACGCTTAGTAAGTACTAAACTATCTCACAAAACTTGAAGTGCATAAGATGCAAAGGATGCTAAAACTGAAATGCTAAAAAGAAAAGCTACACATGCTCATCTATAGCAAAGCACTAAAATAATCTGCATACTCATGATATAAGAATAAATCTGCATGCTAAAAATAAGCTAATCATGCTCAATAAACTCATAAGGAAAGCAAATGAAAACTAATACGGTATGCTTAGAATTAAAAGAGCTAATCTTGGCTAATTCTAAATATAGGTGATATTTGTTTCATTTACTTATAGCTTTATACTTGAAATTAATTCTTAACTTTCTTCTTCTCTTTCTTGGGCCCAGGCTTAGTACCATCTTATGCGCGCTCTCTAATAGTGACTGAGGTAGCGAGCCTCCAGTCCTATGAGGATAAAGACCTCGGTCTTACCAGGGCCAAGACCTCAGAATTGGTCACCTGGATTTGTTTAACGACAACCTTGGAAGTCGGGTACTAGCCTCTTACTTTTAATTTACTTGTTATCTTTTCTAACTAGACCTTGGTCTTTTTCTTACTTGTAGTTACCCATAATCCTCAAAAGGTTTAATAGGGCACATAATCATTCCACTAAAATACATGGCTATTTATCTTATTAAAATAGCAAAAACAACTAACTATATGCTTTAGATTAAAGAGCTATTAGAAGCTAACTAACACATATATGCATATGTATCAAAACAAGAAACTAGCAACTGAATTATAATTCAATACTGCTCATGTTATTCCAATAGCAAATGGGAAACTAGAAAGTCTGCCCAGGTATAACTAATAGCAAATGAAACCTAGTAATAAAGTGATCAATGCTGCACATACCCAATAGAATATCATGCTTACAAAATAATGAAGGGCTGAATTTGAAATGCTATTAAACAGGGCTGATCATATTTATTAAATAGCAAAGAAACTAACACTTTGTATCTAGGTTAAGGGCTGTTCGTGCCACTATACAGCACCAAAAACTAAAATTTTCACTTAGATAACCTACTGATCATGCCTACCCATCATCCAGGACTGCCTACACTTGAAATGCTAATGATCGAGGGCTTGCACCCATCTGCACGGCCCAAATGAAGGACAAGCTTGCTGGAATTTATGGGCAGCAGGTAGACATACAAGAATACACCATTCAAGTGCTAAAGGTATGCTTAAAGCATAACTACGTGCTAGAATTTGAGGCTGTTCAGATTATCACAATTGAAGCATATAAATCACAAAATTCAAAAATTCTCATGCTAATCGAATAACAAGGAAACTAACACTACATACTTGACTAAGGAGTTGTTCATGCTCATTAACTACACGGCTAAATCCCTAGCAACCACTCTGCACAGTGAAATCCGAAACAAAGGAGCATGCTGTGGATGGTAAGAAAAACCCTAGCATGGAAATTCGGCACAACAACTCAACCTTAGAAATTCGGCCAGATAAACAAAGCAAAGAAAGGAAAAGCTCTAGCATACAATACTACTCGGCACAGCAAAATCCGAAACAAAGGGAAACAGAAACCCTAAATTCGGAGCAACTCCTACCACAGGTGAGTAGTACTTACCCCTTGTTTGCTTGGACTTACAACCGAGAAGGAGATCTAGGGTTCGGATGAGCCCCCAACCGAAGGAGGAAGGAGGTTCTAGGTGAAGATCTCGGTGGCTCTTTGGTGTTTTCGGGCTCCCTTCGTCGAGGTAACCACACATGGGTGAAGATCGGCCGGAAAGAGCCTTTCGCAGACGCCGGAGGGAGGAAACCCTAGCCTCCAGCTGCGATTTCGTCCGAGAAGAGGAACGACGCCGTCGGGAGAGAAGGGTGAGGAAAGGGAATTAGGGCTCGGGAATAAGTGAGCTCCCTTTTGTAACTAGGGCTTCATTATAGCTTAATTATATTTCGATGTAGGTTTAATTAAGAAACATTCGGCTGGTCTGTTGGCTGCTTAACCCGAGGTTTCCGGTTCAAACCTCGGCTTGGACATTTTTTGTCAAAACTTCTTTCGTTTTGTAAAAATATCAAACGACTTCCAAAAATTGCGTAAAAATACTCTAAAATTTTTTAAAAACCTCTAGAATATTTTAAAAGCATCTCTAAATATTTTTAAGGACATTTAGAACTCAAAATAGGGAAATTTGGGTCGTTACAGGATGCATGGAGTACGGTGTACTATGAGCTTCTTCTAGAATCTTCTTTCTCAATTCCTCATCATTGGGGACACAAAGGCGGTTCCCTTGATAAAGAATCCCACTGTCTGATACCCGAAATTCTGAATTTTCTTCTTTTTGTATCCCTTGCTTAATCTTTTGGATATCTAAATCTTCACTTTGCTTTCTCTGTATATCCTCAAGCAGGGTCGACTCTAAGGTCAATATAGAAAGTTGCCCATAAATAATTTCAACTCCAAAGTCTGACAATTCCTTCTGCAGTGGCAGTGCTAATGATGACAAGGGCATCAAGGTTGCACTGGATTTTCGACTTAGTGCATCCGCCACTTTGTTAGCTTTACCTGGGTGGTAGAGGATTTCACAGTCATAATTTTAATCAACTCTAGCCACCTGCGATGTCTCATGTTTAAGTCTTTCTGGGTAAAGAAATACTTCAAGCTCTGATGGTCGGTGAAGATTCTGCACTGAACTCCATACAAATAATGTCGTTAGAGTTTTAGTGCAAAGACCACAACTGTCAGCTCAAGATCATGAGTGGAGTAGTTCTTCTCATAGTCTTTGAGTTGTCTGGAAGCATAAGCTATAACCTTCCCCTCTTGCATGAGAACAGCTCCAAGGCCCATCTTGGAAGCATCACTGTATATGTCAAAACTCTTGTCACTCTCTGGAACAGTCAGAATGGGAGCACTGGTCAGTCTTTTCTTCAATGCTTGGAAACTTTGCTCACATTTGTTTGACCATTCAAACTTCTTGTTCTTCCTAGTTAGGGCTGTTAGTGGAGAGGCTATCTTAGAAAAGTTCTCCACGAATTTCCTATAATATCCAGCTAACCCAAGGAAGCTTCTGATCTCCATGGCGTTCTTGGGTCTACACCAGTTATTGACCGCCTCTATTTTGGCAGGGTCTACCTGGATACCTTCTTTAGAAATGATGTGACCTAGAAATGCCACCTGCTCTAACCAGAACTTGCACTTTGAGAATTTGGCATAAAGCTGTTTTTGCTGTAGGGTCTGCAGTACTATTCTCAAGTGCGTGTCATGCTCCTCTGGGGTTCTGGAATAAATCAGAATGTCGTCGATGAATACGATGACAAATTTATCGAGGTATTCTCTGAACACTCTGCTCATTAAGTCCATGAAGACCGCAGGTGCATTAGTCACACCAAACGACATGACTACAAACTCGTAGTGTCCATATCTGGTCCTGAAAGCTGTTCTGGGTATATCACTTTCTTTTACTTTCAATTGATGGTACCTAGAGCGTAGGTCTATCTTAGAGAACACTGTTGCCCCCTTTAGCTGATCAAATAGATCATCTATTCTGGGAAGAGGGTACTTGTTCTTAACTGTTACTTTATTCAGTGCTCTATAATCTATGCACATCCGCATAGATTCTTCTTTCTTCTTAACGAACAACACTGGAGCTGTTGGAGTGTATACTGAAAGCCTAAGCTTTGTAAACATTCATTATGAATAAAGAATCACATTTGGTCAAATTGTCTACATTTAGTTGTAGTTGTTCAATTAATTTATACTGTAGATAACATAGTATGTAGTGCCACATGCAGAAGATAATGTTATCAGTACCTTATAAATTATAAACAGTAGCTCACGACCAAAATGGAAAGGAACAAACCATTAGAAGGTTGTAGTGTAATTAGGTATCATTTTATCTTGACTGTATAATTACACTAGTACACTTAGAGTGTAATGAGTAGGACCATTTGAGGTCGTTTCTTTTATACTGACTTTATAAAGAAACAAAGACCTCGGTTATTATGGAAGTGTGTGCTCTTAATCCTAATATAATAACAACACATATATTTGATATTTATTTCTTTAATTTATCAATGGGTGAGATTTAGTTCGATGAATCAATAAACCCGATAAGTTGGGAAATGGTATCACTTATAGTGCGTGTTGTTGATTATAGAAGGAAACTGTGTCCTAGAGATACTAGGTTGATAATGTCCTCAAGATGAGCTCATAAGGATTGTCATGTTAAATCCTGCAGGTGGACTTAGTCCGACATGATGATAAGGTTGAGTGGTACTACTCTTGGATTAAGATATTAATTAAATGAGTTGTCAGTAACTCACTTAATTAGTGGACATTCGATATCTTAAACACAGGAAGACTAACACACTCATAATAAGAAGGAGCCCAAAAATGTAATTTGGGATTGGTGCGGTAGTTCAATAATAGTTCTCTAGTGGAATGAATTATTATTGATAAAATTAAATTGTGTGTTCAGGGCGAACACGGGATGCTTAATTTTATCGGGAGACCAAAACCAATTCCTCCTCTCGGTCCCTATCGTAGCCTCTTATTTATAGAGTACTATACCCACCTATACCCACTTTCTATACCCACCTAATAGGGGTCGGCCAAGCTAGCTTGGGAACCAAGCTAGGGCCGGCCTAAGCATAAATTGGTGTGGCCGGCCCTAGCTTGAACCCAATCTAGAGGGGCCGACCATATTAAATTAAAAAAGATTTTAATTTTAATTTTTATTATGTGGAAGATATAATTTATTAAAGATAATTAAAATTAAAATATCTCTCTTGTAAAAGATCTACAAAAGATTAAAGAAAGAGATTAGATCTCTTTCCTTATTTGTAGATTGGTGAGATATTTTATTTTCTCTTTAAAAATTATTCACATATTGTTAAATTAAAATTATAGAAATTTCTTTTTATCAACCATGAAGAGATTTTTGAAGAGAAATTTTATTTTTAAAATTTCCGGAAACAAATTAGGAAGTTTTAATTTGTTGATTAAAACTTGTCTAATTTATTTCTTTTGATGTGGCCGGCCAATATTGTTTTAATTGGAAATTTTATTTTATTTTTCTCAATTAAATCATGTCAAGGAAATTAAGAAAATTTTATTGTAATTAAATTTCCTAATTTGCCTAGGCCAAGGAATATAAAAGAAGGGATGGGGGTGCCTTCATGAGAGACAACAATCTCTATTATTTCTCTCCCTCTTTTGTTCCTTGTTATGGCCGGCCATCATCATCCTCTCCCTCTCTTCCTCTTGTGGTGGCCGAAACATCCCTATTGCTTGGAGTTTTTGTGGAGGCCGGATACTACTTGGAGAAGAAGAAGAAGAAGGAGAGAAAGCTAGCATCTCTTGGAGCTTGGTTGGTGTTTTGATCTTCTTCCTTGGTGAAGCTTTCTTGTTGTGGCCGAACCTAGCTAGGAGGAGAAGAAGGTGGTTGGTGGTTTCTCATCTCGGAAGATCGTTGCCCACACAACGTTCGAGGTTAGAAGAGGAATACGGTAGAAGATCAAGAGGTCTTTCTAGAAGGTATAACTAGTAGTTTTTCCTTTTCCGCATCATACTAGTTATTTATGGAAATAATACCAAATACAAGAGGCTTACGTTCTAGTATTTCGAATATGTTTTTCGAAGTTGTGTTTTTTTTGTTTTATTTTTCCTTGTGATTTGATTGTTCTTTTCGGTTAACCTAAAGTTATTTTAAGAAATTAAATATTAGATTTCTATAAAAGGTTTTGTCTAGTCGGTGGTGGTTGCTCCCATATCCAAGAAGGCCATGTGCCTCGCCACGTCAGTACTGGGAACCAATTATGGAAATTAATATTTAATGGATTTAATAACTTAAGGTGATTTGGGTTGAACGTGTTAAGTTCCGCAGGAGATCCAAGTCAAAACCTAAAAGAACAAATAGATTAAGTTTTGGATCAAACGTGTTAATTTCCGCAGGCGATCCAAAATTTAATTTAAAAGAACACATGGTAGCTAAGAAAAGGTTCAGGCCTTTGTACAAAATTTTTGTACAGTGGAACCTCTAGGTTTTTCGAGTAGCAACCAACAGGAGCTCCCCATGGTGAATGACTAGGACAGATGAAACCTTTGTCAAGCAGCTCTTGGAGTTGTTCTTGTAGTTCTTTCAGCTCTGCTGGAGACATCCGGTACGGGGCTTTTGAAATTGGACCAGTGCCAGGAACCAACTCAATTTCGAACTCCACTTCTCTGTTAGGAGGTAGTCCAGGTAGCTCTTCTGGAAATACCTCTGGATACTCACAGACTACCCGAACGTCTTCCTGCTTGGGTCCTTTTTGTTCTTCTATATTCACAATGTACGCAAGAAAACCAGCACACCCTTTAGCTAACATCTGGTGAGCTGTTAGAGAAGAGAGGAATTTCTGGGTCTTTCTCTTTGGGACTCCCGTGAACTTAAAGGATGGTTCACCTTCTAGACTGAAAATCACTTTCCTCCTGTGGCAGTCCACCGAGGCACTATACTTGCTCAGGAAATCCATACCCAGAATAACGTCGAAATCCTACATCGCAAGGACTACTAAATTAACATATAGCTCTCGGTCTGAAATTCTGACTGGTACAGCCCGAAGCCACTGGTTGGACTCCATGACTTCCCCAGAAGGTAGGGTTGTCAAGAACTTGGAGTTCATGCTCTCTGTAGGCACCTGAAATTCCTTGGCAAAGGGCACTGATATAAAATAATGGGTCGCCCCAGTATCAAATAGTACAGTAGCTAAATGCTGAAAAATAACTACTTGACATGTTACGACCGTGGAGGCACTAGCAGCTTCCTCTTTAGTGAGGGAGAATACTCTGGCACTGGCTAGAATTGGTGGGGCTTCCAACTTTCCTTGACTGAGCTGAGGTTCGTCCAGAGTTACAGGCATGTAGTGTAACTGAGGCTTGCTCCCGTATGGCGCTGCCTATTGCTGAGGTGCTTTGAGCTTGTTAGGACATGCCTTAGCCATGTGTCCTTCTTGACCACACGAATAACATCCAGTCATACCCAAAAGACAGGCTCCTGGATGTAGTCTCCCACATTTAGGGCAGGGAGGGAACTTGGCCTGCTTGTCTACTGGACCTCCCTTTTGGTTGCCTCCTGTATTCCATCGTTTCCTTTTGTTATCCTTGCCCTTCCAGTTCTACTTACTTGCCTGGGGTTTCTGACTCCCTGCTGTCTTGTCCTCTATCTTGACTGGCTTGAGTTGCATTTGTTGTGCCTTGATGTTGTTCAGATAGTGCTCAGCGACTAATGCCCTGCTGACCAGCTCTTCACCAGTCTGTGGCCGGTGAGTTCCACTACTCACATTAAGTGCTATTTCTGGTCTCAGCATTCGGAGCATCAGTCTGACTCGTTCCTTCTCTGCACTCACTAACTCTGGGCAGAGCCGAGCTAGCCTGTTGAATCTTTTGACTGCTTCTTCTACTGGCAGGTCACCTTGTCTGAATTCTATAAACTCAGAATGTTTATTGGTGATCCGTTGGCGGAAGAATTTTTCGTAAAACTCTGTCTCAAAGTCACCCCAGCTCATCTGGTTGGCTGCTCTCTTGCTCTTAACTCTCTCCCACCACATACGAGCATCTCCAGATAGGCAGAAGGAGGCACACTTGACTTTCTCGACTTATGGCCAGCCAAGAAGCTCCATTGTGCTCTCCAGTGTCTTGAACCAAGCTTGGGCATCCCAGGGCTCAGTCGTGCCTGAGAAACTTTCTGGCTTCAACTTCAGCCACTGTATCAGGTATGCTTCTTGTCGTTTAGGTGCTGTGGCGCCTTCCAGGACAACTGGTGGAACCTCAGCCACCACTGGGGTCTCCACATTGATAGTTGGGGGAGGGGGAGGAACTGGCTGCTGATTTGCCATCAGATTGGCGATTACTTGTTGCTGCTCTGCTACTTGTCTCTGGAGTTGAGCAACAACTTTAGAGAGATTAGGCTCAGTTGTTCTGGGCTCTTCGTTCTCCTGAGCTCGGTCCTTAGTACGAGCGGTACGGGGACGCCCTCTTCTTGCCATCTAGTCATGTAGAGAGAGAAAACTTGAAATCGTCCCTATACTCTTTAAACATATATATATATATATATATATATATATATATATATATATATATATATATATAGAAAGAAAATAAAAACAAGAACTTTTATCTTACTTAAACACATATAAGCAAATACTTCTAAGGATTTCTCTATACTGCAATTAATAAGGAAAGACATAATAAATAAAAAAATTAAGTACTTTCTTACTTGAAGACGGCAAGGCTGATGTTGATATGTGTGTGATGTTGGAGAATGAGGACTGCTCTGATACCAGCTGTAGCAACCAACCTCCTTACTACTACTCTCTAAGGGTGGACGCTACTTAACTACTCATTCTACTTAACTGATGTTGCTTACTCTAAAGATAGTAACACTTAACATTTTTTTTTTTGAAATAAGATCAGAACATGTAACTTACATCAACTAATGCATTCAATTTAAGTGTAATGACTGTATCATATTAAAATTTCCAGGCAACCTTAGCTAACAATAAGGAAAATAGTTAGCCCATCAATGAATCCCCTAGCAGCACGAAATAGAAAATCCAATCCCAAAATTTTCTTATCAACTTAAATAAAAATTAATCTTAATAAATTCTTTAGTAAGGTCCCAAGGCTTCCATAGTCCAGACATCACACATTCATCCCACACCTCCTTGTCACCTTCCTTGACTGTAGCTTTCCTTTCCCTTTATTTGCAGTAAGAGGAAATACAACTATAAGCGGATGCTTAGTAAGCGCTATCTAACTCACAAAACCCGGATATGCATGTGTACAAAAAGGAATCTAGAAACTGAATGCTTTAAAGGAGAAGCTGCTCATGCTCATCTAATAGCAAAGGAACCGAAATCAAAGAAATCAAAACAGACTGAAATTCTAAACATGTAAGGCTGCTCATGCTTGCAAATAGCAGTAAGAAAGTCTATACAGCATGCTAGAATAAAAGAGCTAAACTTGCTAGTTTTTAAACCTATGTGAAACTTATTTCATTTGTTCCCAAAACTTATACTCTTATACTTCAAAATAATAATCTCTTGGGCCCAGGCTTAGTACCATTGCACGCTCCCTAATAGAAACTGAGGTAGCGAGCCACCAGCCCTACGAGGGTAAAGACCTTGGTCTTACCAGGGCCAAGACCTCGGAATTAGTTACCTGGATTTATTTAACGACAACCTCGAAAGTCGGGTACTAGCCTTTTCAAATAAAATACATATTATCTTTAAATACTCCTAAAATAAAGTGCCTCGGAATTTCTTCAAACACTTGGTGTACGTTTGATCCCAAATTTTGGAATTTGGGATTATATAAATTAAATCCTTGGTCTTTTCTTACTTATAACTACTCAAATATACGATCTGTTCATGCTCAATAACTCAACACGAAACTAAATCTGCAGAATGCTAAGTTTCATGCTTTAAAAACTGAAAAAACTAAGGCTATCTGTTCATGATACATGTACCCAAAACCAAGGCAAAACCCACTGCATGCTAATAAAGTATATAGCAGTTCATACACAATGTAGCTAGTAAAGAAATTGCTACTGAAACGTAAAAAAAACATAACCGTTCTTTATGCTCAGTACCATGGCAAGGAAAACAAAATAGACTGAAATGCTACCCATAGCTGTTCATGCTCAACACCGTGGCAAAGAAAAAAAAAAGCAACTGGGATGCTAAAAGAACATCTAAGACTGCATACTGGAGCTTAGGTAAGGTTGTCCGTGCTGATTGGAAAGCAGAAAAGGTCTAAACGGCATGGTTCAAATAAAGCTGTTCTTATTCATTGCAGTAACAGAGCAAACCAACACGATATACTTAAAACACAGGCCGTTCATGCTCCCTAAATCAGTAACGAAACTAAAAAAACTGAAATACTAACATGCACAATTAAGAAGCAAGAAAATTCAACTAACGTGCTAAGGGTAAGGGGTTGTTCGTGCCCCATAAATAGCAAAAGAAGATCTGAACTTGCTGGAATTAGACTTCTATTAATTGTCCGTTGAAAAACTCAAACTAAAGAAGGAAACAAGAATCCGAAAACTACTCCTACTGCAGGCGAGAGCACTTGCCTATGTGTTCTTGGACTTACAGCCGAGAAGAGAAGCTTCTAGGGTTTCAGAGGGCTTGAAATCTCGGCCTCTTCTTCGTGCCTACGGGTTCTCCTCGATGAGAGGGTCTCGAATCTGTGAAAAGCTCACGGAATTACCCCTTGGCCGACCGCCGGAGACGAAGCCCTAGCTTCGGCTTCGTTTTCACTCGAGCAGCGCCGTCGCACGCGAGAGAGGAGAGGAAGAGAGGGTTTTGGTCGTGAGGAAATAACCCGATTCCTTTTTATACCAATGGGTATTCCCGGTTTCAATTACTACTTAAATTTATTTCGCCATCACTTTGATCACGAAAACGCCCGCTTGAGCGCTTGGCTATCGCGCTTCGCTTAAGTCTTGGATCGGGTCGGAGGTCGCGGGTTCAAACCTCGGCCGAACCTCTTTATTATTTTTTTTTTTTGCAACTTCTTTCTTTTGGTAAAAATACCAAACGAACTCCGAAAATTACATAACAACATTCTAAAAATTCCTAAAAATCTCTAGAATATTCCTAAAGCATTTCTAAATATTTATAAGCACTTTTAGAACTCCAAATAATGAAATTTGGGGTGTTACATTATCAAAGTAGAAATATTTTAACTTTCATATTTGCATTGGAAAGCTTTTTGAAACAAGTAAGTTGCTTCTCTAATCCTAACATAATGAAGTTTTAGATTATAATTAGTCCCATATTGTTAAAATAACAAGAAGCAAAATGTGAAAACTGCTATCAAAGCATATGGACATGAGCCTTTGCTCCATACTTACCTGGACGGGGTCTATGGGTGATCAAAATGGCCTATGACCTAGCCCAATGACCTCCATTGCACTTTGGAGGGGTATTGGTCTACCATCTCCCCAAGTTGGGAGAGTGGACGTCATAATTTGTTGTAGTGGGGGTATAATCAATGATTGTACTGCGGATTCTGATAATTCAAGAAGTTTTTATTTGGTTATGATCCAAAGAAGAAACAAAAAACAAAACAGATACTTACCTTAGTCTAATCCATTTTTTTTATAGAAAAATTATTTCGTTTTGTTTTTTGTTTGCATAACATGCATATGTCATGTCATACAATTTAAATATAAAAATACATGGGACGATTCAATAATTTGTATTAGATCTATGGGATAGCTAATGAGCTAAATTTTTGTTGAGAAATAGAAATTTTTATTTGATTTGAAAGGAATTTTTCCTATGGAACTACTCATTAGTCGCACTTGTACTACAATAATATGAATGACTCGCTATTCACTATTCACTCAGTTTCTGGTCAATAATAAGATTATGTAGGAGAGATGGTCGAGTGGTTCAAGGCGTAGCATTGGAATGTTAGTTAGAGCCTTAGAGCCAATCATTTGATGATTGTATTATGGACTTGTTGTATCATATTCTTATATAAATAAAGGCATTTTATTTTGGTTATTATACTTACTTGTATTGGTACCAAATAAACTAAGTATAATAGCATCCTTGAGTAGAAGGTTCTCACCTATATCAATCGGTTAGTTGAACCGATAGGGAGATGATATAGGGAACACTACTCTTAATCATTCCTAGTTGAGTATTAACATTCAGGGACAATGTTAATGTAATAAGACTAACATGTAGGTCAACTCGATGACTTGATCTCACAAGTCATGGATATAGAGATATCAAGTTGACACATGGATATGCATTGGAGAATGTATACTGAATGACCCGCCATGAGAAAGTATCATGGGTCATTATATGAGTGTCATATACTTTCTCATGTGGCTATTAGTATGACTACTAGTCCTTGGACCTGAAGTCACCATGGATCCCTACATAAGGAGTTATATACTTTGGTTTCGTCAAACGTCACCCGTAACTGGGTGGACTATAAAGGCGATTACTGGGTATGTAACGAATTATGCAGAGGGATGTGAGTGATGTAGATGGGATCTATCCCTCCTATATGACGGGAGAGACATCGATATTCTTGATAGAGTGAGACCACGAAGTGCATGGCCATGCCCAAATGAGTCAATATGAGATATTAAGCTCATTTGATTTAGTGAGTCTACTTGGTGATCAAGATTTAGATTGGTCAGAGGATGACACAATCTATGCCTCACATTGATCAATATAGATGTCTAGGATAGAAGGACACTTGTCATATATTGTGAGGAGTCACAATTAGTAGTCACAAGGTGATGTTGGATCTCAACATTCTTGTAACTTGGGTAGTAATGATGTATTGCTAGATACCGCTCATTACTTATGCTCCTAAATGGGTTTAGGGGCATTGCCAACGTTACAAGAACCTATAGGGTCACACACTAAGGACAATTAGATGGAGATTAGGTTCATATGATGAACCAAGAGGATTAGATTCATTTGATGAATCAAATTTGATTAAGAGTAATCCTAATTAGGTTAATTGAGTTGGACTCGAGTTGATTCATGTGTTCAATGAGTCTAATTTAGATTATGACTCATTGAATCAATTTAATTAAATGAATTAGATTCATTATATTAAATTGGCTTGAATTAAATGGTTGGTTTAGATCAACCATGAGAAAGATTAAGTCAAGTTTGACTTGACTTGAGAGGAAGAGGAAAAGTCAAGTTTGACTTGACTTTATGCCACATCATAAGTGAGTTGGCAAGATGTGGACCAATGATGATTTTCCACATCATCATGGTTACTTAAGTGAGATGCCACTTCATGGAGGTTACAATTCTTCACTTTAATGGCCTCCACATTAATTGTGATTAATGTGAAGGGGGGTTACACATCTTATGGTGGCCGGCCACTTTTGTGTGTTGATGAAAAAATTCATTTTTCATTCAAGTGTCATTCACATCTTCCTCTTCCTAGTGCTCTCTCTTCTTGCTCTTCCTCTCCTCATCTTGCCGAACCCTACTAAGGTGCTAGCACACTTTAGTTTGGTGATCTCCTTCTTGTGTTCGTGTGGATACTTCTAGAGGGTTGTCTACTTTGACAATCTCGAGATCCGACAAACCATTGGACTAGCGGGATAGCGAAGGGCATCGCATCGAGGGTAACGCTCTTATCTAGTGTAGATCTAGAGTTTGTAAACTCGTACTCGTATTTTGTTTACATTTTTCTTCTCATGGATCTATGTGGCGGGGGTTTCGGGGTTTCCGCGACGTGGAAAAGCGGTTTTCGCAGCCCGAAAAACCCAACAGTGGTATCAGAGCCACGTGCGAAGCTTGTACGAGTTTAGTTTTTATTTTATGACAAAAATTCAGTACTGTATTTTTCTGTAAATTTCTGATTTTTATGATTTTTATGGGTATTTTTCTTGTAGAAGCGAAGCACAAGTGTTTCGACACTTGTAGGCTTCAACTACCGAGAAGTTTTTCCCGAAACGGCAAGGTTTCACCCCAAAATTTTTGGGACAGTGGGCTAAGGCACTGTGGGATCGCTAAGGAACCCTCGCGATGGTTAGATCGCGGGTAGGGGTGCTGCCCCTGGCCCCGCAAGGGGATTCGTTCCGCGATTGCACCCGAAAACCGCTAATCGGGACCGCCGAAAAATTTTACTCGTAAAAATTATAAAAAATTGGTATTAAAATTACAGAAAATTATGAAAATTACATAATTTAGAATTATGTATAATTTGTGATAGTCATGACCCCAAAAGACCCAATTGGATTGACATATTTGTGTTGTAATTCATATTATGGCCTGTGCGCCGTCATTTGATTGTGTGTTCTGTATATTTGATACGCGACCTGCGCGTCGTGCCTTTCTCCATTTATTCTTGTTGTAAATTAGTTTAGACTCAAATGTAACTCGAGTTTCAAAATTGTAATGTACAAAATTGGAGCCGTGGAAGGTCCACTCAAGACGGAGTTACGAGGAGGGCGCGAGCAACACAGGTGGTCAAAGGGAGGAGCTTGAGAAGTTGTTGACCTTAGTTTGACCATCCGATCTTCTCATTGGCTTGAGAAGATCGTAGTAGGGCCATCACTAATCACAAATAAATTTAATTAATTGCTTGTGTGAATGTGATGCATGATTAGTAATTAATTAGTGCCTAACGATTAGATTAGATCTAAATCGTGTACAAGATGCACCCTTCCGATTAGATTAGATCTATCACGTATTTGATACACATCGACGATTAGATTAGATCTAAATTGCGTCAACTCTAATGCCTACCGTGCCGTGATACCTATCACTACCTCGATCACATGTGTTGTTGAATCTGCCAAAGCAGAGCAACACATATTATCTTGGTAGGGTACGGAGGGACAATCTTGGTCCCGCTTATCAACGCATGAGCGAATACAAACTCAATCAGATTGAGTATTCCTAGTTAACTCAGTTGGATCGAGTACAACTATAGACATTCTTCCAATGGTTGGAAAGATAGGACATAAATCACATTTATATTAATTCTTGGGCGTATTAGCCAAAGCTAACTCAAGTTTTAATATAACTGCGGATAATGATCCTATAAACAAGAGTTGCATAGAGATGTAATTGGTAAATCGTTACCTACCGATCATACTAAATCTTGGGCGTATTAGCCAAAGCTAACTCAAGGGTTAGTATGATGTGGATCTTGTCCCACATGAATTATAGAATTCAGTGGGAGCATCATTTAGTTAAAGGCATAATTAAATGATTTAAAAGAATATGATATTTATTTTCTGTATTTTTCTGTTGTATATAACCATGACGTCGAATACAAATACTTTCTCCCTGCGTTCTGTCCTTGAGAAGGACAAGCTCAACGGAGCAAATTGTTGGTGCAACCTTAGGTCAAGGTTGACCTGGTTGACCTGACTCGAGTTGTATTTTGATGTTTGACGAGAATAGAAAAGTTCTATTCTGATGTTTGACGAGAGTAGAAAAGTTGTATTCTGATGTTTGACAGAATACAAACTTGGGAGATTGTGGGTGCAATCTTTGGTCAAGGTTGACCTAGTTGACCCAAGGTGAGTCGACCTGATTTGGGAAATCCTGGTGAGTGAAGCCAGGTGAAAGTCCTAGTGA